>NC_056535.1:32471116-33156116 GCF_910596095.1 Thunnus maccoyii | reverse complement strand
CGCTGTGATTGACTTGCACTGTCTGTACGTACAGATGCAGTTTTTATTTCGTTGTTTGGAGTTTATTTTGCGTTTTGAAGTCACTGTTGACCACAAAATCTTTAAGAACATGTCATGTACTGTACATTCAAAAACATGTAGGCCTGTCTTTAATGGTAAGAAAACCTACAGCACTGTTGTCATTAACACCTTTAGTGCCGTCAAGAACCCCTAAACTGACACAAAGCAGACCACAGACCCCCATCTGATACAATTTTTGCTTTTAGATGTGTTATTACAGACAGTTTATGAAACCCATGACCAACTTTTTTGGTGGGAACCCCCTCACGGACCCCTGGGGGTCCCCAAACCCCACTTTGAGAGCCACTGTTTAATTCTAATCATGCCTCTACTGGAGCCTTCTCGCTCTCTGCTGCCCACTGACATAATATCACCATTGACATTAATATGGCGACTTTGAATTCAGCAGCTATGGAGCAACATTATCATTCATTTGGAGTCGTGTTTCTCACATTCTGCTGAATTTAAATCCAATATTCACTCTCTTTTAGATGTTTTTGCTCTCTATCAACTCCTGAGGGAAATATCTGTCTCTTTAGCTGCTAAATGCTCTACTATGTTCACCAGCTAGTCTACAGCTAACTGTGCCTGTTTCCTGTTTGGTGCTGAGCAGGTAGTGTACAGTGGCTTTTTAGAGCCTCTTCTCTGAAAACAGCTGCCTGCTGCAGCCGAAAATGACGCTATGAGAGCACTGAGAGTGAACCAAAACAGTAAAGTTGCAGCCAGACAGTCAAACAATGATCTGAAACTCACTATAAAGCTCCGTAAAGCCGAGAGGAGCTGCAGAGTCTGGTAATAATTCTCTGTAGGTTCATCACCATGAGAAATCTTTAACACATACATGTGATCCATTGTTAATATTGATTATCACCACTTTAAAAACAAAAATCAATCAGGCTGAAGTTATTTGTTACCTTATCAGACGGTAAATATCTGAGCTATGCGTTTCTGGCTCTTCAGCTTTTTTTACGATTCAAAGAAAACACATTCTTCTGAAGCAGGTTGATAAATTACACAAACATTTTTTAATCAAAGACTGTCACTCACTTCCTTGACTGTGCAACACACACACACACACAGTCAGACACTCACACACACACTCCAGTCCAGTTTTCACACTGTGATGCCAAAAAAAAAAATCCTAAACCTTAACTACTAATGAGACATGAGCTCTGACGTGACGTTACCTGACACACAAAAAAGGACACCTCTCTGTAATCTCACTACATGTATGTGAGTGTGAGCGTATAAAAAAAATATATGAGAGACAGAATAACACGGTTCAGATGATAACGATGACAATGCAATCCATTGAAAAATATAGACATGATCTGTAACTCATTTGATGTCTGTATGAGGGCCAGTGAATGAGTGTGTGTGTGTGTGTCTGCCAGGAGAAAGTGTAGACTCCAACGAGAAACAAGAAAATAATCAGGTTGTTTGGATTAGGAGGATAATTAAAGCAACATTTCTCTGTTTTTCTGGAATCTGTTAAATCACAAAGTCCCTCTGCTTTGCTTATTTCTTCTTGTGTTTTCATTCTTTTTCTTTCTTCGGTCCTTGTCCAGATTTTCTACCCGACATAAAGCGACTGAAAGCTGGACTTTTTTAGTGTGTTATTTTTCTGTCTGTCCGTTTCTTTCTTTTTAAAATCTGTCCTTCTCTCTTTCAATGTTCAGAAATACAGAGTAGAGGCTACAGTATGTTCAAGATTTAAGTGTCGCCATGTCCATCTTCTGGCGTTAGGTATAAAAATCGATTACTTATATGTTAAAAAATTCAGTCTGCATGCTGTTACTGTTCCCTTTCCTTACAAATGACTGAAACCAGGATGTCCAATGTCTCTCTTAATGGCGTCATCATTTTCCATTTATTACACACAAGTTTCATTTGTTAACAATATACACAGTAAGGAGTTTTGTCCTGTGTCCACTTTGTCTTTTCTCAGACGTCCAAAAACCACAATCAACTTTGTGATTCTAAAGTGTCTTTGAGTTTGAACACAGCGTGGTCCTGTTTGTCCAGTCGCCTGTTAGCTCCCCTCACCGAGTCCGACCAGTCCTCCCACTGCAACAAAACCAAACGTGGGGAGGGGAACAGGACACCAGAGGAGAGTCACCTCCTGCTGTGGCTCATGATCTCATTCCAGCTCTTCTACAGCTGTCAGTCTGGATGTTCTGGATGATTTGACACAATACTGTTTCATGATCTCCTGAAGCCACTTTCATGTTCCACTTGTAGAAGAATTAAAATGCACATTTTACACAATCATCCATTTCTTATTCACTTGAACAGTCTAATACTTTCTGATATGTTCATGATAACATGAAACTTTGCTTGATTTTTAACTGTCTGTGATCTGTGTGCATCAGCCTTGCTGCTGGTCAGCCAGTTTATTACTGTAACCTTTATGAAAAAAGCAAAATAAAGTCAACAAGTTAATATAAGCATCCTTAAAAGAGCCTCTAAAACATTATCAGACTCATGATGGACAATAAAAAAAGAGTAAAATTGATGCAGCAAAACCAGAGATATCATCTGTTTTTATTCCAGGCATTCTTCTTCCTTGTCACAACCTGGCGCCTACATTACCCACAATGTAGTGTGACCACCAACAGTTCAGTCAGACATTCGGTTGTGTTATGCTAGTTGTGGCTAATGTAGCCTTCAGCTGAGATGAGGAGCTACAGAGGTCTGCTAACCTCACTTCTTTCTGACTCCACAACCCCAGATTTTCTTCTTTTTTTAAACTTGTAGTCTTCAAACCCAACTGACGCTGAAACAAGTGACATCAATTGAAGCCTAAAACTATTTTTACACATGCTGTAGAGCCTCCCAAACACCTGGAAACAATGAAAATCTATGGAGTTCCTTTTTGACACCATCATCTGTCATATTTGGTTCATATATTTGCGTTTTCATGTCCTTCTCTTTACCAGCTGCCTCTGTAAGCCGACAGCAGCTGCAAACGTTGACATCATTGGCCCCTGAATCACTGAACATTATGCACCACTCCTTTCTTTCACAGCCTACATGTTTGTCCAAAAAACTCCCCCAGGGTTTGTGTGCATCATCTCTGATTTGTACAAAGAGTATGATGACGTTAGAAAGACAGTTTTTCATGCAACAGAGGACAGCGTGATATGATCTTCTGCCAACAGAGTGACCAAATTTTACTGAAATCACTCCTGACAAATGAAGTTAAAAAAAAAAAGAAGAATTAGCCTGTAATTATTAGACGTTCTCGACACTATCAGGTGCTGGACAAAACCTACAGGTCAATATGGTCGTATCTACTAACTGCAGAGGTATTTTGAAGTCTATGGAATGAATGTATAACTGAAGAGATGTTCCAGAGTTTCACATCATCAGGAAAGCGTTTTGGAGGGGTGTTTGAAGGGTTGTACCATCATGATACCGGAGGGTCTGGCGGGTGTTGTCAGAAGTCGTAGGGCCGCACCATCATGGAGGTGGACTGCAGGGAGTAGCTGGGACCTCTGAAGTGATGCCACTTGATGCCGTTGAGCTTCCTGATGTTGTGGCCGATGGTGTAGTAGATACCGTTCAGGTTGGAGAAACCACAGGCGTCGAACCACCAACCTGATGGCCAGAGAGATACAGGGAGAGAGGGAGATGAGGAGTAGAGTAAAAAAGAAGGGAGGAAGGAGTTGAAAAGAGGGAAAGATGAATAGATTCATGGATAAAGGTAAGTTAGAGTTCAGAGAGAGGGAAGAGAAGTGAGGGGAGGCAGGATCAGGGAGATGAAAGGATGGAAAGGTGGAATGTGAAATGAAGGAAGTGCAAACAACTATAAACGTTCAAAAGACACCTAACCTTCAAAACATGATCCAACTACTCTGTTCCTCTCAATCTGTCTCTTCATCTCTGTGTGTTTCTTTATCTGTTTCTCTCTCGTCACATCTTTTCTTGTCTTTGTCCAGTAGTGGAAAGTAACTAGGTAGTACATTTAGTTAGTTCTCAGTACTTAAGTACTGTACTCACAGTAAGCACAATTTTCAGGGAAATGTTGTACTTTTTGCTCCACTACATTTAAAGTATCTGGCAGCTATGGTTGCTTTGCAGATTCAGATTATTAATATGACCTATAATCAACAAATAAATGATTATCATAGATTAAGATGACCGGCAGAAAATAAAGTAGTTAAAATTAGCTCCACCTTTGCCAGGTGCAACATTAAAGTGATGTAATTATAATCCAATAACATAACATATATGATTCTGAAATGAGTCATTCTGCATTATGAGCACCTTTACTATTCTCTTATTCTTATTCACCTCTGTGACTAAGATTTGGTAAAGTACAGGCAACTAAAACTATGTAGTTAAATTGAGAGAAAGATGATTTTCATGCTTAAAACAAACATTGACATCAACAGTGATCTGAGGTGTCGAAAGTTCACTATGTTTTGCAGCTGTTTAAAAAATTGTGCTACTTCCTTTATTATTCACACGACCACAAGAGGAAAATGCAAACATACTTTGTTTTAATCACTCGGACATAAAACCGCTGATTTATTTCTAGTGAGGATTCTTCTGACAGAATAACACGACTATAAAAATCACAGCGAAATGAGGCAATAAAATGACTTTTACATAAACAAGCGCATCTCAGTAGACAGCTTGTTGAGTTCATGACACAATTAAAAGACATGTGGCAATGCATTTTTAAATCAATATGATTTTTTCGCAAGATTTCTCATTATTGGCAAATTTGAGTGCAATTTTCATACTTAGACGTCAATTTCTTCCTCGGGGAAATGCTGTGAATCAGTATGCGGCTGCTTTTTGTTCCTATCTTTTGTTTTTGTTAATTACACAACTATTTTTCTCCTTTATTTTTGTCCTCCCACTCTGTCTCCAGATCTTTTCTTCATTCCCACTTTGTCCATTTCTCTCTCTCTCTCTTTCTTTTTCTCCCTTTTCATCTATGTCACTCTTCCTTTGTGGGTTTTTTTTTTTTATTCCCTGTAAATTGCAGTAATTTTAACTGACTCACTGACTAATGGTGACTATCGGAGTCTTTTCCTCAGAGAGCTCGAGGTTTTGCCGGAACGATTAACGTAATCGGCGATCACAACCCATCGAGGGGGGAGAGGAGGCTGCGGAGAACTAAAGAGCTGTTTGTTTTGGCTCTTCGGGAAAATACCACATAAAAATTTTTTAGAATTATGATTCCGCATGACGTATTTGCTGGTTTTGTGAGATTTATGACAGAGAAATATTGTTTAATGAGTATTTAATAAACTCCCATTTAGAGCTGTGACAACAAGAAACTATTTTGATCAATTCTTTAACTAATCTTTTAAGCAGAAACACAAAAAAAACTGCCAGCTGCAGCTTCTCGAATGTGAGGATTTGAAGCTTTTCTGTGTCACACATGACAGTAAACTGAATATTGTTTGATTTTAGGCTGTTGATCAGATAAAACAAGACATTTGAAGACGTCACCATGAGGTCTAAGAAATTGTAACAGACATTTTTCACTATTTCCTGACAGATTTCGTCATAGACACAATGGTTAAACTGTGAATTTTCCTCCAAGGAAACACTGTTATCATTTTTGTGGATCCAGCCTGTGAAATAATATTTTAATGGAAAAATGTTTCTTACCATTCTGTGAATTAGAACACTGGTTTATCTTAGATATATTGATACTATATTGATCTCAGGGGGAAATTCAAGCATCAATGCAACAAGATACAGAAGATTTCACACTAAAAGTCAGTAGTAAAAATAAAATACAGAATAATGTCAGAGACAAAATTGATGTGTCTTTTCTGGGAACAGTACACTTCCACCTATTGTACATTTAAGATGTATTTGACATGAAGACGCTGTAAAGGAGAGACGTTACCTCCGGTGAGCATCAGGGCACATTTGCAGTGATCACAGTTGTCGTTGTCCTGATCTCGGGTGCTGAAGCCGGTCCCGTGGGTGGCCAGGCTGCTCTGCCTCCCCGCTGTCCCGCTGTAACCTCTCAGATACAACCTGAGAGAGAGGAAACAGCTGGATAATAAACTGTACTGTACTGCGGGTGAGAAGTTATACATGTGCAGTTTATGTACATGTGTGTTGAAAGTGTATCATTATGTGTAAGTGTATGCACAGACACTCACCAGCCACTTTATTAGGAACAGCTGTGTGATCTAATTCAATCCAATACAGCTCTGCCATAAATTCTCCTTTATGTTTATTATTGAGGAGGTGATGCTGTACTGGAGGGTGTTATATTGAAAAGTGCTCCTAATATTTTTCTCCCTACATGCATATAAATGGAGTAGACAAACATATTTCTGTACTTTTATATAATTCTTATTCATTTCCCAAAGCACGAAACATAATTGCTGCCTGAATTATAATCACAAGCAACTTTTTTTTTTTGAGGAAGTACAACAGTTTTGTACTTCGTTTGAGGGGGAGGAGGAGGAGGTGGTTGCATACAAAGTGAAGGAGTGTGACACTGAACACATCCTGAATCCTGCGTGTAGTTTCCCAGATAGCAAATTTACTGTGGACCAGATCCGGCCCTCATACCGCGTGGAGTGATGGGCGATCTGCTCCTGTTTCCCAGATCTGGGCCACAAGCAAGCCGCACGTCAACCAAGAACAAACCAGATAAACCAGAACTGGCCCACATCCAGAATACACATACCTGAGAGCACCGCATCTTTACCAAAAAAAGGCTCACATTTGATTTGGGATATTTGCTGCTTTACATGTGGGCCATTTCAGACTCACATCCATTTTATCCGGGCCAGAAGAAGACCAGCAGTGCTGCATCATTGCCTGAAGGTTGGTTTAGGCAACAGGTTTAAGTTCAGGGAGAGATAGAGACAACAACCTTTCCCTTATCTTGAAAGCATCCTGCACTGATTTAACATTGCACTACCTGTGTGTGTATATGATAGGGATGCACAGAGGGCCCAGTATTTGTATTTGTATCTGTATTTGTTGAGGCAGCAAAACTATTTGTATTTGTATTCGAATAAAAGTGGAAAGAGGCTTAAAAATCCTGTTTTTGTTTTTATTACGCTTTTAATTTTAGAAAATGAAAGTGTTACAATAAGTGTTCATGAATAAACTACCTTATGAAGGAGGTCCCCACACTGGGTCTTGAACTGGAGTCTCCCAGATTATAGACGACTGCGCTGACTACTGAACTAAAACTTTACTCATTGCCTCATTGCAGACAGACCTCTACCTAACAAATATGTTTTAAAATATTTGTATGAAACAAATATTCATAAGAAACCCATTATTTGTGCTTTGCCGAATAATGTATTTGTATTCGGGCACACCCCTAGTATATATATTACATACATTATGTACAGTATGTTGCTGTATGTGTATATAACAGTTACCTGTACTGCTGTTTCTCATTGGCCAGTGTAAATCTGTCATAATGGGAGTGGGCGGGGTTTCCCTCCCAGTCCCTCAGCTCCACTCTCAGAGAGTACTGGCCCTGACTGGTCAGCAGATACAAAACTTCATTCCCCAACCAGTGCTCCCCGAACACGTCCCCGAAACCCTACAGGAGGGGAGGAGGAGAGGTATCGTTATAGTTTGATATTATTCTTTTTCTAACCTTTATTTCGATCGACGGCTCTCATCGGACGCACGGACCATTTTGTACTCCCTCCAGCTCCTCTGGAAGTCCACGCTGCCGTTAAACCGCCTCTGGAAGACCGTCCAGCCTCCGCCACTCGTCTCCATGTCACAGTACACCTTCAGGAGAAGAAAAGAAAAGAAAGAAAAGTCTGTCATTTTTACAAACAGCAGCCTCCTGTATCCATATCAGCCTTAAATCAACTTAAAACTGATTCAAACCAACAGGCACAATATTAATTGGGAAATAAATCTGCTTCTTGTAATAATCCTTAATTATCTAAGTAATTTCATAAGGTGACTGAAATGATTTATGTTAATTATAAAGACAAATAAATGTAAGAATAAACTGCAGCTTGTTCTGACTTTTCTGTTTGGTATTTTCAGATGTTTTATAAATAGTTTTTGAACTGAAAAGCTCAAACACATCAGTGTCTTTAACACACTGAGCCACTGTGGACTCCACCTACCAAATACATTTTAAAATGTACAATAATTGAGTTTAATTTGTTCTCATCATTTTAGGACAGGGGTCACTTGAAAAACTGGATGCCTTTACTGTACACTGATTCAAATCATTTCTCCTCAGTTTCACAGTGTTGTGACTCTGCTGAATGTAGAATGTAAAAACTGAATTAGCTTTTTGTTTTCTTATGAAACTGGCACCAAACAAAACACTTTTTGTGGAGCAATTTGTGTCAAAAATATAGTGATGTATTTATTTTTTTGTCAGTATATCTCAGTTCTTGAGAGACTAATTTCTTACTTTTTAGGCGATTCAGTTCAGTCTTTATCGGGTCGACAGATTCTCCAACGTTAAAAACACATAATGTGTCTCTTCTATAAATCAGTAAATGAAAATGATATAAAGACAAGCTTTGTTTCGTACAATAATTACAGTTATCAGGTTATGATTTAGTGTTGAATGTGTTTGTTTGGATAATGTAGTGTTTTGCATTCATTCAAAATTCAGCAGCAAGAATTTTAACCAAAACTAGGAAAAGGGAACATATTACACCAGTATTAGCGTCATTGCACTGGCTAACTGTGTTTTTAAAGCCCAAAAAGGTCTCGAGCACCGTCATACCTTCTAAGATTGCTTGTAAGAATATGTTCCAAACCGTTCGCTTAGGTCGCTTAACGCTGGCTCGTTAAATGTGCCACAAACAAAATGCAAAAAGTTATGGTGATGCAGCTTTTTGCTGCTACGCACCAAAGATCTGGAACAAACTCCCGCCACATATTAGACAAGAAGCAGCTCAAAACTTATTTTTATGGTCTTGTTTTTAATTAACTCAACCTTTTATTTGCCTTTAACTGTTATCAGCTTATTTACTATCTGTTTTATCTTTTTTATCTCATGATTTCCTTCTTCTTACTGGTTTTAACAG
The DNA here is from genome assembly GCF_910596095.1 of Thunnus maccoyii. Classification (NCBI taxonomy): domain Eukaryota; kingdom Metazoa; phylum Chordata; class Actinopteri; order Scombriformes; family Scombridae; genus Thunnus; species Thunnus maccoyii. Next base: position 33,147,039 of record NC_056535.1, on the reverse strand, counting down.
ACGACATCACATCACCTCGATTCTGGCTTCTCTCCATTGGCTCCCTGTTGGTTTTAGAATTGATTTTAAGATTTTACTGATCACTTTTAAAGCATGTCTGGGTCTGAAGCTCCAAGCTACATAACAGATATGCTGACCCTGCACGAGCCAACCCGCAGCCTTGGATCCTCAGGTGGGGCCCTTTTGGCTGTTCCAAAGTCGAGGCTTAAATCTAAAGGTGCTTTTTCCATCAGGACTCCTCGACTTTGGAGCGACCCGTCTGAGGAGATAAGGCTCGCAGAATCAGTAACTTCTTTTAAATCACTTCTTAAAACCCATTTTTACAGACTTGCTTTTATGTAATGTTGTCTTTTGATCATCTTTCTTTTAAACTTTTTATCATCTCTTCATTGTCTTCCTTTGCCTTTGGCCGCCATCTTTTTAAGGTCAGGTCTATTTTCTGTTTCATGTCTTTGCTTTGCATTGTGCTGCTTTTGCTTTGTCTGTCAAAGCACTTTGTAAACTTTGTTTTTAAAAGGTGCTCTAAAGTTATAAAGTTATTATGATGATTTTACCTCCTTTTATCCTCTTATCTCTTTTTATCACTGTAGTTTTTTATTGTTTATTATATTTATCTTTCTCCTTTCTTTTAATATTATAAAATATCTTTTTTTTGCCTGTTTGTTTTTTGTTTGTACCTCTTTCTGTAAAGCACTTTGAGCTGCATTTTATGTTTTGAAAGGTGCTATACAAATAAAGTTTATTATTATTATTATTATTATTATTATTTGTAGTTGAGCTTTGAAACAGAACTTTTGAACACAATGATCAATATGATTGAATTCATGTGTAAAAACATGGCTGCAGGTCAGATTTACCTGCACAGGTTCAGTCTTGTTGCCGATGTAGATGTGATACAGACCACTGACAGAGTGACCGGCCTTGTAAGCATCTGCACAGTCTCTCCACATCTGGTTCCTGGGGGGTGAGCCTGCACACACACACACACACACACACACACACACACACACACACACACACACAGAACGCATTTAAGTCTTATTTTCATGTAGGCTGTGGATACATGCGGTTGTACAGTATGTAGGTGTGTGTACCTGTAGTGCTGGACACCATGGTGATGAGTGTGTGGACAGACTCCATCAGCTGAGCCTGCTGCCTCTGCAGAGCCGTGGTGTTGCTGCTGGCGACTCTCAGCTGCTTCTCTAAAGACTCGATGGCCGCCATCTGAGTCCTGATGACGGACTGGGAGGGAAAGATTTACTGCTTACTCACTTTTTAACAACAATCTACCTCTGTTTTGTTAAAGCAGCTATAATCAATATTTTGTAATGATAATATATGAGCTGTCAGTGTTTAATGTGTCGGTTGAGGCTCGTAGTGATGAACCTACAGAGAATTATCAGAGACCTTAGAGAGCTTTATAGCAAGTTTTAGCTCATTGTTAATCTGTCCAGCTGCAACTTTACTGTTTTGGTTCACTCTCAGCGCTCTAAAATAGTCTCTCTGCACACTTTGATTTGTAGAAACATTTATGAGGTCAGTGACTCTCATAAATGTAAAATACATGCTGATTAAATTGTCATAAAAACGTCCTGACATAATAAAATGAGTGGACACACAGACACCTGCTGGGCTTGACGACGTGTTTTATTAATTGTACCTGCAGTCTATTTTTCTCCTCCTTCATGTCCTCCATCTCTCCTCTCTGCTGAGACTCCAACATCTTAACTTTACTCTCCAAACGACTGAAAGACACACAAAGAGAAAAAGGACAGAACATTAAACACTTGATCCACAGCAGATTCAGACACATTCAGACTTTGTGTGTGAAACTGCCCAGAGTGCACTCTTCTTCTTCTTCTTCTTCTTCTTCTTCTTCTTCTTCTTCTTCTTCTTCTTCTTATAGGTAGCTGCTTAATGTAAATAACATGATATGACAGAGAGATATTTACAGATGAGCTACAGTGGAATTTGATGTCTTACTGATCTACAATATCAGCAGTAATTAATCAGTTCATGATAGAAACAGCAGGAACATCGACTTCTGCAGTCCCAGAAATCAAAATGCAAAGCTGTGATCATTTAAACATCAGTCTCTCTGTCCATGCTGACATTTTCTCACCTTGTTAAACTTTATTTCTACTTTACTTTACATTGCTTCTCCACCTGCATACATGCAGCTCAAACAACGGCTTGTTAGCATCTGGCTGAAGGCATTCTGTGTTGTGCAGGAAATCACTAAATTACGAAGAGGAAGAGGAGGCAGGTTGAAGGAAAGTGGGTGAACCAAAAAGTAAACAACTCCTGGAATGTGTCATCTTGTTTAACATGAAGACTGTGTGCATTGCCAGAGGGAGGACACAAATCTAAATTATTTGTACAACAAATCTGTGTGTAATGGACCAGAGGTTGAACTCCTGAGTTACTCCCTCTCGTTAGAGAAGCCGTAAAACAGTGAAATATAGATTAATAACCCGACCATTATTCTTTCTGTCAGAGCAGACTGCAGTCTAACGTTATCTGTGCAGCTGAACCAGCAGCACAGCTGCTGAAAATAGACTCCAGTCCGCAGTTAGATCAACAACGTAGGAGCCAAATTAATGAAACCCGATGAAGGAGTGGCAGCGGCTTCAGAGGAAAATATAGGACACTGAAAGTGGCTGAATGTCCAGTTCACACTCACTTTTCTGGCTGAGTGCAGCAGCGGACAGTGTGCGGTGGGGGGTCTGCATGAGTCAGGTGGGAAAATGTGTCTTAACCTCTGTTTGCCAGAATAAGTCACAGTCTCTAACGCTTTTCATCAAGTAAATGGCCGACATGTCAAAAAGCTAGATATATAGACATCACACTGGTTACATCATGCTGACGTTATTATATGTTCAGTTCATGGTGATAAACGGGAGGAGTTTGCTGTCGTTACTTCTCCAACCAACGAGCTGCTCAAGTAACAAAGGAACATGTGTGAAAAAACAACTCTGCAACATTAAGCTGAATTCTGGAAGAATCTTTATCTCACAGACGTCTTCTGGCAGCTTCATCAGTCTGATTTACAGAATGTGTTACAGCTTATATACACTGTACAAGGAATCCTCACCAGTCATCCAGTCAGAGCTCGACAGCCTCCAGAAGATGAAGCAAACCAGCAATCAGCAAATCTTTCTGGAATTTATGCTTAACGAATGACTAAAATTACTAATCGATTATTAAAATGTTTGATTTTTCTGTCGATAAACTAATAGATGAATCATTGCGGCTCTACTTTTTTGTTGTGGACCACGTGGAAGTCTGACATTTTGATATATTTTTCCAGCATAATTTAAAACCTGAGTAGATGTTTAAAGCTGTTATATATTTAAAAAACAGCAAAACCTTTGTTATATAATCAAGACGACACTTGTTTTTCACACATATTTTATGTCCTCATGCATCCAAAAAATTGTCGTTTCCTGCAGCAAAATTACACTAATTCTAGATGTAAAGGTCTCGATGCAACAAGCTCAGCTGAGAAAATGTTTCCTGTTACAGAAAGTGAAGAGAAAAATGTTGTGAAAATGGAACTGTTCACACATATAAATATATATTCTCTTTTTTAAAAATAAAAACTGAAATTGATTTTTCCTACATCTAAATATTTATTAACCTTTAATCAGTTATTATACTGTACAATAAAATATTTACTTCATAAATACCAGACCAAAGATTTCTGATCAGTCTTAGTCTGAGTTTAGATGGTATAAGACTCTCTTACAGCACGTTAAGACCCAGAGATGTAATATAATATCTGTTAATATAATATCTGTAGCTTTTTTTAACCTGCAGTCCAGTTTCAGCTGAAGTGTAGCTGACAAGAGTCAGACATGACCCTCCATCATTCTCATATGTGCTGCTGTATCGTGTAGCTCTTTTACACTTGCGGGTGATATTATTTTACATTAGTAGGTGAGACTTTGGTCAAATTAAAAGCTGAAACACATTATCAGCTCCTGGTTTTGATCACTTCAATATGCTGACCTGCACGTGAACGAGGGAACCTAATTTAATGTGATGTAGACGGATGAGGAGTCACTGATTGTTGTGGTGCTGCGGTTTGTACCGCGTGTGTGTGTGTGTGTGTGTAGATTTAAGAGTTTGCACATGTCCCCGACCACATGCAGACAGTGTGTATATGTATGTGTGTACATTTTACTGTTTGCACCCTAATTACAGCTGGAAATGTGTGTGTGTTCTTCATGTTATTGGGATTTTAAAAACATATATTTTAAAGCATAAGTCTGGTGATTTTCTATATTTTTCCAACAAATCTCATGTTTGGAGTCAAACCAACAATGAACTGATCTACTATCAAGTATTGTGTGTGTATCCAAAGCTTGATATATCTTCCTCTGTGCCGTTGACCTTTGTTGTTGTCCAGAAACTATTAAAAACACATCACTGAGTCACATTGCTGCACTGAGTGACATGTTCCTTCATTATGAAGAGTTTGGACACGTTAGTTTGTTTAGAAATGACTCAAAAGACAAATGACAGCGATCAAGTTTTCAATCTCCAGAGAGTAGTTCTGTGTAAGACGGACGCCATTGAGCTTTTTATAGCTGTTTATAGCTTCACTAGATTGTTGTGCTACAAATCACAACCTCAGGACTTTGTACTATAATGTACATTGTAAATTTACTAAAAAACTTACAACTTTTTTCAAGAAATTACAACAGCATTAGATTTAGTGATAAAACTGATCAAATAAATTCAAGTACGTAAAGTAGGATAAAATTAAATTAAATTAAAAAACAATAAAAACATGGATACAAGATAAAAGTATTTTTTAAGATGAGATTTAAAAGATGTTACTGACTCAGCCAACCTGATTATTACTGCCTTACCTCACAACCACAATGTTTCTTTCTTTTGTTTGTTTATTTACTGTCATGTTTCTGCATTTGTAAGATCATTTTCACAAACTGCTGTGAACAAATTAAAAGAAATAATACGTTAAAAGAACAATAAACCAGAATTTGAAAAACTAAGCCGTCAAAGTTTTTTTTCCAAACAGCCTATTTCTGTTTAAATGCAATTAATGAAAGTTACGACACTATAAAGCTGCACTGTAAAAACCAGTAAACCAAGAAATGAAGAATTTTGAGGGTCATGAAATCCAGTTTTTTAGACATCACCTGACTTAATGGAACACGATTTCCAGTCATTTAATGATGTTTTAGTAGTTTTGTGAGGCCATAAATGTATTTTAGACTCTGAGTTCTGCACACAGTTGTGTAAACGAGACACAGAAACTCAGCAGTGGAGCTGCAAACTGGTAACCTTTGTCTTTGTTTATCTGGACAGACGACTGCTGGTGAGAAACTCATCTGTTCATACATGTTTCATAACAAAACTGGCAATGTTGAAACTATTCATATCAAGTTAAGTAGTCTTTTGGATTCTACAGACGTATTTATTTATTTTGATGCTTTTATTTTGGTGTGATGATGCAACATTTCTAACAGAAACTGTATCACGTAGTGGATCATCGGCACATCGGCTTGATCTTCATCCAGAGACAGTAAATCCAACTTGTTCCAATGAATTAATTCACTCTGGTGTGTTCAGAAAATAATCAGAGCCAACGTTCTACACAGCAGCACCAAGATATCCAGAATTTTAAGTCTCGAGTTCAATAAAAAATTAAAATTAAATGACCTTTCAAAACCCTTTAGATTATCTCAAGTGTCCAATGTCACCAAAGCATGTGGCTGTTTGACAAGTGGAAAAAAAAAACACACACACACACACACACACACACACACACACACGCTTACACTCAGTTTCAGCGTCTCTGTTTGTATTATATCTGTTACTGTAAACAGAGAACACGCTTGATAATTACTCTGCATGTTTCAGCACACACTGCACCGTCCAAGTTCACCTCACAATGAAGAATAGTAAAAATATTGTGATTCCAAATATTAGTCGGTCTCGCAGCAACAGCTGTGGACGTATTTCCATCTTCTGTAATGACTTGCTTGTATTTCAAATACTCTCACTGTCAAGTTGTGAAATCACTGATAAGCCTCCGCTCAGGGTCGACTGATATTTGGGTCAGGGGATTATAACAAAACGTGTTTTTATGGAAAATCACAGAAATGTTACTGTTAATGAGGTTGACTATAAACATAATAAACAGAGCTGCAGTCAAGACACTTGAGTTGTTTCCAAGATCAACTTCACACAAGTTTGATTTAAAAACAGGGAATCAAATTTATCAAACTGCTCAAAGTGAAATTTTGGATTTACGTTAAATTTTTCACTTTTACCTGCAAATTTAACGATTTCTCGAATGTCTTTGGACTTAAAAATGCTCTTAAATTTAAGACGCCTTGTCTTACATGCCTGCAATAGAGAGACAGAGGAGAGGACAGATCATACAATGTATTGATGAACAATATGTTATCTGAAGCAATATTCAATCAGTTCAGATTAAAGTCATTTTATCTCATTATTTGCTGCAAAATGCACATTTGATGGAAAATCCTCATGAATGCAAACAACAAAAATAAAGCTTAGATTTGTTTTTGCACTTGTAAATGTGGCCCTAAACTCTACTTATTATTTGTTTTCTCTGATATTATTATGATCATTATCATATTCCATCCATATGTATATATTCATATATATTAAATTGTTAATTACAGGTGTTAATTGCTACTGGAGAAAGTGAAGATTTCACACAAAGGCATAAAAAATTAGAAACAAATTAAAGTCATTTGCTTTTGCAGAATAACATGTCGCTGGATCGATGATATAGACACAAGTAAATAATTCAGACTGTAGCTGCAGTAATTATTACAGGGGCAAAGGAGGAAATCAGGTGATGTTATTACAGAGCGATAAAGTCTCAAAGTGGCAGGATGAGTCAACAGATCATCAGATTTTAACACGCTAGATCACCCTCCATTTCCTGTTTACAACATTTCTTAAAGGTTACCCCTACTCTTCACTTGATGAATGTGTTTTATCAAGATGCCTTTTAGATGGTGTGACATCAGCGATTGTGTAAGTTTACTCACATTGTGCCACACGGCTCTACTAAGATCTTTGTCACGATCTGTCAGACCGCACAACATCCGTCTGCAGCAAAAGTCACATAAACTCCTTTTTTGTTTCACCTCCATCATTTTAATTTTTGTGGATGTATTAAAGAGAATAGGTGTGTTTTTTCCCCATAACTTTATTTAAATAACTTCACGTACAGCCTGTCTATTCTGTGAGATTTCATGTCGTATTCTGATTGGTTTGCTTGTCATGAGTCATATTAGCAGTCAATCTGTGAGAATTTGGTCTTAAATTTCTGACTCAGGCCGTTTTTGGTCTCCAAAGACTCAAATCTGTCGACACAAGTCTCACAGTGAGATCCAGGAGCAGCGTTTTGGATTGACGACCAAAGGTTTCACCACTTTTCTTTCACAGCCCAGAATCACACAGTGTAAAGGGGCCTTAAATTGGCTCTTTGAGCATCATTGAGAGTCCCAAATCAAATAAGTGTAGCCTTGCATATTCCAACAATTATTTTTCTACCTGTTCTTGTCTCGTAGCCGGCTGATCTCGGTCGTCTGCAGTAACAGCTCTTTCTCCAGCTTGTTGGTGGACAGAGAATTCTCTAGAAGCTGAATCTCAATCCGAGACGTGTGGTTCAACACCTGGTGGAATGAATCGCATTAAACCCACAAAATGAGCTTCAAGTGACAAAATCAGCAAATGAGACTGAATCCGTCCACACATCAGTTTCATGCACTGTAAAACACTCGTCACCTTCGCTTCGACCACGTTGATTTTACGTGTCTGCTCCGCTGTGTGCGTGAGGAGGTTCGTTCCGATCTCCAGCATGGTGGCCGTCTGGTTGTGAACAAAGTGTGACGGTATGTTCGCGGTGTCCGACTTTATGCTCCTCTGAATGAAGCTCTCCAACTGCAGAAAAGATACAAACAGTAGAAAGTATATGATGTGATAAGATAGGAGAAGACAGATACAGTGATTTATTCCTTCATTAATAAAACAACTGTCACATGTGTTTCGAGTCTTTCCAGTCTAATTCTGAGCTCTGAAACCACCCACTCAGTGCCCCCAAGTTCCCCAAATCAAACATGTCAGGATGTCTGGTATATAAAGATGCAGGTCTCTCCATCTCTGGGAATATCGGCCGATGCCAGCTCGCACTGCCATGCCGTGACCTTCAACCCCTGACAAATAAATAATCCATCCATCCAGCCATCCATCCGTCCCTCAGACTCCACGTCCCCAGGATATCACTGCCACTGAGAAGCACAGGCAGTTGATAAATATACCACTGGACCAACAAACAGATTGGCCCCAGTGGGACGACCAGTGAGGCTGTTTGATGGGTCACCGGGAGGGAAGTTCAGGCCACAATGACAGATCACATTTGAGTCACTTTTCTCAAATGGATTTCATCACAAAACTTTATTTGTGCTCTTAATCAGGACATTTTAAAACATCTTTAAACCTGACGAAGATCAGATTTAGGTTGTGTATCTAAAATGTTGTGCTTTAAAGTCAGTCTGCAGGTGTTTCGTTCTCATCTAGTTATCATTTTCACTTTAAATACACATTTCTTGGATAATCTGTAGCTTTATCTATCAGGTGATCAGCGTAAAGATGCCAAAAACATCACTGTGTCCTCATTATAGTTTGTTCACTCTGTGTTTACATACATTTATTAAGTGGCAGCAGGCAGGTAGCACAGTCTGAAGATGAGAATATATAAACTATGTAACTACACACTCAAATTTTGCTAGCTCCTCCATCCCTGCATATCTAAAAAACGCAACGTGGCCTCGTGACCATGCAGAGTGTGACGCGGTGTTTAGGGGACACCGCTCAGTGTAGCATGAACAGCAGTACAGTGCTGGTAGTCAGAACTAACCAGCCACGAGCCGCTGCTGTCAGACTCTCGCTACCAGCAGCTCTGTGTGAGATGACGATGTGGCAGCTGATATATTCAGCTAAACTGAATTTTCAAATCCAAGCAGACAGAAATAAGCACAAACACAATATGTCTATAGTGGAAAAAAATCACCTGTATTAACATCATATGGGTGGGTTAGGGTTAAGGGTTAGGGTAAGGGTTAGGGTTAGGGTTAGGGTAGGGTTAGGGGTTAGGGGTTAGGGTTAGGGTATGGTTAGGGTTAGGGTTAGGATAGGGTTAGGGGTTAGGGTTAGGGTTAGGGGTTAGGGTTAGGGTAGGGTTAGGGCAGGGTTAGGGGTTAGGGTAGGGTTAGGGTTAGGGTTAGGGTAGGGTTAGGGTTAGGGTAGGGTTAGGGTTAGGGTAGGGTTAGGGTTAGGGGTTAGGGTTAGGGTAGGGTTAGGGGTTAGGGGTTAGGGTTAGGGTAGGGTTAGGGTTAGGGTTAGGGTAGGGTTAGGGGTTAGGGTTAGGGTTAGGGGTTAGGGTAGGGTTAGGGTTAGGGTAGGGTTAGGGGTTAGGGTAGGGTTAGGGGTTAGGGTTAGGGTAGGGTTAGGGTTAGGGGTTAGGGGTTAGGGTTAGGGTAGGGTTAGGGTTAGGGGTTAGGGGTTAGGGTTAGGGTTAGGATAGGGTTAGGGGTTAGGGTTAGGGTAGGGTTAGGGTTAGGGTAGGGTTAGGGGTTAGGGTTAGGGTAGGGTTAGGGGTTAGGGTTAGGGGTTAGGGTTAGGGTTAGGGGTTAGGGTAGGGTTAGGGTTAGGGTTAGGGTTAGGGGTTAGGGTTAGGGGTTAGGGTTAGGGTAGGGTTAGGGGTTAGGGTTAGGGGTTAGGGTTAGGGTTAGGGGTTAGGGTAGGGTTAGGGTAGGGTTAGGGTAGGGTTAGGGGTTAGGGTTAGGGTTAGGGTTAGGGTTAGGATAGGGTTAGGGTTTGTGATTATGTGTACAGTGTAAAAAAGACCTTTACCCCCTCCAGACATGCATTAAGACGTATAAAAATACTCAGCTTTGAACAATATGTGTGTCTGATGTCCTTCTTCCTCATTAAAGTCTCCCTCCACTCACTTTCTTTTTTTTTTTTTTTTTAAATAAGCTGAATACATTTGGATCTAAAATGGTTTTTAATTAGTTTTGATCCTGTATGTATGGGTGTTTATGTATGTATGATGTCTTTATTTATTTATTTTCCACTGTTCTATCACTCTGTAAAGCACTTTGAATTGTTTTTGTATGATATTGTGCTACACAAATAAACTTGAACTTGAGTCTAGGTTTGACACTCGATGAAGGTTTTCTGCTTCTTTGATAAAGTATACAAATCCTTTCTCTCTCAGGAAAACCTTCCTGGATCTGCATCAGAATGAATCACTCATTCCTCAGCTTAACTTTTCACCAAATATCAATGAAATCTGTTGACTAATTCTTGGCGTTCACTGTTCATCCTGCAAGCTAGGAAACAAACTGACAAACATACAGGAGGTGGTGAAACGCAAAATGTCGGAGAACGCTCCTGAAAGCCGGCCTGCAGCCTGATGCTAAAGACTGTTTGGCTGAAAGGTATTTGTTATGACTGCTGATTCATTTTTCATTATCTTCCACTTTCACCAGTGTTATGTTTTTATGGTTTTATTTCTTTCAACCACTGATGTTATCCACATTGACTGACTTTATCATATTCATCATTCTTCATGCATGCTGACAGCACTATTACTCATTTTCACTACCCAATTAAGCTTATTCAAGTGTTATTATGTTTAGTCTGCTTCAATTCAGATTCAGATTAAACAAGCATCGCTCTGTTCAATCAGAAAATGATTTTACGAGAGGCGAGATACAAATCAGTGGCATCAGATCCAAGTGGCTTTTTGGAGTGTGAGTAAGTAAAATGGGCTAACCTGGAACAAAGAGCGAAGAAAAAAAAAAACAAAACAGATGTTGTGACGCAGCGAGAAGTTAATCAAATAATCAAACAGAGAGAAAATAGCTGGAACGAGCTGATTTGTTTCTCCCTCCTGCTCAGCTTCCTGTGATGCTGCACAGATAAACTCTGATGAAAGCCAGAAACTCCACCTGGCTGACGCACAGTCAAACCAGTAGAGACAGAAATAGAAACATAAAATAGCTGTTGGACTGACAGTATGAACAAATATATTTTATGTGTGTGTGTGTGAGAGAGAGAGAGAAAGTGGGAGGTAAAGGAGGAAATAAGAGAGAAGAGAATTGAGATTAATTGAAACAAGAAAATCAAAGTTCAGCAGGTTCTTTTTTTGGACTTTTTTTGTTATTTTTTGTTGAGTCTCCGGAGACACAATGTGCTGACTTTTTAATTGACCCTTACTTCCTGCTGTAGAATTACAACTACACACACCCACATGCACGCACGCACATGCACACACACACACACACACACACACACACACACTACATGAAACCTCTTCATACAAACCAGACACACACAGAAACTGGCATTCACTCATACACAAACACAATTAGCCGTACGCACACACACTCACAATTATAAACTATACAAGCCGAGCTTGACCAGCGAGCTCTGGGAGAACGCGGTCAACCCCACGTATGGAGGGCTTGTTTCTGAGATGCTAACTCAAACCACATGTTGGCTTCACTGTGATCTGGCCCTCTGGGTGACTTCACAGAGAGAGGGGAGGGGGGGAAACCGGGTGACCAAACAGCCCCGATAACAAGACTGACGCACAGGCAAGTAGCACCGATAGAGATCTGGGGTAACAAGTGCACTGTGTGTCGCTGGAGTGTGTCGGGATCTGAGCTGGCAGCTCTGGACTTGAAGGGGACACTGAGTGAGTGTGTGAGGCTGAACTCACCATAAAAGTGACAGAAGTGGTCGTTTGGGCAAAAAGTTAAAAACCAGAGACAGAGCCGTGATACTGCAGGGAAAAGTGAAGTTGTGGAGTGTTAACGGGAATATAAGCTGCTTTTTGTGATTTTCTGTTATTACTGTTATGATGTTGGATGTTAAACACGTTCAAACTTCCAAGACTTCCGCCTTCTCGTTAAAAAGCCAGAGCTTCAGCCTGCTTTTAACGTTCAGTTCCCCACCGAACCAGGACGGTCCAACCGCAGATCTCACATCTGGGGACCTCAGGTCTCCGAGCCAATGGGAAGAGAGTAGCGTCCCCAGATGTGAGGTGCGTCACTTCCTTAAGCGGTCTTTTTTTTTTGTAAGTTTTATTTTACTAGATTTGCAAACAGTCACATTTCTCTGCTCAACAGAGTTATAATAATGTTTTTGTCATGTAAAAAAGTAGCTAAATATTTGTTCTTGTTGTGTGTTTGGTGTTTATATCTGCCCAGTAAAACCTAAACATTTACCTGAAGATTCTGTTACCTTCCCATTCTGAGCGAAAAAGAGTTAATTTATCTGTAAAAAAATAAATTTGCTCATGTACTTTTGTGGCAGAAAAGGAAGTGATGGACCTCACGTATGACCCTACTGTCTTCCCATTGGCTCGCAGGCCTGGGGTTCCCAGATGTGAGGTTTGCAGATGGACCCTTCTCTACTGGACTGACGTCAGATTGTTCACACATGTCCACCGATGGTTGTCTATTCTGTAGCCTTTGTTGCTGACGTTGTTCCATGTGTTGATCGGGTTCTCATATTTCGGATCAGAATGGGCTCAAAGACGTATGGATGTATTTGAGAAGTTGACATTTGGAGTAAAGAACAGGACATCCTATAGCGCTACGTTACTATTGTTACTATTGTTCTTGCTGTGGATGTAGCTACAGCTGGCTGGCAATGTAGAAAAATGACGTCCACATTCTTAACCCTCCTCTGACTGTTTCTCTAAGTGGTGAAAACAACAAGCAGAACATCAGACCTACAAGAATCACCAGGCGAATACGAGATGTAGAGGTCTGGAAACAGGTTATGTCTTCATCTCACTGAGGTCGCTAGAAACATTTGCAGGTCATTTTTGGGACGCACTAACTTATGTTGTCAATTAGGTATGAGGACGTTTTGATCAGTGTGCGTCCTTGACCAACTGAAACCTGGAAATCATGTCAGAGTGTATCAATTCATCAGTGCTGGAAGAGGTGAAAAGGCAAGTTCACTTTCATATTTCATAAAATGACTAACAAGGAATGGGAAAAATGCAGTACATACAGTACTGTGCAAAAGTTTTAGGCACTAAAAGTAAAGTGAGAATGCTTACAAAAATATTGCTATAAATTGTTTTAATTTATCAATTAACTTCTTACAAAGTTGAGTAAACAGCAAAAACCTAAATGAAATCAATATTTGCGGGGAGCAGCTTCTCCTTGGTACACTTTTACAGTTTTTCATGGTAACTTGCAGAAAGGTTGTTATAACCATCCTGGAGAAAGAATGATCTCCTGTGGATTTATTGTTTAGGCCGTCTCAGGTGCTTCTTCATGTAATCCCAGATTGACTCCATGATGTTGAGATCAGGGCTCTGTGGGGGCCAAACCATACCATCTGTTGCAGGACTCAATTGTTCTTTATGACTTTAGCTGTATGCTCGGGGTCGTTGTCATGTCATGAATAAATTGGGGACCGATCAGACACCTCCCTGATGGTATTGCGTAATGGATAAGAATCTAAACATCTCGGGTGCCTAAAACTTTTGCACAGTTCTGTATATAAGTATATAATATATCAGTATAAAATGTGTGATTTTTAATATCCTCTCTTGTGAAAGAATACCCTAAATAAATAAAGCTTAACTAACTAACTAATAGGTTTACAGATTTAAAATTGCAAAGTACTTAAATGATCCTTCGAGCTCAATACTGAGCAATTCAACATTCCCTCGACATTGAGACACACACCACACACGCACACATTGCTGAACCATTTATTGTGGGTTTGTCTGTTTGTTTGTTTGTGCCCCCACACAAGTCATCATCATCATTATTTAAAAACTGAACCAGAAGTCCCTGAGTGACAGTAAACCACCAGATCCTGCTTCTGTTGCATAACAAATTCTATTCATTTGATTACATTTCTTGATTCCACTGAAGCCTTCAGTTTATGCAATGATATAATTTGACTTGGAAAAAACATCATGACTCGGTCAATTTGAACAGAAGATTCAAGAAGAAAATGCACATGCATACTTGCAGAGCTTGTTATTTTCTCTAAGTATCAGAGAGCCCAGATGTTTTGGCTGAATCTCAGAGTGTTATGAACCAGCACAACGAGCCAACGGCCTCAGGCTCCGTTTCAGATCACCGCTCCACTTGACACACTGTAGGGAAATATCGCTCTGCACGGTGCCTGACCTGAACTCTCTCTTTATCTCCTCCTCAATACCCTCATCAACTTTCATTCACTCTCGCTTTATCTTTTGTGTCCCTCATGTATAAACCTTCTTTTTAACATTTTATTCAGAAGAATAATAGTAGAGATACAAGACTTGGTGATACTGCTTAAAGGGGACAAGCACATTTCCAGATCTATATTTTCAATCTGGAGCTCTACTGGAATATCTTTGTATGATTTCCAGTTAAAAACTCCTTATTTATCTTAGACTGGTCCTTTATGCAGCCCCTCAGTTCAGCCTCTGTCTGAAACAGGCCGTTTTAGCTCCTGTCTCGTTAAGGCCTCCCTCTGTTCTGATTGGCCAACTTCAAGAAGCTTTCTCCGGCTCCAGAAGCAACGTCAGCAAACCATGAAACATGAAACTACTTTTTCTCGTTCTTTACTTAAAATTTCAGCTTCTCAAATACATCCGTACAAGTTCAAGCAGAAATCCGAGAGTGGACAACGTGAGCAACACACAGAAAAACCTCAGCGAGGTAGGCAAGGTAGAAAAAAAATGTAGCAAATGAAGCTTTAAGAGCAGGTTGAAGCCCTGACTTTTGACTTACAAGGAACATCTGACATCAGAATAGTATATAAATAACAGAAAAACACAAAAAACACAACATGTCCAACATGAGTGACAGATGCCATCTAGCAGCTGTAATATTTATGACCCGGAGCAGTTCATATGATATATATATACATACAGTATGTGGACAGATTTCCTCATTCAGAGGAAGTCGGTGGTTGGAGGAATTAAACCAACAGCGGACTTTGCCACAGGAGACCACTGTTCACTTCCTGTTTCCAACCACAAGACGGGACGTTTTTTTTAAAAACTGTAACTACTATTGTTCCCTATCCTTAACACCATTGTTATTATTGTTGCCATGACAATAAAGATGGCTCAACTTTAAGGGAATAGTAACTTTAACCCACACCACATGTTCCTCAACAAAGTGATCATTGTAACCCAAACCATGATCTTTCCCTGAACCTAACCACGTGGTTTTTGTGCCTAAAACTAACCAGACTTTAACCACAGCGTTGTCACATCATAAAACCTCATTATTGTTCAACAGTTATGTGTAACGGTTTTAGAAAGCACAGACAAATGATGTCTGTACTTGGTTGTTTAATTTGGAGGACTTGTTGATTATCTGACATTAGCCCTTTCTGGAAGAAACAGATTTATGGACTAAATTCATCTACAATCCACTGAGATTTAGACAAGAGGCAGCAACAAAACAGCTGGATAAACTGTGAAAACATGCAGGCAGCATGGCCACATTTATAAAAAAAAGGCAAGCTAACGTAACATTATCACATTAACATTACTTTCAGTCGGCTATCTTTGCTGTTGCTATCAGAAGAAACGAGTCAGTTCCAGGATTCATGTCGGCAATCAGCCATCTAAATCTTTCTCTAGATGTTTGCTCTGCAGCTGTGATGTCCACCTTCGCTGACAGTTAGTTGATAAGTTGTTTAAAACCTGTCTCTTCAGTGATGTTATGAAGCTCTGTGCATGTCTCTGCACTAAAGCGTGAGTGAAACTGTCTCTCTGCTTCTGGGCCTAAGGTGCAACACCTGTTGAACTTCTTCCCGCCTTTCTGACGCAGACACGAATCCCTAAAGGTCGCCTGGACTGATGAAGAGAGATTTCAACATTTCATTTCCTCATTAAGCTCTGTGAGTTTCATCAGTGTGGTTTGGGCTTCCTTACAGAGCTCAGGTTCATCAGGATAAGAAATGCCACAATGTGGACAAGGAAGAAACTTTTAGTATATTTTATATTCAGATTAGGACTGATTTAGAGGCAAAATTAAAGAAAACAGAACTGTGATGAAGTAAGAATATATAATTGCTGTCAAGTGAAAACCACGTTTCTCTAAAATGTTTTGTTTTCAGGTCGTATGTTGGGCAGACACACAGTCCAGAATTTCATTTCTTTGAAAATGACTCTTAATATTTTATTCCTGCAACAAAAACAAATCTTTTACTGCGACAGAGCTGCAAAAATGATTTGATAAATTGCTTTGTTGACTGATAGAAAATTGGCAACTATTTCGATAATCAATTAATCATTTCAGTCATTTTTCAAGCAAATGTTCTTTGGTTCCAGCTTCTGAAATGTGATGATTTTCTGTTTTTCTTTGTCATACATGACAGTGAATTGAATATCTTACAGTTTTGGAAAGTTAGTCAAATAAAAAAAAAACTGAAAACATCACATTAGGCTGTGAGAAATTATGATTTTTTTCACTATTTTTTTAACGTTTCAAAGACTAAAAGAGAGTCATATTTGAATCAACAGCTACAGGATCTCTGTGAGGTTGTACTTGAGCTAAACGCTAACATCAACATGCTAACCTGCTCAACATGCTGATGTCAGCAGGTATAATGTTTACCACGTTCACCATCTTAGTTTAGCGTGTTCGCATGCTAACATTTGACAGTTAGTAATAAAGGCTGATGGGAATGTCTTTAGTTTCGCAGGTGTCTGAGTTTTGAAATCTTGACCTGATGGTGGAGCTAGAGAGCGATCAGGAAAGTCATTACAGTTGATCCTCAGGGGAAGGTGAATATCTGAACCAAATTTAATAGAAATCCATCAAATAGTTTAGAGTTATTGAAAAGATTTGGGGCACTCAAGAGGGTAATAAATATCAAAAAGCCTTTAATACGTCATGGCATGCATGTTTTTAACTATGACTAAGTAGCCATGAAGTATTAATAGCTTTTTAAATTTATTATCCTCTAGAGTGCCTCAGATCTTTTCAATAACTCTAAACTATTAGGATCCCCAAACCGAGGAGGACCAGAGGGATTCCTTTCTACACCCAAGCAGCACTCCATGCATCTGGTTTCTGACTGTCCATCAAATAGTTGCTGAGACATTGAACTAAAAGCCAAAAATGTCAAACACATGGTGCTACTGGAGGAAAAGTCAGAAGATCCGCTAATGCGAAGTTCAGACTACACAATATTTTTGTCTGATAAGATGTCACTGTGTCAAATTAGGTGATTATAGTCATAAATTCTTAACGTGACTCGGCCAAGAGACGTGACAGACGACGCCTTGATAACCGACCAATCATAGCTTGCCGTCTTTCAAGACCTGTGTGATGTCATCGGAAGGAAGTGCCAGGTACCAACTTCCAGGAACGAGAATATAAAGAAACAATGGCGTCCGAAGCATGAACCTTTCCTCTGTTTCACAGCTCCACCTCACAGTTCGAGCAGCACCAACAACAACGTTCCTCTTCCGCTTCGGTAAGTTTACTGTTCTGCGTTCTGTGCTCCTATTGGTCAACGTCACAGAACACGTGGAAGTTCTTGTTTTTAAGATGTGGCATCAGTTGTTGTCTGCTATGAAGCACTACATGGCATAAAATGATCAACTGTAACGCCTGATTTTGATGCCATTTTCAGTCCAACACTCAACATCTGTCAGGCTGTTACTGAGCTGATGTCGCGTAGTCTGAACCTGGCATGAATCAGTAGGATTTATCTTCTAGTTACCACAAATATCTGACAATCCATCCAATGGCTGTTGAGATATTTTAATCTATGTTAGAACCAGAAAATGATACAAATCAAATTCCTTACCGCTATCTTGTAATATCTAGAAATGTTAGTTTCATAAGATTCTGAGCTTTGTTGTTTCTTGTTCTGACTGTGAAAACCTGGAAACCATCAGACTCACTTCATACCACATTAATTTTATTTCCTTTTAATCTATATATCTCACATAAAACATTCCTGACGCCATGTCTATCATACAGGGCAGATACTGATCATATGTAAGTGTTCCTGTGTTTTTTCACCTGTCTGCGTTTTTTGTGGACGTTCCTTTTTTTAGCTTACATCGTAAAACTGACCTGCTGTTTTCATTCCCCACGCCTCATATGCTCCATCTTTAGCACATCTCCTGACAGGTGTTTTCTAAAACACCAAACCACTGCGGAGATGCTTAACACATGTTCCTCTGGGGAGATATTTGAGAACAACGCCACGACTATGCCCAGGCTGATTTTTATACTTTTTTATAGGATTGTGTAATTTAAAGAACTCAAGTGGCAGGAGATGAAGTATAAGAGCAGTACTCTGTCAGTCAGGATCAGGGTCACTCTGGTGTCTTTTAAATCCTTCGTGGACTTCACAGTTTATTGTTTTGGTACCATGCAGCGAGTGTGATGGAAAAATCTCCAGAGGATGACGTTCATTTTAGCCCTCTTTAACAAACCCTAATATGTTTATTTTGGCCGTCTGCAAACACTGTCACGCCTTCAAAAATCTCTCTCCGAGAATGTGTGCAGCCCACAACTGTGTAAATGTTATTGATATGAGTGTAATGACCAAGATGATGAAATTTGAAACTTTTTGAACATATTACTCAATTTATTCAAACCCTTTCTTCATGAGTTTAACCCTTAATCTATATTAAAGTAAAGTTATGCTGGATACTTTCCTTAAATACCTCTCAGGTCAATCAATAAAACTTTTATTATTATCTTTATTAGAGTGGATATTTATGCATCTGTTTGAACAGTAAGCACATGTTCCAGTGTTTATTTCCAGCTTGCATTTATAAAGCGCCTTTCCAGTCATCTGACCACTCAAAGCTCTTTACACTACATGCAAACATTCACTCATTCACGCACATTCATACACTGATGATGGAGGCTGCTGTGCAAGGTACCAACATGCTCATCAGGAGGAATTTCTAATGCTAATGCTAATGCTAAATAACACACTGATGGCACAGCCTTTGGGAGCAGTTTGGGGTTCAGTATCTTGCCCGAGGACACTTCAACATGCGGATCAAACCTCCGATCTTCCAATTAGTCTTCCTCCTAGCCACAGCTGCCCCCGAGAGGAGAATCAAACAAGAAACAGATGCAATTTTAACTCTCACTTTATCAGTTTTGGTTTTAATGCTCTTTATGGGAAAGCTCATTTTGTGAAAGAGGTAGGAGTGGGAAAATAGTGAGGAGAACCCAAGTTAGTCCTGTTATTTTGAATCTTGTTCCCACAGGAGCACTCCTCATCAGACGTGGGCCAAATACAAACAAAGCATTTCCTACAAAAATTTTTACCGAGATCCGACAAGTAGGATCAAATCAAATCCTCCCTGTTATGTTCTCGACAATCTACGGTCAGCTAAGTTGATGGTTGACTCATCTGTGGTCACTAGAGATATGATTTCCCAAACATGAACACTCATGATTGTGGACCAAAGCACAAACAAACTCCTTGAAACCAGTAGCCAACTTATGTGAAGCCACTCTGTGTTGAATTAATTTGTCCCCCAGTGGTGGTACGGGTCATGTGACATCTTGGTATCCGGATAGATTTTGTCATATTGGGCTTTTCCACCAGAGGAACTTTCCCAGAAGACCAAAAACCTTTTGAGGAACTCAGAAACAAAATCTAAACACAATCTAGTTCCAGTTGATAAAAGGTCCCTGCTGCTCTGAGGAAGCAGTACTTTCTAATAGTTCAGGACCTTAAAGGTTTGCAGGGCTGATCATCGCTGATTGGTCAAACAGTTCTTAGTAGTTCCTCTGGTCTCATAGTGAAACTTTTGGGTCAAAAAGTGCTAAAAAGGCTAGAAAAAAGTAAACAGGTAACACTTTAAGCATTAAAGCATTTATAGCGTTTATACACAGTATATAAACAGTTAATAAATGGTTTATAACACACTATAATGCAGTTGTAAGCAGAATTAAGTGATTATTAATGTAATGATCAACATTTCTGACGTCTTCTGTCAGCAAACATAACTGGTTGCTGCTGTAGAAACAGATAATGAATGACAATATAGTAAAAAAACAGTTGTAATAATATGAAATATGTCTTCATAGGAAAAGTTATATTTGTCGACTAATACTGTACATTAATAAACATACAACAATCTGCTTACAACTACATTATAGTGTGTTATAAATCATTTATTACATGTTTGTATACTGCTTATAAATGTAAAACAGGGTGTTACAGCTGTATGTGTTGCCTGTATTTTTTGTCTCCTTCCTCTCCTGTTTGTTGCTCAGCCCAGGTCATCTACAATCAGTCCACAACGAGGTACACCTGGCCCAGGGAGGAAGAGCTTAAATGTGTGGCAATCAGAGGCTTTTTGATTGTGGACTGCTGGTCTTGCCTCTCTGCCTTGGATTTTGTTATTTTAGTTTTTCTGTTGTATTTTGATTGTTTATTGCACTTATTTAGTGTTCTTGTTGTTTTGTATCTTTTTGTTAATGAATCCTATGGCTTGGGTGTTTTTAATAAGGTGTTGGACTTTTAAATTGGGCAAATGGGGGATTGTTGTTCGTCCCATAGGGCCGACCAGGGGTGGGGTGTAACAAATGGGGGCTCGTCCAGGATTGAGTCTACCAAGGGTGGGGTGTAACAAATGGGGGCTCGTCCAGGATTGAGTCTACCAAGGGTGGGGTGTAACAAATGGGGGCTTGTCCAGGATATAGTCCACCAAGGGTGGGGCGTAACAAATGGGGGCTCATCCAGGATTTAGTCTACCAAGGATGGGGCGTAACAAATGGGGGCTCATCCAGGATTGAGTCTACCAAGGGTGGGGCGTAACAAATGGGGGCTCGTCCAGGATTGAGTCTACCAAGGGTGGGGCGTAACAAATGGGGGCTCGTCCAGGATTGAGTCCACCAAGGGTGGGGCGTAACAGGGGAACTTAAAGTAAAATGTTACCCCTGAGGCGACCAATCACACTTCAGTTGTGCCACCTGTTGCCACACTAAGACATGAAAGAAATTTACAGACAAGATTTCTGAATCTCCATTTAAGGTTTACTTCCTTGGTTGTTCTGGAGCTTTGGTTATATTGTCATTTTTAGTGTGATACAGTCTAAACCTCCAGAACAAGTGAGTAAGTGGACCTTGAGTGGACGTTGTTTTGTCAACTGCTGTTTCCAAGGTCCAGAATGAACGATCAAGCTCAACATTTCAGCTTGTCTGCAGCCACTTCTGAATTTTTGAACTGATCTGCAATTAGATTTTACAACTTGTCAAACTAATCATGCTGGGACCGCATAATTATGTATTTAAGTAATCCACATACAGAAACTTGTCAATCTTGTCTGAGGGAGTTTAAGTTGTTTCAGCCAAATCAGATTTTCACTTTTTACATCATAATTCACGTAAAATTACTGTTATTAACGATGAAGTCACTGCGGTGATAGGCCTTCTATTCCCACCAGGGACACCAGTTCTAAAAATATATTTACTTAACAATATGAAACAAACAGAAAAGACTTCCTGTGTCTGTAATATATATATCACAGCTTTATGTGTCCGTCTAACAGAGTTCTCTGTTGTGTCACTAACCTAAATATTACAGTCTAATGACCCTGTAACCGTCTGTGTGTGTTAGACAGTAAGTATGTTGAGGAGTCACAGCTCTGTGTGTGTGTGTGTGTGTGTGTCTCAGTTGGACTGCAGGGTCACCGCTACACCCCCGCAAACGAGCCACGACAAATATCTCAATCATCTCACCACAATCAGGACCAGATGGGCTAAGTCAACACAGCAGTGTGTGTGTGTGTGTGTGTATGTGTGTGTGTGTGTGGATACAGACATCCAAGACTGCAAGTGTGAGTGCACATGAATGCATATACGTGAAGGAGTGTGTGTTCTGCAACTTACTGTTGAACTAACAGTGTGTCTGTGTGTACATACGTTTTTCTTATCTGCTGCACTTATTTTAAATCTGCATTAACTGATGTTTTGTCCACCAGTTTTCAGCAGCAACATGTAGTGAACAAAACACTGACATCATATTGTCACCTTTTAAGTTGATGTGTTGAACTTGTCAGCAAACAGTTTCTTATTTCCACATCTAGCAGTTACGCAGAAACATTATGATTCATCTGGAGTCGTGTTTCTGAGTCCAGTATTCACTCTCTTTTAGCTCTGTTTTTGCTCTCTACCAACTCCTGAGGGAAATATCTGGCTTTGTAGCTGCTAAATACTCCACTATGTTCACCAGCTAGTCTACAGCTAACTTTGTCTGTTTGCCATTTGGTGCTGAGCAGGTAGTGTACAGTGGCTTTTTAGAGGTTTTTCTCTGAAAACAGCTGCCTGCTGCCGCACAGAATGACGCTATGAGAGCGCTGAGATTGAACCAAGACAGTAAAGTTGCAGCTGTCCAGATAAACAATGAGCTGAAACTCACTATAAAGCTCCATAAAGCCGAGAGGAGCTGCAGAGATGCTGAGGTTCATCACTACGAGCCACACGCAACACATTCTCACACACTCTCGACTCATACATGAAAAATACAGCCTCTTAATAGGCGAGTAAAACTACTTGCTTAATGTCAGGCAAAGATCTGTTTCATATTCATAAAAGGAACCAATGTTTCTTTTAATGGAATCTTGAACTCAATCCATTTTGTGTCTCAACTGGAAAATTAAACTCCTTTTACACCCATTCATTCATCCACCATGACCTCCACATCATTTTGAGAGAAATGGATTCAAAGAACACAAAACATCTGAGAAATTAATCAGAGCATGTAATAACAAATCTAAAAAGTTACAACAAACAAATCCAAGGCTCACTGAGTTTTGTTTAACTGGATTTGGTCAGAAAAGCAGGTTGATTTAAACAGATTTTTACTCAAATTTTAAGTTCCCTCACATCCCAGTTTTTACTTTTCACTGAGTTTACAGTTAACTACTTCCTGTTCCAACAAGGGCAGAAAAATGGAAAGAAAATGTTACTCAAGGAAACAAAAAAATGTGCCTGTAGTTTTGTTTTATTGTTGCTTTAAAGTCTCTAGTTTTATGAAACACTGATTAATGGGTACATTTAAATAATAGTGAAACCAGGAAGATGATTGATATATATTTTCATACATTCATTTAACCCTCACATACTGTTCGCTCATTATCAGTCTCTATTCCAAACTTTTGAACCACAGATCTATTTTTCATTAATAAATACCTTATCAGTCATTAATAAATGGGTGATTAATCCTTAATTAGGCTTCCAGGAGAGCAGAGTGTGTATTCTTTGTTTGTTTATGGAGAAAAAAACATTTACAGCCACTATATTATGGTCCAATGTAATTAAAACAGGGGAACATAACAGCCGTCATGATTTAAATGAATGTTACTGAATGTAAAGAATGCAACTATGTTTGTGGTTGGTGATTGTTGATTTTTTTAATAAAAGCAGAGCATGTAAGGGTTAAGAGGATTGGTATTAAAACAACATTTGTCATTTTTCCGTTATTAATTTCACTCGAGACAGTAAAAATTAGCTTTCTATAGTCCAACAATTTCACATTTGTTCAGAAACATTGACCAGATCCTCTAAACCTGCTCCTTGGAAGACTTCTACAAAAATACTCCCAGAGTAAACCTCCTCAGAGGGTTAATATTGTGCAAAATGGATCCTTGGTGAAAAATATTCATTAAGTTGTTTTTCCTTGTGTCTGGCTGATGCATAAAAGGGCAAAGACACAGCAGGAAGAGAAACGTCTGGTTGGGAAAGAAGTTTTTAGTGAATTACTGCAACAGGTCAAGGCCACAACCGGGTCCTGCTGTGTGACGTCTGGTTGAAGGAATATGGTCTGAAAATGGCCCCATAGGAGGTTAATGCTCTTATGTAAAAAAGAAGGTTTCAAAACCATCAAAAGAATGCAAACAGAGAAGAAGTTTGATTGGATACCGTGATACTGTGTTAGCTGCAGGAAAGGTGTTGGATAAATAAATGAAGCTCAGCGGCGTACAGATATCTAAATCTCTGTTGAGAGACAAGTCTGTAACATTACCTGTATGTCCTAATCTATTTACTATAACAATAAACAAAGCCGGTGTTTAATGAAGTATTAATGGCTGGTGTTGTCATAGCGCTCCTCTGTCTGCGTGTTTGAACAGATGGCGTTGGATGGACGCCACTCGACGATGGAGTCATTTTACCGGATGATAGACAGTTTGTTTGAAATGAGTTTAATAAACAAGAAGAAAAAGTGACTGCGTGGTTGTGGATGTTTGGTAAAAAAAAAGAACCAAAATGACCGCCTCGTCCTCTTATCAGTGCTAAAACATTTATCGAACACTGATGAGCTTTCATTCCTTTGCCATGACGAGTCAAACATTCAAAGTGTCGCCCATCCCCACCCACACACCTCGAATCTAATTTTCCAGTCAGTGCACGCATCTCCAAAGATAAAGGAGTTGGTCTTTAATGTGAGAAGTTGTGAGGATGTATTGTCACCACAGATATTTAGTCTTTATATCCCAGTGTTCACTACAGAAATCATGTAAGGTTACGACTAAAACTTTACCACGAAGAAGAAGCAGACAGGAAAACTAAACACTAAATTGTAATTTTATCTACCTCTACTGTTTGTTGTACAACCCAAATTTCCTGCCCTGGATTTGTTTTTACTGTTATTAAAGTTATTGCCATTTCACAAGAGCTTATAGAGGAAGACAAACAACTTCCATCTCCAGCAGCAGGAACATCAATTTGTTTAGAAGAAATGGGTAAAGTTATCACGCTGACACCTATCAATTTACAATCTATATTTACAATCAAATGACCTCTGGTGCCTGTTTGGATGCCTCTTTTTTTGTCCAGTTTCTACCTGTTTGTCATTAGTCCAGACATATAAGATTTAAATGTAACAGTATTAACTAATAATGCATAATCGATTAATTCTTCTTGAGCTCTTTTAAAACAGAGAGGATGAATACAGGTGGTTTACAGGTGTAGTAAAGTGCTGCTGTCAATCACCAGATTAGATTTTCAACCTGGTGGTTGTAAACAATTTCCCAGTGAATCCATATTATATGATCCTCTAATTCTACAGGTGTCATATTCTGGTGTTTTTGTGATTTTCTGTCATTTATTGACTGTTCTGATATCAGATGTTCCAAAACTTGAGGTGAATGTCTGTAGAAAAGCTGCCTGTTAGACAAGACCCAGGTTTCAGATGCCCTGAACGCTTCGTTTCCAATGTTTGTTTGTTTTTTTAACTTTCCTGACGAGATGACTTCAACTTATCAAGCTCATAAACAGCCGTCCGTTCTGTAGCCTTGGTTGCTATGGTTGTTGCTAAGGTGTTTCCATGTGTTTTTCATGTTGTCCACTCTCATATCAGATCTGATTTCGACTCCAACATGTACAGATGGATTTGAGATGTAGCCTCCGGAGCCAGAGGAAGCTTCCTGAAGCTGACCAATTAGAAGAGAGTTGGCTCATCAGGAGGCGGGCCTTAAAGAGACAGGACCTAAAACGGCCTGTTACAGACAGAGGCTGAACTGAGGGGCTGCATAAATGGCCAATATAAGATAAATAAGGAGTTTTTAACTGGAAATCATGCAAAGATATTCTAGCAGAGCCCCAGAATATAAACATAGAGCTAAACATGTGTAGAATATGTCCCCGTTAAGGTGAAACTAAAGTAAGTGCATCTGCAGTGTAGCTATAAGTCATTGCATTAAAAACTCTAATGTCTGCACATCTGTAGAAATCATTTTGATAAAAGTTGAACCAGAACAAATAGACTGAGTGAACTTGTTTTCTCCTCCAAATTTGGTTTGTTAAACCTGTTTTCCTGCCTCAGTGTTGTCAGCATCTCATAAAAACGTCCTCATGAAGTTTTAAGACCTGAATAGTTGAAGTTTATATTGGACTCATTTGTTGTAAAGTTGTGTTTTATCAAATTACACACAGAAAACTGAGGACAAGGTTATATTACTCCATCATAGGAGAACTATAAAGCTGCAACCAACTATTATTTTCATTATCAGCAGGTCTGCCAATTACTTTCTTTAAAAATCGATTGATTGTTTAGTGTATAAAATGTCAGAAAGTAGTGAAAAGTGACAATCATTATTCCCTGAAGCACCAATTAACATATTCAGATGACTTGTTTTGTCTAACCAACAGTTGAAAACCTGCTGACTGCTGCTATTACTTTGCATATTTTCAGTATATTATTCCCATATTGATTTGATTTCAATGTGTGATGCTTTTTGTTTTTTTTAATATCCGATTGCACTTGAAACTTTACTATCATGGGAAACTGGAAAAGTTAGCAAATACTCACATTTCAAAAGCTGCTCCCAATTTGTCATGGTTAAAAAAGGACTTTAAGGATTAATCAGTTATCAAATTTTCTGTGAATCAAGTAATCCATTCTGGAGTACTACCATGTATAAAGAGGGTCAATAGGGGCCCAACCACAAACTTTAGTCCCAGGGATCCATTGGTTGTTAATCGGGCTATGAATCTTTCCCATCTGTCCTTCTTCTCCTTGTACTCAAACTATTTTAGCCAAATATGCCCCCAACAGTGATTAAAATATGAAAAAGCTAAAAAAAAAAGAAGATTTTAATATGTCTGAGTCCTATCAGGGTTTTGGTTTTGACTACCGGCTGTCCCCAAAGAGCCGAGGACAGAGAGATGAGAGCGGAGAAAGAAAGTTTTGAATTCACTCGTTTTAGGGGCGATAAAAAGGGAATGTTTGAGCCCCTCAGTGGCTGTAGTGCTTGGCCTCACGCCAGGATATGTGTGTGTGTACAGTGTGTGTGTGTGTGTGTTTGTGTACAGTGTGTGTGTGTGTACAGTGAGAATCAGAGAGAGAGAGAGAGAGAGAGAGAGGAGAATGTGAAAGAACAAGAAGAGGTTTTCCAAGAAGCTCTGCATGTTCGTGGTCTGTTTGGCACTCGGCCACAAGTCACTGGGAATCTCTCCCTCCTCTTCCTCCTCCTCCTCCACTCCTCCCTTCCACCACTCTCACCCCCTTTTAACTTTCATCTGTTATTCATCTAAAATCTCTCCCACCATCATCACATTCATTCACACATCTACTAACCAATCTGTCCTCGTTCCCTCCATCGTCTTCTTTCCATCTCCTAAAAAATCATTCAGGAGCTAAAACGGCCTGTTTCAGATGGAAGCTGAACTGAGAGGCTGCATCACGAGCCAGAATAAGACAAATAAGGAGATTTTCACTGTAAATCATACAGTGCATCTGCAAAGATATTCCAGCAGAGCCCCAGAATATAAACATAGACCTGCAAATGTGCAGAATACGTCTCCTTTAAGGAAATAACTTAATTCATAAACATTTACTTTATATCTCAAAGTTATTTTTTTTCTATACAATCTGTCACATTTTTAACCCAGACATAAATATTTAGCTTATCACTTTTTTTTTGAGATTCTTTTTTTAAAAATTATTATTTTCTACTCAAATATGTGCCCAGGCATTCAACAATACAATCTATTTATATTTAATATTAATATTTAATAATATATAATATAGTTGTATATAAAAATTCATGTTGGTACAATCTATAGGTACGTATATATATATATACCTATATACCTATATAATACCTATATAATATCTATAATTGTACATTCTTTTGCTCTAAAAATCCAGTGGATATGTGAAATAAAAATACCTGAAAATACAGTTTTTGACATCACATTAATAACTTTTGCCCAAGTCTTGTATTTTTGCACCTTCACGAACAATAAATATGAATACCTTGAGATTCTTTACATTTTCAAAAATATTGTCATATTTAGAGTCTTTTTCTCTTTCTTGTCGTCCTTCTTCACGTCTTTTTGCCTTTTTATGACTCAGTCCTCACTTTACCTTCAGCTGCCATGGTAACTAAAATCTCCCACAATGCCAACTCACAGCTGTACAATGATGAATGATTCTTTAAACTGGGATTTGAAAACAAAATGAGCCACCATTTACTCTCTCAGTCACACACACACACACACACACACACTGAGGAGTAGTATTTTATCACCGTCCAGCTGATAACAGCCTGTCTGCTCTGCTGACAAATTCTGTGGCCTTTTGAACAGAAGATAAATCTCACTTACAGTCTCTCTCCGTTTCCTCCTCTTGGCGTTTTGTCATCTAATGTGTCTCAATGTCTGGCTCGGGGCCACAAACTTGGCTCCTAGATACACTGAACAGGGGTCTTTACTTCACCAGTTGAGGCGTTCGGACTCACAGCTCGAATATGTTTCATTAAAAGCAGAAATCTGTGAGTTTGTTTCTATATTTTTGATGTGAAGTGTTTCTGGTTTTGGTCTTTCGAGATCATCTGTACATCAAACAACGAGGGAAGAACTGTAAGATGTCTTTCTGCCTGGATTTCCTGATGATGATGTTTGACTTTTCACTTTTTTTTGTTTCCTCAGTCATAGTAAATACGCAATTCTTCTTCTGTTGCTGCCAAATAAACTTTAAATGCATAAAATCTGTACGCAACGCTACCAGCTGTCAGGTGTTTTTTAAAAGCTTAGAATAAAGAAAAATATCATGGTGTCTATCTGTGTTGTCTATTCTAAAATAATAATAATAATAATACTTAATATAAAATGTATTGTGCTTCACAAAACATAAAAAGACAGATGCAAGAGACAGGAAAATTAAAAACAAAGTATTTTAAAAAGAGATTAATCAAAGACAAAATTAATAGTAAATAAAATGACAATTAATACTGTAGGTGAGGTTAAATATAGTAAAGGTTTCTAGGTAAAAGCAATTTTAAAACAATGATTTTTAAGTTTTGTTTTAAAGGTTGTAGGTGACATTCACGTTCTCAGACCTTCAGGGACTGTTCCAGAGTTCGGGGGGTGAACTATGAGCTAAATAAAGCATCTTGTAGGAGTCCTGAATCGGGGACAGGACTAACAGGTGGGTTTTTTCCCAATTTGCTCATCGCAAAAAACGTTTTTACGCTTGGATGAGGTGGAAAATTTGAAGTATAAATAAAAGCTAAATGTGACAAAGTGCCATGGAAACAGATGACGTACAGGAAGCATATGACTTAAATGTCCGTAAGCTCTTCATTTCTGAGCAGCGTTCAATAGTGTCTGTATATCTGACACACGGCTGTTATTAAAACGCTTCCAAAAGAAAGAAGCTGTGATGTTAAAGATTCTCCATTTCCATCATGTCCATCTCTCTCTTGTTTCCATCGCTTCAGCTTTGACTGTCGCTCTTCTCATTACATCTTCTTCTTATTGTGGTTCTTTCTTTTATTGATTATCTGAAATTTTGGTTAAAATTTGTGCTACATTTGGATGGAAACCTGACTAATGTGAGAGTCAGCAGAATGCTTTCATCTGTCTGGGGGTCAGAGCGAGGTCCATGAAGTGATAATGAGAAAGACCCTTAAAATAAAAGTTTTATAGCTTACAGCCAGCTGGTTTTGGTGAGGATCCTGGCTGCAGGATCCTGGCTGCAGCGTTTTGAACCAGTTGAAGATGTTCTGAAGTGATTGAGACCATAAACAAAAACATGAATACGTTTTTCACAGTTGTCCCACAAGAGAAATGCATATATGAGTGCAATTATTCTCTTTATGTTGGAGCAACAATACAGCATGCGGGCATGTAAAATGTAAGACTTTAACTAGTTGACAAAGGTAACTAGTAGGAGGTGAAAAGGTTTATCATCAACAAAAATTTGCATATTTTACATGACATCAAAAAAAAAAAGTTCAGGAAAACATATTTAGATTTGTTTCTTTTAAAATAACTCTACAAATTTGCTTCTGAATACATATTTGACGAGCTAGAAAGAGAAAAGTTTGTGCGTCTAATGCATTTTTCAGTTTTATATTTATAGTTACTGCTGGTTTTGGTGAGGATCCTGGCTGCAGGATCCTGGCTGCAGTGTTTTGAACCAGTTGAAGATGTTCTGAAGTGATCGAGACCATAAATACGTTGTCCCACGAGAGAAATGGTGTGACTTTAAAACCTTATAATGCATATATGCGTGCAATTATTCTCTTTATGTTGGAGTAATAATACAGCAAGCAGGCATGTAAAATGTAAGAGTTTAACTAGTGGATAAAGGTAACTGGTAAGAGGTGAAAAGGTTTATCATCAACAAAAAATTGCATATTTTACATGACAAAAAAGTTTGGGAAAACATATTTAGATTAGTTTCTTTTTAAATAACTCTACAAATTTGCCTCTGAATACATATCTGACGAGCTAGAAAGAGAAAAGTTTGTGCATCTAAAGCATTTTTCATTTTATATTTATAGTTACCGATTGGTAACACTGGTAAACACCACACAGGTCCAACAGTACACTGAGCTCTGGCACCGTTTACATCAGCGTCGGTCAGGGAGGAAAATGTTAAATGATATCGGAGAGTAATGGAGGGGAAGGTAAATGTTTGTTCGGGCCACACAGTGATGTGATCACTGATGGTTTTGTCATCTGTTGAACTCCTGCTGTGTCAGATTTCCTTAACAGAGCTGTGGAAATAAAACAATAAAACCAGAGATCTGACCCAGAAACGTAACATATAACTTTACTGCTTCTGGGATTGTGTGTGTTATTTGAGGGATTTCTTTTTTTTAATTATAATTTTTTTATGACATTTCTAAATCTGCAGAGCTCCATGTTAAATATTTGTGTAGTGTAAACTGTTAATGTCTAATTTACCGCCATAAAACTCACTCATCAAACTCTCTATGAGAAATGTTGAGGAAAAGCAGATTTACACACAGTTTGGGAGCTGATGTTGTGTGTGTGTGTGTGTGTATCTTTAAATGTTGGACATATGTTGATCCACTCTGGATGTTAAACAGAAGTCATGTTTTCACGATGCACAGCATGAAGAATGCTTCTCTGCAGGATAGATTAGGTGAGACTGTGATGAATTTGATTTTAGGGCAGCGGGAGTTTAGCGGAGGGCAGATCTGTCCTCCAGAGGAGACGCTGCCTACAAAAATACAAAAATGTAGGAGCTTTATTATTTAGCTTTATTATTATCTGACACTATACCATGTACACAGCACCTCTAAGTAATTAACCACTGTTTAACAAGAACATCGAGGTGTAGATGCAGGCTGCTGTATCATTCCAGCACTACTGGGGGTAACACTGTGTCTGCACCTGAGGCTTTCAGGTTGAGTGTAGTTCCTGCATTTTTGGAAGCGCCCACACAATCGCTGTAGTTAGAGGGAAACTTGAAGTGTAAATACATAATAATACATGTCAGGTTACAGGTGTATAGTACGAGCCATTACGTGGTCTTTGTAAACAGCTGTGTTGATTAAAATTTTAGTGTATCTTTCCTGTCAGAAGTGTGAAACCGACGACGCAGCTGAAATGCTTTCCATGTAGACGTGATGTATGGGAGAGTAAATGTGTAAACGGATGCATGGGAGCGCTGGCTGGAAAACCTGCTTTACAAAAACAGTCCTCTCCCTGGAAAATGCATTACACTCATTTCCACCAAACATATCAACCTCCGCTTTGGAGCTCTGAATAGATCACAGCGATTGGGTCTGCATATTGTGTTTACCGTCACAGAAAAGGTATAAATCTTCTGTTTAATGTACAACATTGGCTCTCTGCGTCTCTCCTGTGAAAGGCTCGCTAACATTAGCAGCTGTTAGGAGTGAGAAACGCAAACAACGATCAGTCAGTGCTGTGGCTGCTCATTATCCAAACAAAATACACCTAAGCGTCCTGGCTATTTCGCCACGGTTGAAGAGGAATCACAGAAGTTTGAAATCCAAGCAGACACATACAAGCTAGTTTTTAGCTGTTTCTACTCAAAATATTCACCTGTATTAACATAATATACCAACAGTGCAAAATCAATCAATAAATAAATAAAAATCAGTGTGGACTTCATCTTTGAAGTCTCACTACTCTCAGCATTGGCACCGAGTGGTTTTCTTTAATCACGTCCTGCAGAACTGTCAAATATGAAAACAATTAACTGGGAGACTGGACTGAGAACAATGGGTAGTAAACTGGATATAACTGTAAAATCGACTATTTTCGCCAAAAAAATCTCTTAAAGGATTAAGTGTTAGTGATTTTTATCTGTTTTTTATAGGTTTTGAAGTTATAATTTGAGTAAGGATGGAAAGAGTTTGCTCACTGTAGAGGGACATGATTAGAAGCAAGTGTCTGTCATTTAGAAATAACAGATCTCAGCAAATCTTCACTGGCTTCTAAGATCTGAGTTCTCAATACAGAACAAACAACTGTTCTGTGAGATCTAGACAAAGATGGTGAGTATGACATCTAAATAATCACGTATCCCTTTGTAGCTGTTATCACTTATACTTGTTTATTCTGAAGCATCTTGTTTATTCCTTGTTTCCTTTGTTGGATGTTGGTGGTCTGTTAGTCAGAGAGATGACTGTTTGCTTTACCGCTGCAGCCGGCGAAAAGTCATCAAATCTACGGGAAGGAAGATGTTTGTTGAAATACACCTGTCAGCCCAAATTACAGAGTTGAACTGCAGTGAACTGAGACACCAAACAGTCAGTTTACTAAACCTTTACTAACCTTCATCTCGGTTACGTAGACTTCTGTGTCCACAAGATAAAGTAACTAAAATTTAAGTTTGAATTCCAAACCATTTCCACTTCCATCTGCTTTGGTTAGACAGCAATGGCTGGCCACACTGGCTTGATAGGCAGTATCTTCTTGAGCTTTTTTTTCTCCATTTTTTCTCTGTTAAAGAGGATGTATCATACACATTTCAAGACCTATATTTACAATCTGGGGCTCTACTGGAATATATTTGCATGATTTACCATTAAAAACTCATTATTTATCTTCTACTGGTCCTTTATACAGCCCCTCAGTTCAGCCTCTGTCTGAAACAGGCCGTTTTAGCTCCTGTCTCTTTAAGGCCTGCCTCCTGATGAGCCCACTCTGTTCTGATTGGTAAGCTCCAGCAACTACAATAGTAGTTAGATTTCTCCAAGCAGCAACCTCCGGGGCTGTAAAATGAAGCCAATGTGGAAGTGCCAAAAACTGCAGTTCCTTGAATGGCCACTTGAGGCTCCAAAAGCGAGTCAATCCCCACAGACCTCCATGTTATAATGCCCAACTTTACAGCAGAAATAAACATGTTTACAGCCTGGTACAAAAAATGGTTTTGGTCTCTAAAGCTAATTTCCCTTTTCATGACAACTGTACGGGGGGTGAATTTTTTTTATAACTCACCCATTTAAATTTTATTAAACCGTAAAGTTATGCATAATGAAGGGCATGGCTGCTTTGAGTGACAGGTCCGCCAGCCGCTAGGTGGCTTGTTTCGGCCATTCGGCTCGCCTCTTTGCCCATTTTTGATTGACTGGGAGTTAGGCAGAGTCACGTACTGCCAAGATGGCGACGGCCAGAGTGGCTCACTTTGAGCTTCAAAACTGCTCTTCAGAAACCAACGGGTGACGTCACGGTAACTACGTCCATATTTTTATACAGTCTATGGATTTCACTTATTTTTCCGGTTCTTTACTTAAAATGGAAACTTCTCAAATACATCCGTACATGCCTGAATCTGATCTGAACCATGCAAATCGACAGCACGAACAACAGAATCAACCACAAATCTACCAGCAAAGACTACAGAAAGGACGGCTGCTAGTGGGTCTGCATGAATGATCTCACGTTGGTTTGATGAATTAAATCAGAGATAACTTTGCAAATGAATCATTCAGAGCAGGTTGACGCCCTGATTTTCGACTTGCAGGCAGCATTTTACATATGTTCATCAAGTTTTGTAACTATCTTGTTTAACATCATCACAGGATATAAATGACAGAAATAAAAAAAAAGGCTACGTCCCTTTTAAAAGGTTTTTTGAATCGAGGGTTGAAGGATAGAGGATTTATGTACAGATCGTAGAGCCCTCTGAGGCTACAATCTACATGTGCTCAGGCTAAACTACAGCAGCTGGTCCAACTGGCTTGATAGGCAGCTTCATCTGAATTCTGTGGCTCAGTTGTCCAACCACCATCACCGTATAACTGCTTCCACTAGTCTTACCAATAACCACAAATTAACAACCCCTCTGGTATGAAAAACTCCTCCAATTACATCCCTTAACCTGTTTTACCATTATTCATTAACTTGTATTGATTGTGACGGTGGTGATGATGATGCCTCAAGTAAATTTTTGTTTCCTGAGAGCTGGACATTGTTCCTGCAAAAGCAAGGTACTATTGAGTTTTTCCATTTTTTTAAGTTTTGTTTTGGTAATTTTAATAACTTTATTCCTAAGTGGACAGTAGAGAGGTGACAGGAAATGAGGGGAGACAGAGGAGGAGTAATGTGCTACGAAACTGGGGACATTGTGATCAGTTTATAGGATATAAAGACGCCCAAGTTTTTACATTTTTGAAACCACTGAGCACCACAAACAAACTTCTATTTACTTCTGTTGCACTGGGGTAGGCAGAAGTTTCAGAGGCTGATATATTAAAACCTCTGCACATAAAACCAAAATCAGCATGGTTGGCAGTGGAAGTATTTTCTCACTTACTTCTATGACTAAACATGCAGATACATTTGGTCTTTCTGTGATTAGGGTGAACTGAGCCTTTAAGCCTGCAGTGGAGGCGACGCTGTGGGCCGAACATCCACTTGATACCGACACTTACTGTCCAGACACGACCTCCCCTGAGATACTCAGAATGTGAAACACAGATACCAAACCTCTCTGCAGTGTTTGTTTCCCCCATCAAGAGAAGAAACACTTCCATTATAGAAAGTGCCACAAGCAAATCAACAAACCAAGCATCCTGCAATACACAGAAAAATTCAGTGCACAAAACATGTCAACATCTTCTGCCCAGACATGCTGTAAACACTTCCCCTCAGTTGTTTGTTCATATGGAGCAACAATTTCCCCCCAAAGCACACTTCATATTCTCTGTCCTTAACTTGTAATTACATGGAGGTGCGGGGTTAAGGCTACATTTGATTGCGCCAGCAGATTCCAGCCGATTAATTACGTGTTATCATAAAGTTAGGACTGAGCCTGAAGTGGATTTTCTGTTTTCTTTGCAATTCAGATGGTGCTGGCTTCCCCCAAACTGGGCCTGAGTGCTTTGACCCGGCTGCTCAGAGGGAAAGAGCAGCGCCGGGCCAAAAGGAGAGATTCCTCTCTCAGGCTCACATAAACAAACTCAGAATGGCCAACGGCAGGACTAAGAAGAGAGTTGAAATACTGAAATACAGTCAGAAGTAATGTCACCTAAGTTAAAACCTACTCAAGTCTGAGTAACAGGACTTATCCTGCAAAATACACTCAGCTTCTCTCAAAAATACTTGTTATAATTGATGATTAATATTCAATTTGGAGAATTTTTAAAAATATTTCTCAAAAAATGTAAAGATTAGGGTTAGGGTTAGGGTTAGGGTTAGTTTTAAGGTTGGTACGTATGTTCTCAGTACTTATAATTGAGTGGACGTTGCATTGATTTAGGGTTTGAGGATTATAAAAGAAGAACTGTGTGAGTACTTTTGTTCTTTTAGGTACTCTTTGTTACTCAGCACCTGCTGACTTATAACAGCCACATGCTGCACATCTAATGGTGTAAAATGTTCCTTTAAGAGTAAAATCAAACATAATCAGGTGACAGTAGCATTTATTAAGAAACAGAACATAGTTAAATTACTCTACAAGTCCAGTAACTAGTGATGGATAATTTTATCATTTAGCACCACAGTCTGTCAGCAAAATAAAGCTGCAACAATGAATTGATTAGTTGATCAACAGCTTTATCATTAATGCCAACTGTTCTCTGTTTCCAGCTTCTCAAATGTGACGATTTCACGATTTTCTTTGTTATATATGATCACATTTGGCTATAACAGGCATGTTTTTTTTACTATTTTCTGACATTTTATAGACAACCTGATTAATAGAGGAAATAAGATTAACCGATAATGAAATTAATGTTGCAGCCGTACAGCACAACATCCCTGAATCTATCACAGCAAAGACTTTCGACTAATATTTAATGATATTTGTCTAATAAACGAGTTCCAGGTCTCTTCAGTCCTACGTCAGTATCCAAAATGAGTTGAATATTAATGTTGAATAACAGAAGTTTAACCCAAACTCTTCCTCAGACATGGGTGCGATAAACGTAACGTTTGATCGTGCAGAGGAACAAAAGTGTTTCTCACCTCTGATTGGTTTGAAGTTTTCTCCTGATGATGTTGTGATTGACGCTGCTCAGATTTACTGACTAATAGGTGAATCTTGCTAATGGTTTACATTGAACCAGATGTTATATGATTGAAAAAAATGTTGACATTATTCTCAACAATGTTGTGTTTGTTATATCTAAAAAACAAAAAAGTTGCATAATTGTGTATCAGCTGTGTGATCGTTTCTCTGACAGAAATGCTTCACTCAGTGTGAATCCTGAGTCCTGCTCGGTCGTTGGGTGCCACAGCGCTTATTTGTGACGCTCTAAAGGTCTCAGTGTGTTAAACTGTACAAATAAACATCTCTGAGCTGATGATGTGCCGTCTCACATGTTGGTACAGTGAACTGACCTTCAGCGATGAGAAAGAAAGCAACTCTATGAGGATGAAGGTCTTTGTTCAACCTCTCAACTGTTCTCCCGTCACCTGCTAATAAGAAACAGGAAGCTTTCAAAATAACAACATAAAATCAGTTTGCTGGCTGCTGAGATTACTGACTTTCAAAACTTGTTCTTAAAACAAACTCACACATAAATGATCCAGCTGTGTGAATTTTAGAAAAGATACGAGCAAACACATTCCAGTCCAAAACTGTACTGATAAACCGGTGACCACTTTTCATGGTGATATATTACTTCTTCATTGGACGTCTCTATTGGATTCCTGCAATGTTTAGCTAGCTTAATTGTAAATTGGCTGCGTTTATATCGTGGATTTCTACCTTATCGGACAAAGCGTTCACACACAGATGGCTGTGGAGCTGCTATGAAAGGTGTCGCGGGTTCAGTGTTTTGCTGGAAGACACTTCGACATGTGGACTCAGCCACTGCGGATCAGACGCCATCAGACGTTGTTAGTTGTTGTTGTGTTGAGGAAATTACAGTCAGATAAGCGAAACGCCCTCCCACACAAGTGGGTCAAATAATGTCATTCAATACCAATGGATCCAGAAGCCATAAAAGTGTTTATTTTATATTGTTCATACAAACAGTATCCAGTAAGCGCTTATGCACTGCTGCGATTTCACTTGATCTTATACATACTATGTACTTACTATTTCTTAACTTTATTTTTATTCTATTTTATTCATATTATTATTATGTATTCTGTGTATTCTATTTTCACTTTTATTTTACTTTCATTTTTATTATTATTATCAAGTTGTTTTCTGATTTTCTGGAAATTCGGTAAAAATTTGCGCTACGGTTGGATGGAAACATAGCTAGTGCAGTGGGTGAAAAAAATCAATTCAGATAAGAACTGCGATTCTTATCTTCTACAATTCATAAATGCCAAAACTTGATTTTCTGCTTGTTAGTTAATAATGTGATGTTGAGGAAGGAAAAAGGCAGAACCGAATTGTGAGGGCATTGCAGCACCCGAACCGTCTACAGCGCGCACACGCTAGAGTTATCTTCTAGTTCTAGTTCGAGAAAGGCAGCTTTTGGGCGCATTTTTTGATTTAATGACTAAATAATTACCTTTGCAAGACAAACATTAAGTATATTGTGAACTTTCTACACTAACATTATTAGCAGGGCAGAGCAGTGAAGTCCAGCAGTAACAAACCGTCTGACCAGCGCACACTGCTGCACTTAAACCACTTAAACGAGCTCTGCAGTTGCTATGGAGGCGTGCCAGTAGGGGTTGCTATAGCAATCGAATGTTCAACCGAAACTAACCACCGGGGCAGAACGGTCCACAGTGAATCCTTCAAAGCCTCTGAAAACCAAAACTAGAGGGATTTACTACCAGATAAATATACTGTATGTGCCACCGTGGCAGTGAAACTCTGCACTAAGACAACATCAGTGAGGTAATTGGATGTGGTGGGGCGGAGGCACATCAAAGTAAAGGATGCTAAATCCAAACGCACAGAGTTTGTACTGGAATAAACACGCCCGTCTCACTGCGAATATGTCTCTGATTAAACTCTGATTAGTGTCACACGTGTTAGCTGGAGCTGTTCCTGGAAGGATTACACTGCATAAAATAAACATCTGCAAAACTATTTTATCCACTTCTGCAACAGTCATTAGGCCTAACACCTAATTCACTGTTTAATGTATATATATGAAATATAAAGATCCAAACCGAAGAGTGTTACTATTTTCTTCATGAAGGTTTAAAACGTCCCCATAATCCATTAAAACAAACTATTTATTTATTTGTTCTCTTGACACTTTTACTAATACATATTTAAACGTGATGAAGTGATATTTTTGTAGTTTTCTTTCTGTCTATTGTCAATCCGACACAACATTTTCTTTGGATCAGAGAGGCGAAGACAGTTTGAAAGCAGTGAATGTTTATGACAAGACCTACTGAGAGAACCAGAGTAATGAAATAATGGTTTTTCTAATCCCACTGGAGTGTGTGTGTGTGTTTATGGATGGCTGTGTGTTTATGGGTGGGTGGGTGGGTTTGCCTGTGCATGTATTATTTAAAGCATGTGTGTGTGCACGCTCATCATTACTGAGCAAACTGCAAGAATCTATTCTATCCCATTGTACTGTACGCTATTCTGCATCCGCTGATATTCACAACCATGCAAACCAAATCGCAACAGATCTCAACCAAGACATTGGTGGTACGGACACTACAGCCTCATGTCACGTTAACACATTCGCTCCCACAGCTGGCACATTGCGGATACTGAAGCCCGACTACTTCTTCTGTCTGTTTGCTTTGGGGCGTCAAGTGAATTTGTTGTGTCACTCCATCCTCCATCATCAAAACTCCAAATCAGGGAATATCTTTTGGAAGAATCATGTTCATCCCTCCAGTAGAGCTCTACAGATGTTCTATATCTATGACAAAGACATATTGAAGCTGTTCTGACTTCAGAGGATCCATCTGGTCAAGGTCAAGATTACTTTTATTGTCTTCCGTAGGAGAAAACTGTCTTAGATTAATTGCTGCAACATGAAACATTACTATTATCTGTATTATCTTATTATCTAAGCTCCGTAGAAACATCTTTTCATCCTGCTATATGTATGAATGTGTGGTCTGAATGACAATAAACTTGAACCTGAACTTGTACAATAAAAACACATTAAATAAGAGAGCACATGCAGATGCTGGCCTGAGATAAAATATAAGTCAGTACAAAGACATTCACTCTGTTGAAAACTACAAAACCACTAAAGACAAAACATCTCAAAGCAAACACACTTCAGTAAATAAACTACAAACAGACACGTCTCACTTACAAACAAACACACAATCTGTGAAACCCTCTAACATTAATCTAGTGTTGACAGTGACGCTGCGGAGGCTCTACAACACGCTTGTCTTGTTTATATTTTAAATTACAGCCTTTACTCATTTTTACTCGTTATTCAGCCTCCTCCTCTGCCGTAATCACCCAGGTTGCCTCTTGAGAATCAATTAAATGAGTTTTATCTTCTCTGTATTATCTACTACTTACATAATTGGACCTAATGAAGGCTGAATAAAAGCAGAGCTCGCTGCTGCTGGCATTGTCATACAGCACGTAGCGCTAAGTGGTCTGAATTAATGGCAGTAGCTTAAGCACTCGATGACAGGTTGAATAATCATTACAAACACAAACGGCACGTACTGTATTACTCTCCAAAAGACGTCAGTGATGAAATATCAGTATCCATCTTGGGAACTGGCAGGCTGTGTGTACGTATGTGTGCACATGTGTATGAGTGTGCGTTTGATAGCGTTTAATTTGTACATTGTTACATGTGGTGATTGATTTTCACTCATTTAAGCACATATTTGGCCTGGGGCATCAAATACAATCACTTACTGCTCATAACCATGATTAAATAACATCATGTCCTTGTTTGATTTGGCCACCTGTCTTGGCAGCAGAGAGAGATTTCATCAAAACTCCGCTTCTTTATCCAGTTTGAAATTAACTTGAACAATTTAATGCCGTCTTCAAATCAGTCGAAACAATGACGAGATACAGCGCTGAGGGATGTTTTCGCAGCAGTTGGTGTTGAAATGCGAAAGAGTTTCCAAAGTTGTTTATATGATATTCTGCTGTTGAGAATATTTCCGTCATCCACAGAATGTGAAATATCCCACAAGACGAGTTGTAGTTGTAAACAAATACATTAATAAACACTTCTGTCTGTTTACAGCTACATTATAGTGTCCTATAAACCATTTATTAGATGCAAAATTATAAGAGCTACAAATGAAAAACTTGTGCCGAAAGGCGACTTTTTTGTTTTTAGAGAAACTTTACACTAAACCTACTTTTTTGAGTTAGTAAATTATACACAGTCACTTTTAAGAATTGATCCTGGTCCCAGTTAATATAGTTTTACAGCAGCAGTAATCATAAATGGGCAGTTTATGCACCAATGTGAAGTTATGACTGAACTACCCTTCAGCTACTGCATCACAAGAGCCAGGGAGCTCAGACTGAGCAGGATAAACGTTAAAGTAAAGTCCATAATTTGTGTACGAATTCTTGAGTTATAGCGAAAAACGTGTTTTGTGAGGTCACAGTGACTTTGACCTTTGACCACCAAATTCTAATCAGTTCATCATTGAGTCCAAGTGGATGTTTGTGCCAAATTTGAAGAAATTCCCTCCAGGCGTTCCTGAGATATCGTGTTCACGAGATAAGACAGATAGACGGACGGACAACCTGATGACATAAAGCCTCCGGCCGCGGCTGTCGCTGGCGCCGAAGAATAAAAATACAACTTGTCAACAAATCATCCAAATTAAATGACAGAATATGTTGTTTGTTCCTGCACTGGTTTATTGAAAGATCATGGTTTGGGTTCAATTAAGAACTTAAAAAGGTTAGGAAAATATTACAGTTTGGATTAAAATGACAACTTCCCTAAGGTTAGATGACTGTTGTTGTCTGGTTACAATAACAACCATGTGATTAACGTTCAGGGATGATTGTGGTCATTCATGGTTTTGAAAAAAAAAAAAACAGGGTTGATTTGCAGCTGGAAAAGGGAAATGAGCAGCAGTCTCCCACGTTCAAGTCAAGTGTTTTGTTGAACAATCCATCCACCTCAAACTCCTCTCTACGTGACCTTTGTCACTTTATATTCACGTCATTTGACTTCCTCCTTTAATGTTGTTTATGACTGATCCTGTCAATTTTCTTGGGAGGACATTGAGTCACCAGTCAACAGTCACCAATTTAATTATTGTTGGTTAATAAAATCACTCTGTGCCTCACACACACACACACACACACACACACACACACACACACACACACACACAGATTACATGCTCTATTAACAGCTAATCAATCTAATTTCTGCACAAACACATCCTTTCATTTCTCTTACAAACACACAGCATACACATATACTGTACATGAGCAAGGACCCTCATTGACATAATGCACTCTGTAGCCACTAACGTTAACCTTAACAATCACAAAAAAAATGCTTCACCCCACACGTTACCTTAAACTGAACCTAAACCCGGTTCAAACTTTAACCTCAACACCAAGTCTGAACCTTCAAACAGTCCTTTGAAGTTGTGAGGAATCACTGAAACGTCCTCAGAATGCAGAAATGTCCCCACTACGATGGTTTAAAACTGAAATGGTTTAAAACAATTACATGCTCCATTAGCAGCTAATCCATCTGCTATTTTATGTATAAACACACACACTGTCCTTCCTCTTCTCTTGCAAACACACACATACATATACTGTACATATGCACATACACAAGCAAATATTTCCTTATGTACACACACACACACACACACACACACACTGTGTAGAGGCAGCTGTCAGAGCTTTACTGGGAAAGTTGCTGACTGTGGGTTTGTTTCTGTTCCAGCTGTTCTGCTGACAGCAGCGTTTCTCTGGGAAAAGCTAATTGACAAATGGACCCAGTAAATATGGACATCCAAAGGGAATCACTACAGCTGATTACAGAGGGACTCTAATAATGTGTGTGTGTGTGTGTGTGTTTGTTATTGAATATGCGATCAGTAGACTGTGTGTGTTTTTTACATATGTATTTATACTTAGTGTGTCTGTAGCTGAGACTGTAACAAAGTGTTTAACTGTGTTTTTATACATGCATGTAATCACGGTCACTCAATGTGCAATAGATCAGCTGATTAGAAGTGTCTGTGTGTGTGTGTCTGTGAGTGTGTGTTTATGTAACCTATCTCAGTATCTGGGTTTAATTAAGTGCCATTAAAAGGTCTCAAAGATTTTGGAAAAATCAGTGAGACGAAAAGCAGCTGCAGAACATAACATGAGA
Organism: Thunnus maccoyii; assembly: GCF_910596095.1. Classification (NCBI taxonomy): domain Eukaryota; kingdom Metazoa; phylum Chordata; class Actinopteri; order Scombriformes; family Scombridae; genus Thunnus; species Thunnus maccoyii. Next base: position 33,104,519 of record NC_056535.1, on the reverse strand, counting down.
AAATTATCAGAAATTATGTTATGGATTTGTTTATGAACTCACTTGTGTTTAAGTAAAGTATTTGCACACTGTTAACAGAAGTGAGACAAAACGTTTGCTGGCTAATTTGCTTTTGTTAAATTGGATTTAAAGAGGAATTTCACTGCTGTCTGGGTCACGTATGTGTGCAATTATTTTTGAAATTGGTGCCCTATGATTAGATAAAACTGAGTAAAAGGCTGTAGATTCCCCAAATGCTCTGAGAGGGAAAATCCTACAACCAGAATGCATTGCACACTGTCTCATCCAATATAATATTCTGTGAGAAAACAGTCTGAAAGTCTGTCATTCCTATATCAACTTGAAAATCGATAAAGTCGCCCCTTTAACAGTACTTCTTTGCTCAAAGAAGTCATCTAGATGGTGACACAGGGAGAAGGGAGAGACTGTGTGTGTGTGTGTGTGACAGCTGTGATGTTAAGCAGCTGGTGTAGAGGCAGATGAAGAGGCTGCGGTCGATGTGACGTCCTGCAGCTAAGCGCTGCTATCACCGTCTGACTGTCTGACAAACTGATAGAGAGAAACACTGGCCACCAGTATGTGGACAACCAAACATAACCGTGATAGCTGAATGTCAATCTCAGTTGTTGAACATCAACTCATTCCAAAACCCTTGTCGTTCATCTGCAGCTCTAACAGCCTGCACTGCTCTTGGAAGACAAGATGTTGGAACACGGCTGCAGCCACAAGAGCATTAGTGACGTCCAGCAGTGATGTTGGGTGATAAAGTCAGACTCACAGTTGGTGTTGGATGGGGTTGAGGTCAAGGCTCTGTGCGGGCCAGAACAGTCAAGTTCTTCCAAACTGGAAACCATTTCTTTATGGAGCTTTCTTTGTGCTCATCATTGTATGTTGTGGAATAAAGATTTCCCTGAATGGAAATAAGGGGCCTAGAAAAACAGCTTCATTTAAGGTTTAACTAAAAACACAATTCCACGTCTTCAGCTAGAACGAAACACAGACGCTTGACTTTTAACCAAACGTTACTGGTTACCACTAACTTTTGGAGCTGATTTTAAAATTTTACTTATTACATTTAAAGTACTTCAAGGGCTGGCTTCGAGTGACATTGCTGAATTTATTGCTCCTCTACGAGTCAGAGTGTCAGATCTGCCCTTCTGGTTGTTCCTTAGTCCTGGTTTAAGACTAAAGGGGCCGCTATATTCCTACAGACGTGTCTGTCAGATGGTCCAACAGCTTTGGAAACCCCCTTCTTTGGATCTGTTCGGAGGTGAAGAAGGAGCCAGGAGTTTGAACTTCTCTCTCTAGCTCTCCTTCTTCATTCTTAACACAACTATTTCTGTCACTTTTCATATGAACAACCGAGTGTAACGCTACGATGCCTTCCAGGAGAGACTGTCTGAAAATTTGCGCAGTCATCCCGGTTTTTACACGATATCGCAGCCCCCTCCCCTCTCTGTGACGGTCAGCTTTTCACTTCGCCTTCAAGTGAAACTGTTCAGAACGACTATATACACATTTTATTTCTGACGTGGTCGGACAGCACGTTGTAAGAACCAGTTCTGAGTGACCATAAACCAACACTAAAGGTGACAGAGAAGATCTGAGGCTGCAAAATAAGTGACATCTTTTAAACTACTCCTTAAAACTTACCTTTCTAAAAAAAAAAAAGCTTTGTTAGACCAAAGTTTCCATTTCCACTATTTAATCTGTTTTATTTATTGTACTGTTTTTATCTGGTTTTATAATATTTGGGGTATTTTATTCTCTATACCTTTATTTACTGGATTTTATTTAACTGTGGTGCTAAATAGTCTTATGAGGGTTATAAAGACTGACCATATTAGACACTTTATTAATCTAAAATTTAATGTCAGCAAATGTAAAAACTTTCTGCAACATTCAGAACATTTCATCTTTGTTTTCTCCATTCAGTTTTTCTCTTTTAATACATTTAGCAAATGTATAGTTGTAATGGTATAAATATGATATAAATCCAGTTCTTCTTTCACCCCAATCTACTTCTCTTCTCGTCTTTGTTTCTCTGTCTTATATTTCCTCTCACCTCCCCCTCCTCCCCTCCATCTATCTAAGCTAACTTTATCTCTTTCACCCTCTTTGTTCCTCTCCGTCTCGCTTGCTTTGCTTCACTGAAGTGATTTATGGGTTAACAGGCGACTTGTCTGGAAGTGTTGAACTATGTCTTCCACACTACTTCATCCTCCTCTGTTTTTTTTGTCTCTTGTCTCTCTGTCCCACACACTCACTCCCACCTTCTGTATCTTTTTACCTTTTCTTTTAGACACTAGAGCCTCCTTTCACTTACTTTGTCTTTCTTTCCCCCTACACTCATAGTGAAAGCAAAACACTTTGTTTTAAGTTTTAATCAAACCTTTGATCCCGATTTTACCGTAACTAAAGTTAGTCAACCCTTCAAACTGCATTTTGATTTCCCCGAAACAAAATTATCAGTCTGACGTTACCCACAGATTTCTGGGAAGAACGACAAAGACATACTGGGATGAATTTAAATTTTTGTAACCATGCGTAACCTTTTAAGTTCAACAGCTCAAGCACTTTCGCCAAGCACTCCTCAAGCTACTCTATCATCAGCATCACCATCCTCATCTTCGTCTCACTCTTAAGAAGCCGTATCAGATAAGGAAAGCTAAACAGAAATCATCAGTCATAAGAAAAAACTTCAATAAAATCATGTAACCAGGAGACCTGCTGATATTTAGAACATATGTAGACTTTTGAATATTGTCCACAAATGATTGTCTTTGTCATGGATCATGTTCATTGTTCCAAAAGAAAACCCATTTCACATGGAGGAAGCAATTTGATGACAGTTTCATAATTATTGTGTGTTTTAAGTTGAAACAAGATGTGAAATGTTCTGCACATTGATCTTGAGCTGGCGCAAGTTTTTTGGTTCTTTCAAGTGAAGGATGGTTTACGGCAAGTGTCCATACAGTGTTTTTCTCTGGCAGAAAAGCGCTGGCAGGGTGCTGGGGAGCACTGGGATGAAGCCATAGACCCTATAAAAATAATGGACGTAGCCAATGTGATGTCACCTATTGGTTTGCGGACTCCTGTTTTGAAGCACCGAGTTTGGCATTTTAACCATCACCATCTTGGTTTTTTTGGAGCCAGAAGTGATGAAAAGTTACCATATCTGTGATATCGAGAGCATTGAGCTCCCCAGAGTCCAACTACAACACCTCACACACCGCCGTGGAAGCAACTTATCAATCACAAGGTTGTCACGCCCTAAAGCATACCCTGATTTATCATCTATTTTACTCTAAACGGGACCATAATTTATAAAATGAACATCATGCTGTGCTAAAGAAGACATCAAACCAGCGATTGAGACCATAAACACATCAGGAAGATGTTTACTGAGGTAATAAATCAAGTGAGAAGTAGGGTCGTTTTCTTATAGACTTCAATACAAACAGATTTCTTTTTGGAGCCAATAGAGTTGCCCCCTGCTGGCCATAAGAGAGAAAACAGGTTTAAGGCACTTCCACATTGGCTTGACTTTTCGGACCCGGAGATACCCACCTGGATGAAAAAAACGCTGCATGTGGGTTTTGTTTCTATGACACCCACTCTTCTTCTCCTTCTCAACCTTTCTCTCTTTCCTATACTTGTCCCTCAAGTATTTCCATTTTGATTGGCAACATTCACCTATTATCAGATAAGTGACAATATGTAAAAGGAAGCAGATTGACATTAGCTAGGTAGCTAACTTAACGCTAACGTTAGCCTACGTCAACAGAGGGTCGATGACACAGCTAACAACAAGCCTACAACACATAGGATGATAAAAGCACAAAACTCACCAGCAACAATCAGTGTCCGGCCGATCTGCTCCCACAAATGGGCTTTTCTGTCTTTGTTACGATAGTTTCTGTCTGACATATAAAGCTCAGGATAGACAGATACGGCCAGAACAAGCTTCTCCTCCATTTTATTGGTTACCAAGGTAATATATGGTTGGTTGCCTCAAAAAGAGCGACAGTGACGACGCCAGTGCCCTTCTGAAAAGTTCAGGGACATTCAACTAAAAGCGTTCAGAGCGGCCGCACAAAAAAGTCGAAGCACTAGGTGCAAAAGACGCTAGGTGCAGCTCTTTTCTCTCTATGTGGCCGCATGCTATTAGGATACAAGCCCTTACTTTTTTGGCACAGTTTCAGTTGGTAGAATTATGATAGTGTTGAAGTTCCAAGTGTGGAGCTCATTTTTTCTCCTGTTAAGAAAAAATATAAAACAGATTTTTACGTAATTGATCTGTTATGGTATTTACTTTTGTGATTTAAAAACCTGTTTTATCTGAAAGGAAAAGTAATTAGCTAAACAGAATGAAATGTCACTCTCTTTAGTACTAATACTTATAGTGAATTGCAGATACTTTTCTTTCTGTCTTTCTTTCTTTTTTCTCACTATCAGCTTGTTTGAAGTGTGTCTCCTGCAGTCAGTCAGATTCAGTGTGTTGATAACAGTCCAGTAATCAGCTGTAGTGATACAGAAGGCCGACCTGGCTCCCACTAAAAGGAAACTCCTGTAAACTGGTGTGTTTCTGTTTTATCCTTTTCCTCTTTACAGGGCAGTTAAAGCCGTCAGTAACCAGGTCTGAAAATGAGCCACATGTGGTCAGATGGCAGCTGCAGCGAGTTTATCCTGCTGCCTGTGATAGCAACACAAGAGATGCACAGAGTGGCAGCCAAAAAGGCTCATATATAGACTGCATCTCCTGCTTGTGGCAGTTTAGTGTCTGTAGTTTGGTGACCATTAAAGTCAAGTCAAATCAAGTCGATTTTATTTATACAGTGCCAAAAACGCTATCAGTAACACAACTGGCAACCAGAAATGAGACAACATGCTTACTGCAGCATGTTACAGAACTTTAAGTTATAATCCTAAAGATTTTTATGAAGTCAAACCCCATTTTGACAATTTTTCGTTGGATTTTTTTTTAGCAATAGGTATTCAATGTGTTTACATTCTGTAAGTACTGCGCTCTATAGTAGTTTTTATTGTTAGTGGTGGAGTCTGCCGCTCCCACGCAGGATTCAAATCATTTATCTACATGAGGGATTTACAGGAAACAATAGAGAATGCCTTTCATTCAATTGTGGATCATGGATCATATAGCTCGGGATATTTCTCAACCTCAGCAACTAGTCTCTCCTCATCCATTGTTCAACACACACAAGAGACAGTAAGAGGTGCGGAGAGGATGTCGAGCTCACAGGATCGGAGGAGAAGAAGAGCTGTTTTGACATGCGCCATTTGGCAGTGGTGTATTTTGGCCTTAACGCTGCATCACAGCTGTATTAAGTTACCGCTAATGCTAACACAACATTTGCTGCTCCTTCACATTATAAGCTTTCAATTGGCTTTTATTATGACACGTTCACAGTAAATTCCAATAATTTTGTCACTAAGGTTAGCGCTGACCACAATCACTCATTAATTTATCATCATTTACAAAAGACAGCAGTCATATTGAGCATTTGTTGTCAGTGGATGAGTTTTAAATATTACAGTGAGTAATCAGGTCAATGTTGTTATTATTATTAAGTGACGCAGGTTTGGTTGGCTGCACTGTAAATACATTATTACATACATCTTCTGGCAGATTTCTGACAAAGTAGCAGCTCAAAGAGTTTTCACTACTGTTTAACCACACTTTCTGTTACCACCAGCAACACCATTTTAAGGATTAAACCTTTAATGCTGATGTCTGATTTTCTATCTCATTTCTTCTGGTTATTTACACACAGACATGCTTTGTCATTCAGTTACTGCATCAGCGTAATTTCATACTGCTGGATCTCCAACATCAGCAAAAAAAAAAAAGAGTGATGTTACACACCACACATTTTTAATGCTGTTGATGTTGGATAAAAAAAATGTCTGCGTTTTAACTTCAATTCATACTGTTTATTAAAATGCTTTACATCTAGATAAACTCAGAAATGCTGAGTCAAGCTGAAACTTGATTCCTGAACAGTGGGAATGTTGGATCCAGACAGTTTTACAGCAAAGGTCACTTATAAACAGGTGACGAATTAAAGATCAAACCTGAATAAACAAGTTGGGAAACATAATGAATGCAGATGTTTCCATACAAGATATGATGGCTCAATGAGTGTTTTGATGACTATGAAAATGATGAATCAGAACTAGTTTGTGTGGTGCAATCCTAGTCAAGCATAAATCTGTACTTAGTACACATTGAGATTATAACTAGGCAAACTTTCAAACAGCTGCTTCAAGTGGCCTCCTGAGGCTGGTGGTTGAGCAACACTTTCCTGAGACACATTATGTTAGTTTTGTTCTTTCATTTGTCATCCATCTGTGTGTATTTCATATATTTGCTGAACCATCTTAGACTCAACAAGTTATCAGTTTTACCAACTCTCATGTCATATCAGATCTTGCCGCTCCCACGTGCCCTGCAGTAACCTCACTGCATGAAGACGTAAAATGGAAAATAGTGCTATATAGTAACCACACATCTACGATTGGCACAAAACAACACTGTCAAATGAATTCCTGCAGTAAAAAAAACCCAGCTTCTGAGGAATGTTGCTTCAAGAAAATTCAAGATTAATTCAGTAGTGATAATCATATCACCATGTATGGATGTCTACTTAGGTCATGTTTTTGTGAATGACGTCTGTATTAGTCACATGCACAAGAAAACACACAGCCCCCACAGACACACGTAAAGAAACACACACTAACCGACTCATGACCACAGCCACTTCCCTTGTGACTGCGGTTCCTGAATTAGGACCACTTTTATGTTTTTAATTTCTACTTTTATAGCTTTTTTTCTCGTAATTTTATTGATCTTGTGCTGTTATGTTGTGCAGTTCAGTACTTTTTTTTTTTTTATTCTCCTAAAATCATATAAAATGAGACGTAAAAAAGAGTGAAATCAACAAAACAACAAAATAATGACGCCTTTTGTTCTGAGGTTTGTTTGTGCTCGGTATCACATTTCCTTTATACTATAGGACAGGACTTACAAATACTGAACTACTGCAAAGCTGCAGTGAATAATAGAAACATATGTCTGTGAAAATCTGGCCTTTACATTATCAGACCCTAAACCACCAGCTCTTCAGCCAGCACACAGCAGTCAAACCTTTTTATGAGCTGATTTAAAACACCTCAACACACTCCCACCTCCCCACTGCAGAGCTCCATGAAACACAATAAAACAGCCTGCTGCGGTGAAAACCATTTCCCAACATTCCCAACAGGGGCATAAACTCTGAGAGTATCCCCAAGACGAAAACCTATTAACGGTTTATTCAGACTTTGGGGAGCAGTGATCAACACTGTCATGAACATCAGAAGAGACTGACGAACTTGTTCTATACGAAAACAAAGTGAAAATGTGATTTTGGGATCTTAGGACTCTCAATCACGATATTAAACACCAAAAATATATCTGTGCTGGAGCAGGTGAGGCTTCAGGGATGGAGACATCAGCTATGATACATCTTTAACACTGCGATTTGAACCCTGGATCCTCTAATAACACTGTGAGAGAGCACAGAGAAACAGGTGGAGTGACACGCGATCAAGTGGATCACAGGCCTCAAATTCACAAAGTCTGAAGTTCAGATCCAATCACAACTTCTTCAACCTCTCAGGCCCTTTGGTGGGTCCAAGAAGTCAGGATAAGATAACAAAGCAAATATGTAGAAATAACGTATAAGATATCTACAATTGCTGCAAAGGTCAGTCGATTAACTGACAACTATTTCTATAATCAGCTTCTCAAATGTCGTGATTTTTTTACTTTTCTTTGTTATACGTGGTATTAACATTAATATTTTGGGGGTTTTGAGCCGCTGGTCAGACTAAACATGACATGTGAAGACCTCACTTGTGACTCTGGGAAATTATTTGTGAATTAATTTTCACTGTTTCTGACATTTTATAAAAATAAACATCATATTAATTGATAACAAAGTATCATTACTTGCAGCCCTAAAATATTTCACTCATTGTGTTGGAACTGCCAAAAAATCTATCATGATGTCAAACAGTGTGGAAAATGTTTACTCTAACTTAAGGCTGCTTATGGGAAAATGAAAGATAATGTTGGAAACACTGGAGTTTCTTATTAATGATAATACAAGTTTATTTCAGGAAATAACTTGCACTGTGTATATTTAATATATTCAAGGGTCCATAAAACAACTCTGTTCAGAGTTTAAAGGGTAATTCAGGTTGATTATAAGTTGGACTGTCAGTGGTGTCGTGTTGTCTTGATTGGTGGATATTTTGTGTCTGATTATATATGAAGTTTATGGATTATGAAACGACGGGTTAAACAAATTTATTTTGAGGAAAAAATGAACCATAAAATGAACTTATACTAAACTATAAAATCACTATCCAAACTGCTCACAGACTGACTTCTTGGTTCAACTTTGATCTACCATATTTGTGACTATTACCAACATTTCAGGCAAGCTCACTTTCATCTTAACCTCCAAATAAAGTGGATTACGTAATCTGGCATACTGTTGCTTGTTTACAATCTGTCTGATTATCTGACTGCTCGTGTTTCTTGCTCCATCTGACTTCATTATGAGGAGGTCGGCATCTTCCCAGAACTCAGTTTTTACTTTGTTGATTACAACGTTCTTATATATTAAATTGTTAAACCGGAATTTTCCTTAGAAAGAACACATTCGATGAGCCAAACAGACTTATACATGTTCACTTTTAACGATGCCTTTAAAACCAGTTGCAGCTGAATTGTTGGCAGTTGTGTTTAGACTGAAGGAGGCAGACTGGCAGATAATGGCTGTCATTAGGCAGTTATTAGCGCTGTCAGTGGGGTCTGGTCCGAGCCGTTTGATGTGTGGCTGTAAAGGATGATGGAGCACAGAGCAGCAGCAGCTCGGTCCAGGTGTTTCTCCAGACTGAGGTCAAGTGGTATCTGTAAATACTCCTCAGTGTAGACGGTTATTCTGACAACGGGAGTCTGCAATGTGGGACAGTATGAGGCCAAATGCTGTCAAGTTAAAAGGGATTTTTTTAGCCAGAAAAATCTGAAAAACACAAACATCTGACATGTAAAAGTTTTAATGTTAACATCAAACATCAAACATTTACCACTTTAGCAGATACGCAGCAACGCCATCATTCATTTGGAGACGTGTGCGTGTTGAATATAAATCTAATATTCAATCTTCTTTTAGCTGTTTTGTTTCTACAAAAACTCCTGAGATAAAGTTTCTGTCTCTTTGGCTGCTACAGTAGATTCTCCACTTTCTTCACCAGCAAGTCACTAACTTTGTCTGTTTGTCATTTGCTGTTGGCAGGTTGTGAGCAGTGAATCTATCAGAGCTATTTTCCTGAAAACAGCTGCCTGCAGCTGCTGGAAACAACGTTATTGAGAACTGAGACTGAACCAAAACTATAAATGTGGGTTTAAATCAAAACAATGTGTTTAAAGGAGACTAAAAAGATCAGTGATAATTATCTATGAGAGATCCATTTTCAATTATTCGTTTGATTAATTAGTGATTAGTAGAGCTGTAAAGTCAGTTTATGTTATTAGCTCACTCTTCTGTTGGGGCTTAAAAATCATTAAACATATACAAAACATACATAAAAATGAAATAAACAATGTCTAGAGCTGTAAATCCCCAACTAGAATGTTTTAAACTGGTGTACTGGACTGAATATCTGTATAAATGACAAAGAAAAACATTAAATCATCACATTTGAGAAGCTGACACCAGCTAATTTTGGCATTTCTCTTTTAAAGAATGACTAAAATGATTATTAAGTTATGAAAATATTTAATTTCCTGTCAATCGACTAATGGATTAAGCCATTAATCATCACTCATAATCTTTCCCACATTTAAAAAACCCTTGTCAAACTTTTCTACATGTAACATACAAATGTTCAGTATTTTTTTTGTTTTCACTCTGCTGATATTTTGCTGAACGTTTGTGAAACTCTAGTTAAATTATAATGAAAGCATTTACCAGCTACAGTGTTTCTACTCCTTTTACATACTGTGCGTGTTGCATAAACTTGCTTGTAACTCATAATGAGGCACATATAAAATTTTCTAAAATTTATGATGATATTTCCTTTCCAATCTAAGAATGTACGTGTTCAACAAACCACAGAAACTCCGGCGCTTATCTGACATTTGACATGAAACTGTGGATTTAACCCTTTACTCTCCTCAGGCTGCTGCAGTTTAAGGTTCAAACACATATCTTGTGCTGTCTCTCTCTTTAAAATCCAATTTTCTCCTTCTTATCCCGTCAGGTTTCTTTCTCTTTGTGTCTCCGGGTTATCATCAAAATAACCTTTGAGCACATCAAAGCATCTTATTGTAGCAGCAGCAGCAGCAGTTGATAGTCGGGCTGTGATCTGACCACAGCGGCTTTCCTGTTTCTCTCTCTCTCAGGCGCAGGTCCATTTGAAGTCAGTCATTTGGCAGAAAACTAAACAAGCCCCCTGTTAACTACCTCACTTACTGCTGTTTACAGACAGAGTCTCTCGAAAGCCGCTGCAGAGGCCACACGGCCCCATGAAAGTAAAGAACGACTGAGCAAGCGGGGAAACTTGAGAAAAACAACTTCACACTTTGAATCGGTGTTAATATCACTGTTTTAGAAATAAACTGCTCATTAATCCTCATGTGGATGTGATTTTTATTGATATTACAGCTAAAGGTCACTTCACCTCACACAAATCCTGTGTAGTAATGCCAATAAGCCAATTTTCTTATCCTTACAGAGCCATTGATAGCGAGTTCAGTTTATCAGGATAAATCCCCCGCAGCTTTTAAAATGTCTGTTGTTTTTTTGGTTTTTTTTTTGCCACAATAGCATGAAGGCTCTTTGGAGGATAATGTTGGTGCAACACTTTGATCCTGACTGAAATATCTCAACTATTACATGTGGAGTTACAACAATTAGTTGATCAATCAGTTAGTTGAGAAATAGAAAATTTATCAGCAACTAAAATAGTTGTTGATAAATAATCAAACATGCAAATTACCCCTCAATAAAGTCTCATCTTATATTAATTGTTTTAGATCATTTTCAAGCAAAAGTGCCAAATATTTCCTGGCTTTAGCTACTTCTTTAATGATTTGTCATATATGAGAGTAAACTGAAAATCTTTTGTGTCTTTTGGTCGAACAAAAAAAGATTTATGAAGACGTCACCTTTGACTCTGAGAAATTATAACATTTTTCAGTATTTCCTGACATTTTATGGACCTGTCGACGGATTAATCGATGATGAAAATAGTTGCAGCCCTGATTGAATACATTGCTATAACATTCTGTAAGGACATTCATGATGAATCTGACTGACTTTGGTGATCCTCTGAATTTTCCTCTTGCGTCACTATGAGGTTCACATCACATTTGAGTGAAATGTCTCAACAATTATTGGATGGATTTCCATGAATTTTATAAACATGTTCCACCCAAAATGAAATATAATCCTTTTGGTGACCATATCTTTTCCTCTTATACACCCATTAGGTCAAAATTTAAATTTGTCCAATATCTTGGTTTATGCAAAACTAATAACATTCCCATCAGCCTCAGCTGTACTTTGCATTTAGTGCCAATTAGCAAATCGATGGCCAAAGCACAAAACCTCCTATCTGCAGAATTTTCTGATTTGCGGATTTCACTTTGGATGATGAGAACAAGGAAGGCTGCTCATATTCAGTCTGTGTGCAAGATAATCCCGCCCTTCGTTGTGACAGAAAAATCACACAACAAAACAAAAGCACAACACAGAGTCCCTGGGTGTGTAGAGAGGCTACAGCACGAGTGAGTTACACAATCACTACTGAATTTAAGGAATTCTGACCCTAGTATACTACAATGTAGTAACTATTACATTTACTACATCTTTTTACCTGAAAACAATTTTATTTTTAATTCAATTTTAATTATTAACTTAGAGCATCGTTTTGTAGAACCTCTTCCAACTTGCACCAAGTGCAAAAGCTCCTATCTGCACTTTGTGAGGCATTAATATCTATAAGACATAATATAATAATATAGTCCAAAAACAGTGTATTATGTATTGGGTATCCTTAACAAATAGCATTGTGCAAGAAAACAAGTTTTTTTAGTTTTCTCAAAAAAGTGCATTTTTCAGATAGGAGGTTTTGCTCTTCGGCCATCGACATGTTGCTCATTAACACGCAAAATTAAGATGATGAACATCGTAATCATGATACCTGCTAAACATCAGCATGTTAGCATCGCCACTGTGACTGTGTAGACTCTTACTCTTGGTAACTTACATATTGCTATCAAATAAATGTACTATATGCTGGAGTGTGGTATAAAAACTAAAACAGCACATTTAGCTGATGCTCTTAACAGGCTGCTGGTGAGAAATCAGGTCAGTTTTGACAGATCACAGCTGTTCGGTTGATATTGTCACTGCAGTCCAAAAACAACGAGGCGAAACGTCGCCGCACTAGATGCTCCTTCATCTTCGCCGCAGTTTGAACCTGACCAAAGTGAAGGACTCCAGCTTTAAGATCTGATTTGTGACTTCCTGAGCTCTGAGAGAGAACATTTGCCACTAGTGACCGCATGAGAAACAAAAATATTCAGAAGAATTTGAACAAATGGAGTCTACTGTGTCTCAGTTTCAAGGTTGCGGGAATGGGAGATTTTTCTCTGGTACAGCCGGACGTCATGACTTAGACACGGGACAGCTGCTTCTGTTGGAAAAATGTTGTCTTGTGCAACTTTTCATCTCTTTTATTGTTTCAAAATACTTACATTTGCATGCCGTTTACAAGGAGAACAGAAGTTATGTCCAGAACAGCCTGTGTATGCATGTAGACTTGGTTTGTAACAAACGAGAGCTGAAACGATTGGTAGATTAACCAGAAAATGAATCAGCAACTAATTTCAACTATTTCAATTAAACATTTTAGTCATTCTTCGAGTGAAAATGCCAAACAGTCTGTGGTTTCAGCTTCTCAAATATGATGATTTTCATGTATTTTCTTGTCTTATGTTATAGTTAACTGAATATTTTGGGGGTTTGGACTCTTTAATCAGACTAAACAAGTAATTTGAAGACGTCACTTTGGGCTCTTGTAAAAAAAACACAAACGGCTAAATACATTCATCCAGGATATAATCATCAGTTGCGACAACTTACAAGCTTAGTAAACATAACGGGAGATTCTTTATGCTTTTTTGTGTTGTATATGACAGTTTTCTTGACCTGTTTATATTGTATTTATTGTTTTAATGTCGCTTTAATGCTACAATCGTGGCCAGGTCTCCTTTGAAAAAGAGATTTTAATCTTTACCTGGTTAAATAAAGGTTACATAACAATTCTATAAACTATAAAATAGTATTCTGAAGATCTGGAACCAAATTATACAGAAACATTTCTCTTTTAATCTGAATAGAGATACAAAATCAAACCAGATTGGAATAATATCTGCCCCCATGAGGATGAATTTATGTGGAAGTTAATTTACTTCAACCCTAAAAACACCTTTAACTCTATGATGCTTTGGTGCTATGGCTTTCAGGAGTGGGGGGATAAAAGAGGAAGGAGGTGAAAAAGGAGAAAGGTAGGGACACAGAAACTGAGACAAAGACATCAGAGCAAAGAAAGAAAGAGGAGACGCAGTTATCTTTTATCTGAATTGAATTAAAGCTCTGATGAGAGGACGGTGGTTTGATGTTTTGGAGTCAAAGAGTGAACAGATATGGAGGGCAGACCCTGACTGAACCCTGAAGGTGAAAGGTTAAAGGTCAGCCCTCTGTCTCAGCTCTGGACTTGACCCACGTCTCCTCTGAGGTTTAACAGCGTGGGTGGTAAACACACCGACACACACACGTATGCATGCAGGCTCTTATATACACATTAATCTCACACGTATCGGCTTGTTGCCGCTGGAATCTCAGTGGTTTAATCCAGTGAAGCACCACTCTGAATTTACACTCTCTGCTGATTAAAATCTTTCCAGTAAGTAATTCAATCCCTCCTTCAGCTAGAGAAGAAAGCACTTCCCAGACAGGATCAGCTCTGGTGGGCAGCAGAAATAATGAAATTCTTCGCTCCATTTACACTGGAATGTATCTAAACCCGAGAAATGTATCAATCACAATCTGTTCTGCTGTGCATCAAACTGTTACGATGAGGAAATCTGATTTATTTCTTCAAGCTCCGGGGATGCAGAGTTTGTTTCTAAGGAGAGTAAAGCTGCATAGCAACCACACTCGCTGGGCAAAAACAAAAGAAATTGAGGATAAAATGACCTTTCCAATCCTCTGTCTGCGTCACAATTATTGAAATACTTAAGGTCTGAATGTATGAATGGTTTATCTATTGTTCTGCTGTTTGTTGACCCACTGATGGCTGTGTTTACATCAAATCTATGAATACATTTCTCACTTTAAAATGTAAAACAAATCAAGGCTTCAATCAGTTAAGCTGCTTATTATTTTCCCAATGAATCACTTACTCTATAAAAAGGTCAGAAAACAATGAAAAATTCCAAGATGTTGTCATCAACAGCCCGAAACCCAGATATTCAGATTACTGTCAAACAAGCAGCAATTCCTCAAAACTGAGAAGCTGGAATGAGAGAACGTTTGGTATTTTTGCTTGATGGATGATTCAAATGATTTTTTACAGATCAATTAATCGACTAATCATTTTAGCTCTAAAAGAGACGTTTCTTTCACCTTTTGTGAACATCTTAGAATAAGTAATACTGCTACACTAATACTAATTTAACATGAAGCTCACTTTACAAATGTCATCTAACATCAAATACATTATATTAATTACATCTGTCGACATGGCCGAGTGTGATCAAACACTAAATGGTGTAGAGCTGCAATGATTAGTTGATTAATCGATTAGTCGATGCCAGAAAATAAATCATCAACCATTGTGATAATTAATTTATTGTTTTGAGTCATTTTTTAAGAAAACATTTCCAAATTCTCTGATTCCAGCTTTTCAAATGTGAATATTTTCTGGTGTCTTTACTCCTCTGTGACAGTAAACTGAATATCTGGTTTGTGGACAAAACAAGACATTTGAGAACGTCATCTAAATTTTCACCTCTCTCTGACATTTTATAGATCGAAAAAAATAATCAACAGATTAATCGATAATGAAAATAATCATTAGTTGCAGTCCTATGTGGTGCATTTACTGTTACTGTCTTCACACTCATCAGGTTGCAGCTGTTCAGTTGACATTCACATTGACGTCTAACTTCATCACTTCAGAAGTTAATACAGTCCAGTATATCCATGTCAACAACAAGGTTAAACACTGCTCGGCCAACAGTGTTGTACAGTTACAGGTGGAAAGTTCCAGATTTTAATAATAATTTGTTGGGTTTAACTGTTCTGTTCTGGAGAGCCAAGAATTACAAAGTAAACTCCAGTAATGTAAAAAACAAGTTTTACTTTGTTCCTTCTTTCCTTTCAGAGGCCAATTTGTAAGTTTTATGATAAAGAAAAGATGGTCACCGTCGAAATTAGGAGGATTGGAGGAAAAACTGAAACTGACACTCAACTCATCAAAAGAGCTGCTCATCTGAACAGTTTTCAACACAAGTAAACTTACGTTTACTTCAGGCCTGTAGCTACCATTGAGGACACCAAACTCATGTCCTCCATATTTTTTCTGGGTCTTCTTTAATTTTTTAATACATATATTTCTTAAAATGTTAAATGAAAGTGACAAATTGCTAAAACTACTTAGTTGTATGGTGTGTTATGAAGGTTGGCGTCATCTCGCCAGTGGAACTGAACAGCTTTGCGTGTGCAGCTCGTTATGTTATTTGATATACATGTAACGAGTTGCACACGTACAGTTCGGTCCTGTCTTTCTATTCACTCCATGGGCGAAGAGGCTGTAAAGAACAAATCCCCCAAAAAGCTCAATGATCTCAGGCCAGTAGCACTTACCTCACTGGTGATCAAGTCATTTGAGAGGCTGATTGAGCAACAGCTAGTGTCATAACTAAATACCACAGACACAGTATTATTTTGCAGTCCAACTTCCTTTAATAAATCACTTAAGCATGCAGGCTCACCGAGCTCTGCAGAGAGAGGACCACCTTGAACAGCTCACACACACACTTTATCCTTTCAGCTTCTGCCCAACACAACTGTCAACACAAGCACCTTGCGTGCAGTCACACTTTTCTGTCTGTTTCCTGCAAGATTATTAATAATAATTCCATATATGGTGTCATGCCAGTCTTGTACAGCTTCCAGTTCTTGCATTAAGTTCCCCTTTTTTCCACCAATCGCTTCTTAGAACCACGGTCAGCGTGTTTCATGCACTTCAGATAACCTTTTCTGCTTCTTCTTTCCTAACAGACTGGGCATTAATTTGCCCACACAAACAAGGTGCGAGACATGTTGGCGAGACGTCTTACTTAAAAACAGAACAATGTGGTTACAGCATATAAAGGTCAATAGAGTCATGGTGCATCATGTTCTTTAAAGACAAAACTGATCAGCTGAATACACTTCTACACTGGATTAATGATCATCAGAATATTAATATAATAATAGAGTATTTTCTCCAACAATGCACTTCTAATATCATTTTTTCCTCCACGCTAGGATTGAGGGGTTACTAGACTCCATGTTATCTGCCTATAAAACCAGCAGGCCACAACTGCCACTTTACTTCACTATTTGTATAAGCACCTAGAGGGCACAAAAACTCATACAAGACTTTTATTTATTGACTTTTCGTCTGCTTTCAATACAACCCAGCCTCTCATTTTAGCCAATAAACTGCTGTCTCTTTTTAATCTTGATGTTAGCATTGTTAGATGATTTCCCTAACATGTAGCCCTGAGAAGGTCAGGGTTAATGGTGCCTCGTCTTCCACTGGAGCACCACAAGCATCTGTTCTTTCCCCTTGACTGTAAATCCTCTATACCAGTGAGTCAGTATAATGATGACACATCCTTAAATTCGCTGACAACACTGTTATCATCAGTCTACCCCGAGACGGGGAGACATCTCATGGGTCTGTCGATGATGACTTTGGTGACTCACTCTGGTGTGACGATCATTTTCTGAGGCTGAATATTACTAAAACATAAGACATGGTGATTGACTTTAGAAGATCAGCATCATTCCCACAAGACCGAGGTCAGGGAGTAGATATAGTTGAGAACTACAAGTTTCTTGGCGTCATTGACAAGAAACTTAACTTTGATGTGAACACTGCGGCAATCTGTAAGAAAGGCCAACAATGACTGTATCCTGTATCCTTTCCTACGAAGGCTTCATGTCTTGACTGTAAATTAATGGTGCTATTTTATAGATCTTTCTTTGAGTCAGTTTGAACCTTTTCCAAAACCTTTTCCTTTTTTGTCCAAAGCAAAAAAGTCTTGGCGACATTGTTAAGGTGGTTCAGCAAGGTCATCGGCAAGCAGCTTGCCAAACGTCTTTTATCGTCTGGTCTTAAGGAAGGCAGGATTGATTTTAGGGAGTCCAGACCATCCTCTCTTTAAGGCATTTTATCTTCTCTTTTCAGGTTAGAGGTACAAGGTTCCCAGAGCAAAGTGTAATAGATTTCAGTTTTCCTTTTTTCCTAGCACTGCAGCATTTTATCTTAATCCTATACAAAATCCATCTTTTTACAGATATTATTGTTGTGCTGTTATGTGTGTACTCTCCTGTACAAAACCCATATTTTATTGATTTTATTCTTGTACTGTTTGTACTGTTTATCTGTGCTCTGCTGCAAGCCAAATTTCCCCCAGTGGGACAATAAGTTCTGAGCTGAACTGAACTGAACTATGTTACTGGTAATATGGATGATACAAATCCCCTCAGATCATTTAAGAACAATATAGAATGGCAATAATTGTTGTGTTGTGCGTTAAGGAATTCCAGCAAGAGACCTGTAGAGCATAAGTTCACAGTCTTTATTGCTGTCAAACTCCACTGTCAAGCAACTGAACCTCACTGTAAAAACATCAGACACGCATAGCCGCCAGAACTATTTCCTGTCACTAAACATGTGTATCTTTCAAAATAAGGGGCGCTCCGGTTATATAGCCTACCTCTAAAAGCAAGATTGGTCAAAGCCATGAATGATAGGCCTGTTTATAACCTTCCATAGACTATATTCCACCTGACCAACACACTCAAAACAAGTAACTGTGAGTTACACCACAGGAACAGAAGCAGCAACTGCTTTCAAGGTCACGGTTCTCTGGTCCGCCAGAGAGGGAAGGCAGAGCTAATGCAGCAGACTTGCTCTTCAGCTCACTTGTGTGTGAAGTGGCGTGCTGTTTTTGTCTCTGCTAGCGTTGCGTCACAGGTGCCAACTGCAAACTCACCGACGTCACACAGGCGACACTGTTTGGATCTCTGGGAGGTGATGTCCAAAAATTCATCTGTAGTTACAGCTTATCGCCATAGGTACCGCCGAAGAGAACAAAAGAGATCTTTGAGATTGTTACTTTAAATCTTTATAGTTTATTTCACAATGGAGACTTCAGTGCTCTTGCTACAACACCGACTACAGCTACGTCACACTATTTTCATGTTTGGCACATGATAAGTTTAGCTCAAAACCAAGTGTAAACAACTTTGGTTAAACTTTAAGGCTATTCAGTTACAGAAACCAATTAATCACTCGGCTACAAAATTTTCAGGACACCAGTCTGCTTGAAAGGTTGTGGGTAGTGCTAAGGAATGAGGAAGTTGTAATTTTTTCCCTTGACATCATTTACAGTACGTTTCGACTTTGTGGAGGCCATGATGGATATACCCAACATTTAGAAAGCAAAATAAATCTGCTGTTAACTCAGCATTCCTTCTGTGAGAATTATGATTCATATAGGCTCTGACTTCTAAAACAGAAGCATTATTCACGCTGCTGTTCTCACTCTTCTGTAACACTGAAATGATTCTAATGATGATAAATGGGGACTCCCCGCACACAGATTCCTTTGAAAAATGTTTTCTTTCACCAACTTGATTTCAGGGATCAACATCACCTGCTGCAACCAAATCACTTCATTCTGCACGTCAGCAGGAATCTGACCGAATAGTTTAACTTTCAGATGACAGAGCGACTGCAACAATTACATAACCAAATAAAGGTTGTGTGGTCTGTGCACAGCAGAGGCTAGTGTATTAGTCATCGTCGTACATCTGATCATCACCACAACACAAAACCATGTATTTCAGATGTTTTCCACTGCATTTTTTCCACAGCAAAGCCCAGTGACAACCGCAGTCACATAAGGAATGATTTATCTTGATGTCTGAGTCAGAAACTGTCAATTATGTTGTAGATCCATTTTGAAATGTCTCCACTAGGGATGCAAATTTAAGCAATTTCTTTAACCGCCAGTCAGTCATGTTAACAATCAATAGTTGATTAATTGCTAACAATATATAAAAGACTGGACGCTTTTCCACACTAAAAGCATCATTAACCGCTGACGTGACCTGCATGTTCGACGCACAATCAGAGTAGATTTGGAATATAAAGAACAGATTCAGTAAACACCAAAATACTTATAAATTAAATTACACAAAATAATGACTTCATTTAATATAATGGAGGTCCAATCAGTCACTAGTCAACAATTGGCCATAAAATCCAAAGTATTAAACAGCAAACAGCTGTACAACTTTAAGCTGCATTAGAGGACATAAATAAGTTCAGACAGGATGTGTTGGACACATCAGCAATTTAAACTAATGTGACCCATTTTTTATTAATAAAAAGTGTTGCAGCCTTCAACAGTAAATAACCTGCAACATTATGAATATACTGCATATAGGGTTAGGTTAGGTTACCCCCATGTCCCCACAACAGACATGAGTCTGATCAGTTTTATATAAGATAATATGCATACCTTATCTACATGGGGGAGTGGTGTGTGTTGTTCACTGCTGGAAACAGCTGCGTAGCTGGAACAGATGTCCCTGAGACGCACAAATACTGTCGCTCCAATTTTGTCGGTCCTGGAAATCTTTTAACATTTACTGCCACCATTAAAATGCATTTATACTCAAAGCAGGGGGGATGCTGCTTATAAAGTTCAAAACTTTAGCTTTGATTTAGTTGGAAACGTGTAATAACAGTCCCGGGGCCAGATGCATAAAACTCTGGTCAGACTCATGACTGAAACAGTTTGTACGCACAAAGCCAGAAATATACATACTCATTGTTTTCGTCAGATTATAAAGCTGTTTTATGTTTTATAAATCTCAGTCACTGAGGAAGGGTGCAAATATATGAGCCTCATTTCCACTCCCACAATTAGTCGTAAATGGATGACGACACCCTGAACCAGCCATTTTCGTATCGCTTCGCCACCTTCTCCGCCAGTTTATTTGTGCGGTCAGCGAAAACATGTGTAACTCCATCTCATAAAACAGCAGGAGGCTCCATGTCCCTCATCTTCTGCATTGTTGGTTAATATATTTTAACCTATTAAATTATTAACAACGATTCAAACTGAATTGTTTCCGCAGATCTGGCTCCAATTCCAACGTAGGACTCGTAACCAGAGTTACAGCCTTCGCTTGCTAAACAAATTTGCTTTATTTTTATTTTCTTTTAAATCACATTTTCAGGCCTAAGGTGTATCATAACATCCCCACTTTGATTGCAGCTGAGAACTTTTCATGCATGTCATTCTTCACCTCCCCTGATTTCTACCACCTACCATTCAACAGTTTGTGTCGGTGGTGGGAAGCCAGTGAGGGTTCTCGTCCTTGTTACCGCACCAGGGACTCCTACTGGTTGGTCTGGTCGCCTGCACAGTGGTGCTGGGGGAACCTGCCACATGTTATCCAGTGAAGCTCATCACTGGCAGGTGAAAAGAAGCAACTGGAGACAACTTACTGTGTGTCTGTCTGCAGCCTCCACGGGACAACAGAGTTAGCAGAGACAAAGACGGGAACATACGTTTCAAATAAGACGTAAATGGTAAATAATAGTAGAAACAGGAATATTTTCAGAAATAAAAAGTAGTAGATTGGTAAAAAGTACATGTTCAAACCCCCTGGAGTTGAGGTTCTGCTCAAATTTGTGTGAGATTCATGAGGAATGAAAGAAAGCTGACTATGCTTTAGAAAATGTCACTTAGAACTTCATCAGACATCAGTTTAGAATAAATAACATGTTTTCATGATTAACGACTCACACTTGATCCTTCACAGCTGTCATAAGTGCTCCGTTTTTCATGGCAACATGTTAATGACATTCTACTGAGGTACTTACGCAGGATAGATGCAAAATAATGATGGAGCAGGCTTTTACAGTTACTCATTATGCACCGTGGAGTCACAGTTCTACTAAAACCACAGATGGAAGAATTATAGATTGTTAAGACAACAGGAGGGAAAGAACTTTCTGCTCCTCTGCTGATTAAAACCAGCTGCCACTCATCCAGAGTCATAACCTGAAACTTTGATCTCTGTCCTACAGATCAACCAAACAAGAAAATCGAACCTGTTACTGCACACATGAACACACACACACACACACACACACACACACACACACACACACACACACACACTGTGCACATACAGCTGCAGAGGCACATATACCTGTCACATCTGTTAAAGGAATCCTGAGTTTCTTCGACAAAACAAAGCATTGATTGTGTTTTACAAACTTATTTCAGTATTTCTCTTGTCTATTGAGAGCTTTCAGGGCTTAAACAGTTCAAGATGGAATATACATCAATATCTCACAACCACACACACACATACAGTTAATATGTCATGACTACCACACACTCCACCATATTCTTGTGTGATGTTCAGCCTCCATTCATTGTGTGTATTTAAATTCTGCTACCACCTGACGCACCCAGTGATGTCCCCAAATTTCCCTCTTGGGGTTATTATCTATATAGCCCAATATCACAAATCACAAATTTGCCTGAAGGGTCTTTACAATATATACAGCAAAACAACATCCTCCGTCCTTACAGCCTCAATTCTAACAAGGAAACCCCCCTTAAAAAACCCTTTAATGAGGAAAAGATGGAAGAAACCACAGGAAGAGCAACAGAGGAGGGATTCCTCTTCCAGAATGGACAGACAGGAAATAGATGTTGTGTGTGCAGAGTAGACCAAGAAAGCAAAAATTACAGTAAAGAAAAACAGGATGACAAAATGATAGATAATAATATCTCCATGACTGATTAATGGATAGACATTTTTTACTACACTGTGGTTTTATTGCATCAGTTTTAACTGTAGGGTCTGTTTTGAATGTGGGAACACACCTCAGCATCTAAAATAAAAGCTCCTGCACGCAACCTACTAGAGTTTGGTTGATTAATTGATTAGTCGATCGAAAAAAAAATTAATCAGCAACAACTTTAACAATCAAATAATGATTACAGTCATTATTCATGCAAAAATACCAAACGTTCTTTGGTTCCAGCTTCTCAAATGTGACAGTTTTCTGTTTCTGCGAGTTGAAGACGTCACTGTGGCCTCTCAGAAATAGCAAATTTTCACTATTTTTAAACATTCCATTGATTAAATGATTAAAGGATTAATCAAGAAAACAATCGGCAGCGTGTTCGATAATGAAAATAATCTTTAGTTGCAGCCCTATGATCTACTGAACTTCACCATTTTGGTCTGTTTGTGTGTTCTCTATAAAACTTCAAGAACCAAAATTTTCATGAATGCTTTCATTTTCCTCAATAAAGATGCTGTAGTTGTAAACTTGAATGGAAAGTTCACTCTCTGCTTGTTCTTTTTTAACTGTTTTGTTTTTTTCTCCTCAGCAGTAAAGTTATACTGAGGTATGCAAAGAATCTGCGCTCATCAAACAAGAAGAAAAAGAGACCTTACCTTCTGCAACCACTGCGTGTTGTTCTCCATCGTGTTCTGCAGATGCTGCAGTTTCTGAGCCGACAATTCGCCGTACATCGATGGCGAGTCTCTCTGAACGACACTTGCCCCGCCACGAGAGCCGCCATATTGTTCAGTTTGTGACGTCGGTCCTGTGCCCTGACATCCGTCCAGCTCCGGCAGGATGAAGGTGTAGCTGCACTGCCCGTGTTGGATTCGATGAAACCTTTTTCTCTTCTCCGCACCTCCTCCCGCACCACCGCCACCTCCTCTTCTCTGGCCTCTTCCAGCTCCTCCTCGATCCGTGTTCGCAACACCGGCTGCATCAGCGATGACCAACAAGGTCCAAAGCAGCAGAAGCACCAGCAACCCGCAGCTGAGATATAAACCTTTCATGATGCTCTCTTCAACTATTCTTTAAGTGTTTTCTCTCAGTGCAAAGAGGGTCAAGAGAAGCTCGTTCACACTTTGACCCTGATTCACTTCAGGAAAACATCTGTGTGCAGGATGCAGCAGGTTGCAGCAGGAGTCTTTGCACATACCACTCAGTCCCAGAGGTACGAGTCTGCACTACGTCACTTTATCTTGTTCTGTTGAATTCTAGAGAATCACTTAACGTTTTTAAATGCAGAAAGAGAAAACAACACCTATTCTGTGATCTCCACTTCCTTCTTCACTTGTGGTGAAGATGTGCATCAGACAACATGGGATTCATCTCCTTTCTTCTTGTCTCCCTCCTTGGGTCTTAATTTTGCTCTGTGGTCAGGTTGCTCTTCAGGATGGGTCCATTGGCTTGACCCTGAGCAGGTCTTTTATGATTTTCTTGACATTCCCTCCTGTTCTTAAAGTACTAGGTGCAGGTCCAGACCCACTGAAGGATGGAGAGAAAGCAAAGTGGATAAAAAGAGAGGAGAAGTTGATTTGGGCCACACTGGTCTGAACAAGGATGGGAAATAGCGAAAGTCCAGTTTGACTAAGAGAATGAAAGAAATGTTTAAAGGACAAATAAAAGCATGAGAAAAAAAGAGAAGATTTAAAGTTGAATGTCAATGTAAGATGACTAAAATGAACCTCTTGATCCTCAAATGTCCAGGAATAAAAGAACACAGAAGAGAGAAAAAATAGAGTCTTTTTTTCTTCCCATCCTTCTCTGGTGGCTCCAGTTTCAGAAGTGGCCGAAGAGAAATACTTCTGCCCCCTTCTTATCTGGGGCTGGCTGAGGAAACGAGGAATGAGCGAGGGAGGGCAGAGGAGGAGGAGGAGGAGGAGAGAGAAAAGAAGTAGAAGGAGAGGGAGGAGTGGAGGGACAGGAGACCTGAGGGAGGTCTAACAAAGTACCCTCTCTATTTGTGGGCTGAGAGGAAAAGAAAAGGAGGGAAGGAAGGAAAGAAGGAATTAGTGGAAGCCAGAAAAAGAAAAAGAGGAAGATTAAGGGATTGAAAAAGAGACAAGGGGAGGCAAAAAAAGAAAAGACAGCCAGATAAGAGAAAAAGACAAATGTTGAGAAAGAGAAGGCAGAAAAAGAAACTATGCTGATGACAGAGGAAAGACAGAAAAGAGAGAAACAGAGAGAGAGATCTGAATGGGGTCTAGTGGCTGCTGTAATCTTCCTTCCTGACTGATCTTTCAGTTCTGAAGTAAATCCTGATGCCTTGTATGGTCATTCATACTGAGTCAGCAACTGGAGGCTGGAGATTTCATTCTGTCCTCTAAACACAGCCATGCTCTGGGGCATCGTGGGAGATCAGGGGGCCAAGGCAAAACCGCGTAGTTCACGTACTTGTGGTTCAAAAACCAGCCGGATCTACCTTCTCACTGCCTCTCATCTGTCCTGCCGTTCTTCACTCTACATGGAAATACATACAAAGATTAGTTCCAGACAGATGGCTTGGTCCCAGGCTTATGAAACACAAGCTCAACATGTGGGGGACAATGTGAGTTGTCAGTTATTGAGTTTATTTGCACAGCGATAAAATGTTCTGCAGAAGTTGACGGATAAAAATACAGATAAAATTCTTTGATAAAAACAGAGAGATAAGAGACACACTTACAGATTTGTGCAAGAAGATAAAAATCCCAAATCTTGACTGATGTGACATCTGAACCTAAAGGACAAGGCTGGTGATTTTCTATATTTTTTTTTATTGTCAACAAAACTCATGTTTGGAGCCAAACTTATTCCTCTGTGCCGTAGACCTCTGTTGTTGTCCAAAAACTATTAAAAACATGTCGATGAGCCACACCACTGACCTGGGTAACATGTTCCTTCATTATTAAGGGTTTGGTCACGTTAGTTTGTTTAGAAACGGCTCCAAAGACTAAAGATTGAAAACATGATCGCTGTTATTAGCCTTTGGAGCCATTTCTAAACAAACTAACGTGACCAAACTCTACATGATGATGAAACATGTTACCCAGGTCAGCGGTTGACTTCTTTTTAATAGTTTTTGGACAACAACGGAGGTCTACGGCACAGAGGAATAAGACATATCAGGCTTTGGATACACACACAATACTTGTAAGTAGATCAGTTCATTGTTGGTTTGGCTCCAAACATGAGATTTGTTCACAATAAGAAAAATATAGAAAACCGCCAGCTTTATCCTTTAAAACAATAAAAAGGAAGCAAGCTAACAAAACAGACATAAAAGGAAGCAATAAAAGGTTTGTGTTGATAAGATCCACTGCAGGTCACGAGGACCCAAAGATAAAAGGATAAAAGATAAAAAGGTGTTCTCATCATCCTACCACCACCCACTTATTTATTCTGACATAATACAGTCTTATTTTCAGCACAGCCTGACCTCAGTCTACTGTTACTGCTGTGCTGCAGCATACATCTTCATTTTGGCGGGCCGGGTCGCTCACTTAATGTTTGCCAATTGGTCCTTTGGGGGAAAGCAAAGAGGTTACAAAGCGAATGGCTTCTGCCCCAACTAGAGATCATTCTCATGGGAACAGGAGTGGACAGAGAGACTGCTGCACAGAGCTGTGATACATAGAGCTGGCATTCCTGCTCAAAATCCTCCTATTGCACCATTATCTATTTGTGTTTTCAAATGGAAAAAAGTTACACTGTGTGATTATTTGTCTTTCATACAGGATATTCTATTATATTATAGTCCGGTCTTTGCATTAAGTCAGAAAGTACATTAGATTAAGCAGTTGCATATAAAATGACTCTCTTACAGTTCTCTCTGACATCTGATGTTCATTTAACTAACCATCATCACCCTGACAGAAGCATGAGCCAAAACATCTGAGTTTTTATCCTTAGACAGTTTGTGTTTAGGAAGTGGCTACTGGTATGAATTCCTCCATGTCAACAGTCTGTTTATTATTGATAAAGAATTAACACACATGCGCAATGGTTTTGATTGTGCAAGAACACGTGATCAAATTCAAATTGTTTCAAAATGAAGGAAAGTTTTTGCTTGCAGTTGATACATCAATCCTTCTCATAGTTTGGGTTAAAATGGTTAAGTTTAGGCACAAAACCCACTTGGTTAGGGAAAGATCATGGTTTGGGTTCAAACGGTAAAATGGAACGGAACTAAAATGCCAAACATGACAGTAAAAAACATGTCCAGTTAGTGGTCTACAAGAGGTCCAGTGTTGTGTTGAAGACTGTTCCCCCCTCGAATAATGTCCCCCTCCTGTTAAAATTGTTTTTATGTACCAATAGAACAAACTACTATTGGCACTGACAACCAGTCCAGACCAACAGCCTGTTGACTTCTGGCATCGAATCCCTTTCTGTTTCAATAGTCAGTAAATTATTGGACCAGTTCTGTAGCCAGTGCCTTTTATTTATGTATGAGTGATAATATATATATATATATATATATGTATATATATATATATATATATAATGAGAACTTGCACAGACAGTGCAACACAAAATACTAATTGTAATCGCAAACCCTAAAACAGCATGACACAGCAAAAAATATATTCAGTAATTACATATTGTACAAAAGTTGTACAGAGTAGCAGAGCAGCAACGATTAGTTGATTAGCAGATCGACAGAAAATTAATATGCAACTATTTTCATAATCAAATGATTCTTTTAGTAATTTGTTAAAGCAGAATTGAGAAACATTTGCTGGTTCTGGCAAATTTGAGGATTTGATACTATTCTTTGTTGATGATAGTAAACTGAATATTTTTTATAGTTTTGGACTGTTGGTTGTACAAAACAAGACATTGATATTTCACAGTTTAACAATAAATTAACATTAAACTTGACATATTATCTACCTATTACCCTTTTAAAGGTGAATTTGGCAAACATGTTGGCAAAAAGGTGATTATTTACACATCCACCTAGTTTATTTACACCCCTAGTTTGACTGGATTTTATGTTGTTGTGTTTGCTTTTTATTTTGTGTTTTACATCATCTGACCACCTAACCTACATGTAGACGCTGTAGCTACTACCAGTGAGTGCAATGCAATGTGGAAAATTAGGAGACCCCCAAAAACTTGTGAAAGGGTGGGCTAATGGTTAAGTTTCGGGACATTTAAGAGCTACGGTTAGGGTTAGGGAAGAAGTGACTTAACTCTTTACTCAAAAATGAAATAATCTATTAAATAGATACGAGTTTTCCCAATGCAGTGCAAATATTAACCCAATATTCCGGAAATCTGTAAAAGAAAATGCTAATTAATACATGTTTCCCTCCCCCACAGTTAGAGGACAGGCTTATCAAAATCAACAGTTGGTTTAGTGGCACTAATTCTTCAGTCGGTGCCATTAAACCATTGCAGAAGAAGAGGACACGAGATGAGGTCATTAAAAGACTGGCAGTCAAACTCAAGCGGGTAGTTCTGGGTCTGAAAAGTGAAGCCAATGTGGACGTGACATAAACCTGTGTTCTCTCTAATAGCCAGCAGGGGCCGACTCCACTAGCTCCAAAAAGAAGCTCGATTGTATAGAAGTCTATAAGAAAATGACCCCATGTCTCACTTGATTTATTACCCCAGTAAACACTTTCCTAATGAGTTTATGGTCTCAAATGCAAATTTCAAGTCTTCTCCAATACGGCATGATATTCATTTTGTAAAATATGGTCACATTTAGAGTAAAATAGATGATGAAGCAGGATATGCTTTATGATGTGGCTACATTATGATTGACAAGTTGCTACGTTGGTTAAATAACGTAACCATGGCGTAACCCCAGATTCTCAGAGTAGAGGTAGCTGTAGCTGTTGCTATTTTCAAAAAAGTCTTGTTCAGTGTTTGGTTGTACTAAAAGACCCTCTAAGGAGTCGGATGTTCAGTTTTTCCGGTAAGTACATTTTGTTTTAATGCTTTTAAGCCTGTTTTTTGCTAGCAAAAATTAGTATTAGCATTATCACCATTATAACCATAGACTGTAAATGCACCATGCTAACCAAGCTAGCAGCAAGCATTAGGGTCAGCTCTACCCTCTCGTCCAAACACAGTCACTTCTCATCACTTCTGGCTCTAAAAATCCAAGATGGCGAAAATCAAAATGCCAAACTCGAGGTTTCAAAACGGGAGTCCACAAACCAATGGGTGAAGTCATGGTGGCTAACCTGAAACAATGGAAACTATGTGGTAAACGGCATGGAAATATGATAAATATATTTATGTATTAATTTGAGGAACATTACACATTGTCCTCGCTGGTCCTGATGTTTTTGTCTGCTGGTATTTTTCATCTCTTCAGTAAAGAAGAGATTTTTCTCAACATTCTGACTTTTTTAGAATTTCTGGTGTATCCACTCAGTTTTCTTTAATGCAGAAAATTAAAAATGCGCATGAAAACAGGTCAATGGAACCACACTTTATGATTGAGTTCATTGAATTCATCCAAGGTTTTTGGTATTTTCTCTGTATGTCAATATTCTAACTTTCCATCATGGTTTTGTTGTTTTTCCCCCCCAGTCTGTATTTATTCCTCCACACACTAGTCAGCAGTCTGAACACCATGACTCAACATTTTTGGTTTTCACATACTGTAGTTTGGTGTTACTGCAGTCTTTAGACTTAATTAAAGTGGCTTAGCTTAGGTTAAGTGTTTAGGATGGGAGCCTCTCCTTAGATGAGGCAATTAAGAAACATCTACTTTTACTCTGGAGAGACTCTTTCCTCATCTTGTTAACATTTAACCTCAATGTTTGTACTAAATGTGGACAGCAGGAGGCTACAAAGTCTGTTTTGGTGGATGAGAACCAGAAAATTGATGAATTGAACATGAACATGAACATGAACATGGGAAAGTGCTCCTTTCTCTACACATTTCAATGGAATTTTTGATGAAGTCATTGAAATCATATCATATCAGATAAACGTAAGCATTCTCTAGTGTCTCTAGTCTCTATATGCCAAAAAAATGCCCATTTTGGTGCATTACAAAATTTCAGCTGTGGCCAATTTAGGATGCCAAGAAGATTACAACAGCATGCAATGAGGTATTTCTATCCTCTCCAGATCTGTGTCCTGGTGGTGTCTGTACTTTCTTCTATTCAGGCAGATATCGGGAATAACGGAGGGCACATGAGTCATGAACCCGCCCTTTCACCCTCCCTCTGTGGGAACGGACGGACGGATGAGGATCTGTTTTTTATTCCAGGATTTGATTTCAGCTATATCTGTTCTGTCTTTTTTTGTCCCTTTCTAAACTTGATGTCTGCCTCTTTATTTGTCTTCATCTGGATTCTTTCTCTTCATCTTTCTTATCTGCTGACAGTTTTTTTTTCCAGATACAAGATTACTGCTCCTGTGTGGTAGGAACCTACAGGAGGTGTTTGGGATGGGCTAAAATGGTCTAAAAATGCTTATTTTCTCCAATAATCCATTTATTTAGTGAAATAACATAATGTGATGTTTGCATTACACAACATGCAAGGGAAAACAAGAAAATTATTTCACTTTTTTTGTTTGGTTTGTTCACTATGAACTCATTCAAATCATGCATTCACTGACTATTTCAGTTTTCTATCTCTACAATGTCTCACTTTTTAATATTGTTTTTAATATTGCAATATTGTTTCTCATTCATTTATGAAGCCAAAAAAGGTTATTTTAGATAAAATGGCAGAGAGACAGGGATATAAAATAGCTATGGAGTGAAAAGGAAACAGACAAACAAATAAGGAGCACTGAGGAGGCAAAGAGATTTAGAGTGAAAGAAAAATACTAACAGAGAGAGAAAAATGGACGGAGAATGATTTCCTGTCATGTGGTTTCAGATGACAGAGTCTCAATGAGAAAATAGTGATCTTGGCTCTAACAAAGTTCAAGTTTGACTACAATCTTCAGAATCAATCATTGCCCGACATTGAGGAGAGAGGTCAGAAATGCTTTATGTTTACACTGTTGGAGTTATAAACTCTTTTCATTATTGATGGTAGTATTGTGATTATGGCAAAGACTCAACACATTGATTCAATATTTACAGAACACAATGTTAGGTTTTATCTCAGACCTCCTGCATTTTGTCTGCAGGCACCTTAAACACCACTGCTGTTGTTGTTGTTAATTTCATCACCTTGGTAGCTGCTACACAGCTCAACCCAGAGCTGAAAAGACCAGATTCATGGTGCAGTTGATTGAATTTAACTTCTCATTCATGTCTATGTGAAATAGACGAGTTGAATCTGTTTTAACTTTGACATGAACTCTGATGTCCAGTGTCATTGGAGAGAGAAGATGGGACTGAGCTCTCATGCTGTTGTTCATCATTTGTGATATGAAAACATCAGATTTCCACACAGTCAAAGAAATAAAAAGTGAGTGTCCTGGTATTAGTTCAGTTATAAAATCCTAGCATACCATGGAGCATCTCTCTTGATTGGCTACTGACAGCTCTGTCAGCCAAAGAGTCGATCACACTGGAGGGTAGAAGAGGTTGTACCAGCATCAACAAAAGGGGTTTCACGACTGACAGTTTGAATCAGCAGTATTTAGGCCTAATTGGTCTTTTCTTTTTTCTCCATGAAAAGGTCTGATGTTAGGGTCAGTACATCCCGAGCTTCAGCATCTTGCTCATTTCAGCACTTCAGCAGGATAGATGGTTGCTGATAAACGAAGGCTTGAATTTGAAGTTGACTCCTCTATGTGGAAGACTGTATGTATGTAAACACAACGACTGTACGGCACACACTGCATCCAGGGTGTGGATTAATGTCTGAACCTGATGGTGCAGCAGCTCTGTGACGGATGAGGTCATGACCCTCCTCACACTTTGTAATTCTCAGCACCTGCAAAAACACATGATGGGATGTAACCTGAGTAGCTTTTGCTCATTCATAAAAACAGACGGAGGGTTTTACACTACAGACTGAGTGGATAGAGAGATGGATGAAAGGATGACAGGAT
Organism: Thunnus maccoyii; assembly: GCF_910596095.1. Classification (NCBI taxonomy): domain Eukaryota; kingdom Metazoa; phylum Chordata; class Actinopteri; order Scombriformes; family Scombridae; genus Thunnus; species Thunnus maccoyii. The sequence continues at coordinate 33,073,247 of NC_056535.1, read as the reverse complement.
GAATGGATAATCTGTGCCAACACCCGCTGACCTGAATGCATTTCAATTCTATGTTGGATAGAAAAGATGACGGAATGGTGACAGATTTTTTAAAATTGTAGTGTAAAATACATGTTTTAATATCAATGTATCTTGAAAACTACGGGGATGAGAGTAGAGATGATTATGATGAATCATGATTTTAAAGGTTTGGCTTCTGCTGGTTGAAGAAACAATAAACCAATCAAAGTTTTGAAAGAGTAAGACTGGAGTCGTCATCTTCTGATGTAGCTATCTAGCTCCCTGGTTACATCCATGAAAAGTAGCGACTGAAAAATGGTGAAAAGCATGGATGAGATCAATGAAGTCTGTCTGCAGAAAAATCACTGTTTATTCTTTAAACAGAAGCTCCAATAGTCCAACTCAGTGCGAATCCCAGAGCCGAGGAGAGCAGCAGGTGAGCCAACTGTCAATCACAACTGTCAATCAACGCCCACACGGCATCATCAACATCAAAGCTAATATAAGTCTTCAAATCTTATTAACGGAGGGATAGTTTCCAAAATGACCACAAACACACTTATTAGAGGGCCTGAATTTAGAGATTGAGACCATGATGACTCAGTGAAAAAAAAAATTTACTTTGTGTTTCTACAGAGACGCTTTTTGAATGGGAGTCAGTTGGAGCATCTAGCGGCCGTCGGTGGCTTTGCACTTTTTCACATTTGCACTTTGTCGTGGTAGTCGCCGCTTGGTCTGAATCCCCTTCAGGCTAAAGCAATGCAGAAAAGTTTTGACCAAATTGGGTACCAATAATACTTTGTATCAGTAACTCTATAGAGTATCAAATGGGCTTCAGGCTCCAAGACATGAGAGTAAAGTCTATCACAACAAGCTGAGTTCCAATGTTTGTCTATGTCTTGTGTTTATCTTGAAGCGTTTTTCATAGACTTTGATTGTAGTCATTCAATTATATTTGTTAAACTTTTTCTGACTTTGAGAAAAAGATTAAAAAAGATTAAATACGTAATTTATCATTTTACATTAAAAACATCTCAAAGATGAACTGAGCAGCACTTTAAAGGGCCGAGGGCCTCAAACTGTCGACCGCAGATTTTATGGCTCCGAGCAGGGCCCTCTATCTAAAAGACTCATGACTCATTATGACGGTTTTGATCTTTTTTAAGCTTCAGTGATTCCTTCAATAATTCCAGGAAATTTTGTTGCTAAGTGACATTCAGCAAAACTGACAACTATTATTAAACAAAAATAAACCAAAACCAGCACATTGGCAGTGGTTTATTTGTGTAGTTTCATTCCACACTGAGCTTTCTCTTCATGTGAAGAAAGAGATGTAAATGATGTTTAAAAAACAAACAAAATATGGACTGGAAGGTGTTTTGTTCTGTGTCAGCAAAGCATCAGCTCTTCTTCAGTGTCCTTGCATAAGACGGCCGATATTCTGCTGCTGACCTTGACCGTACTCACGTCAAACACATATATATCCCACTCAGTACGTGGATAACGACATTTAGTTATCTGTAAACCCAAGACAAACTTCTTAAAACAGCACATTTCAATTCATCTTCATGAACTTACGGATTACTTATTATTTATTTTCATTTATTTATTTGCAGAAATAACAAGACACAAGGATTATGCTGGTGGAAACCAAAAAGGGCTTATTTATAAAAACATCTCACCAAAAAAGGAACCAATAACATCTCAAATTTATTAAAGACATGAGCACAACATACAGAAGAAAACAGACAGATGGTTGTGTACTTAAATGAAGCTGTATCGTTGTTGTTCATATGATATTATGACTAAAGTTAAAATATGGTAAGTTAAGTGGCAATAACTGATATTTTTATAACATTGAATGAGCTATCAGTGTGTAATGTGTTGGTTGTGGCTCGTAGTGATGAACCTACAGAGAATTATCAGTGACTCTGCAGCTCCTCTCGGCTTTACGGAGCTTTATAGTGAGTTTCAGCTCATTGTTTATCTGTCTGGCTGCAACTTTACTGTTTTGGTTCACTCTCAGCGCTCTCATAGCGTCGTTTTGGGCCGCAGCAGGTGTACACTATACACTCTAAGAAATGATTCATGTGGTTAGTGAGTAAAGCTTAAAATCAAGACCTTTTCAGCTTAAAAAATGAAGTTTGTTACATGTACATGTTTTAGTCGATTGATAACTTATTTTAAGAATTTGGTCAAAATGAAAATAAAGAAAACTGTATTAATTTAGTAATAAATTGATTTTGAATAAACATTTTTACATTCAGTAACAATTGAGTAAGTGTTAAGTAAAAGTATTAAGTTAGTGCAACTTGCATATGTAGTGAGCATCCTTTAAAAGCAGAGAACAACTTGTTTTGCTGCCAGAATGCCACAAGAGAGGGGGAGGACAAACCAGGAGAAACGAGTTTGCATCATTTAAGAATAAGTGAGGTATTATTTTTGCTTTGCTTCATTCATGACAGTTATCAACTCTATCAGCACACAGTGAAAATCGTTTTTACACAACACTAAAATTGAAATTACAGCTTGTCTTAAGCTAATTCTTTAATTGTAAAGTTTATAGACTTTTAGCTCACTATTGTCTTCAGAGCAGTTTTTATGTTTTGTTTTACAATGGCAGCTGAATGATGTTACTATGTAATGATGACACTGAACCTCTGTATCGTTAGCTGTAACACTGCAAAGGTAACAGAATCGTCCTAATTTAAAGTTGGTGCTGGGTTGATGAAGGTTTGGTCAGCAGCAGCTGCATCAGTGGGCCGTTTGGCATTCATGACTAAATCTGTAACAAATGTAGGTTATTACACATGTTTCAGTTTTAAATCGCTACATGTTGATGTTTAAGCCCTGGAGTTATTTTTGTCTGAGGTTAAAGTTGGTTAATTGAGCCACATCTGAAGAATATTCTGTGTCCAAGTGCAATCTGCAAACGCAGGCTGGGAAGCCGACACCACGTAGAAACACTGCAGGAAAAGTCAGTTAAGTTATGGTCATTTTGGAGCTGTTGAACTGTATTGTGTGGTATTGAGATGTTTTCAATATTTAGTCTTCCCTCAATTAAAAATAAATGGAGTGGACTAAACAGAAATGTGTCAGTATAATACAGTTTTACAACAAGCACAAAGCACAATCTACAGAATGTCAAAGTGACAATAAAATTGAATCAACACCTCTCTGAAGCCGTCTCAACAAAAACTGATTAACAGTCATGAAGGTAGGATTTAACGCAAGACTGTTAAAAACTGCGGTGGACCCAATAAACTTGCAACGTGTATGTTGTTCAAATCTATTTCTGATGTTTTCTGGAAGTAAAACAGATATGTATTTACAAAGAAACTTGGAAAACATGCTTCTATATTCCTCGGGAGAATTTGTGCAGCCATTTGATGTGTTTTTGCCAACACCAGCAACATTAAATTGATATATTCCTTTTCACATAGCGTATAGTGTTATTTTTCTAGTATATTTTTTAACATGCACAGAGAGTGAAGCATTGGAGTCAGTTCAGGGGTTCGGTCCTCCAAAATCCACATTAACATTTGGACTTCCCGAACGTATTGTTAGTTTTGGTTAAAACTCATTCGGGTCTGGATTTATTTATTTATTTGTTTGTCCGTATCGTTGGAAGTGGGCATGTTTATTTTGTGCACAGAGGATAGTATAAAAATTATTCACAGTTAAAAAAAATATTTAGACATAAGTTGACATTGGTTTTATAATAAACATTTTGATGATGAAACTGACGTTGCTGTGTTATTTATTTTGACTGAATTGAAATAACTCACTAAAGCTCAAACAATTTGCATGGACATTTCTGAGTAGAATGGAAGTAAAATAAAGAGGTCAGGATAGGGATTAAATTAAAATTAAGTTACTGTAACTCAAGATTTCCCCAATTAGGGATCAATAAAGTACATCCATCTATCTCTCTCTCTATCTGTAAGTTGGTTCAACTTAATTAAGCTTTTATAGGACAAAGCAAGTCATGTTGGTTGTACAAAACTAATTGAGTTAGTCTAACTATAAAAGTCTCATGGGATTTACTCAATAATGGCTGAGTTTCAACTATGTAAAAAGATGAATGCAAATGGCTAGATAGCCAGATATTTCTCTCAGGAGTTGGTGGAGACCAAAAACAGAGCTAAAAGAGAGTAAATATTGGACTTACATTCACCAGGTGGACAGAAACACGACTCCAAATGAATAATAATGTTGCTCTGTAACTGCTGGATGTAGAAATAAGCAACTGTTTGCTAACAAGTTCAACATATCAACTTAAATGGTGATGATATGTCAGTGCTGTGTTCACATATCTTGTTCGTGTGTGTTTGAATTCACTTCAGTTAAAAACAATCTGACCAGTTGGACATCACATCTTCTGTGTTTTCTTTTTTTCTCTTTCTTCCATGCAGTAAGTACAGCAGTATTCATTCCTCCACAGACACCATTTGTTTTTTTTAGTACTGTGACCATGGAAACGCTTTGATTAGCTTTAACTAGCCTGTATCGCCTCCTTGAGCACTGATATTGATCACATCCATCAGTGAGCGCATGTCGAGTATGTTCACCATGGTTGTGCGTTTGCGCTGGCTGGACTTTTGAGTAATTGCCCGGAGCAAGTTTGTGGTCTGAGTTTACATCCTTTTTCTTGGGTGCAAAAGGAATTCTGGGAAATGTAGGAAAAGACTTACTGTAGTAGAAACACAGTACAATAGGCAGGTTGAAGGAGAGCAGAAACATCTAAAATAAATTTATCCAAAAAAGTATCCATCAGTGAATGAGTATTTAATGGGTATTATCTCCTTAGCTCTTACAGTTCTGGCTAAAATGTACAATACTGTCAAGAGGGCAGTGCTTTTTCTGTGTTTCATGATGTTGTAATGTTTTATTCAAGGAAAATGTCTCAGTTTAGATACAGCAGCATGTAAACAAAACTCCTCATCAAGTGTTTCTGGCCGGGGGAAAGAAGATGAGACAGGAATGCTTTCAGTGAGGGAGTAAAAACATTTTTTAAAAAAAAAAGGTATTTTACTGCAGTTGTATCTTCAGAGAGACATTTCAGAAAGAGATTTCAAACACTTGGCATAAATGGAGGGAGAATTCCCACCATTAGTGATGATCATGTTTATACTGCGTTATCTGCTTCATTCTAACTGTATCACAAAAGTCATTCCTAAACCTGATAAGAGCAGCTATGAAGATTAACAAGGTCACTCAGTGAATTAAGGATATAGAAACACTTTATTAAAGAGGAATCCTCAAAGAAACTTTATCTACCTACTTTAGTGGTGTTTCAGAAATGATATATAGCTTTGATGAGGGTCAATGCAGCGTTATTTACTCTTAAAGGATGTACCTCATTATCAAGCAGTGACAGAGCATCTTCTCTCGTGGGCCAATCAGTGGCAGGGTTCAGACCTGTGGGCGGGATAAAAGCGTGTTTAACTGTTACAGAGTGGAATTTGCAGGAGGTCACCCTGCAGCCGGCAGTTACTGACAGGCTTTTAAATCCTGAGTAAACACACTACAGCTCCCCTAACTCCAGGGTAACATTAACCCTCATCAATCATACCTCACAGTAAAGCGCCTTAGCTCTCTTAACACATCATGGGGCATAACAACTGTGGTTCATGTGTTTCATACCATTACAGATTCTTTCATACAGTAGTGTAAACTTTCTACATGTCACACAGACCTTTGCTCTTTTATCATTATTCACTTTGGCACAGGATAAAGCATGAAGCGAATGTTTGATGCCAATTAAGAACTGTCTCCTTCTGTTCATCCTTCTGATCTTCATCACAATACCTTAACTGTCACTCATCAGACTTTTATTTATATATCCTAAAATCGCAAATTTGCCTTAGAGAGGTTCACACTCTTAACATTCACACTCTGCACACTTCTGTCCTGATCCATTTTGTTTCTCAACTGCACCTGACAAGCCAAAAGTAAAGGTCTTCACAGGAGAAATTATTTCAGTTTTGACACAGAGATTGGCAAAATACTCAGATTTGCTGAGCTCCGACACTAATGAATAGTGTATAAAACATTTAGGTAGCTTCTCATTTTGATAGTTAACTTCAGGACAGTCCTAATTAAGTTTACCAAACTTTAAGCAACACACAAATTGCAACATGCAGTCACCTCCTCTGTGAAGTATATAAATTAATTAATTTCTGGGAGAAATTTTGCTTTTATAGAATAATCACCAGTCTCCAAATTTCTTTGTAGTAAAGTTCTTTGAGAAATGTACAATGTACAGTGTAGTACGTAGTCAAGAGGTTGTGATATGTAGCACAACAAGCTAGTGAAGCTGTAAACAGAACCAACATGTTCCTACACATGCTCAGTGGCGTCCACCTTACACAGAACTACTCTCCTGAGACTGAAAACGTGATGCTGTTATTTTGTCTTTTGGAGCCATTTCTAAACAAACTAACGTGACCAAACTCTTCACGATGAAGAAACATGTCGGTGTGGCTCACTGACATGTTTTTAATAGTTTTTGAACAACAACAGAGGTCCACAGCACAGAGGAATAAGATATATCAGGCTTTGGATACACACACAATACTTGTTAGTAGATCAGTTCATTGTTGGTTTGGATCCAAACATGAGATTTGTTGTCCAAAAGAAAAATACAGAAAATCGCCAGACATATCTTTTTTTGCAAGTCTGTCTTAAAACAACAGTCAGGAGCCAAAATGAACACTGAAATAGGATTTTCTTGCTGTAATCATCCCTCCTGTTGATACGAACCATTTGAAGTTCCCTTCATAATGCATTTACAATGTAAGTGATGGAGGACAAATTCTGTGCAAAAATGTATTTAAAAGTTTATCTGAAGCTAATATGAAGCTTCAGCGTCCAAATGAGTCAAATCACGTAGATATCTGTCAACGTTACAGTCTTTTTAGTGCCAAAGTCCCTCTTTTTGTTACTATACTTCCACCGCAGCTCAACAGCTCATATAAGCCTCACATCAACTTTTAAATGCATTTTTACACTAAATGACTGTGTGGACACACTGTGGATTTTGGACCCCATCACTTACATTGAAAGCACATTTGAAGGAGATCTTTTAATAGCCAGTATGAACAGGAGGAATGATTACAGCGAGGAAAAGCTCTTTCACTGTTTATATGGACACTTGACTGCTGTTTTAAGTGAGACTTGAAAAACTGTGAACATCTCCTTTAAAGGTATACTACACAGGGTTTGTTGGTTGGTGTTTGTAAATACAGCATTCAAAGTTGGCCCCTGCGTCCCAGCTCGACCAGAGCGAGCTGAGAGAGAGAGAGAGAGAGAGAGAGAGAGAGAGAGAGAGAGAGAAGTGGTGGTCAAGCGAGCTAGAGAGTGAATGAAGAGAGTGAGCTGCACTGGTGAGAACAAAGCCGTGAATCAAATAAATAAAATATTATTTTCTGATTGTTTCACGGCAGTTACGTTCTAAAGCACAAATAAAGACGCCGACACCTCCGCACAACCCTGCAGGAAAGTGCAGCATTGCCAGATTTTGTGTGATTGCAGAGCTTCATCCTGTCTGCTGTGGCCTCTCTGCTCTGTGTGTGTATGTAGCTCAGCCCCTCCCTCGGTCAAACAGACACACAGGCCTGCAGCTCTTTATACATCCACGACACAGAGACAGAGAGCAGAGCAGAGCAGAGGAGAGAGACGGAGACAGAGAAGAAAGAAAAGTCCCAAACACAGCAAAATAATACGAAAATACAGGCATAGGGCAGAGTCTCTGCAGGTAAATACACCGTCACACACTTCTAGTGGCTCATAAGTGATGACTGAGATGGATTATTTTTGTGTGAATCTATACATTGTTTTGTTTTTTTTAGGAAAATCCTGAATAGTACACCTTTAAGCATAATCAGCTGGGACACATTATTGCATAGTGATAATGGTGTTCATAGCAACAAATACAAAAAAAAAGTTAAAACCAAAAATGAATACAACAACAAAACACAAAACAACCAATGCCTCCTCATTGTCTACAGTTCATCACTCAAGCCAACACTTCAGCTTTTATTCAATCGCTCTTGTAAAATGTTCTTCTCTAACCTGATGCGCCAGATGGTTTGTTACACAGAACCATCTGAGAAGTCGTCCTTAAAAACTGTTGGAAAAGGGCAGGCACTTTCAAAAAATACCTGACGGGTGACTGGATGAACCATCTGTGTATCACAAGCTATCACTTCTCACTTTCGTCACAACTAAACCACGCCTGTAGCTGCCATTAGTTCTAGGACACTGATTGGTCCAAACCCCTGGTGGTTCGCACCAGCAGATCGTAAATAACTAATAAATAACAATTAATCACAGCCAGAGTCTTTATGAACACCAATCAACTCTGCATGTGTGTGTGTGTGAGCACTTGGATTTGCACTATAGACCCTTACTAGTATAAAATCTCTATCTTATCTGTGTTTTCTTTCCAGATTGGCTGGCAGTCCCACCGATCACAAACACACTCATAAACCATAAACACACACTCAGCCATTGTTCCATGTTTCACTTGGAGCAGATGACACATGTTATCAGACTCCAAACCCATGGCATCAGCCAAAAACCATTAGCTTTTTGTGAAATAAGGCGGGCGTCTCTCCCAGTCCGCAGGGCCAAGATACCTAGAGAGGACTGATTGTCAGGAAAAATGATCTGTGTTATTAGCTGTGAGAGATGGTCTTAAATTTTACGTTTCAACACAATCTGATGATGTGTGTAGAGGTCAGTGTGAAGACTCTCTGGTACTCATACATCACAGGATGCTGCTTTAATGGTTTCTTCTGCTTCACACATTCACACACACTGAAAACAGGGTACATCTTCCCAACCAGTCCTGTAATTCGAAATACTGTCTTCCTTGTCACCTTTACTTTAACCTCTAGTTAACTGCTTCCCCATTTTGACTCCAGGTCCTTTTAGGCCACACACACATCTAACAGTAAACTTCAACCACATATTATATTTCCCATAAATGTGGCCATTGTGACTCCACAGCTCATGTTAACTTTGCACTCGCCACTAAAGATGTCTGGAAAGTCCAGATGAAACAACATTTAATCATCATTCATTGCTGTCAAAAATAATGTCAGTAATGTCATACTGTTTAATGAGCTGCAGCTGAGCAGCTAATTAGCTATGTATCCAGTGCACTGCAGTGGATTTCTATCCCCATCATCAACAGCCCCCCCTTCTGTTGTTTCTGGGTCATTGTTCCATCATTCTTCCGCCAGTTTAGGTCCATCACTTACAAAGAATTTATTAAAACCAATAAGCACATCATCCATATTATTTATGGTCTTATCATTATCAATAAAATAAAAATTCATCCTCTAATATTTTACTGTAGTATTCTTTCTTACATATCCTCATAATATTAGTTAACTTATTTTTATATTTTTTATATTTTCTGCCTCCATATTTCTATACTTTATGAGTAGAGATCTGTAGAGTAATTGTCTTTTTGCATTTTGTAGTCCTTTTGTGACTATCTGCATATTTTTTTCTGCTGTATTGTTTTATTGGACAGTTTTTGTCATACAATGATATTTTTAAAAATGTTACATATGCCTTGTCAGTATCTTCTTCTTCATATATTATTTTCCAGTTCTGTGTCAGTAATTCAATTCTAAATGCTTTCATGAATTCTTCCGTTCTTTCTCGTTTGTATTTGGATTTATTGGCATCCTTATTGTTCTTGTAATTACTGTCACAGACTAAAAAAACTGGTAAATGGTTATTAGTGTGGCACAGTGTGGTGTTATTTTACTAGGTCTAGTGATCACCAGATGTAAACTCATAATATTCATTGTATCTATAAACTCTTCGGCCATTTTGTGCTTATTTGGATTTAACATGTCTATACTGAAATCACCACAAATAAACATCTGACTATAAAGCAAGGACTCTGTCTGTGTGTATGTCCTTCACATATCTTCAGGACCATCCAATCTACTTCAAATTTTGCAGGTGTGTTGCTGAGGTCCCAAGGAAGTGCAGTGTCAAGAGCAAGCTCATTATACTCATTATAACCAAAAAAATATTGAGAATTATTACATTTTGATGGAGCATTTTTATTTTGAACGGCACAGCTTTTATAGCCTTTACGGTACTGGTTCAGCAGCCCAGGAAACTCACAGACCAATTGCATGTGTTGTAAATCATCTCTGGTGATGTGCAAATCTGTGCATTCCGGTAAGCACACAGGGGAGACATGAGACGAGAGACTGTCGGTCGGAGAAATAAACGAGTCACAGAAAAGTAATTCCACATGGCGTGCTCTAAAAAGAGAAAAGTAGACAGTGAAAACAGAGCTTTTAATCAAGAATGGACACACTTACATGTCCATCCTTCCCACGGGAAGTTCAAAACCAGTTTGTCTCATATGTTCCGAGACTGTGGCGATTGTGAAGCACCACTGTGAGAAAAAGCACAAATCCTTTGAGCAAACATACCCACTCAAATCTGAACTGAAGGCTGATATATGAACTGAACTGAATATGGTCGAGCCACTATATTTTAAGATGTTCACTTTTTCAAAAGCTCTCTGTTATGTAAATTATCTTCAAATGCAGCCCTTATTTTACTTGAAATGAGAAAAGAACATTTATTTCCTATTAAAGTACTTATTATTTATAACATCTGTGTATAATAGAATGTGAGTTTCTTTCATGTTGTTGCTGTATATACTCAGTCACACCTCACATCAACAGTATTCATTTTTCTATGTGTTGAAGCAGCGGCTGGAGGCCAAGCAATCAGTCTGTTCTGAACAGGCACATTTTCCACAGGCACTATATATATATATGTATATATATATATATATATATATATATACATATACCCACACAGACTTCTGTGGTAATACATTCCAGCACATCATCAACAGTTGTTGTCATACTTTCCACTACCTTATAATTGAAGCTTTTGTCCACAAATAGCCACGCCCCCTCCTTTTTTGTTCCTCCTATTCATATAAGTCAATTTGTATCCATTCAACTTAAAATCCACACTCTTCTCAGAGCTGAGCCAAGTCTCAGATATAAATATTACATTGAATGATTTCTTAAATTGACTTAACTATTCTTTGATGCTTTAAAAGTTTGCATATAAACTTCTGCTGTTAAAGTGAATAACTGACATTTTATGATCTGACTTAACCTTCATGTTGAACTGATCCGCAACTGTTGTTGATATTGCTGAAAAAAATAATTTTCAGGGTCAATATCATTCTCCATATCTTTTAATTTATGTTTGGTGTATTCAAAAGTTTTCTATCCCAGTTTTTCATAATCTGTAATGAGATGGACAGGAATGACATCTGTTAAAACTTGTCATGGTTGTATTTAGTGTCATTTACGTTCTGTGCTCTTTGTGAGCTGACATGAGTTCAGGTTCAACAGACAGTTTCTTTGTCTTGGTTGCTGTTCTTCCAGGTGTTGTCATCACTGATGCTTGTACTCTCAAAACAGTAAAAATGGACGGTGATTTAAAAATGTTGCATTTTAATCTAAAATAGTTTAATAATCAAATCTAATTAAATATGAAGTATAAGATATCATTTTGTCATCTTACCAGCAGCAGCGGTTTTGTGCTCTTGGCAGGGAATTCAGTGTGATTCAAATCCTGTGGGCTTTATATAGCTCATTAAGGGTGATACTGTAAAATACAACAAGTCATTCATTCACTCAATCATTTTTATAGTCATCACCGCTGTTGTTGGCAGTTCCCACATTTCCATGTGAAACTTTGTTAGCTTCTAGTTTGCAAGGGCGATGTTTCTATACATCTAACTCTATCTAAAAAATACCGTTATTTTCTTGCCACAACATGGCTTCACATACAGAGACCCAGACTGTAGGTGGGAAGGTGGCTTCTAGTTGTACAGATTTTTGGATGTAGATATTCTTCATTTTATTATTTGCCGTGTCTCTCCGCCTCATACTGTAAGTTGCTATCTGACACATCATGTTTGCATCAGGGGCTTTCTATGAATCTAGTGTATTCTTCCTCTTTCTCTCTCTTTCTCACCACTTATTTCATGTTTACTGTCGACATCAAGTAGCAATGAATAATGAGGAAGGAGTTGTGGTTGAGACAAAAAAAAAAGGGGGAAGGATAGACAGAAAGGTGGGGGTGTGATGTTTTTAGGTAACATATCACAGAAGTTCAGGAAACACAACACTTGAGATAAACCAACTGCAGAGTCAACACACGAGGAAATAACCAACTAGAGTTAATACTCGAGGACGAAGGATCTCAGCATCCAAGACCAACATAATGAAGAGCTTTCTTCTCCTCATCCTCTCACTAATGGCAGGTAAAAAGATTACTAATATTATGCCATGTATGTGCCTGTGCCCCCCCACTGTTTGGTGAAGCCGCAGCCCTCCTTTCGTTGCATATGTGCCTGCACATTGTGTAATGACAATAAAATTAAATTGAGTTATAGCCATGTCTTTAAAAGATTAACCATTCTCAACATATTCTGCTTTGTGTTAATGGGCTTCGCTACAGTCTTCAATATGATGAGAAAATCTTTAGCAATATACTGTTCTGTAATACTGCACAAATACAATACTAACAGACATTGTATTTTGGTCCTACTTGTCTTTATGTGCCTCTCAAAGGATCTTAACAGCTTCAACTGTGGATGTGTTGCACATTTTCTATTTCATATCAACCAGGACTATTTGAAAATGAAAGAAATATTTGATGTGAATAATTCCATTCAAGATTTATGATGAATTATAAATAACACAAATATCACAAAACGCATTTTTGATGGTGTCCGCTATATATATATATATATATATGTATTTTTTTTTTAATTTAAAATTATTTAATACAACTGATGACTGAAATCTGTAAAGTTTTATAGTGAACTGACAGCAACGTTAAGCTTTTAACAGCTTTATAATTAATAAAGGACACAGGCGAAAACTGACAAAGAAAAACAAACATTTATGGTTCTCAAATTATATTTTACTCCACTTTTACTCAGGTCAAACTATGCCACTGACCTTTTTGATTTTACAAAGCTCAAGGGTGAACACCTAGAATGTAAAACAATAATTAACAAAAGCAACTATTCAATGAACTATTTACAGCCTATTTCCCCATTTAAAACAGAAACATCAAAAATTTTATGGACATGTTTGGATGGGCATAACTACTTACAAGAAAGGGTTAAAACTAATTCTGATGGCTCATTTTGCTTGTTAGGTCCAGGGCTATTGATTGACATATTGATATTTGATTGATGTGTGTGCAGAGTTTGTTTTCACATTCATCTGCTGAATGAGGAAAGTTTTTCTGAGCTCAGATTAAAACTCAGTTTAATGTGTTTACGTAAGAGCATGATTTGTGATTTCACAACTAGTTTGTAACTTCCACAAGTGTGATGTGGAAACTTGAAGCCTCCAGTGCACAAACACTGAGAGTGAACTTTACAGTGAAGGAGGAGACATCTTGTGTCCAGCAGTTGACTTTTGAAATGAACCATATTTACATTTTCAGAGATTCTGGATTTTTAATGAGAGAAAAGGAAAAGATGTAATTTTAAGAATCTTTTAAATGTAACGTTTAAAGTAGAGATATAAGATATTGGATTTTTTTGCCGATATCTGATATGCTGATATTTCCAACTCACGGTGGCTGATTGAGATTGATCCGTAGTGTTAGAAAGACACCTGTTTTGCTCTCAGTATTAATCATTTATAACACAGTAGTTAAAGAAGATAATGAGTGCATAAAAACTCTGATAAACAGGCACTAATACATATATTTTTTTGACAATTTAAAAAAATGTAAAATAAAAATTCCTAATATTTATCAAGGATGAAATACAAAGTCAAACTTATTTCGATGTTTATCTTGAATCATGAAGCCACTGGGATTTGAAAACCTGACTTTGGCGACTCCTGGTGGTAGAACCAAAAAATACACCGTGGCAGGCTGCAGAGTTGCTGTTACACTGTAAAACTAAAAGTACAACAAAAAAATTATTTTATAAATTTATACTAACTTAGATTTTAGCAGCAGAGGCCTTTCAGAATCTCTACAGAAATGACCACAAAACACTCTGTGTGAATAAAATTACACATTCAATAAGATTAATTGAACAACTCTGTGATCTATTGATTAATCCAGAAAGTCTGTTTACCAGCATGATGAGACAGTGGATGTTTTGTTGATACGGTTCTTATTCAGACTGTTCGGGGATTGTTTCAGTGTCTGACATGATGGGAACTTTTCTCTTTGTCTGATCAACAGGCTGTGAGGCCTCGTCTGAAGTGAAGGGATGTGAAGGAGGATGGGTTGAACTCACCTGCAAATACCCAAGAGCAGATCAGGAATATCAAAAGATAGAGGTTATTAAACCCAGAGGAAAAAACATACAAAGCACTAAAAAGGATGTGTGGGAAGAGAAGAGCAGATTTTCCCTGTACCATGATACAAGAAATAAAAACCTCAGGATGGCCATTAAACAACTTAAAAGTGATGACTCTGGGGAGTACCAGTGTAAATTTTACCAAAGACCTCACTCATCTCCAGAAACCCAGAAACTGGAACTGAAAGTTGGTAAGAGATGCTGCATCTGTATCAAAGACAGAGTGAAGTTTAACAAAACATCACTAAGAAAACATGAAGAAAACTAACGAAAATGTAACAACACAACACACAGGCATCAGGCATTGAAAGACATTTCAGAAATGTATCTGTATTTTGGTTTCACATTATAATTACAGTATATCTATCCCATTGGGGTGGAAATCTTTGGGAATCTCACAATTTGATTCTGATTCCAACCAATTCTTGATTCAATAAATAGAAAGAGAGGGAATATTTTTAGCTCTTCTGATGCTTCCTTCAACACACTGTGTGCCATTCACTGGTGTCCTGTGTCCACTGAACTTTAATATGAAACATAACTTTAAACTAAAAGGTCTTGATGAAGGTCACGTCTGACAAACAAAAGTGTGTGAAAGTTTGCAGCTTTTTGATTTAAAAAAGTGAACTGCATTAATTTGGAAGCATCTTAGTCTTCTTCAGTATAATAATAATGGAATGAATACTTATTTTAAGAACTGGGATTCTTATGTGAATCTGTTTTTTTCACCCACATCTGCCATCCCACAAAAGCACACAAACCACAGTTTGGTGATAACAGAATGAATAAAACTGATGTATTGTTCATGCTAATTTGGAGGTTTTCTCAAATCCCAGAGTGTGCTGACATTTCTTTCCAGGCTTCTGAAATAAAATTTCACATTCAGTGAGGTTTTCTCTCAACTTCCTACTGTACAGAGCTAACTAAGTTAGCAAAAAAAAAAAAAAAATCAATATGCTATGAAGCAAACATTACAGGACAGGAGAGGCAGATATAATGAATAGATAAATGCACATGATGCACCCTTTACTGTATATGAGCGTGATGATACATTTCCAACATGTGTTAGCAAAGTATTACAATGTTCAGTTTTGCATGTTTTACTTTTCTTTTTTCTTTGCAGTGAAAGATGGCTGCCAGACACCATTTAATCAAACTGCGTACAGAACAGCTAAAACCACCATCACATGTGATTACCCTAACGAATACAACTCCAGTGTCAAGTTTATCTGCAAAGACAACAATGAAATCTGTGAGGAGATTTTATCAACACAGTCTTCTGTAAAGTCAAACGGGACTTTCACTCTCACAGACACCAACAGCTTCAACATGTCCATCAGTAATGTGAGCTCACAGCATGCTGGTGTCTACTTGTGTGGAGTCAAATCAAATGAAGGAAGTTACAGAGTTTCACTCAGAAAAATACAACTGGAGATTAAAAGTGAGTAATACAGATTCAGCTCTCCTCTACTGGTTAGACGCTTTTTTCTGACTTTCATTTTTTGTTTATCAGTGAAACATGACTCAACACAACAGGTGATTTAAAAGACGTTAACACAAATTTATACACATTCAGATGTTGTATTGGCAGTCTGGCTGACATTTGATATTTTGTAAAAGGCAATTATCACTAAAAATATGTAAATATGCATGCAGATAACAGTGAAAGTTAAAGTCAAATAAAGAAAGTGAGATGCCAGAAATGCCAAAGAGTTTGAATTAGAATTTGTCTTTGTCTTTCTATCCACAGATATTACAATCTTAAAAAGATCCTCAACTATTGGACAAACTTTCACATACTGGTGTTATTACACACAAGGTGCTCCCATTAAGAAATTCATCTGTAAGGGAGAAGATCCATCTATATGTCAACCTCTATGGAGCACCTCAAAGCCCAGGACGAACACTAGGAAGTTTTCAGTGGAGGATGTCAAAAAGACAGGAAATGTCACCATAACTGTGAGAAACTTAACAACAGATGACGCTGGGACATACTGGTGTGGAGCACAAAACACTGACAATAGACACAGTAACCCATTCTTCAACAGACTGGAGATGACTGTAGGTGAGTGTTCAAATAATTTCATTGTTTTTGATGTAGTGGTTCATATCATAGGAGGCTAATAGATGGATGGTGATGTTCACCTGTGGCAGGTTCAATTCCCTGTAACAGCTGAGACGTCCATCCCTGTTCAGTGTAATAGAGCGTTGCCACCAGGAACTCTCTCATGTGACCAAGAACCTTTTTGAGAAACCAGGGACTGAATTTAGATTCTGTAGGATAGTTCCAGTTGATAAGAAGTTCCTGCTTCTGTTACTTTCTGATAGTTCAGGATTAAGATGCAGCAGTTTTTTGTAAATTCATCACTAAGTTTGTGTGTAAAGTCCATCATTAGTTCTTAGTAACTAGTAGTTATCAGGTTGCACCATTAAAATTCAGAAATGTCTTAGCTAGTACACACTTCAGTAATGTTTCAATCAATTGCTAAGCAACATCTGTAGCACTGTCCAATAAGAAGCAACCAACTATGTAAACAGGAAGTGACTGTGGCATCACAAGCTGTAACATAACTTGTAAAAATAAGTTTTAGAGGCAGAAAGGTAAAATAAACTTAACTGCCACTCCTTTGTGAATGTAGGTGTGTATGTTGTTTTATTATTTCATATCTGCAGAAATATCTGTATCTATGTTTTAGAATTAGTAGTATTCATGTTGTTTACAGTGAGAGGGAAATATTGGACTGTGCTAAGCTAACCACTGTTATTTGGTCATTTAGTCTAACGTTATTGGCATTGGCTTCCTGACTCATTTAAAAAAAAAGAGGAAAAGAGAAAGAGAAGAGAGAGTGTAAACAAGCGCATGGTGGTAGAGAAATATTAAAACTTTATTTTCTGATTTATTCATAGCTGTTACCTCCTAAAGCAGAAGGAAGAAGCAAATCTGTCTTTTCAAAATTAAAGAGTTACATACAAACAGTAAAAGGAAGTGGTTTGATTTTGAAAGGCAGGATGTGTGAGACAGGGAGCTGTGATATTTATTTATTTATCTATTAGGAATAAATATCGTTGCACAGGAAGAAGTAAAGCAACAGTAATGACTGGACGGCGTCTTGCTGAAGCTAATTTGCAACCCCCATCACTGGATAAACTATGTTGCTATGAAACACCTGACGAGTCCACGCAGTTGATGGAAATAATTCTATATATATACATAAGGATTTTATTTGTTTTTTGCCTGGTCCTGTCTCATTTTTTTCTACTCAGCTGTTGTCTGTAATAAGAATTTATTTCTGCTTTCATTCACAACTTTGATGTTTCTATTTCTGTTTGCAGTGCCACGGACTCGCTCATCTGCTGACAGGAATGGTGAGAAAACTTTTTTTTTTCTGAAACCTACATTTACATGATTGAAAAACATTTTGTGATTAGATTTCTATGTTAATTGTGGTTTAACTAATGCTGGTCATCCTTTTGTTGTGTGGTTTTGTAGCCATCATCATTACTGTCATCTGTGTAGCTGTGCTGCTGCTTGTGCAGATTGTGGTTCTTATCTACACACGTAAGAGATTCTTTATATAAAAACACTCAAACATACATGCATACACACAGTTTTTATACTGTGAAAGCAGTGATGACATAAATTAATAAATGCATAAATAAAAAGAGTAAAAATGTTCAGACTTTTTTTGTCTGGAAGTTGATATTTGTCCAGCTTTCAGTATTATGTTCATTTCTAGGAAAAAGTCTACACAATGGTCAAGTCATAAAATCACATAAAATGAAAACAAACAGCTGAATACAAACATCAACAGGTGTAACACTGTCAGTTCTTTCCTGGTCAGTTGTACAGTAGGTTCTGAATGAGACAGATGTGTGAAATTGATCCACTTCATTTTCTTCTGCTAAATTTCTTTGTTTTCATCTTTTTCTTACATTTTCCATTATTTCTCTGCCAGGATGTTCAAAATACAAAACAAATGAAGAAGGACAGAACAATGTAGAGGTTAGTATATATGTTTTTCATACAGTTGCACTGTTTGTGTGTGTGTGTGTGTGTGTGTGTGTGTGTGTGTGTGCATCTATATTGTGGGATATAATGGACCCATATGTGCATGATGCCAGAGGCCTCAATGTTAAGGTTACAGTATTAGTTGCACATTAAATGCAGACATTTTCACACATATTTACAGTATATTCTGTGATTTATGGAATAATTCTTTGCCAAAAATGAAGCACTGTCAGTCAAAGTGTCCCACCATTAAACACATGTAGTTTGGCAGATTTATGTAGATGGTCTGACATCATCTTATAAATTTTCTTTAATAAGAGTTTTGTTGTAGGCTTGCCTGCTGATCAGCACTAAACAGAAAGTACAGCTGAGGCAGGGATTTGGTCATTAACCGAAGTATTGTACAAATTTTAATTTTGACCTGATGATGGCGCTGGATGAATAGTTAAGAGATCACCAAAGTCCTTACAGTTCATTCTGAGGGGGACATAAACATAGCACAAAAAGTAAGGAAATTTGTGTTTGATAGATTATTTCTTTGTTGTAACAATGCTTCTTGGCAATAAATCTTATACCGTTGGAAAGCCTGTTTTTTCCCCTTTAAATGGTGCCATATTTGTAAGGAACATGCATTTGTGGGATGAGCAGCAGAGCTGAGTATGTGGGTTGCGCCCATGAAGAATTTGCCAAATCTTCTCTGCCAATGCCAAACAACTTATTCTGCCATTTGGTGTTTGGATGATTGAAGCTTGAAGAAACAAGACATACAATTTATTCCTTTAACTGGTCACTCTGGCATGAACAGCATGTCCATGCTGATCCCACAAGTGTTCAATGGGGTTAGGGTCAGGACTGCTGGCAGGCCATTCCATCCTCTCCACTCCCAAATTCTGGAGGTAGTCTCTGATAGACCCTGTTCTGCGGGGCAAGCATTGTCATCTTGGAGGATAGACTTCAGTCCCAGACTGTGGAGATATGGGATTGCCACTGATTGCAGAATCACATCTTGATATCTCTCTGCATTGAGATTGCCTCTAATGATGACAAGCCTTGTTTGTCCAGTGAGGGAGATGCTTCCCCACACCATCACACTGCCTCCACCAAAAGATGTTACTCTATCGGTGCAGCAATCAGCATAGCGTTCTCTGCACTTTGACCCTACGATCCAACTGCCATGGGCAGAATCTGGACTCTTCGCTGAACGTTATGTTCCTCCATATGTTGAAGTTCCAGTGCATGTGTTGCCGACACCAGCACAAATGGGCCTGACAGTGAAAGGCAGTCATGGCAGGCCTCCTGGCAGCACCTGGGGGTACCAGATGCTCAAAACAAGAGTCCATAGAAACAGCAAAATAAGCTGTTTGGCATTGGCAGAGAAGATTTGGCAAATTTTTCAGCCCACATACTCAGCTCTGCTGCTCATCCCACAAATGCATGTTCCTTACAGAAGAAGCGTTGTTACAACAAAGAAATAATCTCCCAAACACAAATTTCCTTACTTTTTGTGCTATTTTTATATGTGTGTACCACATTTCATTGCAATCCATCCCAGACATAAAAACGAAAAATGTCACTCTGCTAGTGGTGCTAGATGAAAAGCCAGTGGATCATCAAAGTTAGAGGGCTTCATCCTCTGGACACCATGAATGTCTGTACAACATTTCATTGCAGTGCATTCAATAGTTGTTGATATATTTCAGTCTGGAGTCTGGACCAACATGGTGGACTGTCAGGTCATCATTGCCAGCCACAGCTGGTGTTAGCGTGGCTAAAAACTCAGCCTCAGCTTCAGTTTCAGGAGATGTTGTGGCTGCTCTTGACCCAGTGCAGCTTTGTGTGTTTGTGTGTTGTTAGGAAACACCACCATTATTTTTGCCATAATTCTGGGGATTAAAGAGTAGTTACCAGTTTTTGGAAGCAAACCAGATGATTGATGAGGTCTAACTGTCTTTAAGAACCTCTGTTATCAGCATTGTTGGTGCTTATTGTTATGATTGTGTATAAACTATTCATCTTGTATTTTTCATTCTGCTCTGGAAGGATTTTGTCTATGAGGAGATAGAGGAGCAGCCCCACAAGCCTGACTCGGGAACTGCACTGAAAACGATTTATGTCAGTGCCAAACATCCCACCAACCCCTCTGCCTTTACAGGCCTTTACTCCAACATCAACCATCCAAACAGCCCAGGGGAAGTTAGTGGTGACCCATCTTCTACTGTGAAGGACAATGGTCAATACTCTACTGTCAATCATCCATCCAGGTGTTCTGAAAACCCTCTCTACTCTACTGTCAACAAGCCACAGGAACACTGAGGAAAGTTTCCAGGCTGTGAGCTTTGCCAAGATTTCAGTTCATTCTTTTTTTTTCTTTTCCAACCCAAACATAGACTTTTAAACTGTTTAAGATAAAATTGTTAATCTTTGCTTGATTTATCAAGATTTATTCAGAGGATTTCTGCACTGATATACACCAAGTTATCTGATGTGCAACCAACAATGCAGTTCAACACATCCACCACCAACCACCACCTCAAAAAGGACTGAAACAACACCTCTCTGACACAGATCATAAAATGAACAATATTCACTCTAACAGGAGTTAATATTATATGATAGAAGTTAATCCAGGACTACTGCATTGGACTGCATACAGGTGTTCTTAATATTACATAAGAAATAGACAGTTTTAATCAATAATATAGCAGTTGTTTGGTCAGGGGTCTGAGGTAATATATTAATGTGTCAGTCCTGGTTTAGGGGCAGGATAAGAACTGGTTTAATGAATGATGCTGTATATCAGGGGTTGGAGGACTAGCTGATCTGAATTAAAGACTCAAGATTATTTGACAAGGTGTGGATGTCAGTTCATCGCCCAAACTCCACTGTTCCCCAAAACTGCTGCACAAAATACTTCTTTTAGTGTGTTAAGATCCTGAATGTCACATTTCCTCACACCATCAGTCTCAGACTGATGTCAGGATGTGATATACTGTATATAAATGCAGTTAATAATTGATTCATCATTTGGAGTCATTTAAAAAAAAAACTGTCCAGATTCTCAGATTCCAGCTTCTTGAATTTGAATATATTCTGTT
Source organism: Thunnus maccoyii (assembly GCF_910596095.1). Lineage (NCBI taxonomy): Eukaryota > Metazoa > Chordata > Actinopteri > Scombriformes > Scombridae > Thunnus > Thunnus maccoyii. The sequence continues at coordinate 33,051,733 of NC_056535.1, read as the reverse complement.
TTACTTAGTTGTCTATGATAGTAAACTGAATATCTTTGGATTGTGGTGTGTTAGTCAGTCAAAAGGAGAAATTTGGATTTTCACCATTTTCAGACATTTTATAGACCAAACAAACAAATAATTGTTAGCTGCAGTCATACATGTAGTATACAATGTATATGTGCAATAATATATGCACATAATATATAATATAATATATAATATAATATGTGCAATTTGTAGTTGCAACAAAAGTTGCATCATTTCATACTTTCAGAATGTATTTGTACACTGTTTAATCATTTTTTGTTTTCAATATCTTTCTTGTAAATTTCTTTTAATATTCTATTTCATGTATGAAACATGTTTTTTATTGTGATACTAAACAAGGTTTATCTTTACAGCAGGCGGTCGTCTTCATCTCATACTTGATATTATAAATCGTATTTGTGCCTTTAACACAAAACAATTGTTACAAAGTGTTTTACAGACAGACACAAAAGACAAAAGATAAAACAAGATGGCAACATACAAACAAAATGTACAAAATATACAACACACACAAATAAAAGAAGTGCCTACTAAGATGCTTTTTAAAATTTTGTACTAACTTTAGGAGCCATAAATGAAGTTATAGTGATTTTTGAATTCATTGTAAATAGGTAATTTTGTAATGGTGTATATTTTGGTTATTTGTTACTGTTATATTTGTTATATTGTCATTATTTAATGCGCAATCACGGTGATTATTGATAGAATCAGGTCACTATGATATTCATAGTTAATATAAGCAGCTGTTTACCTGCATGGCGGCTGGTAAGAGAGAGAGAGAGAGAGAGAGAGAGAGAGAGAGAGAGAGGGTGAGTGGGTTGCTTTTTGTTTGTTTACCACAGCTTTGCTTTTGATTGCTGTTATTATTTTGAGTATATTTTGTAATAAGTTGATCTTTTTCATCAATAAAAGTTATTAAACATATCTTTTTGATCTCAGCAGACAGTCAAGCAAACAAGGTCTGAATTCAGCCTCTCAGACACTTTTTACTTTGTTTCCATTAGTCGCTACACAAAACATAATCGGCTAACACAGATTGATCACTTTGACAGCCACACTCTCACCACTAAAGTGCAACAGTCTATCTGAAGCCAATCTGCTCCTACTGCCTTCAACAAGATTGTACATTTATCTGTGAACTGTGCAGTATGTAATGTCAACATGGAAGTTATTTTTTCCATCGAGTACATTCCTTTGTTTACTGACTGCTACACGTCATAAGTTGGAGGCTCCTTCTTGCATTATAAACCAGAGTAATGTGTTACTGACTGTTTGTCTTTTTTAACTGCAGAGTTCTGGGTCAGTTGTAGCTGAGCTAGTGCAGACTGACTGAGAGGCAGGTGTACAAGGTGTCACAAGAGCTGATGTGATCTGAGCATGAATGACTTTTTCAACATTTCCAGGGTGAGGGGCCTGATTTCTGAAATGTTCCCTGTGGTGGACGTAGGGAAGTATAGGAAAGGTGAAGGCTTTAATAAACTACATAATAGTTAAACTTCTACAGTGATATTGGCTAGAGTCAGGGACAATCTATAAAATACTGCTGACTCACTACAACAGCAGTCCATTCATGTAATATTATTACTATAAATTTAGCATGGTGAATAAGTTCATAATCAACTAAAACTCCACCTGCAGGTGTTTCCTGTGGTTTAATCCTGTGCAGTTCTGGGGCCAGATGCATAAAAACACAAACACAAAAATATATATAATATATTCAAGACTAAAACTGTGTGCGCAAATGCCAGAAATATGCAGACACGTTATTTTCGTCAGAGTTCTGTTTTCACACCTCAGTCATTGGGGAGCTAGGCGCTGGTGCACAAGTCTTATTTCCACTCCCACAATTCACCATAACTGAATATAGACATGACCTTAATCAGCTATTTTCATACCAACATGCTGCCTGCTCCACCAGTCTGTAGATCTGTCTATTAAACAAACAGGAAGGAAAGTAACTGCTTGTGTTGCAGCAAAGTTCTCCAACAGCCACAACAGCTGTCATTAAATAGTAATATCTCATTATCATTTTTAAACACCAGAAATGTGATCAATGATTCATTTGTAGAGCTCATGTTGAAGACAGAGTGCATCGCAATTAAGAATAAAATAAAAAAGATTATTAAAAGCAAAATAAAAGAATGATAAAACTGATCACACAAAGCAATTACCTTTGATTGATGGGTGCAGTTTAAACAAACAATATCTTATTATATTAATATTCTGTCTCTCACCTTGTTAAATCTTACATAATTCACAGCTGGCTCTGGGAAAACGTGTACAATCTGTTTTTATAAATACTATATGCATGTTTTATGTGCGTACACATCCTTTACACATCTGGCCCCCGGTGAGCAATGATGTGAAGCACAGGGCAGTTATAAAAATAGAAGAAAAGGGGGAAGATGATGAGAATCAGGGGCGGATCACTTTTTTCTAAAATATTAGCTCAGGAAACGCCTGTGCAGACGGTGAATGTCAGAATTGAAAAGAAGAACCAACATAACAACTGGAGATGAATAATTACTGAGAATTTCTTCACCCAAGAACAACATGAAGAGTTTCCTTCTGCTCGTCCTCTCACTGATGACAGGTAAAAAAGGTTTATTCCTGCCTGATTACTGACTTTAGAGACTGGATTGACAACTGTTACAGCTCTGCCTCTTCAGTAATTAACCAGTTTCTATACATCCTGTTCTGTGGTTTCACTTACAACTCAACTTTTTTAAGACAGGCCACAGTAGCAGTCTATTTATTATTACAGTATAGTACTGTTAAAAAGCTCACTAACTTTAACCAACAATAAAATACAACTCATTTATATAGATATATTTAAATATTTTGGGTAATTATTCAACTCAACAATGACACATCCTATAGTCTGTTAAAAGGTTTTATTCTTTCCTGCCTGGTAGTTTATCTGATGTGATGTGAATACGCAGCGATCACACAGGAAGTGATGCTTTTAAATGTATTTCTGATATTTTTTGGCAATTAAGTATAAAATGCAAAAATAATGCTAATTTATCAAGGATACAACAAGGATTCAGACTTGTCTTTTGTGATGCCTAAAAGTAGAGACAACAAGAGCAGCTTTAAAAATCACATCTGTGATATTTTTGCTTTTTTTGGCGGCCATTTTAAGTCGTGAAAACGTTTCCTGTCTGTATGTTCGAAAGGGTGCAAGAACCAAACTCATGGTAACGATTCCAGGCTGCAGTCAGAGTGGCAGCAATATTCTCAATTGGACAGAAAATTCACTGTTCACTGACTGAAACTGGTCACAGTGCTTTAGAAATGAAAGGAGTCATTTTCTTGAACCCACCAGAGTTGGTTTAAGTTTTTAAAAGTGCTACAGTGTGTGATGGTTGATGGACTAGCTTGTTAGTGTTAAAGGGCTGGAATTATGGAAAACAAGAAAAATTAGCTTTAGGATTGATTATGGTGATGTTGGGGCCTCCTGTGTTGTAAAATGACTCAATTTAATCTCCTTGGCCTTTTTAAGTTAATTGAAATTTTGAGCTCAAGGGCGAGCGATGTTGAGGTGGAACGTGTTACTACGTCACACCAGAACATCAAATCAAATCTGCAGGAAGCTTTAGCATAAGTCCACCGTCGCCCAGCGCTGAGTGCGTACTCTGTAGTCGCAGTTTGCATCGCACCCGGATGACGAGCAAAGCAGGACACTGGAAGTGTTGCTGGTTGTTCAGCAGCTAAAAAGTCTTTACAGCCTTCCAGAGGATGGAAATTTACGTCAGGAATGGCTGAAATTATTTTTTGGAGACAGTCTTCCCTCCGTTATTGGCGAGTGGCTTTGTGTATGTGTCCCGCACATTTTACAGCCAACTGTTTGTTTAACGAGACTCAATACTTCCATCTTCAATCTTTGGATCAAGTTTTAAAACATTGTTTCTTTCTGTTACTCAGCTATAGGAATATAATAAACCTGTTCTAAAGCTAAGATAGTGTCCTCCAGCTACGTTTGAAAAAATTACTTTATTTTGTGAGGTAACTTAGACACGATCTCACCGTTCTGAAACATCCTTTTGAAATCTAAACTTTGCAACAGCAGGTTCTTCCCTTCATTCAGGATCAGACTCTGGTTCTTGGACCACTATATACTGTCTCACATCTCCAGCTGCAGACATTACTGCAGGTAAAGATGCAGTGTAAAGGAACTTGCATTATTCATTAGGTCGTATTCCGATTGGTGGAAGGGGGAAGGTGGGGGCCACACCTCCCACCATCGGAGTAGGTGATCATTAATTATGAAAAATAAAATAATGATTTTATGTGAATAGCTTTGAAAACAGCCTGCTGGAGTACAGAGGAGAACCTGACCTATAAGGTAAGATAGATTTAGAAAAATCTAAACAACTTTTCGTGAATAAAATGTCAAAGATATACCAATAATATCATATATATATATGAATACCACTCAATACCAGATCTTTAAAGTCCTGCTCCACTCAAAAATATGTTTTCCTTCTTGTTCCTACAGTTAAATGTTTGAGCTTCACTGTGCAGAATGATGTATGTGCAGAGTTTGTTTTCACATTTATCTGCTGAAAGTGAAAAGTTTCTCTGAGCTCACTGAAAATCAAATTTTACGAGGTGGGCCTACAAGCATGATTTGTGACATCACAACTAGTTTGGATCCAGTCCTGGTCCAGTTGCACAAGTGTGATGTGGAAACTTGAAGCCTCCAGTGCACAAATACTGAGAATGAACTTTACAGTGAAGGAGGAAACATCTTGTATCCAGCAGTTGACTTTTGAAATGAACCATATTTACATCTTCAAAGATTCTGGATTTTTAATGAGGGAAAGGGAATAGATGTAATTAAAAAAAAACATTAAAAAGTAATTCAATGTTTTGTGGAAAAAGTATTTTAATGACTTGAAACATGTCTGGAGGGGATTTTTCTTTTAAACAGTGGACGGGTCACTGGGACTGGTAGGGTTAGAAAGACACCTGTTTTACTCTCAGTATTAATCATTTATAACACAGTAGTTAAAGAAAAGATAATGAGTGCATAAAACTCCTCTGGTGAACAGGCACTAACACATACATTTTTGCCATTTTAAAAAATGAAAAATAAAAATTCCTAATATTTGTCAAGGATGAAATACAAAGTCAAACTTATTTCAATTCTTATCTTGAATCATGAAGCCACTGGGAAAACCTGACTTTGGCTACTCCTGGTGGTAGAACCAATAAATACACCGTGGCAGGCTGCAGAGTTGCTCTGTTACACTGAAAAATTACAAATACAACAAAAAATGTATTTTATAACTTTATACTAACTTAGATTTTATGAGTAGAGGCCTTTCAGAATCTCTACAGAAATTACCACAAAACAATATATGTGTGAATAAAATTACACATTCAACAAGATTAATTGAACAACTCTGTGATCTATTGATTAATCCAGAAAGTCTGTTTACCAGCATGATGAGACAGTGGATGTTTTGTTGATACGGTTCTTATTCAGACTGTTCTGGGATTGTTTCAGTGTCTGACATGATGAGAACTTTTCTCTTTGTCTGATCAACAGGCTGTGAGGCCTCGTCTGAAGTGAAGGGATGTGAAGGAGGATGGGTTGAACTCACCTGCAAATACCCAAGAGCAGATCAGGAATATCAAAAGATAGAGGTTATTAATTCCAGAGGATCAAGCATACAAACCACTACAAAGGATGTGTGGGATGGGGATGACAGATTTTCCCTGTACCATGATACAAGAAATAAAAATCTCAGGATGGCCATTAAACAACTTGAACATGATGACTCTGGGAAGTACAACTGTAAATTTTACCAAGACAAGTCGTCTGAGGAACCTGATGAACTGGAACTGAAAGTCGGTAAGAGATGCTGCATCTGTATCAAAGAAGTTTAACAAAACTTCACAAAGAAAACATGAAGAAAACTAACAAAAATGTAACAACACAACACACAGGCATCAGGCATTGAAAGACATTTCAGAAATGTATCTGTATTTTGTTTGCACATTATAATTACAGTATATCTATCCCATTGGGGTGGAAATCTTTGGGAATCTCACAATTTGATTCTGATCCTTTGTGTCACGATTCAATTCAGAATTGATTATTGATTCAAAGCCAATTCTTGATTCAATGAATAGAAAGATAGGGAATATTTTTAGTTCTTCTGATGCTTCCTTCAATGCACTGTGTGCCATTCACTGGTGTCCTGTGTCCACTGTACTTTAATATGAAACATAACTGACATTTAAAGGTCACGTCTGACAAACATAAAAAAGTAGAGAAAAGTGTGTGAAAGATTGAAACTTTTAGATTTCACTAACCAAGACCACTCCTTCTAGAATATGGATTTAATGGTTTATTGGGAGTGTGATGGAAGGCAGGGTGAAAAGGAGGAAGGATAGTTAGAGGGATGGTTGGAGAGGGAAGGATGGATGGGGGAAGGGAGAGGGTCGGGGGGTGTGAGGATGCGGGGGTGAGGGTCGAGGTCGTGGGATGCGGGATGAGGGGGTAGGGGTTGAAGGGATGAGGGTCGAGGGATGGGGAGAAAGAAGAGCAGGCGGGAAAGAGGGGAAGGAGGGAGTGGATAGGAGAGTGATAGATGAAAGGAGGAGATGCGTCGACGTCGGGGAGGTAAGTGGGAACAGGGGTTGAGACTCAGGGTGGGGGTGCTGTCTCGATGATCTGGCATCTGTACGAGGCCCCCCTGTTCCTGTGTTTGAGCAGAGAAGAGAGGAAAGTTAGCGGAGGGGTCGGGTGGGAGGGACTTGCAAGCTGAGACAGAGGGGAGAGGAGCGGATATGGTGTGTCTAAATACCCTGTGGTGCGGAAATGGGTTGCGTACAAGGCGTGGTCTTTGGTTCCCGAACTTTGTTTATAAGTCTATAAACTTCATTTCACTAACCAAGACCACTCCTTCTAGAATATGGATTTAATGGTTTATTGGGAGTGTGATGGAAGGCAGGGTGAAAAGGAGGAAGGATAGTTAGAGGGATGGTTGGAGAGGGAAGGATGGATGGGGGAAGGGAGAGGGTCGGGGGGTGTGAGGATGCGGGGGTGAGGGTCGAGGTCGTGGGATGCGGGATGAGGGGGTAGGGGTTGAAGGGATGAGGGTCGAGGGATGGGGAGAAAGAAGAGCAGGCGGGAAAGAGGGGAAGGAGGGAGTGGATAGGAGAGTGATAGATGAAAGGAGGAGATGCGTCGACGTCGGGGAGGTAAGTGGGAACAGGGGTTGAGACTCAGGGTGGGGGTGCTGTCTCGATGATCTGGCATCTGTACGAGGCCCCCAAAGAGACTTCAACCAGAGAGGCGAGAATGGGATTTCTTAACGTTATCCGGGTCGTGATGGATGTAGGTATGAGAGTGGGACGAGGCTGGGCATGGTGCTCTGGGAATCCGGGAATTGATTCCGCTGAGGTAGGTCTGTATGGTGGAAGACTTGATCTTGAGTTGAGTGTGAGAGAATGTAATGAAGCAGGAGAGGGTAAGAATGTCCGGTGAAGGGAATGGGAGTCCTTGGGAGACGTGAAAGGTTTTAAAGGAATTCCAGCCGGTGAAGTATGGAGATAGTGTTCAAGGGGTGATGCTGTTGATGATGTTGTCCCGTGAATTGGTGACCAGTTGTTCCAGTTGCGGGTTCAGTTGTAGATTGTGGCTGAAAACGGTGGGACTGGAGTTGGAAGAGGGTTGGAGGCTGGAGCTAGTTGTCTGAATTTCTGAAACATGAAACGAGAGAGTGAATTGGCGATTGCGTTTTTGTGGCCTGGAATGTGGAGTGCACGGATGATGAACTGGTGCTGGGCTGAAACCAATGTGAGCTTGCGCACGAACTGCATGATGTCCAGATTGTGTGACCGGCCTTTGTTGAGGATGTCGACGACGGCGCTGTTGTCAGAGTGGATGGCGATGGTCTTTTTGGACCATTCATGCCCCCAAAGAATGGCAGCGATGACAATCGGGTACATTTCTGAAATGGTGGAGGAAGGGGCCAGGGAAGAGAAGTCGGGTGGCCATTCGGCAGAGAACCATCTGCCACCGTAGTAACCACCGAAGCCGACTGAAGGGGCGGCGTCGGTGTATAGCTGGATGTCATTGGCGTCTGTAACGTGGACGTCGTAAAAGAAGGAGATGCCGTTCCAGGAAGAGAGGAACTGGTGCCACATTTTTAGTTCCATCTTGCACGCGCTGTCTAGCGTGACGTGGTCGTGGATGGATGGGACGGCGGTGGCTATGGAGAGAAGGTGTGACAAGAAAGATCGGCCCTGAGGGATGATGCGGGTGGCGTAGTTGAAATGGCCCAGCAGAGAGAGTAATTGACGTTTGGTGCATGTGTTGGCCATGAGAAAGTTTTGAATGAGTAGAGAAATGTGGTGGAGTTTCTCAGTAGGCAGAGATGCTTGGAGTGTAATGGAGTTGAGGGTGATGCCGAGGAATTCCAAGGATGTGCTTGGGCCTTCTGTTTTCTCTGGAGACAGGGGAACGCCGAGATCAGTGAATGCGGAAATCATTGTGGTGAGACCGTATGACGGGGGCGAAGACGGTGGCGTGACCGTGAGGAAGTCGTCAAGTAGGTGGATGACGTATGGGAGTTTATAATTGTTGGAAAGAATCCAGCAGAGGGCTTCGGACAATGAGTCGAAAATTTTTGGGCTGCTCTTGCAGCCGAAGGTTAGACGCACGGCAAAATAGTATGCGCCCTTCCAGGAGACCCCGAAGAGGTGCCAGTAGTCGGGGTGGATGGGGAGGACTTTGAAAGCGCTTGTGATGTCCGCCTTGGACAACCATGCTCCCTGGCCCGCGAGTCGGATGAGGGAAATGGCGTGGTCTATAGTGGCGTATTGCATGGAAAAGTCCAGGCTGGGAATCAGGCTGTTAATGCTTGGAACAGTGGAACCGTGGGGGGACGAGAGGTCGATGATGAGCCTCTTTTTCCCAGAGTACTTCCTGGTTGCCACTCCGATTGGGCTGACTCTGAAAGACGGGAAAGGGGGGCTGGAGAAAGGGCCAATCATGAAGGCGTCATCAACTTCTTTTTGCAGTAGTCTGTCAACTGTGGTGGGTTCAGACAGGGCTGATTGCAAGTTGTTGCATATGTGAGTGGACTCAGGCGTGGCCTGCAGACCCGGATGGAAACCGTAAGTGAAGCCCTGAATGAGGAAGTTGACGAACTGGGTGTCTGGATGGTTTTGTAGGGCGGTGGCTAGGGCGTTGATGTTAACGGGGGTATTGAGATGCTTACACAGCTGTTGCTTTGTCGGGTTGTGTGGGCATGCGGCTCTGGCGTGGGCTCCCCCGCAGAATGAACAAGTGTGGAGGAATTTGCAGCTGAAGGAGCTGCAACTGAGGTCGTTGAAGTTATTGCAGATCATCCGTCCTCCCTGGTAGAGGACAGGTCTCCCTCTCCTGTCCGTGCCTTTGGGGAGGGGGCCGAGGATGGACGGGTGATCTAAGGCAGGTTTGGGGGTGATGGATGGTGGGGGAGCCACCGATGGCAAGTAGTGTGGCATGGCTGGGCTTCGCTTGTCTGTTACCGAGGCGCGGGGCAGGGGGGCGGAGAGGGTGCATGCTGCGGCGGGATGGGAAGGGGCGCCGCACGTTTCGCAGTGCAGAGAAGCGCGAGCTGCGAAAACTTGGCAGTATAGCTCGTGGTCCAATGTTCCCCAGTACGTGCCCTGGTTGAACTGTTGGAGGCGACCGGCGGCTTGGGAGGCGAAGAGGATATGATAGGTATAGAAACCGTTGCCGCCGAAACGCAAGGCCAGGTCAAGAATTAATGACAAGTAATCATCGAGCTCGGACCTGCGGTCGGGGAAGGCTGAACAAATTATGTCTCTATACAATGAGAACGCAAAAGCGAACTCGGCGACTGTGAGGTCCTTGGAGCGAGCAGGAAGTGGCTGTTTAAGTTCCGAGGGGCCGAATGAGGTGAGCAGTTCCCTGGGGATGTGAGGATTAATTGATGTAGGGTGAATGAGTTGAGTGAGATCAATGTAATTACCGGTTAGGATCTGCTGCCTGAGGGTGGGAGACACGGGGGAGGGCCGGGCGGATGCTAGGGGGCGCACTGGTGGCTGGGCGGTGGCCAGGGTGTAGCTGCTGGATGGAGATGTGGGAGCCAGGAAAAGGCCGAGGCTGGCCGTGTGTAAGGCTGTAGGATAAGGAGGTGCAGGTGCTGTAGTACGGGTAATGCTAGAGTGCGGGTCGTGGGGAGCCGGGGGGTAGGGGAGGAGACAGGGAGGGTGGAAAGAAGAAAGAGGAGGAACAGGTTGGGTGTAACTCGTGGAGCTGCTGGGGCCCGCTGTTGTTTGTGCTGTCTGAGCGGCTGCCGTGGTTGGTGCGGGTGGAGGAGCAGCTGAGATGGCCGGGAGGGAAGGAGCAGCAGAGATAGGAGCCGGAGAGGAGGAAGGGATGCTGGGTTGATGGAATGTATATGCATGGGATGTAAGTGCGGCTGAAGAGAAAGTAGGAGGAGGAAATGGCTGTGGAGCAGAGAGAGCCTGCATAGGGTTAGAAGCGGACTGTACTGGGGAGACTGAGGTTGCTGAGGAGGAAGGTGTGCGTGTGGCGGAGCGACGTGCCGTGACGTCACGGACGTCGTCGCACGCGCGACGTCGGGAACCCGGAAGATCGTGGGAAGATGGACGGGAGAGAGTGCTGTCCTTCAGGGAGTTTGTGTATAATTGAAACAGTCTTGCCTTGTTGTCGGTGCGATGGAAGTGAATGTTATTTTGGCTGAGGAAATGCTTTAAGCGAGCGACGGTCCACTCGGACATGTTTGGGGCCGAGGAGCGGTCCGTACACCGGAGGCGAGGAGAGCGCTGCGCGCGGTGGCTGCTCCTCTTGGGCGGGCTCCGGGATCTCGAGCGAGGCTGGAGTGAGCGTCGGGAATAAGTAGCTTCCTTCGGACGCCGACTACGGGACCTTCCCCTGTAGCCGCTGGGGATCGAGGGCTCGACGATACCGTCGTCGACGGAGGATGAGGGCCGAGAGGCCGGGATGAGGGAAACCGAGGAGCGCAGGCGAGGCTGCCGGAAAGATCGGACGCCGGGGGACTCCGGGACTTCGAACGAGTCCTCGTCCGAAGCGTTGAGGAGCAGTTCGAGGTCCATGATGTGAGTAAGGAGTTTTAAGTTTATGCTGGTGTGTCACAGGGTGCTTGCAAGCTGAGACAGAGGGGAGAGGAGCGGATATGGTGTGTCTAAATACCCTGTGGTGCGGAAATGGGTTGCGTACAAGGCGTGGTCTTTGGTTCCCGAACTTTGTTTATAAGTCTATAAACTTCATTTATAAAAGTGAACTGCATTAATTTGGAAGCATCTTAGTCTTCTTCAGTATAATAATAATGAAATTAAAGTATCATTTACTTACCAACATCACTGGTTTAATGTTTTTTTGTAAAATCAGAAGTTGGTCTGCATGTTTTGGAGTAAGGAGGGGAAAAAACGAAATGCTCCGCTGTGTTGTTAACGTTCTGTCTTCAGTTTGCACAGCAGCCGACTTTCTTCACTTCTCCAGTTGGTTGAAGTTTTGTAAAGTGCTGCAGTGTGGTCAGTTTCATGGTGCGGTTGGGTGCTTTGCTAACATTAGTCTCTGGGTGATAGGGTACAAAGTATTCAGAAAATAATTCACCTTTTCCTGAAGACTGAATAATTAAGTCAATACATTTAAAAAGCTTGTCTATTTTGAAGATGAACAACAAAGTAATTCTAGTATGAACATGTTTCACATTCAGTGAGGTCTGCTTCTCTTTCAACTTTCTACTGTACAGAGCTGAACAAGTTAGCAAAAATGGAAATCAATTTGCTCTGAAGCAAACATTACAGGACAGGAGAGGCAGATATAATGAATAGATAAATGCACATGATGCACCCTTTACTGTATATGAGCACGATGATACATTTCCAACATGTGTTAGCAAAGTATTACAATGTTCAGTTTTGCATGTTTTACTTTTCTTTTTTCTTTGCAGTGAAAGATGGCTGCCAGACACCATTTAATCAAACTGCGTATGAAACAGCTAAAACCACCATCACATGTGATTACCCTAACGAATACAACTCCAGTGTCAAGTTTATCTGCAAAGACAACAATGAAATCTGTGAGGAGATTTTATCAACACAATCTTCTGTAAAGTCAAACGGGACTTTCACTCTCACAGACACCAACAGTGGCTTCAACATGTCCATCAGTAATGTGAGCTCACAGCATGCTGGTGTCTACTGGTGTGGAGTCAAATCAAATGAAGGAAGTTACAGAGCTTCACTCGGAAAAATACAACTGCAGGTTAAAAGTGAGTAATACAGATTCAGCTCTCCTCTACTGGTTAGAGGCTTTTTTCTGACTTTCGTTTTCTGTTTATCAGTGAAACATGACTCAACACAACAGGTGATTTAAAAGACGTTAACACAAATTTATACACATTCAGATGTTGTATTGGCAGTTTGGCTGACATTTGATGTTTAGTAAAAAAAACAACTATCATAAAAAATATGTAAATATGTGTGCAGATAACATGAAGTGAAAGTTAAAGTAAAATAAAGAAAGTGAGATGCCAAAAATGCCAAAGAGTTTGAATTAGAATTTGTCTTTGTCTTTCTATCCACAGATATTACAATCTTCAAAAGATCCCCAACTATTGGACAAACGTTCACATACCAGTGTGAGTACCCACAAGGTGCTCCCATTAAGAAATTCATCTGTAAGGGAGAAGATCCATCTATATGTCAATATCTATGGAGCACCTCAAAGAAAAAGACTGTAAAGTTTTCAGTGGAGGATGAAAGAGAGAGGAGAAATATCACCATAACTGTGGTAGACATAACAACAGACGACACCGGGACATACTGGTGTGGAGCAGAAAACACTGGCAAAAAACGCAGTAAAACATTCTTCAACAGACTGGAGATGACTGTAGGTGAGTGGATGTGTTATTTTATTACTATGAAGTTATTCAATTCACTTCAAATCTTGTCACAGGCACAACACCGCTGTACAATGAAATTCTTATTTTGTGGTCCTCTCTGACCACAAAATATGGATAATAAACAGTAAATTGAGAAATAAATATAAAATTATGAAAATTATAAAAATTCAAACTATAAACACAATATATAAAACCTTTATAAGATAAAATTACAAAAGTAGAAACAAAGGAAAAGGAGACATGTAAGCACAATTTGTAGTGGTTAAGTCTGATTGTACGTTAATGTGCATTGTACTGTATGTGCAAATATCCCTGCATGTGTAAGAGGGTCCATGCATGTGCAAAGTATGCAGAGAAGTAGTGACTGGAGACTTCAATTCAAGTATAGCCAAAATCTGACCCTGGTTCAGATTGTAGGAGGCTAAAGCCACAGTTTTGATTACTGTTTGATTTACAGTAAAGGGCAAGTTTGCTTTTGCACAATGTGTAAAATGTCTAGTTATTATAATACGTATAAGAATGTTATTTTTAGTTAAAGAGTAACGGAGATGATACATGAGCTGTTTTGAGTCACGACAGTCCCGTAAACTGTAACATGATTAGTTACACTTCATGTTCACCAGCTGCAGTTTACAGGACTGTCGTGACTCCAGAAGGCGAGTTCATTGATGGGCTAGCTGGTTCTGTCTTGTAGTGAATTTAACAGTCTCATCTACAACAAGGACAGACTGAAAATGACTCAACTGTGATCTTGATTTCTATTTGTTGAAGAAGTATCATCTCTAGTTACAAGAGTTGAAGTGCTGGGAGTCAACAGAACAGTTCAGACATGCAACATTACAGCCATTTGCTTTGTGTGATCAGCCACTCTGTAGCGTTTGGCTTTCTATTCAAACAGCAGTCAACTGTGATATCCTGACTGACAGAGTGAGAACACTTGCAGTCGTTGTTATTTGTACTCTTGATTTCATTTCCTGCACGTCCCTTTCACCAGCCTTCAGATGAGCATGCTGCAGTGACAGCAGGACTTGATCAGCAACATGTTCAATCAAAGCTCTTAACAACTGATCAGTTTTGAAGTTTCTGTTCATTTTATCTACATATGAAGTGTCTTAATTTTAAAATTATAAGTTCCTCAATATTTATCCTTCACCTATATACACACTGGAGGTGTCATTGATCATGTAATTGTGATCTGTGGTGAAGAAATCCATTCCTAAAGCAGATTTTTAAGAGAAGAGGGACAAAATCCATTCTCCTCATGCTGTGTAAAAATACAAATGTAAGTTCAGCTGAAGCTAATATGAGGCTACAAGCTGAACTGTTTCTTGGCTCTGAGCAGTTGCCAGGCAACCAGCAGATCTGGCACATAACCTCATTTAAAACAGGAAATTGTTTTTTTTATATTCCTCGGTTTTTGTCTGTTTGTTAATTAATGAACTTTAGAGGAGCTGAAAGAGCACAAGAAATGTTAATATACAACAGTCTGACAAAGATCGAGCACTGTTTTCATAGATGCACTAATTAAATCATTTCTCCCACACAGAATCAGGATCAGCTGCTCATGTTACTGTTACAACAGATTGGTATTTGTGTTTTATTGTGTTTATAACAGTCGTTGGCTGAGTGTGGCAGTTCAAAATGTGTTAATATAATAATTTTTCCACCCACAACACAAAGTGGATACTTATTACTGTTAAACTTCACAGTCCAGTTTTCCATGGCATGGGCTTCTTATTGTGTAACAAGCTAATATTATCAATAAAATATATGCTATATTGCATAGTTGGGTGAAAAGATTGATTGATTTATTTATTTTATTTTGATAAATCAGATTCCAGACCAAACAAAGTAATAAAACCATCCGGTTTAGTGATCATTTGTGAAGAATTCAAATAAGTTTTTCATCAGGAATTGTTGGGTCTCTGTAAATCAAAGAGTACGGTCTAGAGCTGCTGTGAAGAGATAACTTTTGATATGATTTGGTGCTATGTAAATAAAATTGAATTGAATCATAGAAACAGCTACAACAACATAAAGTAAGCTAGTTAACAGCAAACATAACTTTGCAACTTTGTTCCCAGCTTTGAGAAATGTATAGTGCTGTGTGAACTGATCAGGACTCTCTAATTGTATTTACTGTAGCCAGCAATAGCAACAGGAAGTTAAGAGTCAAAACAGGAAATGGAACAAACTGAAAAAGTAGGGGCCGCATTACGTTAATGGCAGATATTTTGACTTAGTAGAAAAGTACAGGTGTCACTAATAACATTAACAATGGCTCTGCTCTATTCAAGTGTCCCCGTAAACCATGACTGTGTGACACTGAGCCAGCATGTGCAATTACAGGACCCTGAATCATTCATTTTATTATTTACTCCTGTGGTTTTCCTGCTGTGTCAAGTCAAAAAGCCATTTGTTCAACAAAGTTTAATTTCCACAAATTCACTCATCTTACTTTCTTTCTTTCATGTATTCATTGTTTTGTTGTTTAGTTAATTAAATAACATTTAATTAGATATTTTGTGTGTTTTTGGCTGAGGTTGATATATTAATAAACAATGGCAAAGGGGAGGACACAAGAAAAAAAAGATTAAAAAATATTGAATAAATAAACAGTTTTATTTGTCAGGCTTAGAAAAATTGCATTTTTCCTTTTTCTATCCTTGTTAATTCATGAATGCACACGTACAACCTGAATGCATTTTTTTTTTTGCTTTCAGCAGCACCACCTGGATCTGTGAATCATGGTGAGAAAGCACATTTGATATCTTCAACCTTAAATGTTACGTGTTTGAAAAACATTTTGATGATTTAACTTCTGTAAATTCCTGTTAAATTTCTTGACACAGACAGCTTTGAGTGATGATTCCATGTGTTCACTGTGTTTTAAATGATGCTGGACATTTTATGCCTTGTGTGGTTTATCTTGCAGGAGACTTTCACGTAATAATGATCATCTGTGGAGCTGTGCTGCTGCTGCTGCTGCTGCTTGTGATAATTGTGATCTTCATCTACAAACGTAAGGGAGTTCATTACCAGACTTCAGAACATGAAACACACACTTGCATACTGTACACACAAAACCACATTCATGTACTCCTCTATCCTGTGAAGATGTGATGTCTAAAAAAAACAAAGCAGACAAACTGTAAGACGTCAGAAGTTAATAGACATGACTTTTATCATGTGTGTAAGTTGAAATTTTGTCGACCTATTATCATAACTCATTTTGGGGGATGCACACTTAAATCCTATTCAGTGAAACCAAACTACATAGATAATTAGAGATAGATTCTAAGCTACATAGATAAACAGCTGTATCAATAACAACTTGACGAAAAGTGCTGTAATTAATCCACATCATCCTTCTGCTCGTTTCCTTTTTTCTTCTCTTTCTTTTCTTGCTTTCTCTCTTTTTCTGTCAGGATTTTCATGTTCAAAACCCACAAGGAATGGAGCAGCAGCACAGCACATCAGAGAGGTTAGTATAAATGTGTCTGTGTGTGGTAGTACTTTATAGGTGGTATTCATATTGTCAGTAAAACAAGAGCAGTACATAAATGATGCCAGACTTTTAAGTATTTTGGTTGTAAATATAAGAGAGAGCTCCCAGGACTCTTGTTTCATAGAGATAAACTGTCCGTCGACCACAACGATGCAGTGTTATGTTTTCACTGCAGTGCAATGACAGACTCTCTTTAGCTACGTGTGGCAGATTTGTTATGAATATCCCACTTACAGTGTTTGGATTCAGTTAGTGTATTACCACCTCTGACAGCCAACAAACCAACAAATCTCTTACCTGTTATCTGGAGAGCCTCTGACATGAGACTGAAGCACACATTTTAACTGAATTTCGTTACAGTCTCCTCATCAAACTTTTTGTCACTTCAGTGGAAGCTTGAGTGACATTTAATTTGCATGTCTCATGTACATCATCATTTATTCACCACGTCTGTTTACATGGCACTTTGTCGCATTTTGCTTTTATCGATAAATCAACATTTTAAAGACATATCCTGCACATTTCCAAGTCTATATTTTTATTCTGTGGCTCTATTGGAATATCTTTACATGATTTCCAGTTAAAAATTCCTTATCTATATTATACTGGCCCTTTATGCAGCCCCTCAGTTCAGCCTCTGTCTGAAACAGGTTGTTTTAGCTCCTGTCTCTCTCAAGCCTCCTGATGAGCCCTCAAGCTGCCCATCGGCAGACTACAGAGGCTACATAAACAAACAGTAGAAGTAGGATTTTGCTTCTTTTTTCCCATTCTTTACTCAAAATATCAATGTCTCAAATACAACCATTCATGTTGGAGCCTGAATCTGATCCATGAACAACCTTAACAACAAAGACTACAGAACAGATGGCTGTTTGAGGGAATGACGTCAATTTGATGGGGAAGTAGAGGTAACTCTGCAAAAGAGGTGTTCAGCCTGCTCTGAACACTTTGACCATGTTTAACATAGACAGCCAGCATATAAATACAGTATATGAATGGCGAAAATAATTTTCTGTTTCCACTCAGAGGAAAATATAATTAAATACGGTGGATGGAAACACACCAAGTGTTTAGTCTTCCATTATCAATATATATGACTAAATAAGACATATATCTGTAAAGTATAACAGACTTTTTTTGTCAGTGAATAAATTCTACTGAGGGAGCACAGTGAGCCGTCCATCACACTGATGCTGTGTCCAACTACCAACCTGTTTGTAATTTCTTTCTATCTACAATGTAAAGTACACTTTGTATGGATAGTTCTTATTATTTGTTTGAATATCAACTACTCACTCAATTTTTTGTTCTTCCCTGGAAGGATAACGTCTATGAGGAGGTACAGGAGCGCCTCCAGGAGACAGGCTCAGGAAATGCAGTGGAGACGATTTATGCCACTGCCAACTTTCCCACAAACTCCCCTGCCTCGATGTATTACTCCACCATCATCTTTCAAAGCAGCACTGACAAAGCTAATGGTGAGGTGCTGATCCCCAGACCCAGCTCCTCTGCCTGTGAATATTCTACTGTGAGGAACAGTCAAGGTCCAAACTCTACTGTCTATAAACCATCAAAGACTTCAGAGGATCCTCTCTTACTGACAGTCAACAAGACACAACAGCAATGAGGACGACCCAGGCAGGAATTTATTAAATTTACAAAATAAATGATAAAGATTAATTTTTGATGGTTTGTGGTTGTTAACAATGAAGCCCAACTCAGACTGTAGGAATTAACACCCCAAGATATTCAGTTTCTGGGCCCAGTCAACTTAAAAACAGGATTCACTTCCACATTGTTTGAGTCGCCAAAGTTTGGTGACAGGACTGATTTGTAGAGACTAGATGAGTCCTTATGCTCAACTGTGAGACAGTTTAAATCAACAATAGAGTCCAATTCAGACAGACCGTTTGGTATTGTTGTATATTGTTGTTGTATATATTGTTGTATATAGTAGCCGATAAGTAACAAGGAACTGCAGTACAGAAGTGTCAAATATAATATATATGTCTGAGGTAATTCAGTTTGTCCACCAAAGAGCACTGACAACTAGAGCTGCAACAATTAGTTGATTGATCAATTCGTTGATTGGAAGAAAATTAATCTGCAAATTTTTTGATAATTGATTAATCATTTTAGTCATTATTCAGTCAAAAGTGCCAAATCTTTGGTTCCAGCTCCTCAATTGTGACAATTCACTGTTTTTCTTTGCCATACAGGCCAGTAAATTGAATATTTAACATTTTAGACAAAAATTGAAGGCAAATTGAAGATATCACTGTGGGCTCTGAGAAATTGTGAATGCCATTTTCTCACTTTTTTTTTTACTTTCCATTGACTAAGTTATTAATCGATTAATACAGAAAATAATCTGCAGATTAAGCGATAATGAAAATAGTTGTTAGTTGCAGCCCACTGACAACTGTAAAATGTTCCACTTAGTACAAAGCTTGTTAACAATGATTTACTCTTTATGATGTTTTTATGTTATGCATTTATGTTTAAGAACAAATATTATATGATAAATCATTTTCACAGTTCTAAAATATTAGTATTAGCTTCAGAACTCCCGTTTTGTTTTGGCATCCTTTGTATTCCTGCTGCACTGGTGCCATTTTTGACTAATTGTTTTTCCAGCTCCATCGATTAGGAATAAAATTCAAGAGCCTGTCCTAGCTCAGTTACAGTAGCCTGAAGTGTAGATTTCGGTTTGTCTTGAATAATAAATCAAAAGGTTGAAGAAGTAGCTGCTACCACTGACTCAGCAATTACTTGTTTGTAGTTTATGTGTGTAGTTTAGTTGATTGATAAATTTTGCTCCAAATACCAAACAAAAATGTGTTAAAGCCAAATTAATCTGTTCTTCTATGGTACCACTTCATTAAATGACTATATGAGTTCTTCATATTGATGAATCCACAAAGACTTATTATCCAGCTCTGCTGCTTTATGGAACTTTTCAGCCTCTTTTAGCTTGCTGTGTGTCTGCTGCTGTGCAGGTTTTTGTGCTGTTAAGATAACACCTTTATAAAGTCACAGGTGCGAGTGTAAGACATTGTTCAATATTCACTATATGTGTTTGTAGTGTTGTTCAAAAGTCTAGTAAGAATTATTAGAACCTATATTGTGGACTGAAAATAAGCCAAAAAGTGGTGTATAATCACTAACTAACAGCTATCTACAACCATGCACTGCAAAAACAGAGAATGAACTTGTTTTCTTCTTTTTCCTCGTTGCCAAAAATTGATTGTAATGTGATATTAAAAAGCACCAAACATTGCTGGTTGTTGTGACTCTTAATTTCTAAACCACTGAAAAAAACAATCCCACATTGCTGTTGAAGAGAAATGTTTATTTATCACATGTTGTTTGTGGCAGTAAATTTAAATAAGTCAGACTATGGCAGGCATTATATTATTCTGTTTGTCACTTTAAATTACTGTTACTGTTAATTACTGTTTAATTACACATCAATGGTAAACTGAGTAATGTCATTAGAAAAAGCTGCTGGGTTATTAGAACAATATTATTAATTATTAGAACACTAATAGAATAATAGAAATATGTTAATTAAAATAAAAGTTCTTCTGAAAAGTAATAATTTTCAGTTTGACGAGAACTGAAATGGGTTTCTTACAATCAATATTACAATCTGCTATCTGGTGAAAACCTTGCTCTTTTCAAAACCAAAGCAAAAGTCTCATCCTGTCAGATCAATGCATCATTTTAATATTACTTAAAAAATTTTGAGACATGTTGCTTATAGCTCATGTTTCCTCCTTTCCTATAAGAGGTGTTTGTTGTGTTTCTCTTTGCCTTGGCAAGTAAACTAGCAGATTTTAAAAGATGATTTAAAGCTGTTACTGTGACATTTAATCAGACCAATCTTTCAGATAAGCAGCAGGTCTGCCACAAACTGCACTGAGACAGTCAACTGATGCTTCCACGTAAAGATGTATTCTGCACATTACACGTCTATATTTTTTAATGTTGGGCTCTACTGGAATATCTTTGCATGAATCACAGTTCAGTTCATTAAGAAAAAGAAAAAAAATCAGTTATACTAATCATCCGCTTATAGTGATCAATTTAACCTGGACGGATGTGATCACTATAAGCAGTTTCCACTGTATAATTATATCCTCGGGAAGTGTGAGTCACCTTCAACTCTTCTAAAACCCCCTGGGGAGGCTTTTGCCGTACAGACCATATCCTGTCATTTCCTGATGATTAAAATGCCGTCCAGAATGATGACTTAAATTACAAGGAGCACAGTGAATATTTCATTTCCTATCCCCCCTCCCATAATGTTAATTATTACTGTAGTAGAGGGATATTAGGGCTCGTGCAAAGGTGGGGGCCAGTGGAAGAGCAACAAACTAATAAGTAGGCTCACATGGAGCAGGTGTTTCAGACAAGCTGAGACTGTCTGGTGTTTTGTTTGTGGCTTTCACTTCCTGACTGTTTTACGCTCTGTGTACTTGTGGCTCTGTCTACCACAACGTCACACTGTAAAAAATGGCTGTGTAATCCACAGTAATTTACTGTGTTTCTGCACAGTTAATTACTGTGAATATTTTTACAATATAGTACTGTGTATTAGGCCTAAAAACACAGTAATCATAATGATACTGTAGAATCACAGTAGTGAACACACTACTGTAGAAAATCACAGTAACCATTATGTTGCTGTAAAAAATCACAGTAACTATTATAGTACTGTACAAAATCACAGTAATATTGATACTACTGCAGACACCATTATGCTTCTCTATTTAAGGTAGCAGCTTTCCCTTTCATAAAGTAAATCAGTAATTTGAAGATTATTTTGTAATACCTTCAAATAAAACTCCTCAAATTCATGGTGCAGATTAAATAATTTAAACATTAGTTTAAATTTTTTTTTTTTTTCATATGAATTCAAACAGGACCTGTCCATGGTTCTGCGCATTTGACTCCTCCCCATTACACATTGTTGCAGAGTGCAGGATTTAATAAGCAAATACTCAATGCCACTTACAGAACTGTTGCGCTGCGGGGTGCACGGGGCTCTCCCTATGGCTGGATGGTGAAGCTGCTGGGCGCACGGGGCTCTCCCTATGGCTGGATGGTGAAGCTGCGGGGTGCATGGGGCTCTCCCTATGGCTGGATGGTGAAGCTGCGGGGCGCACGGGGGGGCTCTCCCCCTGACTGGATGGTGAAGCTGCGGGGTGCACGGGGCTCTCCCCCTGACTGGTCCTGGTGCTGAAGCTGAATTTTTAACATTCCCTTAACATTTTTATTATAGCTTGTGTTTTTATTTATGAAATAGCCTATCTTGTATTTATGACACTTGTGTGGCAGTAGCTATATTTTTCTCTGTATGTTGGCTATAGCCGTTTTTGTGCCTAAAGACAAATTCCCCGTAGGTTCGGCTATATGAAAGCCTTATAACATTATATTATTCTGAAAAGAAACTCAGCATAACATATAGGCTAACTAACTCCACACAATAAGGCTGTTTAATAACTGTTCATCTTGCCAAAATGGTCGATAACTGTATAGTAGCTAAACACTATCAGCTATGCAGGAACCCACCTGTTAACATACTGCATCCTTCTTCACGTCTGACAGGATTTACCGTTCCAAATTTTCGTAAGTTTGGCAGAAAATTCCGCAGATTTTTCTTTGTTGTGCCGTTTTTGGGCACCGCTTTGATATTTTCGTTTCATTTTCTAAGTGTCTCTGACAGCGGTGCTGTCACTGAGCTGTACTGAACTGATTTGAATTTCCCGCCTAATGTATTAATTGGACCAAAAATCCCTGACGTATCAAACAAAGAAAACTATGGACCAGTAAAGTTTTTATTTTATTTCAAATATTTGTTTTATTTTTATGTTCAAAATACAGACAATATCATGACCTGAACCCTACGTTGCGGTAGCCGGCAGGCTGTCAGTGAAGTCGTGAGCTGATTGGTTGAGCCAAAGAAAAACATCACGTGATCTCAAATTTGAACAGTGTCACTGAGTCAATCTGGGCGCCAAACGAATTTACTTCACTGCAGCCGTTTGGGATTTAACAGCTGTTTGGATTACTACATTATCTTTTTTTACTTTAAAGGATTTTCTTTTTAAGAGTGCTCATATTCTTGTCTGTTTTTGCTCGGTGTAAAGTTGTCAGACGGTATCATAGATGGACTTTCTGACATCCTACAGCTTGCTAACTTCACCAGCTAACATTTAACTGCAGAGTCCTCTGAAACAAAGGACACAACAAACTCGGAACATTCAGAAACGAGCACTGGAAGATACTAGAGACCACAAAGAGGTCTGTTCAACAGATATTTTTTGCAGTGTGGACAGTGCACTTCTTGCACTGTGGTGAGAAGTAACGTTAAAGTTAGCATTAGTCTGGAGCAGCAGCAGCAACAGGAGGAGGCACGACATCAGCAGCTGATCAGTAAGTGTCTTTAACATTAAAACACTCGGTCCTGACTAACACCAGACATTACACCGAGCTAGTTTTTTTCCAGTTAAATTATTCACATCGATTTCTGGCTGCTCAGAAGTGTGTTGTGCTAACATTATTATGTCAGCTAGTGGTCTGTTAGCTAACAGAAATCCATAGTTAACCTGACTGCATTGTGTTAAACTGAAACAGCTTCATATTACAAATCTAACTTGTCAACATGCCTTAACGTTACAGATGTTAGCTTTATAAATTCTGCTTCATAGGACTCGTGAGAGCACTGTGAAGTCTATTTAGCCTGGGACAACCCCTGGCTAACTCAACACTGTCACACTAGTTCACTATGAAAACATCACCCTGTTTTTTCATCTCTGTAACTTAATAGTTAATTATTCTAACGTTAGGTCTTATAGAGAAGGCAAAATGGTCTGATAGTCTACCATCTACGACCAAACTGTGTGAAATTACTGTGTTCCAAGATGTATATGCATTTATGTATGTTTGTGTGTGTGTGTGTGTATGTACGTTTTATATATATATACATATATATATATATATATATATATATAGAGAGAGAGAGAGAGAGAGAGAGAGAGAGAGAGATGCAATGTATAGGACGATTAATTAAAAAGTAATCACTCCAAAGTCATGGACGGCTCTTAATCCTGATGCCTTTCTTCATCTTATTTCTACTCCTCACAGCTGACGAGCACTCCTGCTGATGCCAGAGTCCAGTCTCTCTCATCATCCCAGGTCTCACTGTGCAAGGTAAGATTTAAAATCCACGGACAAAGCCAAGTTAGTCAGCTCTTGTAGAAGTTGTGCTTGTTATACTATGTGCCTGTTTTTAGATATTTTATATTTATATTTTATATTTATTTTGGCTTAACCACAAGCACCTCAGCAGTCATGTGCTTTGATCTGTTCCCATGTACTAACTAACAAACAATATTGTCTCTGTTGTGTAAGTTTCTTAGTTTTCACAGAGAAAACAGTACTTTAAGGTAATAGAATTGTTGTTAATTCAGTGTTTGATTATTATCCATCAGGAGAACCTGAACCTGAGATCCTGTGTACAAACCAAATGGATGCTGCTGATGGAGACCTGACTTCATCACCACTTTGGCTGCCATCTTCACATCTTGCTATAGGTTCACAGTTGAATATCAGGAGGAAACAATGACATCGCTGGAGTTCAAAAGGTATTGCTCATCAACATTTTTACATCACATCCTATTTCTTTTAGATTCATTTTACTTTCATTTTCTCGGACTCTTTACAAGTAGGCTATGCATCCACAAACACAATTTTAAAGACTCTATGGACACCTGAGTACCTAGTGACATCTCCCAAAGTTGAATATCCATGTTTAGATTACTTAAGAGTGTTTTGTTTCAAGGAAATAACAGTGTCTAGTGTCAGTGTCTATATTATATACATATTTGCTTCATTCTAATTTACTATATTCTTATTTACTTTGTAAGTTAAGCTGTGTTAAGTAAGCCCATGCAGTCCGGATATTTCCTGCTGTTGCTACTTCACATTAAAAGCTTCTCACTGGTGTACCACTGTGTGGCTTTTATTATGAAGCATGTACAGGAAATGTAAAACAGACTGCAGTATTGGTCAGTAGACATTGGTCTATGCAAAATGTTTTGTAGTAGTAGCTGTTCAACAGTTGATAAATAATTGTCATTTAAAGAGTTGGATCTGTACTCATTTATTGAAATTTAAATGTGGTTTGAAAGTTTACAGCATTATATGAACTGTAATCTAATTTACTGCAAAATGCCTGGTGCTGTAATCCATTACACAGTAACATAAAATTACTGTATTTTATTTTACAGTTACATACAGCTACTGTAAAAGTAGATACAGTACCATTAAATTACTGTTTCATTTTACAATTGCTACTGTAAATAAAAACACAGTACACTTACTGTAATTTATTTTATAGTAAGTTTACTGTGTTTATATTTACAGTAAATAACTGGCAGCAATTGACAAGTAACTTACTGTAAAATGAATTACAATAAGTTGTCAATTGCTGCCAGTTAATTACTGTAAAAATTACAGTACGTTTTTTACAGTGCAGTCTTGATACTCTCACCAGATTCAGCACATAGTGAATTTAATATATATAACCACCTACTGTATGTATATAGCGTAACTTATCACTTTTTTACCTATATAATATTATTTCTGCACTCTGTATTGTATGTTTGTATGCATTTGTGTTGTATGTATTGTATGTTGTCCATGTGTTGTTTCTACATGTATGTATATATTTTTTCCCTTTCTTGTCTGTACATAATAGTGATATGTTTAATTATCTTTGTTCAGCTTGTTGTCCTTGTGTATCTTTCTGAAGATTGTTGTGTGTAAGTACATTAAGAGCACCTAGAAACTGGAGTCAAATTCCTTGTATGTGTAAACAGACTTGGCCTATAAAGCTGATTCTGATATTAGGAGTCTACTGATGCTGCTATATGAGTAATCTGCAACATTTTCATGATTGTCTCACTGACTCTCTATAATCAATTGACATACTACTATATCAAGCATAACAAATTCAAGTTTTACTTTTGTTATACTTAAGTGTATGTTTCCCCCTGATATATCCCAAATTACTTGTTCTCTGGCTGCTAAAGCTGCTGCTGTCCTGAGATAAATACGCCCCACTGATTATGGAAAACAACTAAATCTGTTACCACAGTCACGCAGACAACACACAAATTTTCATAACCATATCACCAGGGGACTCTGGTCCAATACAAGTGCTGAGTGAGTGCATTGCATTGATTGACTCAGACCTGACTTTCAACAGCCACATTAAGACAATTACAAAGTCAGCCTACTATCACCTGAACAATATATCAAGAATTAAAGGACTTATGTCTCAGCAGGATTTGGAAAAACTTGTCCATGAATTTACCTTCAGTAGACTCGACTACTGTAACAGTGTCTTCAAAGGTCTCCCTAAAAAATCGATCAGACAGCTGCAGCTGATTCAGATGCTGCTGCTCGAGTCCTCACTAAGACTAAGAAAGTGGATCATATCACTCCAGTTACGCTGGCTTCCTGTCTGTCAAAGAATTGATTTTAAAATACTGCTGCTGGTTTATAAAGCACTGAATGGTTTAGGGCCAAAATACATTTCTGATCTGCTGCTACGTTATGAACCATCTAGACCTTGCAGGTCGTCTGGGACAGGTCTGCTTTCTGTCACCAGAGTCAGAACTAAACATGGAGAAGCAGCGTTCAGTTTTTATGCTCCACATACCTGGAACAAACTCCCAGAAAACTGCAGGTCTGCTGCAACTCTCAGTTCTTTTAAATCACAGCTGGAGACTTTTCTGTTTGCTGCTACCTTTTATTAAACCAAATTTGAGGGTTAATATTTTACACTGCACTGTAACTTTTATTCTCTTGTTTTATCTGTCTTATTCTATTTTAGCTTCTTTATTTATTTATTATTTTTTATTATTTATTTCCAATTTAACACTTTTTAATTGTATTTAAATGTCTTTTTACATTGCCTTGTGTTGCTTTTATGCTCTATGTAAAGCACTTTGAATTTCTTTGTTGTTGAAATGTGTTATACAAATAAACTTGCCTTGCATGAAATCATCAGGCCTTCCTCTGCTTTAAGGATAAGGCTGTCAATTTTTTATATTTTTCTTATCGTCAACAAATCTAATGTGTAGAGCCATAGTATACACACACACAAGGATTGTGTATATATAAGATACATCAGGCTTTGGACACACACATAATCCTTGTAAGTAGGATGAGTTCATTGTTGGTTTGGCTCCCCACATGAGATTTGTTGACAATAAGAAAAAGACAAAATTGGCAGCCATATCCTTTATCAATCATAAAGTTTGCAGTTTTCCTATTACATCATTAATTGTCTCCTCATATTAAATTCACTATCTGCTAAAATTGACTTTTTTTGTTTTTACATTGGTACCATCTGGTGGTGGCAAGAGGACTGACATTGTGGTGGATGGCAGTGAACACCGTTCCTTTTCTATGTCTGTGATAAGGTTGTCATGTAATGACTGAGGTCAGGACGGGGGTGGGAATATTTTACTCTTTTTTTTTTCTTGTTACCATTTACCTTTTATTTGTGTACTTTTTTTTATCATTCTTGGGTTTGGAAGAAATTATGTGTATGCATGAACTGTATTGCATTTGAGCTGCACTGCACCAAATCCCAATTAACTTGTTGAAATGGCAATTAAGTATTGAATTGAACTGAAATTCCACTCACAAGCAGCTTCTCATTTGTCAGCAGAAAAACTTGTGGTATCAAAATAAACTATAAGATAATAATAGTGCAATAATTACATAAAAATTTTACTCATAATGACTTGAAAATAAGCAGCTTCATCGTCCTTTAAATTGCTCCTTTAGCAACAGTTTCCAATGTTGCAATAACAACCGTAAAAGACAGAAAGAAAGAAAAGGATTGTGAAAGGGGGCGGCTCTGTTTGTAAGTAACCTATTGACACAAGAAACACCAGTGTGCAGAAACTAGACTACTGGAGGTAAATAATGTGACAGAAATCCAAACAAAATGAAGATTTCTTTTACTAATCCTCCTTTAAGAAAGGTTAAAAGGTTACTGTTACCTGATTACTGATCTATGAATATGTGTGTGGTCATTTATATTTAAGCCACAGTTACATTTAAACATGCAAAATGCCTCAGTGTTACATCATGAGATGCGTATTATATAAATTACAGTATCTACATTTATGTGGGTCTTGCCATAAACAAGTCAGGTCGAGTCCAAATATGGTTTAGAGATACTGCAGACACCAGTTTACTAAATGGACTCTGTGTGGTGGTGTCCATCAAGTGCACCATCAAGGTTTTATTTGTTTGTTTGTTTACTTTACTAAAAACTACATCATACAATCAGTATTGACAGTGTTGATTGTAACGATAGCAAATGTGCTACTGAGACTACACATGTTACATTCTCCTACAGATGGAATCAAATCTATCAGGAGATACAGGAAAACACCTGAAAGCCGGACTCAAGACCTGCGCTGCACTTGATTCACATCGCTGGTATCTTTAAGACACGGACCTCTACCTGCTGCACTGCTCCATCCTCAACTTTCACATTAACTCTTACTGAGCAATCTGTGACATACATATCCCCAAAACCAGCTACTCAGCTGGTTTCTTTGCAGAATTCTTTGCCTTTACCTTGTGTCTTTTTTGTAAATCATCACATATAACAAAATGTATATCATTATTATTGTTTGGTTGTGGTTTTTTGGATAGTTGCAACTAAATCTATAACATTAATTTCACTTTGATTTGGCCAGAACCTAAAGTGATTTCCACTTATCCTTCATTATGGGACAGAGTCAGACCTAAATGCACTTCTTGAGTATAATGTTTAAATCTGCTGCATCAAGTTCAAAGTTTAAGAGCTCTGGATGTGGGAGGCATGGAGAGTGCAGTGAGTGGTAAAATAAGTATATTAACTAATTAGCTTTTTAATTAACAAATTTACATGACCAGCAATTTTCTGCCAGCTTTCCTTTCTCGCCTTATTTGCAGCAACAGTGTTGCTTTTTGTTGTGATGATGTATTTATATTCTTCATAGCTCTCCGTTATACTGACCTGGTCCTCCTGACTGAAGTAGGCGGCACACAATCGGTTCATTTTGTGTGGAAAAAGAGTCAAATGACACACCAAACGCCCCTTTTTATGGGGACGCGCACAGAGCCTGAAGCAGAAAGCCTGAGTTAACAAAGAAAGTTCATATCCACCATCATCATACCACTTATCTCTGATCGTGAGTTTAGGGTTTGTCGAGCCAGCTCACATAAAGAAAGCCTGGGTATGTTGAAATTGCTTTGTAGTACGCCCCTCAGGACTTCAGTGCTGCTGTTGACACAATCAACCATCAACCACACACAGTAAAGGCATTAGGTAACATCAGCATCAGGCTTGTATTCTAAAATAGGAAATCAAAGTAAAAATGGGCTTAGCTTAACATCTCTTGCAGCTTTCGATAGCAGTAATATTATAAATAGGTGTGAATATCACATTTATGGCTTCTGTCATCTCGTTCCATCTTAAGGTACAGAGTGAAATTAGCAAATGTGCATACAAAGTGTGCAATTTTCTATCATTACTTTTCTCTTGGCCATACTCTTGTCTTGTTGATGATGTTGTATTGCAGGTGATGGAACAAACAGCTCATGCTTCCTGTCGAAACCACAGCTGTTTTACCACATTGAGTCAACTGGTATTTTGTCAGTCGAACCTCTGCCTTTTTTTTTTTAACCACGTCCTTCCTTATACACAGACTAACGCAGGTTAACAACATGACAGGCTGTCAACTTTTACAGATTCTTGTTTTGTGTTGATGGAAACAGAGGGATGATGGAATTGGAGCTCAGTGGGACATAGAGCGACTGTATTTCCCGCTCCCTGTCATGCAGTGAGTGGAGCAGGTGGACCCAAACGCAGGAGACAGCAGGCAGGCAGGATCAGATGCAGAATATTTAATGATAAACATGAAAGACTGAGACACAGGAACAGGGAACACTGACCATAACCGCAGACGACTCGACAAAAATTGATCTGAGAACAGTGAAAATAAGACACAGGTGATACACGAGTCAATCAACAAAGGTGGGAAAACACAGGGTGTAAAGGTAACAAAACACAAGGAGAAAACATTTCAAAATAAAACACGAACTAAAGTAATCAGGCAAGGAACAGGTGACACAACACAAGGGCAGACTGGGAGCTGATAGACTGGGGAAGACACTAGGAGCAGGGCAGAGTAATACAGGGCAGGGGAGATGCACATAAACACAGGAGGAGTGAAGGAACACACAAGGGAAACAGAGAAAACCAAATCCAGGCAACATGAGTGCAACACAGAAACCCAAAAGAACAAAAACACAAAGAGTCCAAAAAACAAACAGAAAGTCCAAACAGGATGTGACACTCCCAGCTCTGACGCTCTCAGCACCTGTATTGTATGCAGCAAAGGTGGCTGAACTACTGATTAAAAAACTCGAGTTGTAAGGCCATGTAACACTAAACCTCACGTCGCCTGTGTCTGGGCCAAAAAGTTGCACTTGAACACACTACAAAGACAACAGCTGATGGCCAACTAGCACGTACGTTCTGCACCTGCGTGAAAGGAAATAACTCTCCATACCAGATGACAGTAGTCTGTATTCATCATTCAAAAAGGGAAACCGGAAGACCTAGGAATGCAGATAAACAAAGCAGCGTTTGCCCAGCATTTTCACACCACTCTCGCTCACCACAGATGGTTTCGTATAGCTACTTCTAATCGAGAAAATGTCTGATAAGTTGCAAATGGCACTGGCATTGTCAGCCTTGGTCTTTTGCTTGTGGAAGAAGAAAGTCAAGTCAAGTCAAATTTATTTATATAGCACATTTCATATGGCAGGCATAAACTCAATGTGCTTAAAAACAAGTAAAGATCATACATGACAAAAATATATAACATTACTTATATAAAACAAATAAGATAAAACATAAAATTAGAAGATGTTACATATATAAAAACATATAAACATGTAAGACAGCATAAAAAATTAGAAGGTGAGAGGGTATTACAATAAGAGAGTAGGGTAAGAAGGTATTATTATTATCATTGTTAAAAGAAATAACAATAATAATATTGTTTCTAAAAAGGTTTTACCCATTAACCTAACTAAAAGCTTGTGAAAAAAGATATGTTTTTAGTCTGCTTTTAAAGGAGGACACTGTTGTAACAGACCTGAGTTCATGTGGTAGAGAATTCCAAAGAGTAGGACCATAATGGCTGAAGGCACCATGAGCTGATTTAGTATTTATTCTAGGTATGGTGAGGAGACCTTTATTTGATTATCTCAAGGGTCTGTCTGGCGTGTATTCAGAGAGCATGTCAACAACATAGGAGGGAGCTAGGCCGTTCATAGCTTTAAAAACAATAAGAAGTATTTTAAAATCAATTCTTTGCTTTACTGGGAGCCAGTGAAGAGAAATTAAAACAGGAGTGATGTGTTCACACCTTCTGGTTTTGGTTAATACTCTGGCTGCAGCATTCTGAATAAGCTGGAGTTTATTAAGCGTTTTAAGAAAGAAAGAGGCAGAGACGAAAAATAAGGAGAAACCGCACTAAATGGATGAAATCATAGATACTACAGCGGCAGGCTCAAGGGGCTTTCCCGAACCTGTGTCTAGAGCTGGAGTTAAATGAAACCTCCAATTTAAAAAAGTTTGCTTGGCTTTTTCCTGTCCAGTTCCACGTGTTGAAGGAAGTTATCAGTCCAATCATCCAGAGGCAAAACACTAACCACTGGGACTGTATCTCCATTGGAGAACAACTGATGATGACACTGCGCTTCTTGGCAACAGGTAGGCAAGGTTTCGCTATATTTAACATTACAGCACTTTTTGTTTGTATATTATGCTTTTTTAACGGTTACGTCTAATTTAATGTGATGAAGAAGTGCAATAATCAGTAACTGTATATAACGTATGTACTGTACATAAATATGTAATTTACCACAGCTGTAAGGTGCTGGAAAAGCTTGAAAATGCACCTTGAAGTGCCTGTAAAGTGCTTGATTTGACCTTGGAAAAGGTGCTGGAACCATGTAATATAGATAACTGAGTTATGTACTTGTTAATATTAACAGGGGAAAGCTTCAGCAGTCTTTCTTACCAGTTACAAGTGGGAATATCAACAATTCAGCAATTTGTTCCTGAATCCTGTACAGAAATCTACCAGGTTTTCAAAGAGAAATACTTGAGGGTATGTGTGATATATGATTTCTTTTTTAGATACTTTGAGGTTTATAGTGCTGTCTGTAGGCATTTGGACAGCAACACATGGCCACATGACTACAAGTTATCAAGGGTCTGACATATGAAATTAGCCATCATGAGTTATGCCTAACCTGTTTCCTGTAATGGATAATGTAGTGTCATCTGAATTACATGGAATTTACATGGTGTGGTCTACACACGACATACAGCAACATGACATATAATTAGTGGGTGTTCCTGTGTCCACCACATAGTGGAAACAGGAAGTGGTATTTAACATCCGATATTCATGACAATGCATATGCATGTGAGGTAATGTTGACTTAATGTATTGCTGCATTAATGACCCACTTGTGTAGCACAGCCTGGTGGCAACAAGAAGCAAGCCTAATGTTACAAACTTCCTTTGATTTACATGAAAATTAAAATGTGTGATCTGAATTTGATGTGCAGCAACAAAACATACATTTAATGTGTGTTTTCAAGCATCACATATTGGACACAGGATGTGATAGTTGTCTCCTACATGCGATCAGGAAAATGTACATCCGTGTCAGTTGTCCTCTGGTAAAGGTATTGCTGCATCATGTTGGTCCACAATAACAGCACTTTAACTGTGGCACAGCCCGACGTGCATGAGGGTGCGAGGGCTCCATCATCGCTGCTTGCAGCTTTTATTTGCCTTTTATTATTTTCTGTGTCTCTCCTTCTCATACTGTAAGTTACGTTCTATCTGACACATCATGTTTGCATCAGAGGTTTCCTATGAATCTGGTGTATTTTTCTTTCTCTTTATTTCTGACCACTTATTTGGTGTTTACTGTCGACATCAAGTAGTGATGAACAATGAGGAAGGAGTTGAGGTTGAGACAGAAAAAAGGGGAAGGACAGACAAAGGTTTGTGATGTTTTTAGGTAATATATCAGAAATTCATGAAACACAACACTTGAGACAAACCAACTGTAGTGACAAGAGGAAATAACCAACTATAGTGAACACTAGAGGACGAAGGATCTCAGCATCGAAGGCCAACATAATGAGGAGCTTTATTCTCCTCATCCTCTCACTAACGGCAGGTAAAAAGATTACTAATACCTGATTACAGATATTACAGACTAATGAATGTTATGTTTATATCCTGTTTATGCCATATATGTGCATATGAACCCATGTTTTATTTCATGTCAACCAGGACTGTTTGAAAATGAAAGAAATATTCGATGTGAATAATTCCATTCAAGATTTATGATGAATTATAAATATCACAAAATGCATTTTTGACAGTCCCCATTATATGTTTTTTGAAATATTTAAAACAGTTTAATACAACTGATGAGTGAAATCTGTAAAGTTTTTCGTGGAACTGACAGCAACGTTAAGCTTTTAACAGCTTCATAATTAATAAACAACACAGGCGAAAACTGACAAAGAAAAACAAACATTTATGGTTCTCAAATTATATTTTACTCCACTTTTACTCAGGTCAAACTATGCCACTGACCTTTTTGATTTTATAGAGGTCAAGGGTGAACACCTAGAATGTAAACAGTTTGCTAAATGATCATAAACAATAATTAACAAAAGCAACTATTCAATGAACTATTTATAGCCTATTTCCCCATTTAAATGAGTAACATCCAAACTTTAATGGGCATAACTATTTACAAGAAAGGGTTAAAATTAATAGTGATGGTTCATTTTGTTTGTTAGGTCCAGGGCTATTGATTGACATATTGATATTTGATTGATGTGTGTGCAGAGTTTGTTTTAACAATCATCTGCTGAATGAGGAAAGTTTTTCTGAGCTCACCTTAAAACTCAGTTTAATGTGTTTACATAAGAGCATGATTTGTGATTTCACAACTAGTTTGTAACTTCCACAAGTGTGATGTGGAAACTTGAAGCCTCCAGTGCACAAACACAGAGAATGAACTTTACAGTGAAGGAGGAGACATCTTGTGTCCAGCAGTTGACTTTTGAAATGAACAATATTTACATTTTCAAAGATTCTGGATTTTTAATGAGAGAAAAGGAAAAGATGTAATTTTAAGGAATTTTAAAAAGTAATTTAATGTTTTGTGGAAAAAAAGTATTTTTATGTCTTAAAACATGTCTGGAGGAGATTCTTGTTTGTTTTTAGTGGACGGGTCGCTGGGACTGGGAGGGTTAGAAAGACACCTGTTTTACTCTCAGTATTAATCATTTATAACACAGTAGTTAAAGAAAAGATAATGAGTGCATAAAACTCCTCTGGTGAACAGGCACTAACACAAACATTTTTGAGAATTTAAAAAAATGTAAAATAAAAAATTCTAATATTTGTCAAGGATGAAATACAAAGTCAAACTTATTTCGATGTTTATCTTGAATCATGAAGCCACTGGGATTTGAAAACCTGACTTTGGCGACTCCTGGTGGTAGAACCAAAAAATACACCGTGGTAAGCTGCAGAGTTGCTCTGTTACACTGAAAAACTAAAAGTACAAAAAAAAATGTATTTTATAAATTTATACTAAGATTTTATGAGTAGAGGCCTTTCAGAATCAGAAATTACCACAAAACACTATATGTATGACTAAAATACACATTAAACAAGATTAGCTGTACAACTCTGTGATCTATTGATTAATCCAGAAAGTCTGTTTACCAGCATGATGAGACAGTGGATGTTTTGTTGATACGGTTCTTATTCAGACTGTTCTGGGATTGTTTCAGTGTCTGACATGATGGGAACTTTTCTCTTTGTCTGATCAACAGGCTGTGAGGCCTCGTCTGAAGTGAAGGGATGTGAAGGAGGATGGGTTGAACTCACCTGCAAATACCCAAGAGCAAATCAGGAATATCAAAAGATAGAGGTTATTAAACCCAGAGGAAAAGACATACAAAGCACTAAAAATGATGCGTGGGAAAATGACGACAGATTTTCCCTGTACCATGATACAAGACATAAAAATCTCAGAATGACCATTAAACAACTTAAAAGTGAGGACTTTGGGAAGTACAAATATAAATTTGAGCAAGACGATTACTCATTCTATGGACCCGGGGAACAGGAACTGGAACTGAAAGTCGGTAAGAGATGTTGCATCTGTATCAAAGAAGTTTAACAAAACATCACTAAGAAAACATGAAGAAAACTAACAAAAATGTAACAACACAACACACAGGCATCAGGCATTGAAAGACATTTCAGAAATGTATCTGTATTTTGTTTGCACATTATAATTACAGTATATCTATCCCACTGGGGTGAAAATCTTTGGGAATCTCACAATTTGATTCTGATTCCAACCAATTCTTGATAGTAAATAATGAGAGAGGGACTATTTTTAGCTCTTCTGATGCTTCTTTCAACACACTGTGTGTCATTCACTGGTGTCCTGTGTCCACTGAACTTTAATATGAAACATAACTTTAAACTAAATGATCTTGATGAAGGTCACGTCTAAACAAACAGAAAAAAGTAGAGAAGTGTGTGAAAGTTTGCAGCTTTTTGATTTAGAAAAGTGAACTGCATTAATTTGGAAGCATCTTAGTCATCTTCAGTATAACAATAATGAAATGAAAGTGTCATTTATTCATTCACCCACATCTACCATCCCACAAAAGCACACAAACCACAGTTTGGTGATAACAGAATGAATAAAACTGACATATTGTTCATGCTAAGTTGGACGTTTTCTCAAATCCCAGAGTGTGCTGACATTTCTTTCCAGGCTTCTGAAATAAAATTTCACATTCAGTGAGGTCTGCTTCTCTTTCAACTTTCTATGAAGCAAACATTACAGGACAGGAGAGGCAGATATAATGAATAGATAAATGCACATGATGCACCCTTTACTGTATATGAGCGTGATGATACATTTCCAACATGTGTTAGCAAAGTATTACAATGTTCAGTTTTGCATGTTTTACGTTTCTTTTTTCTTTGCAGTGAAAGATGGCTGCCAGACACCATTTAATCAAACTGCGTACAGAACAGCTAAAACCACCATCACATGTGATTACCCTAACGAATACAACTCCAGTGTCAAGTTTATCTGCAAAGACAACAATGAAATCTGTGAGGAGATTTTATCAACACAGTCTTCTGTAAAGTCAAACGGGACATTCACTCTCACGGACACCAACAGCTTCAACATGTCCATCAGTAATGTGAACTCACAGCATGCTGGTGTCTACTGGTGTGGAGTCAAATCAAATGAAGGAAGTTACAGAGTTTCACTCAGAAAAATACAACTGGAGATTAAAAGTGAGTAATACAGATTCAGCTCTCCTCTACTGGTTAGAGGCTTTTTTCTGACTTTCATTTTCTGTTTATCAGTGAAACATGACTCATCACAACAGGTGATTTAAAAGATGTTAACACAAATTTATACACATTCAGATGTTGTATTGGCAGTTTGGCTGACATTTGATATTTAGTAAAAGGCAACTATCATAAAAAATATGTAAATATGCGTGCAGATAACAGTGAAAGTTAAAGTGAAATAAAGAAAGTGAGATGCCAGAAATGCCAAAGTGTTTGAATTTTTTCCAACATGTGTCAGCACAGTATTACAATATTTGATTTTGCATGTTTTACTTTTCTTTTTTCTTTGCAGTGAAAGATGGCTGCCAGACACCATTTAATCAAACTGCGTATGAAACAGCTAAAACCACCATCACATGTGATTACCCTGACGAATACAACTCCAGTGTCAAGTTTATCTGCAAAGACAACAATGAAATCTGTGAGGAGATTTTATCAACACAATCTTCTATAAAGTCAAACGGGACTTTCACTCTCACAGACACCAACAGCTTCAACATGTCCATCAGTAATGTGAGCTCACAGCATGCTGGTGTCTACTGGTGTGGAGTCAAATCAAATGAAGGAAGTTACAGAGTTTCACTCAGAAAAATACAACTGGAGATTAAAAGTGAGTAATACAGATTCAGCTCTCCTCTACTGGTTAGAGGCTTTTTCTGACTTTCATTTTTTGTTTATCAGTGAAACATGACTCAACACAACAGGTGATTTAACAAACATTAACACAAATTTATACACATTCAGATGTTGTATTGGCAGTTTGACATTTGATGTTTAGTAAAAAAAACAACTGTCATAAAACAATATTTAAATATGAGTCCATATAACATGACATGAAGTTAAAGTGAAATAAAGAAAGTGAGATGCCAAAAAGGAGTTTGAATTAGAATTTGTCTTTGTCTTTCTATCCACAGATATTACAAGCTTCAAAAGATTCCCAACTAGTGGACAAAATTTCACATACTGGTGTGTTTATCCACAAGGTGCTCCCATTAAGAAATTCATCTGTAAGGGAGAAGATCCATCTATATGTCAACCTCTATGGAGCACCTCAAAGCACAGGACGAACACTGGGAAGTTTTCAGTGGAGGATGACAGAGAGAGGAGAAATGTCACCATAACTGTCAGAGACCTAACAATAAATGACGCGGGGACATACTGGTGTGGAGCACAAAACACTGACAATAGACACAGTAACCCATTCTTCAACAGACTGGAGATGACTGTAGGTGAGTGTTCAAATAATTTCATTGTTTTTGATGTAGTGGTTCATATCATAGGAGGCTAATAGATGGATGGTGATGTTCACCTGTGGCAGGTTCAATTCCCTGTAACAGCTGAGACGTCCATCCCTGTTCAGTGTAACAGCGCGTTGCCACCAGGAACTCTCCCATGTGACCAAGAACCTTTTAGAGAAACCAGGGACTGAATTTAGATTCTGTAGGATAGTTCCAGTTGATAAGAAGTTCCTGCTTCTGCTACTTTCTGATAGTTCAGGATTAAGATGCAGCAGTTTTTCATAAATTCATCACTAAGTTTGTGTGTAAAGTCCATCATTAGTTCTTAGTAACTACTAGTTATCAGGTTGCACCATTAAAATTCAGAAATGTCTTAGCTAGTACACACTTCAGTAATGTTTCAATCGGTTGCTAAGCAACATCTGTAGCGCTGTCCAATAAGAAGCAACCAACTAGGAAGTGACTATGGCATCACAAGCTGTGACATAACTTGTAAAAATAAGTTTTAGAGGCCAAAAGATAAAATAAAGTTAACTGTCACTCCTTTGTGAATGTAGGTGTGTATGTTGTTGAAAACTTTATTTTCTGATTCATTCATAGCTGTTACTTCCTAAAGCAGCGATAAATAACCATCAAAAGCTCTTCAGATCGTTTACTGTGACAGGTGCTCTGGGGTTTTCAGTCTGCTATGAAAATGCAAATATTTTTCATTTCTTAAGTTTTCCTGCTGAACACAAGATGTTTCCTACTTCACTATAAAGTCCGTTCTCAACAGTGTTTATGCACTGGAGGCATCAAGTTTCCACATCACACTTGTGTAAGTTGCAAACTGGACCACAACTGGCTCCAAACTAGTTGTGATGTCACAAATCCTGCTCATAGGTACTGGCCTTAAACTCAGATTTAAGGGGAGCTCAGAGAAACTTTCCTCCTTCAGCGGATGAATGTGAAAACAAACTCTGAACATACATCATTCTGCTCAGAGAAGCTCAAACATCCAACTGAAGGAACAAGAAGAAGAGCATTTATGTTTCAGGCAACAAAAATCAGCTCAAATGGATTCAGACAGCAGAGGAAATGGAGCCCTTCTTATTTGAAGAAGCAAATCTGTCTTTTCAAAATTAAAGAGTTACATACAAACAGTAAAAGGAAGTGGTTTAATTTTGAAAGGCAGGATGTGTGAGACAGGGAGCTGTGATATTTACTTATTTATCTATTAGGAATAAATATCGTTGCACAGGAAGAAGTAAAGCAACAGTAATGACTGGACGGCATCTTGCTGAAGCTAATTTGCAACCCCCATCACTGGATAAACTATGTTGCTATGAAACACCTGACGAGTCCACACAGTTGATGGAAATAATTCTATATATATACATAAGGATTTTATTTATATATTTATTTGTTTTTTGCCTGCTGTTGTCTGTAATAAGAATTTATTTCTGTTTTCATTCACAACTTTGATGTTTCTATTTCTGTTTCCAGTGCCACGGACTCGCTCACCTGCTGAGAGGAATGGTGAGAAAACATTTTTGTTTTCTGAAACCTACATTTACATGATTGAAAAACATTTTGTGATTAGATATCTATGTTAATTGTGGTTTAACTAATGCTGGTCATCTTTTTGTTGTGTGGTTTTGTAGCCATCATCATTACTGTCATCTGTGTAGCTGTGCTGCTGCTTGTGCTGATTTTGGTTCTTATCTACACACGTAAGAGATTCTTTATATAAAAACACTCAAACATACATGCATACACACAGTTTTTATACTGTGAAAGCAGTGATGACATAAATTAATAAATGCATAAATAAACAAAGCATAAAAGTTCAGACTATCTTTTCATCCTTTCAGTATTATGCTCATTTCTAGGAAAAAGTCTACACAATGGTCAAGTCATAAAATCACATAAAATGAAAACAAACAGTTGAATACAAACATCAACAGGTGTAACACTGTCAGTTCTTTCCTGGTCAGTTATACAGTAGGTTCTGAATGAGACAGATGTGTGAAACTGATCCACTTCATTTTCTTCTGCTAAATTTCTTTGTTTTCTTCCTTTTCTTACATTTTTCAATTTTTCTCTGCCAGGATGTTCAAAATACAAAACAAATGAAGAAGAACTGAACAACGCCGAGGTTAGTGTATGTGTTTTTGTATACGGTTGTACTGTGTGTGTGTGTGTGTGTGTGTGTGTGCATCCATATTGTGGGATGTAATGGACCCATATGTGCATGATGCTATTAGGACTCAGTGTTAGGGTTACAGTATTAGTTGCACATTTCCACACATATTTACACTATATTTTGTGATTCATGCAATAATTCTTTGCCAGAAATGAAGCACTGTCAGTCAAAGTGTCCCACCATTAAACACAGTTTGGCAAATTCATGTAGACAGTTTGACATCATCTTATCACTTTTCTTTTAACAGGAGTTGTGTTGTAGGCTCGCCTGCTAATCAGCACTAAACAGAGTGTACAGCTGAGGCAGGGATTTAGTCATTAACCAAAGTATTGGACAAATTTTGATTTTGACCTGATGATGGCGCTGGATGAATAGTTACAGTTCATTCTGAGGGGGACATATACGTATGTACCACATTTCATAGCAATCCATCCCAGATATATCACTAAAAACCTAAAAATGTCAATCTAGTAGTGCTGCTAGATGAAAAGTCAGTGGATCATCAAAGTTAGAGGGCTTCATCCTGGACTGTCAGGTCATCATTGCCAGCCACAGCTGGTGTTAGCGTGGCTGAAAACTCAGCCTCAGCTTCAGTTTCAGGAGATTGATGAGGTCTAACTGTCTTTAAGAACCTCTGTTATTAGCATTGTTGGTGCTTATTGTTATGATTGTGTGTAAACTATTCATCTTGTATTTTTCATTCTGCTCTGGAAGGATTTTATCTATGAGGAGATAGAGGAGCAGCCCCACAAGCCTGACTCAGGAACTGCACTGAAAACGATTTATGTCAGTGCTGAACATCCCACCAACCCTTCTGCCTTTACACATTACTCCAACATCAACCATCCAAACAGTTCAGGGGAAGTTAGTGGTGACACATCTTCTACTGTGAAGGACAATGGTCAATACTCTACTGTCAATCACCCATCCGGGTTTTCTGAAAACCCTCTCTACTCTACTGTCAACAAGCCACAGCAGCACTGAGGAAAGTTTCCAGGCTGTGAGCTTTGCCAAGATTTCAGTTCATTCTTTTTTCTTTTCCAACCCAAACACAGACTTTTAAACTGTTTAAGATAAAATTGTTAATCTTTGCTTGATTTATCAAGCCTTATTCAGAGGATTTCTGCACTGATATACACCAAGTTACCTGATGTGCAACCAACAATGCAGTTCAACACATCCACCACCAACCACCACCTCAAAAAGGACTGAAACAACACCTCTCTGACACAGGGTCATAAAATGAACAATATTCACTCTAACAGGAGTTAATATTATATGATAGAAGTTAATCCAGGACTACTGCATTGGACTGCATACAGGTGTTCTTAATATTACATAAGAAATAGACAGTTTTAATCCATAATATAGCAGTTGTTTGTTCAGGGGTCTGAGGTAATATATTAATGTGTCATTCCTGGTTTAGGGGCAGGATAAGAACTGGTTTAATGAATGATGCTGTATATCAGGGGTTGGAGGACTAGCTGATCTGAATTAAAGATTCAAGATTATTTGACAAGGTGTGGATGTCAGTTCATCGCCCAAACTCCACTGTTCCCCAAAACTGCTGCACAAAATACTTCTTTTAGTGTGTTAAGATCCTGAATGTCACATTTCCTCACACCATCAGCCTCAGACTGATGTCAGGATGTAATATACTGTATATAAATGCAGTTAGAGCTGCAATGATGAGTCAATTAACCGTTTAGTCGATTGACAGAAAATTAATCGCCAACCATTTTGATAATTGATTCATCGTTTTGAGTCATTTTAAGAAAAACTGTCCAGATTCTCAGATTCCAGCTTCCAGCTGATAGTAAACTGAATATCTTTGGATTTTGGTGTGTTAGTCAGGCAAAAGGAGAAATTTGAAGACATCACGTTGGATTTTTTCACCATTTTCAGACATTTTATAGACCAAACAAACAAATAATTGTTAGCTGGAGTCATAGATGCAGTATACACTATGTGCAATTTGTTATGCAACAAGTAGTTGCAACAAAAGTTGCATCATTTCATACTTTCATAATGTATTTGTACACTTATCACTGTTTAATCATTTTTTGTTTTCAATATCTTTTCATATCCTTCTTGTAAATTTCTTTTAATATTCTATTTCATGTATGAAACATGTTTTTTATAGTGATACTAAACAAGGTTTATCTTTACAGCAGGTGGTCGTCTTCATCTCATACTTGATATTATAAGTCGTATTTGTACCTTTAACACAAAACAATTGTTACAAAGTGTTTTACAGACGACACAAAAGACAAAAGATAAAACAAGATGGCAACATATAAACAAAATGTACAAAATATACAACACATACAAACCAGAAAATATGACATTATTTCAAGAAAACACAGATAAAAGAAGTGCCTACTAAAATGCTTCTTAAAATTTTGTACTAACTTTAGGAGCCATAAATGAAGTTATAGTGATTTTTGAATTCATTGTAAATAAGTAACTTTGTGATGGTGTATATTTTGGTTATTTGTTACTGTTATATTTGTTATATTGTCATTATTTAATGCGCAATCACGGTGATTATTGATAGAATCAGGTCACTATGATATTCATAGTTAATATAAGCAGCTGTTTACCTGCATAGGCTGGTAAGAGAAAGAGAGAGAGAGAGAGAGAGAGAGAGGGTAAGTGGGTCGCCCTTTGTTTGTTTACCACAGCTTTGCTTTTGATTGCTGTTATTATTTTGAGTATATTTTGTAATAAGTTGATCTTTTTCATCAATAAAAGTTATTAAACGTATCTTTTTGATCTCAGCAGACAGTCAAGCAAACAAGGTCTGAATTCAGCCTCTCAGACACTTTTTACTTTGTTTCCATTAGTCGCTACACAAAACATAATCGGCTAACACAGATTGATCACTTTGACAGCCACACTCTCACCACTAAAGTGCAACAGTCTATCTGAAGTCAATCTGCTCCTACTGCCTTCAACAAGATTGTACATTTATCTGTGAACTGTTGGAGGCTCCTTCTTGCATTATAAACCAGAGTAATGTGTTACAGACCGTTTGTCTTTTTTAACTGCAGAGTTCTGGGTCAGTTGTAGCTGAGCTAGTGCAGACTGACTGAGAGGCAGGTGTACAAGGTGTCATAAGAGCTGATGTGATCTGAGCATGAATGACTTTTTCAACATTTCCAGGGTGAGGGGCCTGATTTCTGAAATGTTCCCTGTGGTGGATGTAGGGAAGTATAGGAAAGGTGAAGGCTTTAATAAACTACATAATAGTTAAACTTCTACAGTGATATTGGCTAGAGTCAGGGACAATCTATAAAATACTGCCGACTCACTACAACAGCAGTCCATTCATTTAATATTATTACTATAAATTTAGCATGGTGAATAAGTTCATAATCAACTAAAACTCCACCTGCAGGTGTTTCCTGTGGTTTAATCCTGTGCAGTTCTGGGGCAAAATCCAGAAATATGCAGACATGTTGTTTTCGTCAGAGTTCTGTTTTCAAACCTCAGTCATTGGGGAACTAGGCGCACATGCATAAGTCTTATTTCCACTCCCACAATTCACCATAACTGAATGTAGACACGCCCTTAATCAGCTGTTTTCATACCAACATGCTGCCTGCTCCACCAGTCTGTAGATCTGTCTATTAAACAAACAGGAAGGGAAGTAACTGCTTGTGTTGCAGCAAAGTTCTCCAACAGCCACAACAGCTGTCATTAAATAGTAATATCTCATTATCATTTTTAAACACCTGAAATGTGATCAATGATTCATTTGTAGAGCTCATGTTGAAAACAGGGTCACAATTAAGAATAAAATAAAAAGATTATTTACAGCAAAATAAAATTATGTCTCATATAAAATAAAATAAAGATAAAATTGATCACACAAAGCAATTAATCAATAATAAGTTTAATTAATTACTATATGCATGTTTTATGTGCGTACACATCGTTTACACATCTGGCCCCAGGTGAACAATGATGTAAAGCACGGTGCTGCAATAAGAAAAGAAGAAAAGGGGGAAGATGATAAGAAGTGGGGGCGGATCACTTTTACTAAAATATCAGCACAGGAAACAACTGTGCAGACGGTGAATGTCAGAAATGAAAAGAGGAACCAACATAACCGACTGGAGTTAAATAATCTTACTGAGAATTTCTTCACCCAAGAACAACATGAAGAGTTTCCTTCTGCTCATCCTCTCACTGATGACAGGTAAAAAAAGGTTTATTACTGCCTGATTACCGACTTTTGAGACTGGATTGACAACTGTTACAGCTCTGCCTCTTAAGAAACTAACCAGTTACTGCAATTTTTAAATGCCAAAAATAACGCCAAATATCCATTAATTCGGAAATCAATAGCATTTGGGAGCCTCTGAGCAGAGCTGTCTCAAAACTTAAGTCAATGTCTGTGTCGTTGCCTAGGAAACTGCGGGTAGCAGTGCGTAAGTGAATGGTGAAGCAGAGGAAAGGTTAGCAGTAATTTGTCAATCTGGCAGTAAATGTGCAGTACAGACTACAGTGTGTCTGTTAATAAATGCTGCAGCTTGTCAAGACCAAGAAGGGGGTTAGCTCCGAAGTTAGCAACAATGGGCCTTGACCTGATGATGCTAAACAGACAAATAGAGAACGGAGAAATATGTGGCTGTTATTCCCCCCTGCCCGCCAGGCCAAACCACTCAGCCTAGGGGAAACACTGCAGTTTCTATACATCCTGTTCTGTGGTTTCACTTATAGCTCAACTTTTTTAAGACAGGCCACAGTAGCAGTCTATTTATTATTACAGTATAGTACTGTTAAAAAGCTCACTAACTTTAACCAACAATAAAATACAACTCTTCTTTAATAATGCCGATTTTATGTGAATAGCTTCGAAAACAGG
The DNA here is from genome assembly GCF_910596095.1 of Thunnus maccoyii. Classification (NCBI taxonomy): domain Eukaryota; kingdom Metazoa; phylum Chordata; class Actinopteri; order Scombriformes; family Scombridae; genus Thunnus; species Thunnus maccoyii. The sequence continues at coordinate 33,007,381 of NC_056535.1, read as the reverse complement.
CCTGGCTTATAAGGAGATGGAATTAGAGAAATCTAAACAACTTTTCAAGTTTCTCTGAGCTCACTGAAAATCCAATTTTAAGAGGTGGGCCTACGAGCATGATTTGTGATATCACAACTAGTTTGGATCAAGTCGTGGTTCAATATTCCTCTTACTCGAGTGTGATGTGGAAACTTGAAGAAGAATTGTTTCAGTGTCTGACATGATGGGAACTTTTCTCTTTGTCTGATCAACAGGCTGTGAGGCCTCGTCTGAAGTGAGGGGATGTAAAGGAGGATGGGTTGAACTCACCTGCAAATATCCAAAAGCAAATCAGGAATATCAAAAGATAGAGGTTATTAAACCCAGAGGACAAAACATACGAAGCACTAAAAAGTATAAGTGGGAAAAGGACGGCAGATTTTCCCTGTACCATGATACAAGAAATAAAAATCTCAGGATGGCCATTAAACAACTTAAAAGTGAGGACTTTGGGGACTACAAATGTAAATTTGAGCAAGAAGATTTCTCATTCTATGACTCCAGGGAACAGGAACTGGAACTGGAAGTTGGTAAGAGATCTGGGGAGTACAACTATGAATTTTACCAAGAAGGTTTCTCATTCTATGGACCCAGGGAACTGGAACTGAGAGTCGGTAAGAGATGCTGCATCTGAATCAAAGAATTTTAACAAAACATCACAAAGAAAACATGAAGAAAACTAACAAAAATATAACAACACAACACACAGGCATCAGGCATTGAAAGACATTTCAGAAATGTATCTGTATTTTGTTTGCACATTATAATTACAGTATATTTATCCCATTGGGGTGGAAATCTTTGGGAATCTCACAATTTGATTCTGATCCTTTGTGTCACGATTCAATTCAGAATTGATTATTGATTCAAAGCCAATTCTTGATTCAATAAATAGAAAGAGAGGGAATATTTTTAGCTCTTCTGATGCTTCTTTCAACACATTGTGTGCCATTCACTGGTGTCCACTGAACTTTAATATGAAACATAACTGACATTTAAACTAAAAGGTCTTGATGAAGGTCACGTCTGGCAAACATAAAAAAGTAGAGAAAAGTGTGTGAAAGTTTGCAGCTTTTTGATTTAGAAAAGTGAACTGCATTCATTTGGAAGCATCTTAGTCTTCTTCAGTATAATAATAATGAAATGAAAGTATCATTTACTTACCAACATCACTGGTTTAATGTTTTATGTAAAATCAGAAGTTGGTCTGCATATTTTGGAGTAAGGAGGGGAAAAAGCGAAACGCTCCACTGTGTTGTTAACGTTCTGTCTTCAGTTTGCACAGCAGCCGACTTTCTTCACTTCTCCAGTTGGTTGAAGTTTTGTAAAGCGCAGTGTGGTCAGTTTCATGGTGCTGATACAAAGTATTCAGAAAATAACTCACCTTTTCCTGAAGACTGAATAATTAAGTCAATACATTTAAAAAGCTTGTCTATTTTGAAGATGAACAACAAAGTAACTCTAGTATGAACATGTTTCACATTCAGTGAGGTCTGCTTCTTTCAACTTTCTACTGTACAGAGCTAAACAAGTTAGCAAAAAAAAAAATCAATTTGCTATGAAGCAAACATTACAGGACAGGAGAGGCAGAATTAATGAAAAGATAAATGCACATGATGCACCCTTTACTGTATATGAGCGTGATGATACATTTCCAACATGTGTTAGCAAAGTATTACAATGTTCAGTTTTGCATGTTTTACTTTTCTTTTTTCTTTGCAGTGAAAGATGTCTGCCAGACACCATTTACTCAAACTGCGTATGAAACAGCTAAAACCACCATCACATGTGATTACCCTAACGAATACAACTCCAGTGTCAAGTTTATCTGCAAAGACAACAATGAAATCTGTGAGGAGATTTTATCAACACAATCTTCTGTAAAGTCAAACGGGACATTCACTCTCACAGACACCAACAGTGGCTTCAACATGTCCATCAGTAATGTGAGCTCACAGCATGCTGGTGTCTACTGGTGTGGAGTCAAATCAAATAAAGGAAATTACAGAGTTTCACGCAGAAAAATACAACTGCAGGTTGAAGGTGAGTAATACACACCTACAACTTCTTATATTTGATCATACTTAATATTAAGACATTGCTAGATGATATTGGCAAATACATAGTTTTTTTTAAATAGCAGTCACTTTTTTGCCAATGTTTTATTAAATGACTTTTTCTATCTACCCACAGGTGTTACTATCACCAAAAGATCCCCAACTATTGGACAGGATTTCACATACTGGTGTGTTTACTCAAAGAATAAATTAATGCCCAATAATAAATTCATCTGTAAGGGAGAAGATCCATCTATATGTCAACCTCTATGGAACACCGCAAACCTCAATACGAACACTGGGAAGTTTTCAATGGAGGATGACACATACAGGAGAAAAATCACCATAACTGTGAGAAACATAACAACAAACGACACTGGGACATACTGGTGTGGAGCAGAAAACAATAGACGCAGTAAAACATTCTTCCACAAACTGGAGATGACTGTAGGTGAGTGGACATGTTATTTTATTGCTAGGAGGTTATATTCAGTTCACTTCAAATCTTAATTTTCACACGCAAAGAGAGCAGTTAATTGCACTGTACAATGAAATTCTTATTTTGTGCTCCCCTCTGGCTGCCATGGATAATTAAACTTAAGTTGAGAATTAAATACAAAACTATGAAAAAATTTGAACTATAAACACAATATATAAAACCTTTACAAGATAAAATTACAAAAGTAGATACAAAGAAAAAAAGAGACATGTAAACACAATTTGTAGTGGTTAAGTCTGATTGTACATTAATGTGCATTGTACTGTATGTGCAAATATCCCTGCATGTGTAAGAGGGTCCATGCATGTGCAAGGTATGCAGAGAAGGAGTGACTGGTGACTTCAATTCAACTATAGCCAAAATCTGACTCTGGTTCAGATTGTAGGAGGCTAATTGATTGCTAGCATTAAAGGAAAGCCACAGTTTTGATTACTGTTTGATTTACAGTAAAGGGCGAGTTTGTTTTTGCACAATATGTAAAATGTCTAGTTATTACAATACGTACAAGAATGTTATTTTTAGTCAAAGAGTAACGTAGATGATACATGAGCTGTTTTGAGTCATGACAGTCCCGTAAACTGTAACATGTTTAGTTACACTTCATGTTCACCAGCTGCAGTTTACAGGACTGTCGTGACTCCAGAAGGCGAGTTCATTGATGGGCTAGCTGGTTCTGTCTTGTAGTGAATTTAACAGTCTCATCTACAACAAGGACAGACTGAAAATGACTCAACTGTGATCTTGATTTCTATTTGTTGATGAAGTATCATCTCTAATTACAAGAGTTTAAGTGCTGGGAGTCGACTGAACAGTTCCCAGATTACACTTTGTTCAGTTTGTCTCTACCTGCTGTGTAGCTAACGCTAGCTAGCAGCAGTCTGCAGGTATTAGGCTAAAAAAAATTGAGATTTGATTTTTTTTGGCCATAAACCCAGCACTAATGATATTTCATCTTATGAAGCTGTTTGAATAAATATGTGTTTTCCGCCTGCTGAGTGTCAAACAACATGACTCAACAAAATCATAGGAGGAAACCAATAAAAGGAAGTGGTCTCATACTAGGGTGTGATGTTAATCTTCAACTCTAACAACTTTTCTCCTGAATGCAGAACATTTTCATTTCCTGTTCTTAAACAAACATATTTCAAACTTTACAAAAGCTGCAGTTATTTAAACCAAACCTTAACTTTTACCTTAACCAAAGATTATGATCTTAATATTACCCCAAACTTTTTTTTTAGCTGCTTCAACTACAGCTTTACACCAACAACAGCCACAGACATTGATCTTAACTGTGTTTACTGCATCTGCAATAATCTGCATTTCAGGGTGTGTGCTGTTTTTATGAACTGTAAATGTTTCAGTGTGTTTTCACTACAGACATGCAACATTTTCCATTTGCTTTGTGTGATCAGCCACTCTGTAGCATTTGGCTTTCTATTCAAGCCGCAGTCAACTGTGATATCCTGACTGACAGAGTGAGAACACCTGCAGTCGTTGTTATTTATACTCTTGATTTCATTTCCTGCACGTCCCTTTCACCAGATTTCAGATGAGCATGCTGCAGTGACAGCGAGACTCAGCAACATGTTCAATCAAAGCTCTTAACAACTGATCAGTTTTGAAGTTTCTGTTCATTTTATCTACACATGAAGTGTCTTCATTTTAAAATTATAAGTTGCTCAATATTTATGCTTTATAATTCACACTTAAACCTTTTTTTTCCCAAGCCTGTCTTAAAACATGTCTCACATGCCTATCTACACATTGGAGGTGTCATTGATCATGTAATTGTGATCTGCGGTGAAGAAATCCATTCCTAAAGTAGATTTTTAAGAGAAGGGGATAAAATCCATTCTCCTTGTGCTGTGTAATAATACAAATGTAAGTTCAGCTGAAGCTAATATGAGGCTACCTGCTGACTATTTCTTGGTATACGCAATAGGACTTTTTTATTCACCTCATGCATTTCAGCAACAAGAAAGTGCTCCTACTCTGTAATTTTGTCTTTCAACTTCCTGTCTACACTAGAAGTGGGGATTGTGTACATTGACATTTGCTGCTTGAGATTACCTTGTGCCTACATTTTAACAAATATTTCACCTGTTTTATAAAATTACGTACAGTCTGAAGGACTGGAGGAGAATTGTCGGGTCTCTGGAAACGAGAAAAAAAAAAATTAAAAAATACTGAATAAATAAACAGTTTTATCTGTCAGGCTTAGAACAATTGTATTTTTCCTTTTCTATCCTTGTTAATTTATGAATGCACATGTACAACCTAAATGCATTTCTTTTTTGCTTTCAGCACCATCTCCAACACCACCACCAACATCACCACCAACACCACCACTAACACCATCACTAACACCATCTCCAACACCACCTGGATCTGTGAATCATGGTGAGAAAGCACATTTGATACCTTAAATGTTACATGTTTGAAAAACATTTTTGATTTAATTTCTGTAAATTCCTGTTAAATTTCTTGACAGACAGCTTTGAGTGATAATTCCATGTGTTCACTGTGTTTTAAATGGTGCTGGACATTTTATGCGTTGGTGTGGTTTATCTTGCAGGTGACGTTCGAGTAGTAATAATGATCATCTGTATATTTGTGCTGCTGCTGCTGCTTGTGATAATTGTGATCTTCATCTACAAACGTAAGGTTCATTAAGAGACTGCAGAACTTGAAACACACACATGCATACTGTACACACAAAACCACTCAAAAAAAAAACACCTCATGTACTTCTCTATCCTGTGAAGATGTGATGTCTAAAAAAACAAAACAAAACAGACAAACTGTAAGACGTCAAAAGTTAGTAGACATGACTTTTATCATGTGTGTAAGTTGAAATTTAGTTGACCTATTATCTCATTTTGGGGGATGCACACTTAAATCCTATTCAGTGAAACCAAACTACATAGATAATTAGATAGATAGAGATAGATTCTAAGCTACATAGATAAACAGCTGTATCAATAACAACTTGATGAAAAGTGCTGAAATTAATCCACTTCCATCCTTCTGCTCATTTCCTTTTTTATTCTGTTTCTTTTCTTGCTTTCTCTCTTTTTCTGTCAGGATTTTCATGTTCAAAACCCACAAGGAATGGAGCAGCAGCACAGCACATCAGAGAGGTTAGTATAAATGTGTCTGTGTGTGGTAGTACTTTATAGGTGGTATTCATATTGTCAGTAAAACAAGAGCAATACATGAATGATGCCAGACTTTTAAGTATTCCGGTTGTAAGCATAAGAAAGAACTGCCAGGACTCTCTTTCATAGAGATAAACTGTCAGTTAGTGCATTACCACCTCTGACAGCCAACAAACCAACAAATCTCCTACCTGTTATCTGGAGAGCCTCTGACATGAGACAGAAGCACACATTTTAACCAAATTTCCAGAAAATTCAACAGTACAGAAAAATTTGTTTTAGTTTGCGGTTCTATCCACTGCTGTTATGAGAATATTAGGAGTTGGGTCATCAAGATAAACTGTTGGTGGCACTAATTCTCCAGTCAATGCCATTAAACCAGAAGAAGAAGAGAACACAATGAGATGACGTAATTAGAAAAGCAGCAGTCAAACCTCAAACAGTGAAAGACGACATAGAAAACATGATGGAAACATGACATTTCTGTTTGTCAGAGTTTACACTAGACTTTTTTTTTTTTTGACTGCCAATATGGCCGTTAATATTCCAGAATTTCAGCCATATAGAACAACTACCGGACATATGTTTAAATAACCATATAATAGCCTACATTTAAACAGCAATAAAACAGAAAACACAAACGTATGATCCAACAAATGTATTTTAGTCAGCAGAATGAACTCCTCATAAACTTTGTGAACTGAGCACATAGGTTACAACAATAAAATAAAACAATTAGCCTTGCTCTTGTTAATTAAATGCAGCCATGCAGGCAGCCTGCAGCTGCAGCTCCGCCACCACCTCCACCTGCTGCGGTCTCCCCGAGCCCGCCTCTCACCGAGGCCGTACAGGGAAAAGTTAAACCTCCTACTGACCAATAACATGTTATTTAATCGTGGAGCTCCGGGCTGATCCGTTTGTTTCACTGTGTCAATGCTGGATGTAACGTTACCTGAGAGAAAACAGTAAGACTTTTCAGAGTCGTGTTAACTGCTGTCGAGCCAAAGCGCAGGGCTGCTGCTGGAGTGTGCAGCTTTTGAATCTCGTGCCACACGTAGTCACATGACCAAACTCAGTGAGTTTATCAGTGTCTATACAGCGGAGGCAAAACCAAACTTTTGTATAAGTTTATATTTAAGATGTCGTGGCAACATATCTTATAGGTCATATAATATTAGGCTATTTAATATGCTATTATTGAATTTATTTATTTATTTGATAATTGGCATATTTCCCACCGGACATTTTGGCCGTTGATATTTTCATCTGCCGGACAACTACACGTGATACCAGAAAAAAGCCGCCATGTGCTGATTAACGTAAACCCTGTTTTATGTGTTAATTTGAGGAACGTTACAGTCTCCTCATCAAAGTTTTTGTCACTTCAGTGGAGGCTTGAGTGACATTTAATTTCGCATGTCTCATGTACATCATCATATATTCACCACGTCTGTTTACATGGCACTTTGTCGCATTTTGCTTTCATCGATAAATCAACTTTTTAAAGAGGACATATTCTGCACATTTCCAGGTCTATATTTTTATTCTGTGACTCTATTGGAATATCTTTACATGATTTCCAGTTAAAAACTCCTCATTTATATTATATTGGCCCTTTATGCAGCCCCTCAGTTCAGCCTCTGTCTGAAACAGGGAAGTAGAGGTAACTCTGCAATAGAAGTGTTCAGCCTGCTCTGTACACTTTGACCATGTTTAACATAGACAGCCAGCATTATAACAGTATATAAATACGGTAAAAAAAACGGTAGAAAATCACTAGAAACATTATGTCCCCTTTAAAAAAAAAAATCTGATATTTCGGGATTTGTTCGAATTTTCTGTGTTTCTGTGGATGCAAATGCACCCACTGTTTAGTCTTCCATTATTAATATGCATGACTAAATAAGACATATAGCCATATATAAGTATAACAGAGTTTTCTGTCAGTGAGTAAATTCTACTGAGGGAGCGCAATGAGTCGTCCATCACACTGACACTGTGTCCATCTACCAAATACTTATTGTATGTTTGAATATCAACTACTCACTCAATTTTTTGTTCTTCCCTGGAAGGATAACTTCTATGAGGAGGTACAGGAGCGCGTCCAGGAGACAGGCTCAGGAAATGCAGTGGAGACAATTTATGCCACTGCCAACTTTCCCACAAACCCCCCTGCCTCGATGTATTACTCCACCATCATCTTTCAAAGCAGCACTGACAAAGTTAATGGTGAGGCGCTGATCCCCAGACCCAGCTCCTCTGCCTGTGAATATTCTACTGTGAGGAACAGCCAAAGTCCAATCTACTCTACTGTCTATAAACCATCAAAGACTTCAGAGGATCCTCTCTTACTGACAGTCAACAAGACACAACAGCAATGAGGATGACCCAGGCAGGAATTTATTAAATTTACAAAATAAATGATAAAGATTAATTTTTGATGGGTTGTAGTTATTTACAATGAAGCCCAACTCAGACTGTAGGAATTAACACCCCAAGATATTCAGTTTCTGGGCCCAGTCAACATAAAAACAGGATTCACTGCCGCATTGTTTAAGTCACCAAAGTTTGGTGACAGGACTGATTTGTAGAGACTAGATGAGTCCTTATGCTCAACTGTGAGAAAGTTTAAATCAACAATAGAGTATATTGTTGTATATATTGTTGTATATAGTGGCCGATAAGTAACAAGGAACTGCAGTACAGAAGTGTCAAATATAATATATATGTCTGGTAATTCAGTTTGTTCACCAAAGAGCACTGACAACTAGAGCTGCAACGATTAGTTGATTAATCAATTTGTTGATCAAAAGAAAACTAATCTGCAACTTTTTGATAATCAATTAATCCATTTAGTCATTATTCAATCAAAAGTGCCAAATTTTTGGTTCCAGCTCCTCAAATGTGACAATTCACTGTTTTTCTTTGTCATACATGACAATAAATTGAATATTTAACATTTTAGACAAAGCAAGCAAATTGAAGACATCACTGTGGGCTCTGAGAAATTGTGAATGACATTTTCTCAAATTTTTTTACTTTCCATTGACTAAGTTATTAATCGATTAATGCAGAAAATAATCTGCAGATTAATCAATAATGAAAATAGTTGTTAGTTGCAGCCCTACTGACAACCCTAAATTATGTTCATATCTCTAAAATATTGGTATTTGTTTTATATATGTAATGTTAATGTAATGCCATATATTTTTATATATTACTTTTGTTTTTAAGCACATTGAGTTTGTGCTATATAAATAAATTTGACTTGACTTGGTATTAGCTTCAGAACTCCAGTTTTGTTTTGGCATCCTTTGTATTCCTGCTGCACTGGTGCCATTTTTGACTAATTGTTTTCCAGCTCCATGGATTAGGAATAAAATACAAGAGCCTGTCCTAGCTCACCTACAGTAGCCTGAAGTGTAGATTTGGGTTTGTGTTGAATAATAAATCAAAAGGTTGAAGAAGTAGCTGCTACTCAATAATTACTTGTTTTTAGTTTATGTGTGTAGTTTAGTTGATTGATAAATTTTGCTCCAAATACCAAACAAAAATGTGTTAAAGCCAAATGAATCTCTTCAGCCTCTTTTAGCTTGCTGTGTGTCTGCTGCTGTGCAGGTTTTTGTGCTGTTAAGATAACACCTTTATAAAGTCACAGGTACGAGTGTAAGACATTGTTCAATATTCACTATATTTGTTTGTAGTTTTGTTTAAATGTCTAGTAAGAATTATTAGAACTTATATTGTGGACTGAAAATATGCCGAAAAGTGGTGTATAATCACTAACTAAAAGCTATCTATAACCATGCACTGCAAAAACAGAGAATGAATTAATAAGTAGTGTCTGAAATAGTTTTTTGACATCTGACACTAAATAATCTTTTACATAGAATCATTCAATAGTGAATTATTTCAGTCACAGTCCATGTCCCTGCAGTTTGTCTGACTTGTGTGATATTAAAAAGCACCAAACATTGCTGGTTGTTGTGACTCTTTATTTCTAAACCACTGAAAAAAACAATCCCACATTGCTGTTGAAGAGAAATGTTTATTTATCACATGTTGCTTGTGGTAGTGATTTTAAATAAGTCAGACTATGGCAGGCATTATATTATTCTGTTTTTCACTTTAAATTACTGTTACTGTTAATTACTGTTTAATTACACATCAATAGTAAACTGAGTAATGTCATTAGAAAAAGCTGCTGGGTTATTAGAACAATATTATTAATTATTAGAACACTAATAGAATAATAGAAATATATTAATTAAAATAAAAGTTCTTCTGAAAAGTAATAATTTTCAGTTTGACAAGAACTGAAATGGGTAATCAGTATTACAATCTGCTATCTAGTGAAAACTTTGCTCTTTTCAAAACCAAAGCAAAAGTCTCATCCTGTCAGATCAACGCGTCACTTTGATATTACTTAAAACATTTTGAGACATGTTGCTTATAGCTCATGTTTCCTCCCTTCCTTTAAGAGGTGAGATGTTTGTGCTATTTTTCTTTGCCTTGGCAAGCAAAACTAGCAGATTGTACAAGATAATTTAAAATGCTGCCGTGACATTTAATCAGACCAATCTTTCAGATAAGCAGCAGGTCTGCCACAAACTGCACTGAGACTTTCAACTGTTGCTTCCACGTAAAGACGTATTCTGCACATTTACACGTCTCTATTTTTTAATGTTGGGCTCTACTGGAATATCTTTGCATGAATTACAGTACAAAAAAATCTTTAACTCATACTGATAGTTTATAAAGTCCCTCAATTCCATCTCTGTCTGAAAAAGGCTGATTTAGCTCCTGTCTCTTTTAAGAATGCATGACGAGTCGACATCAGCTCATCGGCAAGGTAGAAAAAAAATCGCAAAGGAGCTTTCTTGCTACCATCGCTCGCTCTCCTCATCCACTCTCTAGTTCATTTGACCACTGCTTCTCTCTCTCTTGTCTTTTTTAAAATGCGTTGGGAAGCCGTCAGCAACTTTTACTTTTAACCTTAACAAACAAAGAGAAACGTCCTCCCCTCCTCCTAGTAATGTTTTTGTCTTCCCTCATGGCAGGGTTGTACAGCGTTTAGGGGATGCATTTCTCAAAAAGTTGACTCTCAACTTTCTCGCTGCGGCACCCCTGCAGCCCCCACCCCCACAGCCTATACGCACAATGCACAACCCGTCTGCTGCGGGCTAGGAGGCTGGTGACGCATGCACATTGAAATCATGAAAAGGAAAAAGTCATTTTTTTCTCAATGAAAAACGTAGTCTCCTTGAAGCTTATGACAAACTACCAAAAATGAGCCAACAAGATGCAGCAGCAAAACAAGTGTTTAAACATCTGTACTGTATTTTGAAAGTCAATAAAATTCGTTAAACAATCATCCGCTTATAGTGATCAATGTGACCCAGACGGATGTGATCACAATAAGCAGTTTCCACTGTATAATTATATCCTTGGGAAGTGTGAGTTATCTTCAACTCTTCTACAACCCCCTGGGGAAGCTTTTGTCCTACAGACCATATCCTGTCATTTCCTGCAACAAACTAAAAAGCAGGCTCACATGGAGCAGGTGTTTCAGACAAGCTGAGACTCTCTGGTGTTTTGCTTGTGGCTTTTACTTCCTGACTGTTTTACGCTCTGCGTACTTGTGGCTCTGTCTTGCATTGCCGTCTACCACAATGTCAGTCTTGATACTATCACCAGATTCAGCACATAGTGAATTTAATATATATATAACCACCTACTGTATGTATATAGAGTAACTTATCACTTTTCTACCCAGAAAATATTTATTTCTGCACTCTGTATTGTATGTTTGTATGCATTTGTGTTGTATGTATTGTATGTTGTCCATGTGTTGTTTCGAGATGTATCTATTTTTTCCCTTTCTTGTCAGTTCATAATAGTGATACGTTTAATTATCTTTGTTCAGCTTGTTGTCCTTGTGTATCTTTCTGAAGATTGTTGTGTGTAAGTACATTAAGAGCATTGTAAATATGCACCTTGTATGTGTAAACAGACTTGGCCAATAAAGCTGATATTATATATATAGTTGGAGTCTACTAATGCCGCTATATGAGTAATCTGCAACATTTTCATAATTGTCTCACTGACTCTCTATGGCCAACTGACATAATACTATATCAAGCATAACACAATTAAATTCAAGTTTTACTTTTGTTTTAAGTGCATGTTTCCCCCTGATTTTAATTTATTTGTACTATGGCTCCTATAGCTGCTGCTGTCCTGAAATAAATACGCCCCACTGATTATGCAAAACAAAAAATGTCACCACAGTTACGCAGATGACACACAATCTTACATAACCATATCACCAGGGGACTCATGGTCCAATACATGTGCTGAGTGAGTGCATTAAACAAATCAATGATTGGATGAGCCAGAATTTTCTTCAATTAAACAAAGAAAAAACTGAAATAATTGTTTTTGGAGCAAAGGAAGAGCGAAGTCAGCTCTCAGCTAATGTTAAAAACTACAAATCAAGCCAGAAATCTTGGTGTAGTCATGGACTCACACCTGAATTTCAACAGCCACATTAAGACAATCACAAAGTCAGCCTACTATCACCTGAACAATATATCAAGAATTAAAGGACTTATGTCTCAGCAGGATTTGGAAAAACATGTCCATGAATTTATCTTTAGTAGACTGGACTACTGTAACACTGTCTTCACAGGTCTCCCTAAAAAATTGATCAGATAGCTGCAGCTGATTCAGAACGCTGCTGCTCGAGTCCTCACTAAGACTAAGAAAGTGGATCACATCACTCCAGTTCTCAGATCTTTACACTGGCTTCCTATCTGTCAAAGAATTGGTTTTAAAATACTGCTGTTGGTTTATAGAGCACTGAATGGTTTAATACGAATTCAAAGTACATTTCTGATCTGCTGCTACGTTATGAACCATCCAGACCTCTCAGGTCATCTGGGACAGGTCTGCTTTGTCTCCAGAGTCAAAACTAAACATGGAGAAGTAGCGTTTAGTTTTATTTAACTCCCAAAAAACTGCAGGTCTGCTGCAACTCTCAATTCTTTTAAATCACAGCTGAAGACTTTTCTGTTTGCTGCAGCCTTTTATTAAACCAAATTTGAGGGTTAATATTTTACACTGCACTATAACGTTTATTCTCCTGTTTTATCTGTCTTATTCTATTTTAGCTTCTTTTTATTCCCAAATTAACATTTTTTAATTGTACTTAAATGTCTTTTTACATTGCCTTGTGTTGCTTTTATGCTGTATGTGAAGCACTTTAAATTGCCTTGTTGTTGAAATGTGCTATACAAATAAACTTGCCTTGCACAAAGGTAGGTGTGTCCCTCCCATCAATTCATCAGGCCTTTCTCTGCTTTAAGGATAAGGCTTTCGATTTTCTATATTTTTCTTATTGTCAACAAATCTAATGTGTAGAGCCATAGCATACACACACAAGGATTGCGTGTATATAAGATACATCAGGCTTTGGACATACACATAATCCTTGTAAGTAGGGTGAGTTCATTGTTGGTTTGGCTCTGCACATGAGATTTGTTGACAGTAAAAAAAAACAGAAGATTGACAGCCATATCCTTTAGTAATAATAAAATTTGCAGATTACCTATTACATCAGTAATTGTCTCCTCATACTAAATTCACTATCTGCTAAGTTTTACTTTTATTTTTACTTTGGTGCCATCTGGTGATGACAAGAGGACTGACATCGTGGTAGACAGCAGTGAACACTGTTCCTTTTCCACTCACAAGCACCTTCTCATTTGTCAGCCGAAAAACGTGTGATATAAAAAAAAACTATAAGATAATAATAGTGCAATAATGACAGATGATTGAAAGATGTTTACTCATCATGACTTGAAACTAAGCAGCATCATAGTCTAGTTTCCAATGCTGCAATAACAACAGTGAAAGAAAGAAAGAAAGAAAGAAAGAAAGAAAGAAAGAAAGAAAGAGAGAAAGAAAAAGACTGTGAAAGGGGTAGACCTAATGACACAAGAAATACCAGTGTGCAGAAACTAGAGACAACTACTGGAAGTAAATAATGTGACAGAAATCCAAACAAAATGAAGATTTCTTTCACTAATTCTCCCCGAAAAAAGGTTAAAAGTTCACAGTTACCTGATTACTGATGTTAGAGATTAGACTGATGATTGTTACAACCCCAAACATCCAAAACCAAGAGACCAGATACTTTGCAAAGCATCAAGCCTGTCATAACATTTCCTTACTCATTTAAGTTATTCTCTTTGTCACACAATAATTTTTTTACCAAAGTAGATTGTGGAGGATGGACGCTCATTTCACAGCTTTGTCTGCCCCATACAGGAGGTTTTACACATGTTCTGACAATCAAAGGAGCAATAATAACAATAATAATAATAATAATAATAATAATAATAATAATAATTCAAAGTTATTTTCTTTGATTGACTTACACACATTTTAATTCAGTTCAGTTTAAGTATGTAAATTTCATTAATGCTGATTTCAGTTACTATCAGTTATTGTAATGCAATTACACACATTAAAACATTACACTACTGGGAAAAGCAATTACTGTAGATTAATTATTACCAAAACTTACTAAATCAGTAGGCAATAGACAGTAGTAAAATCATGAAAAAATGTTACAGATTAAGCCATATAAAATATTGTAATAGACGAAGTTTGTGACATATGAGAACCTGAACATAACCATGGTCATCACCACTGTTGTTCCAACATTCTGTCCTTCATCTGTGAATTATGAGAACAGCTTTTGATTCAAAGGGTGATATATTGTGCTATTCACAGTGCTGAATACTAATTTATAGATTGTTGGGAGGAAAAAAATCCCAATTTCCCCCGTTTCCATTTGTTATTTCATTCCCTCAATCATTTGTTTTACATTGAGGAATTGTGCAGATACCAAAATTTATGATGTATAAAGTACATAACGTACTTATTTACAACAAATTATGAGTAATGATGAGGCTGCACCTATTCAAGTGATACATTTTAATGAGAAGTGTCTTTTTAAGTATACTAAACAGATTTGTTTCTCTTTCTCGTGAGTCATTTCCTATTTACTGTGTGATGAATTAAAGTACTGTATAAAGAGGAAGGTGATATGACTAAGTCTGAGTCAAGGAAGAAAAAATGGAAGAATAAAAAGGAACATGTTGTGGTGGCGAGTACTTTTAAGTTAACGAGGAACAACAGCTTAACAGACCATGAAGACCAACCAACTGTACAGACCAACCGCAAGAGAATACTGAAAAACCAACATCTGACTGAGGATATTGGCAACAAGATGAACACAATGAAGAGCTGTCTTCTACTCATCCTCTCAGTGATGACAGGTAAAAGGATTACTACTACCAGACTACTGTTTTTACAAATTAGACTAGCAGTTGTTTTAGCAAACCCATGTCAACACATCCCAAGTTCTAGTTTGGGTAACCATTCATGTTGTATCAGTACTGTTTAGAATGACACTCAACCCACAGTACATGTGGTAGTCTTACATCTATACTCTATTATAGCTCCTCACCAGCAGCCAACTAAGTACAAGACTCAACACTCTACTACATCTTCACTTGACCATGTGTATGTTTTGTTGTTGTTGTTGGCTCTACAATTTGAGTATCTCGCTCAGATATGCTAGTGAAAATTAGAGTGTGAAAAAAAAATTATTTGTGTGATTTGTTCATGTCCCATAAAAAATTAATTGGACTTTGCGTTGGACTTATTTTACAACTGTGAAGTGTCTTGCTCACTTGTTTTCACTTTCTAACATTTTGTAGGGATCATGTAATCAGGCTGACACTATTTACTCAAAATTCCAAATATTTCAACTAAGGTGTGAAAAACATATTTTAGGATAAGCCAGGTGGGTTGCATTTGAATTTGATCGAACTAATTATGTTAGGTCACATTTGTTCAAACCTGATTTGTAATATCTAAAAAAGACGTTTTTATGGATTCTGTTACAGTTTCAGGCAGAGACAGAGACCAGCATCAGTGTGCTGGCTTTTAGCTCACTCTAACAAAGTTACCTTGTTTACAATAAGAAGCTGGTCAAAGACACACCACACCCTGTAGCATTATCTTTTACTATACAATACACTGTATCTTCATCTAATGCTGCAGGTAATGTAACGATAGTTGATAGAAAACTTAATTGAAGTGAATACTGTACATTGATGGTAACTGCTCTTTCATTTTACTACAATTCTTTTGCTCCTTTCTGTTTCTTCTTATGTCCAACAGGTTTTGCACCTTGTAAAAACACAAGAAACAAAGCATGAAGGAGAAGCAAAGAGGTCAATGTATGTTTGTATATGTGTGTGGTCATTTATATTTAAGCTGCAGTTACATTTAAACATGCAAAATGCCTCAGTGTTACAGCATGAGATGCACATTATATAAATTACAGAAACACTCACATTTATGTGGGTCTTGCCATAAACAAGTCAGGTTGAGTCCAGACTTGATTTAGAGATACTGCAGGCACCAGTTTACTAAACTGGACTCTGTGTGGTGGTGTCCATCGAGTGTACCATCAAGGTTTTATTTGTTTGTTTGTTTACTTTACTGAAAACTACATCATACAATCAGTATTGACAGTGTTGATTGTCACGATAGCAAATGTGCTACTGAGACTACACATGTTACATTCTCCTACAGATGGAATCAAATCTATCAGGAGATACAGGAACACACCTGAAAGCCGGACTCAAGACCTGCGCTGCACTTGATTCACATCGCTGGTATCTTTAAGACACGG
Source organism: Thunnus maccoyii (assembly GCF_910596095.1). NCBI lineage: Eukaryota > Metazoa > Chordata > Actinopteri > Scombriformes > Scombridae > Thunnus > Thunnus maccoyii. Next base: position 32,990,869 of record NC_056535.1, on the reverse strand, counting down.
ACCTCTACCTGCTGCACTGCTCCATCCTCAACTTTCACATCAACTCTGACCGAGCGATCTGTGACATACATATCCCCAAAACAAGCTACTCAGCTGACAGAATTCTTTGCTTTTACCTTGTGTCTTTTTTTTATAAATCATCACGTATAATAAAATGTAAATGTTTATTTTTGTTTGTTTGTTTGTGGTATTTCAGTCTCGTTTCTGAGCACCTCATATTAAAGAGTCAGTTGTTGATTTTGAGAATTGTTTTGGTTCTTCAGGACTTCAGTGCTGCTGTTGACACAATCAACCATCAACCACACTCTAAGTAAAGGCATTAGGCAACATCAGTGTCAGGTTTGTATGCTAAAATAGGACATCAAAGTAAAAATGAGCTTAGTGTAACATCTCTTGCAGCTTTCAATTGAAGTAATATTATAAATAGGTGTGAATATCACATTTATGGCTTCTGTCATTTCGTTCCATCTTAAAGTACAGAGTGAAATTAGCAAACGTCTGTGCAAAGTGTGCAATTTTCTATCATTACTTTTCTCTTGGCCATTCACTTGTACTGTTGATGATGATGTTTTATTTCGGTGGAACAAAGAGTTCATGCTTCCTGTTGAAACCACAACAGTTTTACCACACTGAGTTAACTGGTATTTTGTCTGTCAAATCGTTGCCTTTTTTTTTTTAACCACGTCCTTCCTTATACACAGAGTAAGTTTGTCACGAGGTTTAGCAGGAATGGACCCAAATGCAGAGACCAGAATGCAGAGTTGGCAGAAATCTTCTTTTAATAATGCAAAGGTCAGGTCAGCACAGGGTGAAACAGAACAAGTATAACAAACAATCCAACAAGTACTGAACAGAAAACCAGGACTTAAAAAGAAACTGAACTAACAAGGAGATGAGGTGCAGGTGGGGAGATGGGTGGAGAACTCAGGAGAGGGGAGTGAACAGACAGGGAGCTGATTGGCTGAGGAAACACAGGACGCAGGGCAGGGCTGATGAGGCTAACACAGGGCAGGTGCGGAGGAGCACAGAACACACAAGGGAAACAGAGCAACAGAAAACCAAAACCCAGAAAATACAAACTCTCAACGTGACCTACACTAACCCATCCAAGAATACCCACGAACACAAACCCAAGTACACAACGCAACAAGCAAAACATATGACCAGAAGGACTCAACAGAAGTGCAACACAGGAAACCCAAAGAACACAAAAACACAACGAGTCGGCCAGGCAGGATGTGACATAAGGGGCCCTTAATTTAACTAGATCTGCATGGTTAACTAAACTTTACTTACTTGACTGAGATTAATTAACATTTAACATTTCTTTAGGATAATGTCATTGTACAACAGAAGAGGATTCAAACAAGGGTCAAAAATAGTTGAGTTGCCTGGGTAGTTGTAGGAAAAGACAATACATTTTTGTCTGGTTTGGTATATGAATGTAATTCACAGAGCTCTGAATAAGAGAAAAATGTATTAAATTTACTTAAGAGTCTGCACTTCAGACTGATGCATCGACTCAGAAGGACGGGGAGTCTTTCCCTGTAAGACTCAAGTTTTTTCTATCAGTAGTTTAGCCACCTTCGCTGCATACAACTAGGGGTGCAACAATTAGTCAACAATGTTGACAAAAATCGATAACAAAATTAGTCACAGAAGAATTCAATTGTCGATAATTATCGGTTACGTCATCACACGTCTTTTTCACGCTGTGGAGCTGAACAACATTGTTTTTTGTATGGAGTGAGTCATCTCGCTTTCTACCTATCTCTGCTGAGAGTTGCACATGCGTTACAGTGAATAGTGGGAGGCGACAGGTGAACAACATACCAAATGGCGGTGGCTGATTTAACACCCTCTCGTCTCAAAATATCAAAGGTCTGGGAGCATTTCACTCTCGACGCACTGAAGAAAAAGATAACCTGCAAGTTTTGTAAAGCTGACCTCACGTATCACGGGAGCAAGTCTGTAATGCATGAGCATTTGAAGAGGAGGCATGTTTGAGATCAGGACAATGTAGACTCGCCTTGGTAAGATATTTAGCTTGTTAGCTAGATAGCTAGCTATGTATAGACGGAGTTGTCTCTGGCTTTTAACATTAATATAGTGCTGTAGTGCTATAGAAAAAATGAGACGTATATCTCTTTTGAACATCAACTGTATTATTTAACTTCACAATCCAAAATTACAATGATGCAGTACTCTTTTTCACTTGTTTACTTATTTTTTATGTTAATTGGTGCTATTGGTACATTACGCCAGCACTCTCGTTTACATTTTCAGTCCCTCAAGTTAATGTTATAAGTCAAGACAAAATATTGCTCAAATGTATCCTTTCTCAATTTTTAGATTTAGATTAGATTTATTTTTTTATCAAATTTATGCAGTCTTACTAAGAAGACTAAAGGTACCATGGATGGTTTTCTGCAAAAGAAGCAGACGTGTACTCCACAGCAAGCAACTGCCCTCAAAACTCAATATTAAACATGCTGGTCAATGACATGAGGCCACTCTCCATGGTTGATGGTGAAGGGTTTCAACAAAAGATTCACCAGTTCAAACCCGAATACACCCTGCCATCCTGAACCCTTTTCACCCACTTGATGGAGAAGAAATATGAGACAGCCTTTCTGAAGGTTAGTGTTACACAAATACACACACAAACAATAGCAATTATATATTTGATATAGGCAATGAAATAAACAGATTTCACAAATAAATAATATTAAGACCACTGATCAATAATTTAATTTGATTAAATCATAAAATGACAACAATGATGTAAATAAAAATCCATAAATGTTATGTTGAATATTTACTTTATAGACTGCTTTTCACTTCAAAATTTGAACTAAAATCATTTCTCTTCTGATGTCCTTAAAGGTGAAGGAGATCATAAAAGAGGTCAACAGCTCCCTCACATTGACAGCTGATGTGTGGACCAGTCATGGAGTGTCCTGCCATTTCATCACTGAGGATTTATCTTTTGTATCAGTTGTAGCCTAAACAGCAGTAAAGTTTATTAAAAGACATTTTTTTATCTTTATTGTCTTTATTGTTAGTAAGCACATGCTTAAAACAACCTCAAGCCAACAAACAAACAACAACTGGTAGCTAAATAGTGCCATTGAGTAATTGTGTGATTTACATTTACATTTATATTTTTCATTTAGCAGATGCTTTTATCCAAAGCGATGTACATATGAGACTGATACAACACAAGCAGGAGACAACAACACGAGTAAGTGCCATAAAGCTTAAGTTTGGGCCCGATAGGATGTAGATTCCAACAGGCAGTGCAACAAGGCAATGATTTGAGTGCATAGAAGCATTTTTTTCAGGGGGGGCGGAGTTTGTTTTGTTTTGGTTTTTTTTATTTGTTTTTCTTGTTTTTTCTCTACTTACAGTCCATCTAATGCACAGGTGTTCGCGAAAGAGCTGGGTCTTTAGTCTTTTCTTAAAGATTGAGAAGGACTCTGCAGATCAAACAGAGTTTGGTAACTCGTTCCACCACCGGGGAACTACAGAGGAGAAGAGTCTAGCTAGTGACTTAGGGTCCTCATTGGCAGAGCGTAATGGGCAGGAGGGAGTGTAGACCTGAATGAGGGAGTTCAGGTAGGCAGGAGATGTTTTAGTTGCTGTTTTGTAAGCAAGTGTCAGGTTTTTGAATTTGATGCCTGCAGCAACTGGGAGCCAGTGGAGGAATATCAACAGCACTAGAAGCTGGTTTTGGGGATATGTATGTCACAGATCGCTAGGTCATAGTTGATGTGAAAGTTGAGGATGGAGCAGTGCAGCAGGTAGAGGTCTGTGTCTTAAAGATACCAGTGATGTGAATCAAGTGCAGCGCAGGTCTTGAGTCTGGCTTTCAGGAGTGTTCCTGTATCTCCTGATAGATTTGATTCCATCTGTAGGAGAATGCAACATGTGTAGTCTCAGTAGCACATTTGCTATTGTGACAATCAACACTGTCAATACTGATTGTATGATGTAGTTTTGAGTAAAGTAAACAAACAAATAAAACCTTGATGGTACACTCGATAGACACCACCACACAGAGTCCAGTTTAGCAAACTGGTGCCTGCAGTATCTCTAAGTCAAGTCTGGACTCAACCTGACTTGTTTATGGCAAGACCCACATAAATGTGGGTGTTTCTGTAACTTATATAATGTGCATCTCATGATGTAACACTGAGGCATTTTGCATGTTTAAATGTAACTGCAGCTTGAATATAAATGACCATACACATATACAAACATACACTGACCTCTTTGCTTTTCCTTCATGCTTTGTTTCTTGTGTTTTTACAAGGTGCAAAACCTGTTGGACATAAGAAGAAACAGAAGGGAGCAAAAGAATTGTAGTAAAATGAAAGAGCAGTTACCATCAATGCACACTATTCACTTCAATTAAATATTCCCTCAACTGATGTTATATTACCTGTAGCTTTAGATGAAGATACAGTATAGTGTATAGTAAAAGATAACACTACAGAGTATAGTATGTCTTTGAACAGCTTCTTATTGTAAGCAAGGTAACTTAGTTAGAGTGAGCTAAAAGCCGGCACACTAATGCTGGTCTCTGTCTCTGCCTAAAACTGTAACAGAATCCATCAAAATGTCCTTTTCAGATATTACAAAAAAATCATGTTTGAACAAATGTGACCTAACATAATTAGTTTGATCAAATTCAAATGCAACCTGCCTGGCTTATCCTAAAATATGTTTTTCACAAAGTCACACTGGATTTTGTTCCACCTTTATTTCTATGTGGAACAGAGCAGACATATTTGGTTTTACCCTGCTTAGTTCACTTCATAGAGTTCAAAACATTAGAAACCTTGAGTCTTTCCACAGGCCAGTGTGAAAGATGGTGTAAAATAGTAGATATAATATATATCACAGATATATCACTATTGGTGTATATGTTGTCCGATATGTGTCTATATGTTTTTTTTATTTTTTAAAGTTATATAGGCATCATTTATATATTATATATTTGATCTTTTTTCTTAATTCAAGTTTAATATACAGAAATATATTTTTGTTCTATTTGTGTTTTTTTTTTTTTATGATTATTTATAGTTATTAAATTCCAATTGAAGCTTACTGTTTCAGTGCACTGATGTCATTTAGGACAATAAAGTTCATTGTTAAACTGTAAAATATCCAAATATCCTGCTTCCATTACATATTAAATGAAAATTAACTTAAAGCTAAATCTGAAGTTGTACATCAAATGTCAATTTATCGTTACATACTGCACATTGTCCCATTAAATACAATACAATATATATATATATATATATATATATATATAAGAATAAGAAGATAAAGAAGATATATTTAAGGCACAGACTGTTGACACTGGGAATCTCTAAATCAGACAGATGATTACAGATTTAATATTTAATTTTTTCCACGTCTGAACCTTAGTTGGATTTTCGAGTAAATAGTGTCAGCCCTATTACATTATCCCTACAAAATGTTATAAAGTAAAAACAAATGTGTTTTTTGGGGTCTGTTTGTATGTGACTGGAGGTGTTTGAAGACTGAAAACCAGTGATGAACTCTCTTACGTTCGTAGACAAAGAATGCGATGAACATGAGCAGCAACAGCAGCAGATCCAAACAGAGAGCCACAGCAATGGTCAACCAAGATGTCTGATCTGTGTGACAAAACCAGACATTAAGATGATATCAGACATGAATGAAAATGACCATCAGGAGCACCAGCACATAACATTAACATCCAGATCACAACTGATGAAATGTTTGTAGTTAGTGGTATTTTACCATGACCGATTAAAGACTCTGAGTCTTTTCTTACCAAATGAAGGTGAGGAGGTTGGTGGCACTGAAAAGAAAACAGTCAGAACTTCATTTAAGTTGTTTTTGCAAACAATAGTAGATTTAAAATGATAGATGAAATGCTGTGACCAGACACTAATTATTTCTAAATGACCTTTATTTGTTGTATTGAGATTTACTGCACAATGTTGTATGTAATTTACATTACTGTAAGGTGGTTACTTTAAATAGAGGCCAAAAGTGCACAGACAGTGAGAAACCCATATATATATATATTTTTTTTTTTCCTGAGTTTTAATGGAAATCATCCAGTTGGCTGTAGAGGATTTTTGACTTCATTGTTGGGTTAGTTTCTAATTAAAAATTAAATACAGAAAAAATCAGGAGCACAAAGCATAAAGGTGAGGAGGTTGGTGACACTGAAAAGCAAACAGTCAGAACTTTAAGTTGTTTTTGCAAACAACAGTAGATTTAAAATGTTTTAAATCAAACGGGGGTAGCAAAGGAGAAAATAAAGTTTGTATTTAAGAAAAAACTGAAGAAATCTGTCATCTGAAAAATGGTATTATATTCATATAAACACATATGTTTAACTATCGTTTCTCTTTTGCCTGACATAGATTATTTAAAGAATAACATTGTTAAAAAGTGTCACTTAACCTACAAAATGATTAATAGCACACATTTTAATTTTGACAGTTAAATATTAATATACTTAACTGTCAAATATATTTGAAATAATACATGCTACTGTTCAGAAAAATATCAAAAATATCATTAACTCACTGTTGAGTATCTACATTAGAACATGTTACTACATGAAATGATAAATTAAAACAAAATAAAGATGGATAGTCACACAGATGTAAGTTGGATGAAATGCCAGACAGTAATAATTACTAAATGACTTTCATTTGTTGTATTGAGATTTACTGTACAATGTTGTATGTAATTTACATTACTGTAAGGTGGTTACTTTAAATAGACAGTGATAAAACCCTTGTATGTGGACATTTTGTTGTTTTCTGAGTTTAAATGGACATCATCCAGTTGGCCGTAGAGGATTTTTTTGACTTCACTGTTGGGTTAGTGTCTAATTAAAAAATTAAATACAGAAAAAATGTCAGTGGAGCTCAATGACACAATTCCTTAGACATCTATGTGTCTTGGCCTAAATAATGATAAATGGAAATTTCATTTTGGTTGCAGGGATGCATTTGTTGATGAAATTCTTTTCTTTTCTTTTGACGAGAGAAAGTGTTGTGAAGTCAGCTGGGCCGGATAGCCACGCCAATCATCTTTCTCCTAAATATGATTGGGCAGGTATTTATTACATAATAAGTTCCCTTGCTTAGCCCTGCCTAACTGCAACCCAGTAACAAGGGAAGGGAGAGAGACTTTCTAAAGAATTCCATGGGCTATGTCAAAGGCTATGTTCTCATACTTTTTAGGTGTTTACTATATGCACATTAGATCCCAAATTACATAATTAATAGCCAATCATGGATTTGCCTTTCAAGAGGCTTTAAATGTTTTGAGTGAGTGATGCAGGGTGAATGAAGTGTGCTGTGGATTATACACTGATGTGGTGATTGCACTCAGAAAGTGCATCAGTGCGGCTCATTGACTTGTTTTTAATAGTTTTTAGACAACAATGGAGGTCTACGGCACAGAGGAATAAGATATATCATTGTTGGTGTGGCATTGCAAATGAGATTTGTTGACAATAAGAGAATATAGAAAATCACCAGTCTTATCATTTAAAGAATCGAGAAAAATTATAATGAAAAAAAACATTTAAAAATCAAAATATCTCAATTTACACACAAAACAACAAACCTGTGGCCGCAGCATTTGTCCACTCACCTACAATCATCTCCAGTTTGTTGAAGAATGGGTTACTGTGTCTATTGTCAGTGTTTTCTGCTCCACACCAGTATGTCCCAGTGTTGTCTGTTGTTACGTTTCTCACAGTTATGGTGATTTTTCTCCTCTCTCTGTCATCCTCCATTGAAAACTTCCCAGTGTTCGTCCTGGGCTTTGAGGTGCTCCATAGAGGTTGACATATAGATGGATCTTCTCCCTTACAGATGAATTTCTTAATGGGAGCACCTTGTGGGTAATTACACCAGTATGTGAAACTTTGTCCACTAGTTGGGGATCTCTTGAAGCCTGTAATATCTGTGGATAGAAAGACAAAGACAAATTCGAATTCAAACTCTTTGGCATTTTTGGCATCTCACTTTCTTTATTTCACTTCAACTTTCACTGTTATCTGCACGCATATTTACATTTTTTCATGATAGTTGCATTTTATTAAATATCAAGTGTCAGCCAAACCATTTTGTCGGCTGCCAATACGACATCTGAATGCGTATAAATTTGTGTTAACGTCTTTTAAATCACCTGTTGTGTTGAGTCATGTTTCACTGATAAACAGAAAATGAAAGTCAGAAAAAAGCCTCTAACCAGTAGAGGAGAGCTGAATCTGTATTACTCACTTTTAATCTCCAGTTGTATTTGTCTGAGTGAAACTCTGTAACTTCCTTCCTTTGATTTGACTCCACACCAGTAGACACCAGCATGCTGTGAGCTCACATTACTGATGGACATGTTGAAGCTGTTGGTGTCTGTGAGAGTGAATGTCCCGTTTGACTTTTCAGAAGATTGTGTTGATAAAATCTCCTCACAGATTTCATTGTTATCTTTGCAGATAAACTTGACATAGGAGTATTTTTTAGGGAAATCACATGTGATGGTGGTTTTAGCTGTTCTGTACGCAGTTTGATTAAATGGTGTCCGGCAGCCATCTTTCACTGCAAAGAAAAAAGAAAAGTAAAACATGCAAAATCGAACATTGTAATACTTTGCTAACACATGTTGGAAATGTATCATCGTGCTCATATACAGTAAAGGGTGCATCATGTGCATTTATCTATTCATTATATCTGCCTCTCCTGTCCTGTAATGTTTGCTTCATAGCAAATTGATTTCCATTTTTAGTTACTTTGTTGCTCATCTTCACAATAGCCAAGCTTTTTAAATGTATTGACTTAATACAGTCTTCAGGAAAAGGTGAATTATTTTCTGAATACTTTGTACCCTATCACCCAGAGACTAATGTTAGCAAAGCACCCAACTGCACCATGAAACTGACCACACTGCAGCACTTTACAAAACTTCAACCAACTGGAGAAGTGAAGAAAGTCGGCTGCTGTGCAAACTGAAGACAGAACGTTAACAACACAGCGTTTCGTTTCGTTTTTTCCCCTCCTTACTCCAAAACACACAGACCAACTTGTGATTTTACAAAAGACATTAAACCAGTGATGTTGGTAAGTAAATGACACTTTCATTTCATTATTATTATACTGAAGAAGACTAAGATGCTTCCAAATTAATGCAGTTCACTTTTCTAAATCAAAAAGCTGCAAACTTTCACACACTTTTCTCTACTTTTTTCTGTTTGTCAGACGTGACCTTCATCAAGACCATTTAATCTAAAGTTATGTTTCATATTAAAGTTCAGTGGACACAGGACACCAGTGAATGACACACAGTGTATTGAAGGAAGCATCAGAAGAGCCAAAAATAGTCCCTCTCTTATTATTTATTGAATCAAGAATTGACTTTGAATCAATAATCAATTCTGAATTGAATCGTGACACAAAGAATCAGAATCGAATTTGTGAGATTCCCAAAGATTTCCACCCCAATGGGATAAATATACTGTAATTAATGTGCAACCAAAATACAGATACATTTCTGAAATGTCTTTGCCTGATGCCTGTGTGTTGTGTTGTTACATTTTTGTTAGTTTTCTTCATGTTTTCTTTGTGATGTTTTGTTAAACTTCACTTTGTCTTTGATACAGATGCAGCATCTCTTACCGACTTTCAGTTCCAGTTCCTGTTCCCCGGGTCCATAGAATGAGAAATGGTCTTGGTCAAATTTACACTGGTACTCCCCAGAGTCATCATGTTCAAGTTGTTTAATGGCCATCCTGAGATTTTTATTTCTTGTATCATGGTACAGGGAAAATCTGCCCTTCTCTTCCCACACATCCTTTTTAGTGGTTTGTATGCTTGCTCCTCTGGGTTTAATAACCTCTATCTTTTGATATTCCTGATCTGCTCTTGGGTATTTGCAGGTGAGTTCAACCCATCCTCCTTCACATCCCCTCACTTCAGATGAGACCTCACAGCCTGTTGATCAGACAAAGAGAAAAGTTCCCATCATGTCAGACACTGAAACAATCCCAGAACAGTCTGAATAAGAACCGTATCAACAAAACATCCACTGTCTCATCATGCTGGTAAACAGACTTTCTGGATTAATCAATAGATCACAGAGTTGTTCAATTGATCCTGTTTAATGTGTAATTTTATTCACACATATAGTGTTTTGTGGTAATTTCTGTAAAGATTCTGAAAGGCCTCTACTCATAAAATCTTAGTATAAATTTATAAAATACTCTGTAGCCTGCCACGGTGTATTTTTTGATTCAACCACCAGGAGTCACCAAAGTCAGGTTTTCAAATCCTAGTGGCTTTATGATTCAAGATAAGAATTGAAATAAATTTGACTTCGTATTTCATCGCTGACAAATATATACACCAGATGTCTCCTCCTTCACTGTAAAGTTCATGCCCAGTATTTGTGCACTGGAAGCTTCAAGTTTCCACATCACACTTGTGGAAGTTACAAACTAGTTGTGAAATCACAAATCATGCTCTTACGTAAACACATTAAACTGAGTTCAAGGTGAGCTCAGAAAAACTTTCCTCATTCAGCAGATGAACGTGAAAACAAACTCTGCACACACATCAATCAAATATCAATATGTCAATCAATAGCCCTGGACCTAACAAGCAAAATGAGCCATCAGAATTAGTTTTAACCCTTTCTTGTAAATAGTTATGCCCATTAAAGTTTGGATGTTTCTCTTTTAAATGGGGAAATAGGCTATAAATATAAATATAAATAGTTCAGTTATTGTTTATGATCATTCTAGATGTTCACCCTTGACCTCTATAAAATCAAAAAGGTCAGTGGCATAGTTTGACCTGAGTAAAAGTGGAGTAAAATATAATTTGAGAACCATAAATGTTTGTTTTTCTTTGTCAGTTTTCACCTGTGTCGTTTATTAATTATGAGGCTGTTAAAAGCTTAACGTTGCTGTCAGTTCCACGAAAAACTTTACAGATTTCACTCATCAGTTGTAATAAACTGTTTTAAATTAAAATAAAATATATAGCGGACACTGTCAAAAATGTATTTTGTGATATTTATAATTCATCATAAATCTTGAATGGAATTATTCACATTAAATATTTCTTTTATTTTCAAACAGTCCTGGTTGACATGAAATAAAAATGGGTTCATACGCACATACATGGCATAAACAGGATATAAACATAACATTCATTAGTCTGTAATATCTGTAATCAGGTATTAATCTTTTTACCTGCCATTAGTGAGAGGATGAGGAGAAGAAAGTTCTTCATTATGTTGGCCTTCGATGCTGAGATCCTTCGTCCTCGAGTGTTAACTCTAGTTGGTTATTTCCTCTTGTCTTGTTGCTACAGTTGGTTTGTCTCAAGTGTTGTGTTTCATGAATTTTTAGATGTTGCCTAAAAATATCATGCCCCACCTTTCTGTCTATCCTTCCCCCTTTTTTTTAAGTCTCAAACACAACTCCTTCCTCATTATTGCTACTTGATGTCGACAGTAAACACCAAATAAGGGGTGAGAAAGAGGAGAAAGAGGAAGAATACCTTAAATTCAGAGAAATCCTCTGATGCAGACATGATGTGTCAGGTAGAAAGTAACTTACAGTATGAGGAGGAGAGACACAGCAAATAATAAAATAAAGTATATCTACATCAGAAAATGTGTATCTGCACAGTTCCTCGATGCAAAACAAGTGACAGAGGGAATACAAAGGCAAATTAAAACTGCAAGCAGCGATGACCGAGCCTTTGCACCCTTGTGCACGTCAGGCTGTGCTGCAGTCAAAGTGCTGTTCTTGTGGAGCAACATGATATAGCAAGACCTTTATTAGAGGACAACTGACACGAATGTACATTTTCCTGAATATTGGAGATTGCATGTAGGAGAAAGCTATCATATCCTGGGTCCAGTATGTGGTGCTAGAAAACATTCACTAAATGTACATTTTGTTGCAGCATATCAAATTTAGACTACACACTTTAAATTTCATTTAAATCAAAGGAAGTTTGTAATATAAGGCTTGCTTCCTGTTGCCAATAGGCTGTGCTACACAAGTGGGTCATTAATGCAGCAATACATTAAGTTGATGTTGCCTCACATGCATATGAGTTGTCATGAATATCGGATCTTACACCAAGGAGTTAAATACCACTTCCTGCAACCACTATGTGGCGCTAGAGAACACCCACTAATTATACGTCATGTTGCTGTATGTCGTATAGATCACACCATGTAAATTCAATGTAATCAGATGATGTTTGTCATTTAAGGCTGACTTCCTGTTGTCAGTAGGAGGCGCTATGACTGTGACTGAATATTGACATGTAGATGTGTTCTGGCATGGATTCGAGTCAAGCCTGTGAAATTTGGGCAGACTGGATAAAGTCCAGTGGAGCTACAACAACTTTCCATTTGTCTGTCAGCTGCACACCATACGGCATGATGAATTTCTTTAGAGATGTTTCGAAAATATGTTAAGCAATATCAGACTGACACACTTTTAAAATATGTCTTTGAATAAAGCAAGGTTTAACACTTGAACAGTGTGAAGTTTTAAAAAATTCCCTCATGTCAGTGAAATTTAGCATAATTGTTATTTTAAGGAAGTTGTTGAATTTTAGCTATATAACACAGGACTTAACACATTTTTATTACATTTTCTCAGCACATCTTTATTGAAAATCTTCAGTGGTGGAAGAAGTACTCTAATCTTACGTGAAAGTACCAACACAACAAAGTAAAAATCCCCCATTACAAGTAAAAGTCCTGCATGAAAAATCCTACTTCAGTAAACGTACATGAGTATTATCAGCTTGATGTAGTTAAAGTATTGCAGTAAAAGTAGTGATTTGAACCCCTTCAGGGGCTTCGTGTCGGGATCCTGTATCACCCTGACGGAGTTAATTTCACAATAATGACCCCCTCACTGTACATTATCCCTTACATAGGCATCTATAATGACCCCGACTACACACTGCTTTTTGTAAGATGTCAAAAGCCTAAAAGGTTGGAAACTACTGGTTATTATTAATAATCTAATAATGTCATATATAATAATATATGAGTCAGAGGGACCAAACCACTACTCTTACTGCAATACTTTAATTACATCAAGCAGATAATATGTAATACTTTTGTACTTCTGTACTTTTAATGTAGTAGGATTTTTCATGCAGGTCTTGTATTGGAGTATTTTTACATTGCTGTATTTGTACTTTTACTGAAGTAAAGGATCTGAGTACTTCTACCACTAAACAATATAATAAAGATAATGTAATTTCATAAATGAAAGACGTTAGCTAACCGCTTACATTAACCGTTAGGTCAGTTGCAATGACAGATATGGAAAAAAACAAACACGAGTCCTGAAATGAAATTTTTCCAGCATAAGATGTTTGATTAATGTTAATAACTTTTACTTCATCCACACCACCACAGCTCCTGTATTATTATACTGATATATGAGAAAAATATCACAAACTGTGGAGCAGCTACAACAGAAGTACAGTACTGTATGTTACTACATAACAATTAAAACTAAAATAAAATAAATAGATGTGGATAAAGTTACTAGGTACGAGTACAATATTGATAACAGAGAAATAGAAACTGAATATTTTGAAATATAACAGTGACTTGAGCTCCATAAAAGAACGTAAGTTCTGGGGATGTTATAGAAATTTAATAAAGGGCTTGAAATGATAAACCAAGTAAATAGTGCTCTGATTTTTTGATGAGCAGTACAACTGCAAATTGCTTTTTGTTTTTCCTGCTGAATAATATAATACATCTGCTGCCTACATAAACTAAGGTACAGTATATCAGGCATAATCAATAATAAATTTCAGTTTAAACTTAAACTTTTCAGTTGAAATGTTTGCTTTTATTTTCAGATGGACCAGCGGTTTCTCCTCAAATGTCAGTCATGAGCTGTAGATAAATATTTATTTATGTGAAGTACACTGTAAAAAAAAAGAAGTTATTTCAAAGAAATTTACTGTATTATTTTACAGTTTTTTTGTTGTTTTTTTTACATTAAGTGTAAATGCCATAAAAACACAGTAAATTATTTTTATTAAAAATATTCACCATAAAATAAAAGCTGTAATCTGTAAATTAAAATAATGGAATATTATAATTATTTAACAGGATTATTCAATTATTTAATTTTAGTTTTTTTACAGCAAAGCTTTAAATCTAATGTAAAAAAACACACACACAAAAAAGTAAAAAAACTCAGTTACTGTCAAATAACAGTAAAAAATCCTTTTGTTATTCTACAGAGAATTTTTAAAAAAAAAAATACTACTATTGTAAAATAAAAATAAAAATTCATGATAAAATATTGCTAGAATGTTAAACAAATGTCTGCACAAAAAAAGAAAAACATTGAAGAAATACCTTAAAATTACTTAATTTGAATAAAGGCTTGTTTTATACAGTATTCTTTTGTAAATTCATAGAATTATCCAATTTATCCTTAAGAATAAGTCACATCAAAGCACAGATTTCTTGATGTAAAACACAAAAATGTTATGTAAAATTATATTCAAATTACCCTCCTTTAACACCCATTAATGGTATCTTGAGAGTTTTAGGCTTTAATTGTATGTGATTATCTCATCTATTTACAGTAAATTCATGGTAAATATTGGTTTTGTACTATACAAAAAATAGGATCATGTGAAAATGGCTTACAAAAACATAATTTTAATAATCATTACTTTATATAAACATTATTTGAAAGTAATTACAAGCAACTATCCAATATATCTACAGACTTTTCAAATTAATGTATGATATTTACTGTATATAAACAGTATTTGACAGTAATTACAATTAACTATCCAATATATCCGTCTGACACTCTTCTTCAGAGGGAATTTTTTTATATATTGTATGTACACTGCCATCATTCTTCAGAACCTGCCACTTAAAGGCTATCTGAAGCTAAAAAGAGCTATTGTATTTAGGTCTTGATGCACAGCATATTGGTGTTGGGGCTACATATCAAAATCAAATGGTCATAAAATGTGTGTTTGTTGTATCCTATGTTCCATCCTGGTTGTTGAGACTGAAAGATCTCTTAATGATTGACATTGACAATTATGTCCCTTGCCCGTTTGTAATTATGTAGACATAAATAAATTACAGATGTTGGTATAGTGGTCTGCAAACTCCTAGCGGTAGAGTAGGACTTGTATTTAGCTTAGCAGTTATATGAAGAGGGGTTAACAGCGGTAATGAGACAGGTAGGACCAACCATGCCTTTTTAAGCACTATAGGAGCCTTTCAACTAGCCTGAACATGAACCCTCACTGCATGGCCTCAGCCACTCTGCAGTTCAACGAGACAACCCACAAGCAAGGGCTCTTCTAAGTATAGTTGGATCAATCAATGCAATAATGGTTACAGATTGTACACAGTTGATATACCTTCAAAAATATCATGTATTCATACAGTTAAAGCCCAACTGTGGGACTTTTGTCTCTCCCCTTTGGCAACGAGAATAATTACAAAAACACTATCGACGCTTGCTTACATCATAGGCTCCGCCGCAGACTACTCTGTTGCTACTGTTGTGGCTAAAAAATGGTGGATACATTTTTTTGAGCATCAGGCAACCCCCACAAAATGAGTCATTTCACCGTCAGAATTTGATCCATTTGGTCCAAAAATTTGAAAGTCTAGAAGAGTCACACAATTAAATTATTTTGTCCCCATTCAAGTTAGCCAAGAACTAACTGGAAGCTAGCCACTCAGACAGCAGAAGTCTGGATCGCATGCTCTGCCCTTAGAGCATTCATCTAACCAGCATAAGAATGTTGCCACCGACATCAGATTAAAAAATCTGTATAATGGCAAATACAAGAGATTTATCAGGCAGTTATAGGCTTAATCAGCATTGTGTGAACTCTGGTGTCTTGTATATGCATTTGTATGTTCTATGGAGGTTTTGCACATGACTGGTCTTCATATTCGCATACATATATTTTTGTATAAACCTATTGGTCTCTTATCTGAGTGTTGCAGTCACAGAATATTTAGTGTGTAAATCAAGCACTTACTGTATTTGGCTGTTTTCTTACCATTACTTATTAAATAGATTTTTTTTCTTGTTACTAATTTTCTTATGTATATGTATTTGCATTATCTATGAAGGTTTTGCACATGATTGGTTTACATATGTACATACAGGCATTTTTATTGTTAGCATGTAAATCTATCGGTCACTTATTTTGCTGTTATTATCACATGTATGATATATTGAGTAGATCACTCAATATATCACATATATATATATATATATATATACACATACACAATACTCGTCTGGCTGTTGTAATCATAGAATGTGTTATATTTCTTCCTGTTAATTTTTTTTATTACTATTTCTCTTACTGATGTTCTTCTGATTAATATTTGTCTCTTGGTTGTTCGTATTTATGTACATGCTCTTGCAGGCTATTTTTTATGAAGATTCTGACCATGATGAGGTTACATATGTTCACCTCCATGCTATTTTTATTGTTTGTTTGTAAATCAGGTGATCACTATCTGGTTGTTGCAATCACATAATGTGATATATCTCCTTGGATGGCTTAAATTGTCTTAAATTTTCTTATTATTATTTTTGTTATTACTTATTTTTTGATGATGCCTGTTTGGATGATTCATAGCAGTTGGATGTAATTACCTAACCTGATGCGCTAGATGACTTATTACACAGAACCATCTCTGAAGTCTTCCATGGAAAGTGTTTGGAAAAGGACTCGGCAAGTGATTGGATGAACCATCTGTCTATCACTGTCTATCATCGTCTTACTTTGTGAGGCAGCTGGATTTGCGACGTCAATTGGTCCAAACCACCGATGGTTCGGATACAAGCGCATAACTTGAAGCCTGACAAGATGGATTCTCTCATGATCTTGAGAATCCAGCTGCCTTGCAAGATAAGTAATCACCAGCAGGTTCCTGGCTGCTGTTTAATAGGGGTTACACCCACAATTGTTTCAGTAACGCTGAGGAAAGCCTAGAGCTGAAACGTGTGTATTTTGCTGCTGTGCATCATTAAAAAAGTGATATATTATATGATTTGTTATTATTATATTGTATTATATTTGTGAGGGCCGACGACGTCATTTGTTATTTTTGTGAGATGCTGACCTGACAGTGTTTTTTGTTATCACACATATTGACATGTGCAACACATGCTTATTTTAAAAAAGATAAGTAATTTCATTTCACAAACTGAAGGTAGCTGTGATAAAGGTTGTAAATCCACTTTAAAAATGTTGGAAGCTGTCTCCCAATACATTATGTTAGACCACAACTTGAAATTGCATATGGAGCATCCATGAGTTTTTTCCTTGTGAAGGTGCAATCATTTGTAGATCTAATTTTTCTTCTCTAAATATTAAGACCCAAACAGTCAGTCTGTGTTCAACAAAATTCAAAGCCCTCATTGCAGTCCTACTGCTCCCTCAAATCATTAGGTCACTCCAACATTTCTACATTTCGAAGGGAACAAAGAGCAAAAAGCAGAGGCCATATAAGGTGAATAAAGAGGGACCTCAATATGAGTAAAGCTTTAGAATGGTTTACAAATGTTTTTTGTTTTTTTAGCAATAAGTGAGAGATGTATGAAAGACTGGGATTTGATGCTAGGACTCAACAGTTCAAGCAAGGCTCGAACTTTGATAATATGGGTAATATGGGAGTGAAGGGATGTAAGACATGGATGAAGACCTTAAAATAGTTGAAAAAACATAAATTTAAACATAAAAAATGTCTCTATAGTCTCTGTGCTTCAGACTGATCAAGAAAGTGCGCGCAGATTCAAATGAATGTTGTACAATCATTTGTACAACATCGATGTACAAATGATTGTATCGTGATATCGAAGATATCCGGTGGGATAAATTACTGCATTTTGCTTTCATTTATGGTCGCGCTAAGTCTCTCTCCTCTCCTCTGTTTCACCGCAGGCGGGGCTGAGCAATCCTTGCATGTGTGAGCGTGTGTCCTCTGAGCGGAGACAGTGAACCACGTGAAGTACTTGAGTTAATGACAACTACAGTAGTTGCATTACTGTAAGTGCAATAAAAGCTCTGTGAGTAAAAAGCCATTAAGAGTAATTTAATCCACACAAAAGATGGACAGACAATGGGGGGGCTTTTAAAACACGATATTACGATGGTGGAGGCTAAGTGGTTGATAACTGTCAGCCATTGGCGATGGACGATGGCATTGCCCATCGGCCCAACCCTACTGTATACTCAGAACATCCCCCTGGGTGTTCTCAGTGTCATCTATAACATGTTTCTCAATTCATTGTTTTTGAAAAAGCTCCAGCCATTATCAGATGACATCACAAATTTGAATTTTAGCAAAATAATTTTTGGATTTGGGAGAGATTTGTTCATGTTCGTAAACATTTTGAACCATCTTAGAGCATGGGAATAACATGTATGAATTTCTAAATTGGTCGTAGTTTCCCTTTTGCTATAATGCAACATGCAAGACATTGTACTGATAAAATGTACGAAACTGTTCTTGCTTCCATTGATGTCTGTTGAAGTAATCTGAATGAGGAAAAAAATAAATACATTCTAGTAAAGTATTCTGTTTGAGTTGATATAATGGTACTTTTGCATAGGCCCTCTGGTTTTTGTACATTCAGAACACCATACATTAATGTGAAATGTCTGTAGATATATTGGGGAGTTGCTTGCAATTACTGTAAAATAATGTTCATATGAAGTAAACCCCATACATTTATGGGAAAAGCCTGTAAATATACTGGAGAGCTGCTTGTAATTACTGTCAAATAATGTTAATGTAAAGTTAAGCTCATACATTAATGGGGAAATGTATGTAGATATATGGATAGTTGCTTTTAAATACTATCAAATAATGTTTGTATGAACTAAACCTAATACATTTATGGGAAAAGCCTGTAAATATACTGGAGAGTTGCTTGTAATTATTGTCAAATAATGTTTATATAAAGTAATGATTATTAAAATTATGTTTTTGGAAACTATTATCACATGATCTTATTTTTTCCTACAGTATAAAACCAACATTTATTAAAAAGACAATTACATCTGATTGACAAGAGCCGTGACACTGTTTACATAAAAGTTGGTAAACTCTTCAAGTAAAGGCGTGGACTGCCCGTCCACCTCAAGGTGTAATTATCAGTCTTTACAGCTTGAGCACCTGGTGTGTAAGTTAGTATGCACACAGACTATCTCAGTGGGCTTTTCAGTGCAGTACAGTGCATGTGTCAACCTGTCCCTTTATTTCATGACGAAATATACCAAAATAATAAAGGGATTTACTGTAAATAGATTGGATAATCACATAAAATAAAAGCCTAAAGCTCTCAAGATACCATTAATGGGTGTTAAAGGAGAGTAATTTGAATGTAATTTTACATATTACATGTACTTTGAGGGGGAGTTCTTGTGGATGGATTGATTAACCCTATGAATTTACCAAAGATTACTGTATGAAAACAGGAGTCTTCATTTAAATTAGGTCATTTTAAGGTATTTCTGCAGTCTTTTTCATTTTTTATGCAGGTTTATACATTTGTTTAACATTCTAGCGATGTTTTAAAATGAATAATTATCCATATTTTTAAAATAAATCTGTGTAGAATAACTAAAAGTTTTTTACTGTTATTTGACGGTAAGTGTTTGGCAACTTTTGCTGCCAGACTTTTTACCATTTTTTTACGATTTTTTTTTACAGTGTAGGGCTGCAATTTATGATTATTTTCATTATTGATTAATCTGATTATTTTCTCAATTAGCTGATTAATGATTTTGTCTATGAATTGTCAGAAAATAATGAAAAATGCCTGCTATAATTTCCCACAGCTCAAGCAGATGTATTCAAATGATTGGTTTTGTCTGGCCAACAGTGAAAACACAAAGATATGCTGTTTACTGTCATATAACAGAACTGGATATTAACTGCAGTTATGCTTTATTGTTCTGGTTGTTTTCTTTATGGTCAAACTCAAACTCCAGTGTGCGGAAGGCAAGAGGACCACTGCTGCTGTATGAGGAGAAGCCAAGGAGCCGTCCCAGGATTTGATGCTGCATTCTTCACTTGGATTTCAGATAAGCTTTAAATCTTTAAGGGGCCCCTAATTGAACTAGATCTACATGGTTAACTAAACTAAACTTTACTTACTTGACTGAAATGAATTAACATTTAACATTTTTGTATGATTAATAAGAAAGGATGCGGTAAAAAAAAGGCAGCGATTCGACTGACAAAATACCAGTTGACTCAGTGTGGTAAAACAGCTGTGGTTTCAACAGGAAGCATGAGCTGTTTGTTCCATCTAAATACAACATCATCATCAACAAGAGAAGTGCATGGCCATTAGAAAAGTAATGATAGAAAATTGCACAATTTTTACAGACATTTGCTCATTTCACTCTGTACTTTAAGATGGAAAGAGATGACAGACGCCATAAATGTGATATTCACACCTATTTATAATATTACTTCTATCGAAAGCTGCAAGAGATGTTAAACTAAGCTCATTTTTACTTTGATGTCCTATTTTAGCATACAAGCCTGACACTGATGTCGCCTATTGCTTTTACTTAGAGTGTAGATGATGGTTGATTGTGTCAACAGCTGCACTGAAGTCCTGAAGAACCAAAACAATTCTCAAAATCAACAACTGACTCTTTAATATGAGGTGCTCTGAAACCAGACTGAAATACAGACTGTGTTTTAGTTCAGACAATGTTGCAACTATCCAAAAAAAACACAAACAAACAAATAAACAAAAATAACCATTTACATTTTGTTATATGTGATGATTTACAAAAAAGACACAAGGTAAAGGCAAATAATGATGTCAGCTGAGTAGCTGGTTTTGGGGATATGTATGTCACAGCTCGCTCGGTCAGAGTTGATGTGAAAGTTGAGGATGGAGCAGTGCAGCAGGTAGAGGTCCGTGTCTTAAAGATACCAGTGATGTGAATCAAGTGCAGCGCAGGTCTTGAGTCTGGCTTTCAGGAGTGTTCCTGTATCTCCTGATAGATTTGATTCCATCTGTAGGAGAATGTAACATGTATAGTCTCAGTAGCACATTTGCTATTGTGATAATCAACACCGTCAATACTGATTGTATGATGTAGTTTTCAGTAAAGTAAACAAACAAATAAAACCTTGATGGTGCACTTGATGGACACCATCACGCAGAGTCCAGTTTAGTAAACTGGTGCCTGCAGTATCTCTAAACCATATCTGGACTCGACCTGACTTGTTTATGGCAAGACCCACATAAATGTGGGTGTTTCTGTAATTTATATAATATGCATCTCATGATGTAACACTGAGGCATTTTGCATGTTTAAATGTAACTGCAGCTTAAATATAAATGACCACACACATATACAAACATACACTGACCTCTTTGCTTTTCCTTCATGCTTTGTTTCTTGTGTTTTTACAGGGTGCAAAACCTGTTGGACATAAGAGGAAACATAAGGGAGTAAAAGAATTGTAGTAAAATGTAGTAGTACAGTATTCACTTATGTTAAATTACCTGTAGTGTTCGATGAAGATACAGTGTATTGTATAGTAAAAGATAATGCTACAGGGTGTGGTGTGTCTTTGAACAGCTTCTTATTGTAAGTAAGGTAACTTTGTTAGAGTGAGCTAAAAGCCAGCACACTGATGCTGGTCTCTGTCTCTGCCTGAAACTGTAACAGAATCCATAAAAACATTTTTTTAGATATTACAAATCAAGTTTGAACAAATATGACTTAACATAATTAGTTCGATCAAATTCAAATGCAACCCACCTGGCTTATCCTAAAATATGTTTTTCACACCTTAGTTGAAATATTTGGAATTTTGAGTAAATAGTGTCAGCCTGATTACATGATCCCTACAAAATGTTAGAAAGTGAAAACAAATGTTTTTTTGGGGGTCTGTTTGTATGTGACTGGAGATGTTTGAAGATTGAAAACCAGTGATGAACTCTCTTACGTTCGTAGACAAAGAATGCGATGAACATGAGCAGCAACAGCAGCAGATCCAAACAGAGAGCCACAGCAATGGTCAACCAAAATGTCTGATCTGTGTGACAAAACCAGACATTAAGATGATATCAGACATGAATGAAAATGACCATCAGGAGCACCAGCATGCAACATTAACATCCAGATTACAACTGATGAAATGTTTGTAGTTGGTGGTATTTTACCATGACCAATTAAAGACTCTGAGCCTTTTCTTACCAAATGAAGGTGAGGAGGTTGGTGGCACTGAAAAGCAAACAGTCAGAACATTTAAGTTGTGTTCACAAGTAACAGTAGATTTAAAATGTTTAAAATCAAATGGGGGTAGCAAAGGAGAAGATAAAGTTTGTATTTAAGAAAAAACTGAAGAAATCTGAAAAATGTTACTATATTCATATAAACAAATATGTTTAACTGCCATTTCTCTATTGGCTGTCACAGTTTCTTTAAAGTATAACTTTGTTAAAAAGTGTCATTTAGCCTACAAAATGATTAATAGCACAAATCTTAATTTTGACAGTTACAATATTAATATGCTTATAGAATACAATTAACTCACTGTTGAGTATCTACATTAGAACATGTTACTACATGAAATGATAATTTAAAACAATGTAAAGATGGATAGTCACACAGATGTAAGTTGGATGAAATGCTGTGACCGGACACTAATGACCTTTATTTGTTGTATTGAGATTTACTGCACAATGTTGTATGTAATTTACATTACTGTAAGGAGCACCAGCACACAACATTAATATCCAGATTACAAATGATGAAATGTTTGTAGTTAGTGGTATTTTACGATGACCAATTAAACACTCTGAGCCTTTTCTTACCAAATGAAAGTGAGGAGGTTGGTGGCACTGAAAAGCAAACAGTCAGAACTTCATTTAAGTTGTTTTTGCAAGCGACAGTAAATTTAAAATGTTTAAAATCAAACTTGGATAGCAAAGGAGAAGATAATGTTAGTAAAACCTGTGGCAACAGCATTTGTCCACTCACCTACAGTCATCTCCAGTTTGTTGAAGAATGGGTTACTGCGTCTATTGTCAGTGTTTTGTGCTCCACACCAGTATGTCCCGGCGTCGTCTGTTGTTAGGTTTCTCACAGTTATGATGATATTTCTCTTCACTCTGTCTTCCTTAAGTGAAAACTTCCCAGTGTTCGTCTTGGGCTTTGTGGTGCTCCATAGAGGTTGACATATAGATGGATCTTCTCCCTTACAGATGAATTTCTTTATTGGAACACTTACTGGGTACTTACACCAGTATGTGAAAGTTTGCCCAATAGTTTTGGATCTCTTGAAGCTAGTAATATCTGTAGATAGATAGAAAGACAGAGTAATAGATTATTATGCTAAAACAAAATGAAGGTCAGAAAAAAGCCTCTAACCAGTAGAGGAGAGCTAAATCTGTATTACTTACTTTTAATCTCCAATTGTATTTTTCTGAGTGAAACTCTGTAACTTTCTTCATTTGATTTGACTCCACACCAGTAGACACCAGCATGCTGTGATCTCACATTACTGATGGACATGTTGAAGCTGTTGGTGTCTGTGAGAGTGAATGTCCCGTTTGACTTTACAGACGGTTGCGTTGATAAAATCTCCTCACAGATTTCATTCTTGTCTTTGCAGATAAACTTGACACTGGAGTTGTATTCGTTAGGGTAATCACATGTGATGGTGGTTTTAGCTGTTTTGTATGCAGCTTGATTAAATGGTGTCTGGCAGCCATCTTTCACTGCAAAGAAAAAAGAAAACATCAAATGTAACACTTTAATACTGTGCTAACACAGGATGGAAATGTATCATCACACTCATATACAGTAAAGGGTGCATCATGTGCATTCATCTGTTCATCTGGAATTTGATCTTTGTGTCTTTCAATTTCTGAGTAGTGTGTGTCCACACGGTCATTTAGTGCAAAAATGCATTTAAAAGTTGATGTGAAGCTTATATAAGGCTTCAGCAGTCTGAGTTAATCATATCAAGTGGATATCTGCCACATTTTAGGGGTGCAACGATGAGAAAATCAATGACAAAATTAGTCACCGACGAATTTGATTGTCGATAATTGTTGGTTGCATCATCATGCGTCTTTTTCACGCTGTGGAGCTGAACAACATAATTTTTTGTAGTGTGTGTCATCTCGCTTTCTACCTATCTCTGCTGAGAGTTGCACATGCGTTACAGTGAATAGCAGGAGGCGACAGGTGAACGACATAGCAAAATGGCGGTGGCTGATTTAACACCCTCTCGTCCCAAAATATCAAAGGTGTGGAAGCATTTCACTCTCGTCGCACTGAAAAAAAAGATAACCTGCAAGTTTTGTAAAGCTGACCTCACGTATCACGGGAGCAAGTCTGTTATGCATGAGCATTTGAAGAGGAGGCATGTTTGAGATCAGGACAATGTAGACTCGCCTTGGTAAGATATTTAGCTTTTTAGCTAGATAGCTAGCTGTATAGATGGAGTTGTCTTGGCTTTTAACATTAATATAGTGCTGTAGTGCTATAGAAAAAACGAGACTTATATCTCTTTTGAACATCAACTGTATTATTTAACTTCACAGTTCAAAGTTACAATGATGCAGTACTCTATTTCACTTGTTTACTTCTTTTTTGTGTTAATTGGCACGATTGGTACATTACGCCAGCACTTTTGTTTACATTTTCAGTCCCTCACCCACAAGTTAATGTTATAAGTCAAGACAAAATATTGCTTGAATGTATCCTTTCTCAATTTTTTAGATTGTTTTGCATTACTGGCATATTTAAGTTTAAAGGAGTAATGTTACTATTTTATCTGACAAATTTCTTTTTTTAATCAACTTCACCAACTTGCTGGTCAATGTCATGAGGCTTTTTTAATCAAATTTATGCAGTCTTACTAAGAAGACTAAAGGTACCATGGATGGTTTTCTGCAAAAGAGGCAGACGTGTACTCCACAGCAAGCAACTGCCCTCACAAACTCAATATTAAACATGCTGGTCAATGACATGAGGCCACTCTCCATGGTTGATGGTGAGGGGTTTCAAAAAATGATTCACCAGTTAAACCCTGAATACACCCTGCCATCCCGAACCCTTTTCACCTACTTGATGGAGAAGAAATATGAGACAGCCTTTCTGAAGGTAAGTGTGTACACATATACACACAAACAATAGCAATTATATATTTGATATAAGCAATGAAATAAACAGATTTCATAAATAAATAATATTAAGACCACTGATCAATAATTTAATTTTGATTAAATCATAAAATGACAACAATGATGTAAATAAAAATCCATAACTGATATGTTGAATATTTACTTTATAGACTGCTTGGATCTTTTCACTTCAAAATTTGAACTAAAATCATTTCTTTTCTGATGTCTTTAAAGGTGAAGGAGATCATAAAAGAGGTCAACAGCTCCCTCACATTGACAGCTGAGGTGGACCAGCCATGGAGTGTCCTGCCATTTCATCACTGTGGATTTATCTTTTGTATCAGTGGTAGCCTAAACAGCAGCAAAGTTTATGAAAAGACATATTTCTGAGGGAAGATTCTCTATTGTCTTTATTGTTAGTAAGCACATGGCTAAAACAATGTCAAGCCAAATATAACAGCTGGTAGCTAAATAGTGCCTTTGAGTAATTGTATGATTTATTATCTGATTAGTGGATTAATCGTTTCAATAATCGATGACCAGTCGACTATCAAAATAGTCATCAGTTGCAGCCCTACCACATTTACAATCTTTTTAGCATCAAATTCCCTCTTTGTGTTTCCTTAGATAGTGTTTCCCTGTTGAGCTGCAGCGGAAGTATAGTAACAAAAAGAGGAACTTTGGCACTAAAAAGACTGTAATGTTGAAAGATATCTACTTGATTTGACTGAAGCTTCATGTTAGCTTCAGATAAACTTTAATTTAAATACATTTTTGTACAGAAGGAGGACTGTGGATTTTGTCCCCCGTCATTTACATTGTAAGTGCATTATGAGGGAATCTTCTAATGGTCAGTATGAACAGGAGGAATGATTACAACAAGAAGAACAGGTTTCACTGTTCATTTAGGCTCCTGACTGTTGTTTTAAGGCAGACTTGAAAATTGTGCACCCGTCCTTTAATTTAATGACAGAACACATAATTTGAGTTAATGATAGCCAACTTGCATAACCGTAAACAATCATATTTGTTTGTTTTGAATTAGTTCTTGTCTTTCATAAAAGGAGAAAACTTGTGTTAGGAGTTAAATATTGCATTTCAGGCATAATTTAATTTCTTTTCTGATTTCTTCTGGTTTGATCTTGTTTTCGGGTCTCTTGGTGTCATGGACTGTTTACTGTGCTGATGGACTTAACTGGCATTCTTGAGATGATGGTGTCATTTTGTTAGTCTGTGCTGTTGGGTTTCGGCTCTTGTTTCTGTTTATTTCTTATTTTTGTGTTTTAATTTTTCTCAAAAAGAAAAGTCAACAACAACAACAAAAATAACTAAACTTTACATGTATGATATCAGAGGGTTTTTTTCTTTTCTCTTTTTTTACTATTAAATCTGTTATCTACAATGTATGGATTGATGTTTGCCTTTGTGGGGTCTGCATAGAAAATGTTATGAAATCTCTTACATTTTATGTAATACGTTTTTTTTTGTTTTTTTTTAATTATTATTAACAAAACAAAACCTTCACATTGATGCAGCATTCATCTATTCTAAAAAAAAAAAGAGTCTCTTACCAGCTTTCAGTTCCAGTTTCACGGATTCAGAGGATGAGTTGTTTTGGTCAAATTTACACCGGTACTCCCCAAAGTCCTCACTTTTAATTTGCTTAATGGCCATTCTTAGATTTTTATTTTTTGTGTCGTGGTACATTGAAAATCTGCCTTCTTCTACCCACACATCCTTTTCATTACTTCGTGTGGTTGTTCCTCTGGGATTAACAACCTCAATACTTTGATAGTTTTGATTTGCTCTTGGGTATTTGCAGGTGAGTTCAACCCATCCTCCTTCACATCCCTTCAGTTCATACAGGGCCTCACAGGCTGTAGATTAGACAAAGAGAAAAGTTCCCATCATGTTAGATGCAATCAGACAACAATCACAGAGACACTGCTCTAATCTAAATTAATTCTTAATGCAACATACACTGTGTGACTCTTTGTAGTAAACAGACTTTCATCAGTAATCTTATTGTTGAGAAAGTTTAGCGTACCTTGGATTCCATAAAATGCCTGTGTGCAATAAATTAACAAACATTACATTACTAAACTGGTTCAGCCGTGTTTCCTTCGGCTCAGAAATTTAGATCCATCCTGTTATTCCATGAAACCGAGAAAGTTATCCACACCTTTGCAACGTCATGGTTGGATTATGTAAACATATCTTTACTTGCTTTTTATAAATTCCTCATTTAATCACCCCCGGCTTATTTAAAAGTGTGATGCTACTTAATGCCAAAGCCAGAGAGAACATTTCTGTGAGTTTGAAAAATACTATCCCTCACCATAGTCTCCTAACAGTCCCACAAACTAAACTTTAATCTAAAGGAGACTGAGTAGATGCAAGTGTGGCCCATAAACTCTTGAACAACTTTACAATATCATGTTGGAAAAATAGATTCTGATGATATATTTTATTTTTACTCCATTTTGTAAAAGACAAACAAAGAATACAATGTGAGCTGAGGAGCAATTCCATACACAGGCTGTATTGTAACATTTATAGTACACAAAACCATAAATTTCCTTTACAATTTAGAAATTTCTTGCTGTAGCCCGACCAATACTCCATTTTTGAGGTTGAAATTGAATCAATAACAATAATGTATGTTGGCTGAAATTGAATTGTGACCAAGATCTTCACAGTTGTAAAATAAGTCCAACGCAAAGTCCAATTCATTTTTTATGGGACATGAACAAATCACACAAATAATTTTTCAGTCGCACACTCTAATTTTCACTCACATATCTGAGTGAAATATTCAAATTATAAAGCCAACAACAAAACATACACATGGTCAAGTGAAGATGTAGTAGAGTGTTGAGTCTTGTACTTAGTTGGCTGCTGGTGAGGAGCTATAATAGAGTATCGATGTAAGACTACCACATGTACTGTGGGTTGAGTGTCATTCTAAACAGTACTGATACAACATGAATGGTTACCCAAACTAGAACTTGGGATGTGTTGACATGGGTTTGCTAAAACAACTGCTAGTCTAATTTGTAAAATCAGTAGTCTGGTAGTAGTAATCTTTTTACCTGTCATCACTGAGAGGATGAGTAGAAGACAGCTCTTCATTGTGTTCATCTTGTTGCCAATATCCTCAGTCAGATGTTGGTTTTTCAGTATTCTCTTGCGGTTGGTCTGTACAGTTGGTTGGTCTTCACGGTCTGTTAAGCTGTTGTTCCTCGTTAACTTAAAAGTACTCGCCACCACAACATGTTCCTTTTTATTCTTCCATTTTTTCTTCCTTGACTCAGACTTAGTCATATCATCTTCCTCTTTAGACAGTACTTTAACTCATCACACAGTCGCACTTAATTCATCATCACAAGAGGAAAAAATCTGTTTAGTATACTTAAAAAGACACTTCTCATTAAAATGTATCACTTGAATAGGTGCAGCCTCATCATTACTAATAATTTGTTGTAAATAAGTACGTTATGTACTTTATACATCATAAATTTTGGTATCTGCACAAATCCTCAATGCAAAACAAGTGACTGAGGGAATGAAATAACAAATGGAAATGAGGTTGTATTAATCCGTAATGGGGAAATTGGTATTTTTTTCCTCCCAACAAACTATAAATTAATATTCAGCACTGCAAATAGCACAATATATCGCCCTTCTTAATCAAAAGCTGTTCTCATAATTCACAGGTGAAGGAAAGAATGTGGGAACAACAGTGGTGATGACCATGGTTATGTTCAGGTTCTCATATGTCACAAACTTTGACTATTACAATATTTTATATGGCTTAATCTGCAACATTTTTTCATGATTTTACTACTGTCTATTGCCTACTGATTTAGTAAGTTTTGGTAATAATTAATCTACAGTAATTGCTTTTCCCGGTGGTGTAATGTTTTACTGTGTGTAATTGCATTACAATAACTGACAGTAACTGAAATCAGCATTAATGCAATTTACATACTTAAACTGAACTGAATTAAAATATGTGTAAGTCAATCAAAGAAAATAACTTTGAATTAGTATTATTATTATTATTATTATTATTATTATTATTGCTCCTTTGATTGTCAGAACATGTGTAAAACCTCCTGTATGGGGCAGACAAAGCTGTGAAATGAGCGTCCATCTTCCACAATCCGCTTTGGTAAAAAAATTATTGTGTGACAAAGAGAATAACTTAAATGAGGAAGGAAATGTTACGACAGGCTTGATGCTTTGCAAAGTATCTGGCCTCTTGGTTTTGAAAGTTTGGGGCTGTAACGATCATCAGTCTAATCTCTTAATATCAGTAATCAGGTAACTGTGAACTTTTAACCTTTTTTCAGGGAGGATTAGAGAAAGAAATCTTCATTTAGTTTGGATTTCTGTCACATTATTTACCTCCAGTAGTTGTCTCTAGTTTCTGCACACTGGTATTTCTTGTGTCATTAGGTCTACCCCTTTCACAATTCTTTCTTTCTTTCTTTCTTTCCTTCTTTCTTTCTTTCTTTCTTTCTTTCTTTCTTTCTTTCTTTCACTGCTGTTATTGCAGCATTGCAAACTGGACTATGAAACTGCGTAGATTCAAGTCATGATGAGTAAACATTTTATGTCATTATTGTACTATAATTATCTAATAGTTTATTATTTATGTCACAAGTTTTTCGGCTGACAAATGAGAAGGTGCTTGTGAGTGGAAAAGGAGCAGCATTCACTGCTGTCTACCATGATGTCAGTCCCCGTCATCACCAGATGGCACCAAAGTAAAAACAAAAAACTCAAATTTAGCAGATAGTGAATTTAGTATGAGGAGACAATTACTGATGTAATAGGTAATCTGCAAATTTTATGATTACTTAAGGATATGGTTGTCAATTTTCAGCTTTTCTTATTGTCAACAAATCTCATGTGCAGAGCCAAACCAACAATGAACTCACCCTACTTACAAGGATTATGTGTATGTCCAAAGCCTGATGTATCTTATATACACGCAATCCTTGTATGTGTATGCTATGGCTCTACACATTAGATTTGTTGACAATAAGAAAAATATAGAAAATCAAAAGCCTTATCCTTAAAGCAGAGAAAGGCCTGATGATTTGATGGGAGGGACACACCTACCTTTGTGCAAGGCAAGTTTATTTGTATAACACATTTCAACAACAAGGCAATTCAAAGTGCTTTACATTGAGCATAAAAGCAACACAAGGCAATGTAAAAAGACATTTAAATACAAAAGTGTTTAATTGGAAATAAAAAGAAGCTAAAATAGAATAAGACAGATATAACTGGATAATAAAAGTTCCAGATATGTGGAGCATAAAAACTGAACTCTGCTTCTCCATGTTTAGTTCTGACTCTGGGGACAGAAAGCAGACCTGTCCCAGATGACCTGAGAAGTCTAGATGGTTCATAACGTAGCAGCAGCTCAGAAATGTATTTTGGCCCTAAACCATTCAGTGCTTTATAAACCAGCAGCAGTTTTTTAAAATCAATTCTTTGACAGACAGGAAGCCAGCGTTACTGGAGTGATATGATCCACTTTCTTAGTCTTAGTGAGGACTCGAGCAGCAGCATCTGAATCAGCTGCTGTTGTCTGATCAGTTTTTTAGGGAGACCTTTGAAGACAGTAGTCGAGTCTACTGAAGGTAAATTCATGGACGCATTTTTCCAAATCCTGCTGAGACATAAGTCCTTTAATTCTTGATATATTGTTCAGGTGATAGTAGGCTGACTTTGTAATTGTCTTAATGTGGCTGTTGAAAGTCAGGTCTGAGTCAATCAATGCAATGCACTCACTCAGCACTTGTATTGGACCAGAGTCCCCTGTTGATATGGTTATGAAAATTTGTGTGTTGTCTGCGTAACTGTGGTAACAGATTTAGTCGTTTTCCATAATCAGTGGGGCGTATTTATCTCAGGACAGCAGCAGCTATAGCAGCCATAAACAAGTATTTTGGGATATATCAGGGGGAAACATACACTTAAGTATAACAAAAGTAAAACTTGAATTTGTTATGCTTGATATAGTAGTATGTCAATTGATTATAGAGAGTCAATGAGACAATCATGACAATGTTGCAGATTACTCATATAGCAGCATCAGTAGACTCCTAATATCAGAATCAGCTTTATTGGCCAAGTCTGTTTACACATACAAGGAATTTGGTTTCTATGTGCTCTTAATGTACTTACACACAACAATCTTCAGAGAGATACACAAGGACAACAAGGACAATCTTCAGAAAGATATACAAGGACAACAAGCTGAAGAAAGATAATTAAATATATTACTATTATGTACAGACAAGAAAGGGAAAAAATAGATACATCTAGAAACAGCACATGGACAACATACAATACATACAACACAAATGCATACAAACATACAATACAGAATGCAGAAATAAATATTTTCTGGGTAGAAAAGTGATAAGTTACTCTATATACATACAGTAGGTGGTTATATATATTAAATTCACTATGTACTGAATCTGGTGAGAGTATCAAGACTCACATTGTGGTAGACAGCAATGCAAGACAGAGCCACAAGTACGCAGAGCGTAAAACAGTCAGGAAGTGAAAGCCACAAACAAAACACCAGACAGTCTCAGCTCGTCTGAAACTCCTACTCCATGTGAGCCCCCTCCTCCCCCCCACCCACACACACCCTCCCACAGACCCTAGTATCCCTCTACTACAATAATAATTAACATTATGGGAGGGGGGTAGCAAATGAAATATTCACTGTGCTCCTTGTAATTTAAGTCATCATTCTGGACGGCATTTTAATCATCAGGAAATGACAGGACATGGTCTGTAAGACAAAAGCTTCCCCAGGGGGTTTTAGAAGAGTTGAAGGTGACTCACACTTCCCGAGGATATAATTATACAGTGGAAACTGCTTATTGTGATCACAGCAGTCCAGGTTAAATTGATCACTATAAGCGGATGATTATTATAACCAATTTGTTTTCTTTTTTTTCCTTTTCTATTTCTCATGCAGATTACCATCTAATTGATATTTAATTTGTATATTTATTACATGTAATGAAACAAGCAGCTTCGCTATTTACTGAAAGAAAAACACAACAAACACCGCTTACAGGAAGGGAGGAAACATGAGCTATAAGCAATATGTTTCAAAATGTTTTAAGTAATGTCAAAGGGACGCATTGATCTGATAGGATG
Organism: Thunnus maccoyii; assembly: GCF_910596095.1. NCBI lineage: Eukaryota > Metazoa > Chordata > Actinopteri > Scombriformes > Scombridae > Thunnus > Thunnus maccoyii. Next base: position 32,958,402 of record NC_056535.1, on the reverse strand, counting down.
AGACTTTTGCTTTGGTTTTGAAAAGAGCAATGTTTTTCACTAGATAGCAGATTGTAATACTGATTGTAAGAAACTCATTTCAGTTCTTGTCATAGTCTGACTTATTTAAATTTTACGACCACAAACAACATGTGATAAATAAACATTTCTCTTCAACATGTAGGTTTCTTTTTTCAGTTGTATAGAAATAAAGAGTCACAAAAACCAGCAATGTTTGGTGCTTTTTAATATCACATTACATACCAATTTAAGGCAGTGGCCTTAAATATGTTTGAATCAATTTTTGGCAACAAGGGGACAGAAGAACAGTCATGTAAAAGATTATTTAGTGCCAGATGTCAAAAAAGCATTTCAGACACTTAATTCATTCATTCTCTGTTTTTGCAGTGCATGGTTGTAGATAGCTGTTAGTTAGTGATTATACACCACTTTTCAGCATATTTTCAGTCCACAGTATAGGTTCTAATAATTCTTACTAGACATTCGATCAACACTACAAACACATATAGTGAATAGTGAACAATGTCTTACACTCGTACCTGTGACTTTATAAAGGTGTTATCTTAACAGCACAAAAACCTGCACAGCAGCAGACACACAGCAAGCTAAAAGAGGCTGAAAAGTTCCATAAAGCAGCAGAGCTGGATAATCAGTCTTTGTGGATTCATCAATATGAAGAACTTCTTTCACATAATTATTTAATGAAGTGGTAATGAGAAGATCAGATTCATTTAGCTTTAACACATTTTTGTTTGGTATTTGGAGCAAAAATTGTCAATCAACTAAACTACACACATAAACTACAAACAAGTAATTGTTGAGACAGTGGTAGCAGCTACTTCTTCAACCTTTTGATTTATTATTCTACACAAACCCAAATCTACACTTTAGGCTCTTGTAGCTGAGCTAGGACAGGCTCTTGTATTTTATTCCTAATTAATGGAGCTGGAAAAAAAAAGTCACTGCATCAGGAATACAAAGGATGCCAAAATAAAACTGGAGTTCTGAAGCTAATACCAAGTCAAGTCAAATTTTTTTATATAGCACAAACTCAATGTGCTTGAAAACAAAAGTAATATATAAAAATATATGGCATTACATTAACATTACATATATAAAACAAATACCAATATTTTAGAGATATGAAAATAATTTAGGGTTGTCAGAAGGGCTGCAACTAACAGCTATTTTCATTATTGATTAATCTGCAGATTATTTTCTGGATTAATTGATTAAGAATTTAGTCAATAGAATCCAAAAGAAATTTGAAAAAAGAGCATTCACAATTTCTCAGAGCCCACAGTGATGTCTTCAATTTGATTGTTTTGTCTAAAATGTTAAATATTCAATTTACTGTCATGTATGACAAAGAAAAACAGCAAATTGTCACATTTGAGGAGCTGGAACCAAAAATTTGGCACTTTTGATTGAATAATGACTAAATGGATTAATTGATTATCAAAAAGTTGCAGATTAATTTTCTTTTGATCAACAAATTGATTAATCAACTAATCATTGCAGCTCTAGTTGTCAGTGCTCTTTGGTGGACAAACTGAATTACCTCAGACATATATATTATATTTGACACTTCTGTACTGCAGTTCCTTGTTACTTATCGGCCACTATATACAACAATATATACAACAAGCATATACAACAATAAGTCTTGAATTGAACTCTATTGTTGATTCAAACTGTCTCACAGTTGAGCATAAGGACTCATCTAGTCTCTACAAATCAGTCCTGTCACCAAACCTTGGTGACTTAAACAATGTGGAAGTGAATCCTGTTTTAAGTTGACTGGGCCCAGAAACTGAATATCTTGAGGTGTTAATTCCTACAGTCTGAGCTGGGCTTCATTGTAAACAACCACAAACCATCAAAAATGAATCTTGAATGAATTCCTGCCTGGGTCGTCCTCATTGCTGTTGTGTCTTGTTGACTGTCAGTAAGAGAGGATCCTCTGAAGTCTTTGATGGTTTATAGACAGTAGAGTAGATTGGACTTTGACTGTTCCTCACAATAGAATATTCACAGGCAGAGGAGCTGGGTCTGGGGATCAGCGCTTCACAATTAGCTTTGTCAGTGCTGCTTTGAAAGATGATGGTGGAGTAATGCATTGAGGCGCAGGGGTTTGTGGGAAAGTTGGCAGTGGCATAAATCGCCTCCACTGCATTTCCTGAGCCTGTCTCCTGGAGGCGCTCCTGCACCTCCTCATAGACGTTATACTTCCAGGGAAGAACAAAAAATTGAGTGAGTAGTTGATATTCAAACATACAATAAGTATTTGGTAGTTGGACACAGTGTCAGTGTGATGGACGACTCATTGCACTCCCTCAGTAGAATTTACTCACTGACAAAAAACTCTGTTATACTTTACAGCTATATGTCTTATTTAGTCATGCATATTGATAATGGAAGACTAAACACCAGGTGCATTTCCATCCATCCATGGATTGTTCACGTTGTCCACTCTCATATTTCAGATCAGATTCAGGCTCGAACATAAATGGTTGTATTTGAGATGTTTATATTTTGAGTAAAGAATGGAGAAAAAGAAGTAAAATCCTACTACTACTGTTTATTTATGTAGCCTCTGTAGCCGGTGAAAGTCTGCCGATGGGCAGCTTGAGGGCTCATCAGGAGGCTTGAGAGAGACAGGAGCTAAAACAACCTGTTTCAGACAGAGGCTGAACTGAGGGGCTGCATAAAGGGCCAATATAATATAAATCAGGAGTTTTTAACTGGAAATCATGTAAAGATATTCCAATAGAGCCACAGGATAAAATATAAACCTGGAAATGTGCAGGATATGTCTTTAAAATGTTGATTTATCAATAAAAGCAAAATGTGACAAAGTGCCATGTAAACAGACGTAGTGAATAAATGATGATGTATATGAGACATACAAATTAAATGTCACTCAAGCTTCCACTGTAGAGACAAAAACTTTGATGAGGAGACTGTAACGTTCCTCAAATTAACACATGAAACGGGGTTTACGTTAATCGGCACATGGCGGCTTTTTGCTGGTGTCACGTGTAGTTGTCCGGTAGATGAAAATATCAACGGCCAAAATGTCTGGTGGGGAATATGCCAATGGTCAAATGAATAAATAAATTAATTAATAGCATTTTAAATAGTCTAATATTGTGTGACCTATAGGATTTGTTGCCAAGACATCTTAAATATAAACTTATACAAAAGTTTGGTTTTGCCTCTGCTGTATATACACTAAGAGACTCACTGAGTTTGGTCATGTGACTAAGTGTGGCACAAGATTCAAAAGCTGCACACTCCAGCAGCAGCCCTGCGCTTTGGCTCGACAGCAGTTAACACGACTCTGAAAAGTCTTACTGCTTTCTCTCAGGTAACGTTACATCCAGCATTGACACAGTAAAGCAAACGGATCAGCCCGGAGCTCCATAGTATAAAAATGTTTCTGGAATATTAACGGCCATATTGGCCATCAAAGAAAAGTCTAGTGTAAACTCTGACAAACAGAAATGTCATGTTTCCATCATGTTTTCTACACCGTCTCTCACTGTTTGGGGTTTGACTGCTGCTCTTTTAATTACGTCATCTCATCGTGTTCTCTTCTTCTGCAACGGTTCAATGGCACCGACTGGAGAGTTAGTGCCAACAACAGTTTATCTTGATGACCCAACTCCTAATATTCTCATAACAGCAGTGGATAGAACCGCACACTAAAACAAATTTTCTGTTGCTGCTGATTTTCTGGAAAGTCGGTTAAAATGTGTGCTTCTGTCTCATGTCAGAGGCTCTCCAGATAACAGGTAAGAGATTTGTTGGTTTGTTAGCTGTCAGAGGTGGTAATACACTAACTGAATCAGAACACTGTAAGTGGAATATTCATAACAAATCTGCCACACGTAGCTAAAGAGAGTCTGTCATTGCACTGCAGTGAAAACATAACACTGCATTGTTGTGGCCAACTGACAGTTAATCTCTATGAAACAAGAGTCCTGGGAGCTCTCTCTTATATTTACAACCGAAATACTTAAAAGTCTGGCATCATTTATGTACTGCTCTTGTTTTACTGACAATATGAATACCACCTATAAAGTACTACCACACACAGACACATTTATACTAACCTCTCTGATGTGCTGTGCTGCTGCTCCATTCCTTGTGGGTTTTGAACATGAAAATCCTGACAGAAAAAGAGAGAAAGCAAGAAAAGAAAGAGAAGAAAAAAGAAAGTGAGCAGAAGGATGATGTGGATTAATTACAGCACTTTGCGTCAAGTTGTTATCTATACAGTTGCTTATCTATGTAGCTTAGAATCTATCTATAATTATCTATGTAGTTTGGTTTCACTGAATAGGATTTAAGTGTGCATCCCCCAAAATGAGCAAAGATAATACGTCGACAAAATTTGACATGATAAAAGTCATGTCTATTAACTTCTGACGTCTTACAGTTTGTCTGTTTTGTTTTGTTTTTTTAGACATCACATCTTCACAGGATAGAGGAGTACATGAATGTGGTTTTGTGTGTACAGTATGCATGTGTGTGTTTCAAGTTCTGCAGTCTGTTAATGAACCTTACGTTTGTAGATGAAGATCACAATTATCACAAGCAGCAGCAGCAGCAGCAGCACAGCTATACAGATGATCATTATTACTACCCGAACGTCACCTGCAAGGTCAACTACACCAACGCATAAAATGTCCAGCACCATTTAAAACACAGTGAACACATGGAATTATCACTCAAAGCTGTCTGTCAAGAAATTTAACAGGAATTTACAGAAATTAAAACAAAAATGTTTTTCAAATACGTAACATTTAAGGTTGAAGATATCAAATGTGCTTTCTCACCATGATTCACAGATCCAGGTGGTGTTGGTGCTGAAAGCAAAAAAGAAATACATTCAGGTTGTATGTGTGCATTTATAAATTAACAAGGACAGAAAAGGAAAAATACAATTGTTCTAAGCCTGCCAAATAAAACTGTTTATTTATTCAGTATTTTTTAATCTTTTATCTTATCTACGTAATTTTATAAAATAGTTCAAATATTTGTTAACATGTAGGCACAAGGTAATCTCAAGCAGCAAATGTCATTGTACACAATCCCCACTTCTAGTGTAGACAGGAAGTTGAAAGACAAAATTACAGAGTAGGAGCACTTTCTTGTTGCTGAAATGCATGAGGTTAATAAAAAAGCCCCATTGCGTATACCAAGAAATAGTCAGCAGGTAGCCTCATATTAGCTTCAGCTGAACTTACATTTGTATTTTTACACAGCACAAGGAGCATGGATTTTGTCCCCTTCTCTTAAAAATCTGCTTTAGGAATGGATTTCTTCACCACAGATCACAATTACATGATCAATGACATCTCCAATGTGTAGATAGGCATGTGAGACATGTTTTAAGACAGGCTTGGGAAAAAAAGGGTTTAAGTGTGAATTATAAAGCATAAATACTGAGCAACTTATAATTTTAAAATTAAGACACTTCATGTGTAGATAAAATGAACAGAAACTTCAAAACTGATCAGTTCTTAAGAGCTTTGATTGAACATGTTGCTGAGTCTCGCTGTCACTGCAGCATGCTCATCTGAAATCTGGTGAAAGGGACGTGCAGGAAATGAAATCAAGAGTATAAATAACAACGACTGCAAGTGTTCTCACTCTGTCAGTCAGGATATTACAGTTGACTGCGGTTTGAATAGAAAGCCAAATGCTACAGAGTGGCTGATCACACAAAGAAAATGGCTGTAATGTTGCATCACTGTAGTGAAAACACACTGAAACATTTACAGTTCATAAAAACAGCACACACCCTGAAATGCAGATTATTGCAGATGCAGTAAACACAGTTAAGATCAACGTCTGTGGCTGTTGTTGGTGTAAAGTTGTAGTTGAAGCAGCTAATTTAAAAAAAAGTTTGGGGTAATATTAAGATCATAATCTTTGGTTAAGGTTAAAGTTAAGGTTTGGTTTAAATAACTGAAGCTTTTGGTAAGTTTGAAATATGTTTGTTTAAGAACAGGAAATGAAAATGTTCTGCATTCAGGAGAAAAGTTGTTAGAGTTGAAGATTAACATCACACCCTCCTGTAGTATGAGACCACTTCCTTTTATTGGTTTCCTCCTATGATTTTGTTGAGTCATGTTGTTTGACACTCAGCAGGTGGAAAACACATATTTATTCAAACAGCTTGATGAGATGAAATATCATTAGTGCTGGGGTTTATGGCCAAAAAAAATCAAATCTCAATTTTTTTTAGCCTAATACCTGCAGACTGCTGCTAGCTAGCGTTAGCTACACAGCAGGTAGAGACAAACTGAACAAAGTGTAATCTGGGAACTGTTCAGTCGACTCCCAGCACTTCAACTTATGTAACTAGAGATGATACTTCGTCAACAAATAGAAATCAAGATCACAGTTGAGTCATTTTCAGTCTGTCCTTGTTGTAGATGAGACTGTTAAATTCACTACAAGACAGAACCAGCTAGCCCATCAATGAACTCGCCTTCTGGAGTCACAACAGTCCTGTAAACTGCAGCTGGTGAACATGAAGTGTAACTAAACATGTTACAGTTTACAGGACTGTCATGACTCAAAACAGCTCATGTATCATCTATGTTAAATCTTTGACTAAAAATAACATTCTTGTGCGTATTGTAATAACTAGACATTTTACACATTGTGCAAAAACACACTCACCCTTTACTGTAAATCAAACAGTAATCAAAACTGTGGCTTTCTTTTAATGCTAGCAATCATTTAGCCTCCTACAATCTGAACCAGGGTCAGATTTTGGTTATACTTGAATTGAAGTCTTCAGTCACTACTTCTCTGCATACCTTGCACATGCACGGACCCTCTTACACATGCAGGGATATTTGCACATACAGTACGATGCACATTAATGTACAATCAGACTTAACCACTATAAATTGTGTTTACATGTCTCTTTTTTTCTTTGTATCTACTTTTGTAATTTTATCTTGTAAAGGTTTTATATATTGTGTTTATAGTTCAAATTTTTTCATAGTTTTGTATTTAATTCCCAACTTCAGTTTAATTATCCATGGCAGCCAGAGGGGAGCACAAAATAAGAATTTCATTGTACAGTGCAATTAACTGCTCTCTTTGCATGTGAAAATTAAGATTTGAAGTGAACTGAATATCACCTCCTAGCAATAAAATAACACGTCCACTCACCTACAGTCATCTCCAGTTTGTGGAAGAATGTTTTACTGCGGTTATTGTCAGTGTTTTCTGCTCCACACCAGTAAGTCCCAGTGTCGTCAGTTGTTATGTCTCTCACTGTTACAGTGATATTTCTCCTCGCTCTGTCATTGTTTATTGAAAACTTCCCAGTGTTCGTATCGAGGTTTGTGGTGTTCCATAGAGGTTGACATATAGATGGATCTTCACCCTTACAGATGAATTTATTATTGGGCATTAATTTATTCTTTGAGTAATCACACCAATATGTGAAATCCTGTCCAATAGTTGGGGATCTTTTGGTGATAGTAACATCTGTGGGTAGATAGAAAAAGTCATTTAATAAAACATTGGCAAAAAAGGTCTATCAATGTATTTGCCAACATAATCTAGCAATGTCTTAATATTCAGTATGATGAAACATCAGACGTTGTAGGAGTGTATTACTCACTTTTAATCTCCAGTTGTATTTTTCTTAGTGAAACTCTGTAACTTCCTTCATTTGATTTGACTCCACACCAGTAGACACCAGCATGCTGTAATCTCACATTACTGATGGACACATTGAAGCCACTGTTGGTGTCTGTGAGAGTGAATGTCCCGTTTGACTTTACAGAAGATTGTGTTGATAAAATCTCCTCACAGATTTCATTGTTGTCTTTGCAGATAAACTTGACACTGGAGTTGTATTCGTTAGGATAATCACATGTGATGGTAGTTTTAGCTGTTTTGTATGCAGTTTGATTAAATGACTTCTCGCAGCCATCTTTCACTGCAAAGAAAAAAGAGAAGTACAACATTTAACATGTTGTAATAATATAACACATGATAAATAGGGGTGGATGAAAAAAGAGTTGTGATTCTTATCTTCTACGATTCTGAATCAATTCATAAATGCCAAAAATCAATTTTTGAAATAACATTAGTTCATAATTTTATGTTGTCAGAGAGAGACCAACATTAGTAAGAAAGTGAACTATATTTCTATAGTGTTAAACCAGAGTTACAAAGTGCCTCATAAAAATAAAATACCATAAAATATAGGTGCAAAAAACTTGTGACACTCAGCAGCCACATATTTCTCTGTTTAGTGTTTGCAGGTTACGCTAGCCCCTTCCTTTTACAGCAGTGGGGGAAATAACAGACATGATTTTCCTTTGTCTTGACAAGCTGCAGCATTTATTAAGTGACACACTGTAGTCTGTACTCTACATTTAATGCCGGACTGACAACTTACTACTAACCTTTTCCTCTGCTCCGCTCGCATTCACCATCACTTTTGTGCTGCTCGCTCTCTCACATAACCTCTCATGCTACACGTACAAAATACACACTGCCCTATTCCTTAAAAGGAGGTACGCTACCAAGAGTTTCCTAGGGAACGCCATAGAGGTTAACTCACGTTAACCTCGTTAACCAGCAAACGCAGACATGGGGACGAAGACGGGAGAGTTTCTGCCAAAAACAAGCACCGAGACTTGTTGAGACATGAGAGCAGCTCCTTGTGTTTACAGCAGAGAGCAGGAGGGAGGACAGACGTCTCAATCTGCTACTCTGTGCTGTGACTCTGCTGCTGCTGCAGATGGTCACGGAGCAGACACTTTCAGTTTGTTATTGTAGCGTCAGTCGTCTGACTAATTATTGATAACACAGTTAGTATTTTACAAATTGGGAGTTTTTTTTTCTTTGATGAACCTGGGTGCTGATATGCAAAAATGAACCAAATGGGTTTTATTTCTATAAAAAAAGAAAAAACGGTGGTGGCGGTGGGCAAGTAATGTAACAAGTAACAACAAGTAATGAACACGTATCGTTAATCACGATGTTACGATGGTAGAGGCTCAGTGGTCGTGGCTGTTAGCCATTGGCGATGGACGATGGCATCGCTCACCCTACTCTGATCCCAGCGTCTCAAATGTGAATATATGTTTCTTTAGTCTTCTATGACAGTAAACTAAATATATTTGGGTTGTGAACTTTTGGTTGGAACAAAACAAGACATTTGACTTTGGGGTTTGGGAAACACTGAACGACATGTCTCACCATTTTCTGACATTTTGTAGACCAGACAACTAATCGACAACTAATCCATTAATCAAGAAAACAATCAACAGATTAATAATCAACATTATTAATCGATAATGAGAATAATTGCTAGTTTAAGCCCTGATTTCATTGTTCTTATATAGTCAGAATTAAATTAATGCAGTTAAGTTTTTTCTAAATTAAAAAGCCGTTTACACATTTCTCTGCTTTTTTCTGTTCGTCAGTGACCTCAATCAAGACCAGTCAGCTTAACTGTCAGTTATGTTTCATATTGTATTTCAGTGGACACAAGTCAGTGGAGTAAGTAAGTTAAAAGAGTGCCCCTCTTTCTATATTTCAATTGAGAATCAATTCTGAATCAAATCGATAATTATTGATAATCATTACAGTAATAGTGTAAAGTGTGTTTTATTCCAAAAGATTCAACTTCCACCTCTGCTAATTTCTTTTGGTTATCTAACTAGATGATGAAACACTTGACAAAGAGGGTGATTCTGTTGAATGTGGAAGGTGTGGTGGGATAGAGATGTGAAATACACAAGCTAATTTGTAAATTCAGGACTATTGCCACCAAATTATGAGTTGTTATACATGGTGGATGTGACCTAAACCTACAGTATGTGTGGTAAAATCTAAACAAAACATCCTCTTTATTGATGCAACATTAATGGATTAAAAATAAAAGTAAATGTCTCTTACCATCCTCCAATTTCCATGTCACAGTGGCTGTTTTTGGTTTTGTTTCAAATTCACACCGGTATTCCCCTTTATCCTTTTCTTGAAGTTGTTTGATGACCACCCTGACACTTTTATTCATTATATAAGGATACAGGTAAACTCTGTCACTTGATCCCCATACATACTTTTTATCCCATACAATTAACTCTTTTCTAGGATTAACTATGTTTATACGTTCATAATCCTTGTTTGTTTCAGGATATCCACAGGTGAACTCAACCCATCCTTCTCGGCATCCCTTCACTTTAGACGAGGCCTCACAACCTGAAGGTTAAACAAAGAGAAAAGTTTACATCATGTCAGATACTGAAACAATCCCAGAGCTGCTGCAGTTGTGAATAATAGACTTTCTGCCAATAAATACAAATATGAATCATAAAAACAAAATTATGAATGATGTGGACATGCATTGACATTTTTAGTGGTTATAATTATTAAAAACATGTTGAGTCTCTATCTTGTACTTTTCAAATCAGCCGTAATAGGAAAACAGAAAATACTTCAAAAATAATTACAAAATGTGGGCTCAACTTTAATTAATTGTAGTAATATGAGCTATTTTAGTATGAAAATCATCATTTTGATCAACAAAGTATTCTGTATTACACACATACTGTATGTCTAGTATGTTGTGACAAACCAAACAGCTGGAAAATTGATTGATCAATTCATTGAGTTATGTTAGCATATAATCGTTACCATGAGTTTGGTTCTTGCACCCTTTCGAACATACAGACAGGAAACATTTTCAGGACTTAAAATGGCCGCCGAAAGAAACATAAATACCACAGATGTGATTTTTAAAGCTGCTCTGGTTGTCTCTACTTTTAGGTATCACACAAAACAAATCTGATTTCTTGTTGTATCCTTGATAAATTAGCATAATTTTTGCATTTTATATTTAATTGTCAAAAAATATCAGAAATACATTTAAAAGCATCACTTCCTGTGTGCAAAGGAATTTTTACAGGTTGTCAGTATCCAAATCAAAAACATCATCTTTGATCGCTGCGTATTCACATCACATCAGATAAACTACCAGGCAGGAAAGAATAAAACCTTTTAACAGACTATAGATTGTATCACTGTTGAGTTGAATAATTACCCAAAATATTTAAATATATCTATATAAATGAGTTGTACTTTAGTGTTGGTTAAAGTTAGTGAGCTTTAACAGTACTATACTGTAATAATAAATAGACTGCTACTGTGGCCTGTCTTAAAAAAGTTGAGCTGTAAGTGAAACCACAGAACAGGATGTATAGAAACTGGTTAATTACTGAAGAGGCAGAGCTGTAACAGTTGTCAATCCAGTCTCTAAAGTCAGTAATCAGGCAGTAATAAACCTTTTTTACCTGTCATCAGTGAGAGGACGAGCAGAAGGAAACTCTTCATGTTGTTCTAGGGTGAAGAAATTCTCAGTAAAATTATTTAACTCCAGTTGGTTATGTTGGTTCTTCTTTTCATTTCTGACATTCACCGTCTGCACAGGCGTTTCCTGAGCTAATATTTTGGTAAAAGTGATCCGCCCCCGATTCTCATCATCTTCCCCCTTTTATTCTTTTCTTATACATCATTGCTCACCGGGGGCCAGATGTGTAAAGGATGTGTACGCACATAAAACATGCATATAGTATTTATAAAAACAGAGTGTACACGTTTTCCCAGAGCCAGCTGTGAATTATGTAAGATTAAACAAGGTGAGAGACAGAATATTAATATAAGATATTGTTTGTTTAAACTGCACCCATCAATCAAAGGTAATTGCTTTGTGTGATCAGTTTTATCATTCTTTTATTTTGCTGTTAATAATCTTTTTTATTTTATTCTTAATTGTGACCCTGTTTTCAACATGAGCTCTACAAATGAATCATTGATCACATTTCTGGTGTTTAAAAATGATAATGAGATATTACTATTTAATGACAGCTGTTGTGGCTGTTGGAGAACTTTGCTGCAACACAAGCAGTTACTTTCCTTCCTGTTTGTTTAATAGACAGATCTACAGACTGGTGGAGCAGGCAGCATGTTGGTATGAAAACAGCTGATTAAGGGCGTGTCTACATTCATTTATTGCAAATTGTGGGAGTGGAAATAAGGCTTGTGCACCAGCGCCTAGCTCCTCAATGACTGAGGTTTGAAAAGAGGAATCTGACGAAAATAACATGTCTGCATATTTCTGGATTTTGCCCCAGAACTACACAGGATTAAACCACAGGAAACACCTGCAGGTGGAGTTTTAGTTGATTATGAACTAATTCAGCATGTGAAATTTATAGTAATAATATTAAATGAATTGACTTCTGTTGTAGTGAGTCAGCAGTATTTTATAGATTGTCCCTGACTCTGGCCAATATCACTGTAGAAGTTTAACTATTATTCACCTTTCCTATACTTCCCTGCATCCACCACAGGGAACATTTCAGAAATCAGGCCCCTCACCCTGGAAATGTTGAAAAAGTCATTCATGCTCATATCATATCAGCTCTTGTGACACCTTGTACACCTGCCTCTCAGTCAGTCTGCACTAGCTCAGCTACAACTGAAGAACTCTGCAGTTAAAAAAGACAAACAGTCGGTAACACATTACTCTGGTTTATAATGCAAGAAGGAGCCTCCAACTTATATAATATATAATATATAATATACTCAAAATAATAACAGCAATCAAAGGCAAAGCTGCGGTAAACAAACAAAAAGCGACCCACTCACCCTCTCTCTCTCTCTCTCTCTCTCTTACCAGCCGCCATGAAGGTAAACAGCTGCTTATATTAACTGTGAATATCATAGTGACCTGATTCTATCAATAATCACTGTGATTGTGCATTAAATAATGACAATATAACAAATATAACAGTAACAAATAACCAAAATATACCCATCACAAACTTACTTATTTACAATTAATTCCAAAATAACTATAACTTAATTTATGGCTCCTAAACTTGGTGCATGAGGGTGTCCACTATGTGGCACTAGAGAACACCCACTAATTATACATCATGTTGCTGTATGTCATGCGTAGACCACACCATGTAAATTCCATGTAAATCGGATGATGTTTGTCATTTAAGGCTGACTTGCTGTTGTCAGTAGGAGGCACTATGACTATGAATGAATATTGACATGTAGGTGTGTTCTGGCCTGGACTCCAGTCAAGCCTGTGAAATTTGGGGCAGACTGGACAAAGTCCAGTGGAGTTACCACACCTTTCTGTTTCATGGTGAAACATGCAAATTTACCAGTACATTATGACAAGAACATTCTGTGAAAAATCAAGATTTTGATAACTTTTCATCACAAAGGTCTTAAGATGACACTGACAAAATTTGAAGTTGGTTGATCCTTAGGAGGAGTTTGTTAAAATACAATGCCTGCGAATGGCAAAAACTTTGCAAAAATTGCAAGGTAAATTCAAAATGGTTGACTTCCTGTTGGACTTAGGGTATGGCTTCAGGAGGCTTTTTTGTAAGTGTGGACATGATACATCGGCCTACAAAATTTCATTGAGTATTTGTGCTAAACTAAGCTAACTGTCTCTTGGCTGTAGCGTCATATTTAATGGACATGAGACTCAAACTCAAACTACTCCTATAAATTCTTTGAACCTGCATTAATTGATTTTTTGTCCTCTTGTTTTCAGCAGAAACAAATAGTGAACACAACTCTGACATACCACTTTTTAATTTGGTATGGCGAGCTAGTTAGTCGTTTGTCTGTCCACCTGGTGAATGAAAGTCCAATATTCACTCTTTCTTAGCTGTTTTTGCTCCCTACCAACTCCTGAGGGAAATATCTGGCTCTTTAGCTGCTGTGTCTGTTTGCTGTTTGGTGCTGAGCATGTAGTGTACAGTGGCTTCTTAGAGCTTTTTCTCCGAAAACAGCTGTCTACAGTCTCTCCCTGTAAGACTTGAGTTTTTTATCAGTAGTTTAGCCACCTTCACTGCATACAACACAGGTGCTAAAGCGTCAGAGCTGAGATCAGGAAATACAGTCACTCTGCATCCTGCTGTCCTCTATTTCCATCATCCCTCTCTGTTTCCATCAACACAAAACAAGAATCTGTAAAAGTTTACAGCCTGTCATGTTGTTAACCTGTGTTAGTCTGTGTATAAGGAAGGACGTGGCTAAAAAAAAAAAGGCATCGATTCCACTGACAAAATACCAATTGACTCAATGTGGTAAAACAGCTTTGGTTTCGACAGGAAGCATGAGCTGTTTGTTCTACCGAAATACAACATCATCATCAACAAGACAAGTGCATGGCCAAGAGAAAAATAATGATAGAAAATTGCACAATTTGTACAGACATTTGCTAATTTCACTCTTTACCTCAAGATGGAACGAGATGACAGAAGCTATAAATGTGATATTCACACCTATTTATAATATTACTTCTATCGAAAGCTGCAAGAGATGTTAAACTAAACTCATTTTTACTTTGATGTCCTATTTTAGCGTACAAGCCTGACACTGATGTTGTCTAATGCCTTTACTTAGAGTGTAGATGATGGTTGATTGTGTCAACAGCTGCACTGAAGTCCTGAAGAACCAAAACAATTCTCAAAATCAACAACTGACTCTTTAATATGAGGTGCTCTGAAACCAGACTGAAATACAGTCTGTGTTTTAGTTCAGACAATGTTGCAACTGTCCAAAAAAAACACAAAAGCACAAACAAACAAAAATAACCATTTACATTTTGCTATACATGATTTACAAAAAAGACACAAGGTAAAGGATGAACAAAGATAATTAAATATATATCACTATTATGTACAGGCAAGCAAGGGAAAAAATAGTTACATACATATAGAAACAACAAATGGACAACATACAATGGATACAACACAAATGCATACAAACATACAATACAGAGTGCAGAAATAAATAATTTATGAGTAGAAACGTGATAAGTCACTCTATATACATACAGTAGGTGGTTATTTACATTAAATTCAGTATGTGCTGAATCTGGTGATAGTATCAACACTGATGTTGTGGTAGACAGAGCCACAAGTATGCAGAGTGTAAAACAGGAAGGAAGTGAAAGCCACAAACAATTCAAGAGACAGTCCCAGCTTGTCTGAAACACCTGCTCCATGTGAGCCTACTTGTTAGTTTGCTCTTCCACTGGCCCCCACCCCTCCATGGGCCCTAATATCTTTCCACTACAGTAATAATTAACATTGGGGGGGGGGGGTCAGGGGGACAGGATATGGTCTGTAAGACAGAAGCCTCCCCAGGGGGTTGTAGAGGAGTTGAAGGTGGCTCACATTTCCAGAGGATATAATTAGGAAGTGGAAACCACTTATACTGAATCACATCTGTCCGAGTGATCATTATAAGCAGATGATAATAATAATAATAATAATAATAATATACTTTATTTATATAACACTTTTCAAAAACAAGTTTACAAAGTGCTTCACAGACATGAACCTCGGGACTGAGAGCAACAGCTGGTCCACAGATCTTAGAGAATGAGCTGGGGTGTAAGGGATGAGAAGGTCAGTGATATAAGATGGGGCTAGGCCCTTCAGAGATTTAAAAACAAGCAGTAAAATTTTAAAATCAATTCTAAAAACCACAGGTGACCAGTGCAATGAGGCGAGAACAGGGGAAATGTGATCATATTTTCTAGCCCTTGTAAGAACCCTGCTGCAGTATTCTGTACAAGCTGTAGGCGGTCCATGGTGTGGTCCAGCAAATAAGGAGCTGCAGTAATCTAAATAACTAGAGACAAAAGCATGAATGAGTATTTCATCACCACTGAAAGAAAGAAAAGATCTAATCTTTGCAATGTTCCTGATTTGAGTGATAGCTGATTTGGTGATTTTGGTGAAATGTTTTGAAAAATTCAAGTCTGAATCAAAGATTACATTACATTTGTTTTCTTTTTCCTAATTTCTCTTGCAGATTACCATCTAATTGACATTTGTATATTTATTACATGCATATAAAGTAATGAAACGAGCAGCTTCGCTATTTACTGAATTTTATTGACTGTTTCAAAATACAGAACAGCTGTTTCAAACGCTTTTTGTTTCGCTGCTGCATCTTGTTGGCTCGTTTTTGGCAGCTTGTCATAAGCTTCAAGGAGACTACGTTTTTCATTGAGAGAAGATGACGTTTTCCTTTTCTTTTTCCCGTCATGAATTCAATGTGCACGCATCACCAGCCTCAGGTAACCAGCTGGCAGGCTGACGAGTTGTGTGTTTAGGCTGTGGGGGTGGGGGGGGCCGCAGTGGCGCCGCAGCAAGAAAATTGAACCAGAATCAACTTTTGGAGAAACGCAACCCGTAACGCTGTACAACCCTGCCATGAGGGAAGAAAAGTTCCATAAAGCAGCAGAGCTGGATAATCAGTCTTTGTGGATTCATCAATATGAAGAACTCACATAGTCATTGAAAGAAGTGGTAATGAGAAGAACAGATTCATTTGGCTTTAACACATTTTTATTTGGTATTTGGAGCAAAATTTATCAATCAACTAAACTACACACATAAACTACAAACAAGTAATTGTTGAGTCAGTGGTAGCAGCTACTCCTTCAACCTTTTGATTTATTATTCAACACAAACCCAAATCTACACTTCAGGCTACTGTAGCTGAGCTAGGACAGGCTCTTGTATTTTATTCCTAATCGATGGAGCTGGAAAACAATTAGTCAAAAATGGCACCAGTGCAGCAGGAATACAAAGGATGCCAAAACAAAACTGGAGTTCTGAAGCTAGTACTAATATTTTAGAGATATGAAAATCATTTATTATACCATATTTGTTCTTAAACATAAACACATAACATAAAAACATCATAAAGAGTAAATCATTGTTAACAAGCTTTGTAATAAATGGAACATTTTACAGTTGTCAGTGGGCTGCAACAGACAACTATTTTCATTATTGATTAATCTGCAGATTATTTTCTGGATTAATCGATTACTAACTTAGTCAATGGAAAGTAAAAAAAAAAAAGTGAGAAAATGGCATTCACAATTTCTCAGAGCCCACAGTGATGTCTTCAATTTGCTTGTTTTGTCTAAAATGTTAAATATTCAATTTACTGTCATATATGACAAAGAAAAACAGTGAATTGTCACAATTGAGGAGCTGGAACCAAAAATTTGGCACTTTTGCTTGAATAATGACTAAATGGATTAATTGATCATCAAAAAGTTGCAGATTAATTTTCTTTTGATCAACAAATTGATTAATCAACAAATCGTTGCAGCTCTAGTTGTCAGTGCTCTTTGGTGGACAAACTGAATTACCAGACATATATATTATATTTGACACTTCTGTACTGCAGTTCCTTGTTACTTATCGGCTACTATATACAACAATATATACAACAACAATAGACAACAATACCAAACGGTCTGTCTGAATTGAACTCTATTGTTGATTCAAACTTTCTCACAGTTGAGCATAAGGACTCATCTAGTCTCTACAAATCAGTCCTGTCAAAACTTTGGTGACTTAAACAATGCGGCAGTGAATCCTGTTTTAAGTTGACTGGGCCCAGAAACTGAATATCTTGGGGTGTTAATTCCTACAGTCTGAGCTGGGCTTCATTATAAATAAATTCCTGCCTGGGTCTTCCTCATTGCTGTTGTGTCTTGTTGACTGTCAGTAAGAGAGGATCCTCTGAAGTCTTTGATAGTTTATAGACAGTCAAGTAGATTGGACTTTGGCTGTTCCTCACAGTAGAATATTCACAGGCAGAGGATCTGGGTTTGTGGATCAGTGCCTCACCATTAGCTTTGTCAGTGCTGCTTTGAAAGATGATGGTGGAGTAATGCATTGAGGCGCAGGGGTTTGTGGGAAAGTTGGCAGTGGCATAAATCGTCTCCACTGCATTTCCTGAGCCTGTCTCCTGGAGGCGCTCCTGCACCTCCTCATAGACGTTATCCTTCCAGGGAAGAACAAAAAATTGAGTGAGTAGTTGATATTCAAACATACAATAAGTATTTGGTAGATGGACACAGTGTCAGTGTGATGGATGACTCATTGCACTCCCTCAGTAGAATTTACTCACTGACAAAAAACTCTGTTATACTTATATATGGCTATATGTCTCATTTAGTCATGCATATCGATAATGGAAGACTAAACACTAGGTGCATTTCCATCCATAGAAACACAGAAAATTCGAACAAATCCTGAAATATCAGATTTTTTTTTTTTAAAGGAGACATAACATGTTTCTAGTGATTTTCTACCGTTTATTTATATACTGTTATAATGCTGGCTGTCCATGTTAAACATGGTCAAAGTGTTCAGAGCAGGCTGAACACTTCTATTGCAGAGTTACCTCTACTTCCCCATCAAATTGACGTCACATCGTTTGCGCGTTCCCACAAACAGCCATCTGTTCATGGATTGTTCACGTTGTCCACTCTCATATTTCAGATCAGCTTAACAGCACTGATAGAACCGCACACTAAAACAAATTTTCTGTTGCTGCTGATTTTCTGGAAAGTCAGTTAAAATGTGTGCTTCTGTCTCATGTCTCACGTCATCTCATTGTGTTCTCTTCTTCCGCAACGGTTCAATGGCACCAACTGGAGAATTAGTGCCAACAACAGTTTATTTTGATGACCCAACTCCTAATATTCTCATAACAGCAGTGGATAGAAATGAACACTAAAACAAATTTTCTGTTGCTGCTGATTTTCTGGAAAGTTGGTTAAAATGTGTGCTTCTGTCTCATGTCAGAGGCTCTCCAGATAACAGGTAAGAGATTTGTTGGTTTGTTGGCTGTCAGAGGTGGTAATACACTAACTGAATCTGAACATTGTAAGTGGAATATTCATCAAATTCAACAAATCTGCCACACGTAGCTAAAGAGAGTCTGTCATTGCACTGCAGTGAAAACATAACACTGCATCGTTGTGGCTGACTGACAGTTTATCTCTATGAAACAAGAGTCCCGGGAGCTCTCTCTTATATTTACAACCGAAATACTTAAAAGTCTGGCATCATTTTTGTATTGCTCTTATTTTTCTGACAATATGAATACCACCTATGAAGTACTACCACACACAGACACATTTATACTAACCTCTCTGATGTGCTGTGCTGCTGCTCCATTCCTTGTGGGTTTTGAACATGAAAATCCTGACAGAAAAAGAGAGAAAGCAAGAAAAGAAAGAGAAGAAAAAAGGAAATGAGCAGAAGGATGGAAGTGGATTAATTTCAGCATTTTTCGTCAAGTTGTTATCTATACAGTTGCTTATCTATGTAGCTTAGAATCTATCTCTATCTAATTATCTATGTAGTTTGGTTTCACTGAATAGGATTTAATTGTGCATCCCCCAAAATGAGTTATGATAATAGGTCGACAAAATTTCAACTTACAGACATGATAAAAGTCATGTCTATCAACTTCTGACGTCTTACAGTTTGTCTGCTTTGTTTTTTTTAGACATCACATCTTCACAGGATAGAGGAGTACATGAATGTGGTTTTGTGTGTACAGTATGCATGTGTGTGTTTCATGTTCTGAAGTCTGGTAATGAACTCCCTTACGTTTGTAGATGAAGATCACAATTATCACAAGCAGCAGCAGCAGCAGCACAGCTCCACAGATGATCATTATTACCTGAAAGTCACCTGCAAAATAAACCACACAACACATAAAATGTCCAGCATCATTTAAAACACAGTGAACACATGGAATCATCACTCAAAGCTGTCTGTGTCAAGAACTTTAACAGGAATTTACAGAAGTTAAATCATCAAAATGTTTTTCAAACACGTAACATTTAAGGTTGAAGATATCAAATGTGCTTTCTCACCATGACTCACAGATCCAGGTGGTGTTGGTGGTGGTGTTAGTGATGGTGTTAGTGGTGATGTTGGTGATGCTGCTGAAAGCAAAAAAAAATGCATTCAGGTTGCACATGTGCATTGATAAATTAATAAGGACAGAAAACGAAAAATGCAATTTTTCTAAGCCTGACAGATAAAACTGTTTATTTATTCAATATTTTTTAATCTTTTTTTTCTCGTTTCCTCCCCTTTGCCATTGTTTATTAATATATCAACCTCAGCCAAAAACACACAAAATATCTAATTAAATGTTATTTAATTAACTAAACAACAAAACAATGAATACATGAAAGAAAGAAAGTAAGATGAGTGAATTTGTGGAAATTAAACTTTGTTGAACAAATGGCTTTTTGACATGACACAGCAGGAAAACCACAGGTGTAAATAATAAAATGAATGATTCAGGGTCCTGGTATTGCACATGCTGGCTCAGTGTCACACTGTCATGGTTTACGGGGATACTTGAATAGAGCAGAGCCATTGTTAATGTTATTAGTGACACCTGTACTTTTCTACTAAGTCAAAATATCTGCCACTAACTTAATGTGGCCCCTACTTTTTCAGTTTGTTCCATTTCCTGTTTTGACTCTTAACTTCCTGTTGCTATTGCTGGCTACAGTAAATACAATTAGAGAGTCCTGATCGGTTCACACAGCACTATACATTTCTCAAAGCTGGGAACAAAGTTGCAAAGTTATGTTTGCTGTTAACTGGCTTACTTTATGTTGTAGCTGTTTCTATGATTCAATTCAATTTTATTTATATAGCACCAAATCATAACAAAAGTTATCTCTTCACATAGAGCAGCTCTAGACCGTACTCTTTAATTTACAGAGACCCAACAGTTCCTGATGAAAAACTTATTTGAATTTTTCACAAACGATTCCTAAACCAGATGGTTTTATTACTTTGTTTGGTCTGGAATCTGATTTATCAAAATATATTAAAGCATCTTTTCACCCAACTATGTAATATAACATATTTTATTGATAATATTAGCTTGTTACACAATAAGAAGCCCATGCCATTTTGAACTGCCACACTCAGGTAACGTCTGTTATAAACACAATAAAACACAAATACCAACCCGTTGTAACAGTAACATGAGCAGCTGTGTGGGACAAATGATCTAATTGGTGCATCTATGAAAATAGTGCTCGATGTTTTTCAGACTATTGTAAATTAACATTTCTTGTGCTCTTTCAGCTCCTCTAAAGTTCATTAATTAACAAACAGACAAAAACCAAAGAATGTAAAAAACAATTCCCTGTTTTAAATGAGGTTATGTGCCAGATCTGCTGGTTGCCTGGTGACTGCTCAGAGCCAAGAAACAGTTCAGCTTGTAGCCTCATAGTAGCTTCAGCTGAACTTACATTTGTATTTTTACACAGCATGAGGAAAAGGAATGGATTTCTTCACCACAGATCACAATTACATGATCAATGACACCTCCAGTGTGTTTATAGGCATGTGAGGCAAAGTTTAAGTGTGAATTATAAGGGATAAATATTGAGGAACTTATAATTTTAAAAATTAACGTGTAGATAAAGCGAACAGAAACTTCAAAACTGATCTGTTGTTAAGAGCTTTGATTGAACATGTTGCTGATTGAGTCTCGCTGTCACTGCAGCATGCTCATCTGAAATCTGGTGAAAGGAACGTGCAAGAAATGAGATCAAGAGTATAAATAACAACGACTGCAGGTGTTCTCACTCTATCAGTCAGGATATCACAGTTGACTGCGGTTTGAATAGAAAGCCAAATGCTACAGAGTGGCTGATCGCACAAAGCAAATGGCTGTAATGTTGCATTACTGTAGTGAAAACACACTTAAACATTTACAGTTCATAAAAACAGCACACACCCTGAAATGCAGATGATTGCAGATGCAGTAAACACAGTTGAGATCAACGTCTGTGGTTGTTGTTGGTGTAAAGCTGTAGTTGAAACAGCTAATTAAAAAAAAAAAGTTTGGGGTAATATTAAGATCATAATCTTTGGTTAAGGTTAAAGTTAAGGTTTGGTTTAAATAACTGCAGCTTTTGGTAAGTTTGAAATATGTTTTGTTTAAGAACAGGAAATGAAAATGTTCTGCATTAGGAGAAAAGTTGTTAGAGTTGAAGATTAACATCACACCCTCCTGTAGTATGAGACCACTTCCTTTTATTAGTTTCCTCCTATGATTTTGTCGAGTCTTGTTGTTTGACACTCGACAGGCGGAAAATACATATTTATTCAAACAGCTTCATGAGATGAAATATCATTAGTGCTGGGGTTTATGGCCAAAAAAAATCAAATCTCAATTTTTTTTAGCCTAATACCTGCAGACTGCTGCTAGCTAGCGTTAGCTACACAGCGGGCAGAGACAAACTGAACAAAGTGTAATCTGGGAACTGTTCAGTCGACTCCCAGCACTTCAACTCTTGTAACTAGAGATGATACTTTGTCAACAAATACAAACTGAGTTCACAGTTGAGTCATTTTCAGTCTGTCCTTGTTGTAGATGAGACTGTTAAATTCACTACAAGACAGAACCAGCTAGCCCATCAATGAACTCGCCTTCTGGAGTCACGACAGTCCTGTAAACTGCAGCCGGTGAACATGAAGTGTAACTAAACATGTCACACTTTACGGGACTGTCGTGACTCAAAACAGTTCATGTATCATCTCCGTTACTCTTTGACTAAAAATAATGTGCATATTGTAATAACTAGACATTTTACACGTTGTGCAAAAACACAATCGCCCTTTACTGTAAATCAAACAGTAATCAAAACTGTGGCTTTCTTTTAATGCTAGCAATCATTTAGCCTCCTACAATCTGAACCAGAGTCAGATTTTGGTTATACTTGAATTGAAGTCTTCAGTCACTACTTCTCTGCATACCTTGCACATGCATGGACCCTCTTACACATGCAGGGTTATTTGCACATACAGTACAATGCACATTAATGTACAATCAGATTTAACCACTACAAATTGTGTTTACATGTCTCTTTTTCCTTTGTATCTACTTTTGTAATTTTTTCTTGTAAGGGTTTTTTATATTGTGTTTAAAGTTTAAATTTTTATAATTTTCATAGTTTTATATTTAATTCTCAGTTTACTGTTTATTATCCATGGTGGTCAGAGGTGAGCGCAAAGAAGCGCAAAAAATTTCATTGTAAAGTGGAGTTGACTGTTCTCTGTGCATGTGACAAGATTTGAAGTGAATTGAATAACTTCATAGTAATAAAATAACACGTCCACTCACCTACAGTCATCTCCAGTTTGTTGAAGAATGTTTTACTCTGTCCATTGTCAGTGTTTTTTGCTCCACACCAGTATGTCCCGGTGTCGTCTGTTGTTACGTTTCTCACAGTTATGGTGATATTTCTCCTCTTTGTGTCATCCTCCATTGAAAACTTTGAGGTGTTCCATAGAGGTTGACATATAGATGGATCTTCTCCCTTACAGATGAATTTCTTATTGGGAGCACCTTGTGTGTAATTACACCAGTATGTGAGATTTTGTCCTCTAGTTGGGGATCTCTTGAAGATTGTAATATCTGTAAATAGAAAGACAAAGACAAATTCTAATTCGAACTCTTCGGCTTTTTTGGCATTTCACTTTCTTTATTTCACTTCAACTTTCACTTCATGTTATCTGCATGCATATTTACATATTTTTTATGATAGTTGTTTTTTTTTATTAAATATCAGATGTCAGCCAAACTGTCAATACAACATTTGAATGTGTATAAATTTGTGTTAACGTCTTTTAAATCACCTGTTGTGTTGAGTCATGTTTCACTGATAAACAGAAAATGAAAGTCAGAAAGAAAGCCTCTAACCAGTAGAGGAGAATCTGTATTACTCACTTTTAATCTCCAGTTGTATTTTTATGAGTGAAACTCTGTAATTTCCTTCATTTGATTTGACTCCACACCAGTAGACACCAGCATGCTGTGATCTCACATTACTGATGGACATGTTGAAGCTGTTGGTGTCTGTGAGAGTCAATGTCCCGTTTGACTTTACAGAAGATTGTGTTGATAAAATCTCCTCACAGATTTCATTGTTGTCTTTGCAGATAAACTTGACATAGGAGTATTTTTTAGGGAAATCACATGTGATGGTGGTTTTAGCTGTTCTGTACGCAGTTTGAGTAAATGGTGTAAATTGTGTGCAGACATCTTTCACTGCAAAGAAAAAAGAAAAGTAAAACATGTTGGAAATGTATCAGCATGCTCATATACAGTAAAGGGTGCATCATGTGCATTTATCTATTCATTATATCTGCCTCTCCTGTCCTGTAATGTTTGCGTCATAGCAAATTGATTTCCATTTTTGCTAACTTGTTTAGTTCTGTACAGTAGAAAGTTGAAAGAGAAGCAGACCTCACTGAATGTGAAACATGTTCATACTAGAGTTACTTTGTTGTTCATCTTCAAAATAGACAAGCTTTTTAAATGTATTGACTTAATTATTCAGTCTTCAGGAAAAGGTGAATTATTTTCTGAATACTTTGTATCCTATCACCCAGAGACTAATGTTAGCAGAGCACCCAACCGCACCATGAAACTGACCACACTGCAGCACTTTACAAAACTTCAACCAACTGAAGAAGTGGAGAAAGTCGGCTGCTGTGCAAACTGAAGACAGAACATTAACAACACAGCGGAGTGCTTAGACCAACTTCTGTTTTTACAAACTACATTAAACCAGTGATGTTGGTAAGTAAATGACACTTTCATTTCATTATTTATTTTTAGGGAAATCACATGTGATGGTGGTTTTAGCTGTTCTGTACGCAGTTTGAGTAAATGGTGTAAATTGTGTGCAGACATCTTTCACTGCAAAGAAAAAAGAAAAGTAAAACATGTTGGAAATGTATCAGCACGCTCATATACAGTAAAGGGTGCATCATGTGCATTTATCTATTCATTATATCTGCCCCTTCTGTCCTGTTATGTTTGCTTCATAACAAATTGATTTCCTGTTCATTAGAAAGTTGGAGGAGAAGCAGACCTCACTGAATGTGGGAAACACACTAGTAACTTTGTTGTTCATCTTCAAAATAGACAAGCTTTTTAAATGTATTGACTTTATAATACAGTCCTCAGGACAAAGATGAATTATTTACTTTGTACCCTATCACCCAGAGACTAATGTTAACAAAGCACCCAACCGCACCATGAAATTGACCACACTGCAGCACTTTACAAAACTTCAACCAACTGGAGAAGTGGAGAAAGTCAGCTGCTGTGCAAACTGAAGACAGAACATTAACAACACAGCGGAGCGTTTCGTTTTTTCCTCTCCTTACTCCAAAACACACAGACCAACTTGTGTTTTTACAAAAGACATTAAACCAGTGATGTTGGTAAGTAAATGACACTTTCATTTCATTATTGTTATACTGAAGAAGACTAAGATGCTTCCAAATGAATGCAGTTCACTTTTCTAAATCAAAAAGCTGCAAACTTTCACACACTTTTCTCTACTTTTTTCTGTTATTCAGACGTGACCTTCATCAAGACCTTTTAATTTAAATGTCACTCATGTTTCATATTAAAGTTCACTGGACACAGGACACCAGTGAATGGCACACAGTGTGTTGAATTGAATTGTGACACAAAGAATCAGAATCAAATTGTGAGATTCCCAAAGATTTCCACCCCAATGGGATAGATATACTGTAATTATAACATGCAACCATAATACAGATACATTTCTGAAATGTCTTTCAATGCCTGATGCCTGTATGTTGTGTTGTTACATTTTTGTTAGTTTTCTTCATGTTTTCTTAGTGATGTTTTGTTAAACTTCACTCTGTCTTTGATACAGATGCAGCATCTCTTACCGACTTTCAGTTCCAGTTCATCAGGTTCCTCAGGTGGCTTAAGTCTTTGGTAAAATTTACAGTTGTACTTCCCAGAGTCATCATGTTCAAGTTGTTTAATGGCCATCCTGAGATTTTTATTTCTTGTATCATGGTACAGGGAAAATCTGTCATCCCCATCCCACACATCCTTTGTAGTGGTTTGTATGCTTGCTCCTCTGGGATTAATAACCTCTATCTTTTGATATTCCTGATCTGCTCTTGGGTATTTGCAGGTGAGTTCAACCCATCCTCCTTCACATCCCTTCACTTCAGACGAGGCCTCACAGCCTGTTGATCAGACAAAGAGAAAGTTCCTATCATGTCAGACACTGAAACAATCCCAGAACAGTCTGAATAAGAACAGTATCAACAAAACATCCACTGTCTCGTCATGCTGGTAAACAGACTTTCTGTATTAATCAATAGATCACAGAGTTGTTCAATTAATCTTGTTGAACGTGTATTTTATTCATACATATAGTGTTTTTGTTTTAATTTCTTTATAGATTCTGAAAGGCCTCTGCTCCTAAAATCTAAGTTAGTATAAAGTTATGAAATACATTCTTTGTTGTACTTTTTCAGTGTAACAGCAACTCTGCAGCCTGCCACGGTGTATTTTTTGGTTCTGCCACCAGGAGTCACCAAAGTCAGGTTTTCAAATCCCAGTGGCTTCATGATTCAAGATAAAAATTGAAATAAGTTTGACTTTGTATTTTATCCTTGACAAATATTAGGAATTTTTATTTGTCAAAAATGTTTGTGTCAGTGCCTGTTCACCAGAGGAGTTTTTATGCACTCATTATCTTTTCTTTAACTACTGTTATAAATGATTAATACTGAGTGCAAAACAGGTGTTTTTCTAACCCTACCAGTCCCAGTGACCCGTACACAGTTTAAAAGAAAAATCCCCTCCAGACATGTTTTAAGACATAAAAATACTTTTTCCACAAAACATTGAATTACTTTTTAATGTTTTTTTTTTTAATTACATCTATTCCCTTTCCCTCATTAAAAACCAGAATCTTTGACGATGTAAATATTGTTCATTTCAAAAGTCAACTGCTGGACACCAGATGTCTCCTCCTTCACTGTAAAGTTCATTCCCAGTGTTTGTGCACTGGAGGCTTCAAGTTTCCACATCACACTTGTGTAAGGGGAAAACTGGACCAGGATTGGATACAAACTATTTGTGATGTCACAAATCATGATTGTAGGCCCACCTCGTAAAATTTGATTTTCAGTGAGCTCAGAGAAACTTTCCACATTCAGCAGATAAATGTGAAAACAAACTCTGCACATGCATCATTCTGCACAGTGAAGCTCAAACATTCAACTGTTCAACACTAACAAGCTAGTCCACCAACCAACACACACTGTAGCACTTAAAAAAACTTAAACCAACTCCGGTTGAAGAGAATTACTCCTTTCATTTCTAAAGCACTGTGACTGGTTTTGGATAATGGTAGGTTTCCCTGGTGCTAACGGTGCAGCAGAGAGGCTGCTCTCCACCTCTGGAAGGTTAATAACAACACAATGAAGCAAGTCGCCTCTCCCTTACTCCAGAGCAGTTAACCAGTGATGTCGGTCGGTAAATTACACTTTCATGTAGTGAAACAAAACTAGCACCAACCAATTTGCTTCACTCACCTGCCAAAAAAACAACGCTGATCTATTGAGTAGCTGTAACATTCACTAGCAATTTGACTGGTGGACAAAAAAAGTTAATTTTGCACTCTTCTTTCATTTCATTTAACAACAATTAGTTGCAAACTGTTAAATTAATCACCAACTATTTTGATAATTGATTAAACATTTTGAGTCATTTTTTCAGTCAGTCCAAATTCTCTGATTCCAGCTTCTCAAATCTGAATATGTTCTGGTTTCTTTAGTCCTCCTATGTCCCATGACAATAAACTGAATATATTTGGGTTGTAGACTGTTTGTCAGGACAAAACAAGACATTTGAGGACGTCAACCTTCGGCTTTGGGAAACACTGATTGACATTGATGACCAGTCATCTTAACTGTCAGTTATGTCTCATATCGTATTTCAGTGGACACAAGTCAGTTGAGTAAGAGCCTTAAAATAGTGCCCCTCTTTCTATTTTTCAATGGAGAATCAATTCTGAATCAAATCGTGATACAAAGAATCTGAATCAAATTGATCATTATTAATAATCATTACAGTAATAGTATAATATGTGTTTTATTGCAAAAAGATTAAATTTCCACCTCTGCTCATTTCTTTTGGTTAGTAGCAAGTGGTCATACAGGTTTTTTCAGCTGTTGATTCTACTGTAACATTTATATACAAGTAGAACAGTGAATTTTCTGTCTAATTAAGAATATTGCTGCCACTTTGACTGCAGCTCGTTACCATGAGTTCGGTTCTTGCACCCTTTCGAACATACAGACAGGAAACGTTTTCAGGACTTAAAATGGACGCCGAAAAAAGCAAAAATATCACAGATGTGATTTTTAAAGCTGCTCTTGTTGTCTCTCTGTTTAGGCATCACAAAAAACAAGTCTGAATTCTTTTATCCTTGATGAATTAGCGTTATTTTTACATTTCATATTTAATTGTCAAAAAATATCAGAAATACATTTAAAAGCATCACTTCCTGTGTGCAAAGGGATTTTTACAGGTTGTCAGTATCCAAATCAAAAACATCATCTTTGATCGCTGCGTATTCACATCACATCAGATAAACTACCAGGCAGGAAAGAATAAAACCTTTTGACAGACTATAGATTGCATCACTGTTGAGTTGAATAATTACCCAAAATATTTAAATATATCTATGTAAATGAGTTGTACTTTAGTGTTGGTTAAAGTTAGTGAGCTTTTTTAACAGTACTATACTGTAATAATAAATAGACTGCTACTGTGGCCTGTCTTTAAGAAGTTGAGCTGTAAGTGAAACCACAGAACAGGATGTATAGAAACTGGTTAATTACTGAAGAGGCAGAGCTGTAACAGTTGTCAATCCAGTCTCTAAAGTCAGTAATCAGGCAGTAATAAACCTTTTTTACCTGTCATCAGTGAGAGGACGAGCAGAAGGAAACTCTTCATGTTGTTCTTGGGTGAATAAATTCTCAGCAAGATTATTTAACTCTAGTTGTTATGTTGGTTCCTCTTTTCATTTCTGACATTCACCGTCTGCACAGTTGTTTCTTGAGCTGATATTTTAGTAAATGTGATCCGCCCCTGATTCTTATCATCTTCCCCCTTTTCTTCTTTTTTTATTGCAGCACTGTGCTTTATATCATTGTTCACCAGGGGCCAGATGTGTAAACAATGTGTACGCACATAAAACATGCATATAGTAATTAATTAAACTTAATATTGATTAATTGCTTTGTGTGATCAATTTTATCATTATTTTATTTTATATGAGACATAATTTTATTTTGCTGTAAATAATCTTTCTATCTTATTCTTAATTGTGATCCTGTTTTCAACATGAGTTCTACAAATGAATCATTTATCACATTTCTGGTGTTTAAAAATGATAATGAGATATTACTATTTAATGACAGCTGTTGTGGCTGTTGGAGAACTTTGCTGCAACACAAGCAGTTACTTTCCTTCCTGTTTGTTTAATAGACAGATCTACAGACTGGTGGAGCAGGCAGCATGTTGGTATGAAAACAGCTGATTAAGGGCGTGTCTACATTCAGTTATGGTGAATTGTGGGAGTGGAAATAAGACTTATGCACCAGCGCCTAACTCCCAATGACTGAGGTTTGAAAACAGAACTCTGACGAAAACAACATGTCTGCATATTTCTGGATTTTGCCCCAGAACTGCACAGGATAAAACCACAGGAAACACCTGCAGGTGGAGTTTTAGTTGATTATGAACTTATTCAGCATGTGAAATTTATAGTAATAATATTAAATGAATGGACTGCTGTTGTAGTGAGTCAGCAGTATTTTATAGATCGTCCCTGACTCTAGCCAATATCACTGTAGGAGTTTAACTATTATGTAGTTTATTAAAGCTTTCACCTTTCCTATACTTCCCTACATCCACCACAGGGAACATTTCAGAAATCAGGCCCCTCACCCTGGAAATGTTGAAAAAGTCATTCATGCTCATATCACATCAGCTCTTGTGACACCTTGTACACCTGCCTCTCAGTCAGTCTGCACTAGCTCAGCTACAACTGACGCAGAACTCTGCAGTTAATAAAGACAAACAGTCAGTAACACATTACTCTGGTTTATAATGCAAGAAGGAGCCTCCAACTTATGACGTGTAGCAGTCAGTAAACAAAGGAATGTACTCGATGGAAAAAATAACTTCCATGTTGACATTACATACTGCACAGTTCACAGATAAATGTACAATCTTGTTGAAGGCAGTAGGAGCAGATTGGCTTCAGATAGACTGTTGCACTTGAGTGGTGAGAGTGTGGCTGTCAAAGTGATCAATCTGTGTTAGCCGATTATGTTTTGTGTAGCGACTAATGGAAACAAAGTAAAAAGTGTCTGAGAGGCTGAATTCAGACCTTGTTTGCTTGACTGTCTGCTGAGATCAAAAAGATACGTTTAATAACTTTTATTGATGAAAAAGATCAGCTTATTACAAAATATACTCAAAATAATAACAGCAATCAAAAGCAAAGCTGTGGTAAACAAAAATACAGCGACCCACTTACCCTCTCTCTCTCTCTCTCTCTCTCTTACCAGCCGCCATGCAGGTAAACAGCTGCTTATATTAACTGTGAATATCATAGTGACCTGATTCTATCAATAATCACCGTGATTGCGCATTAAATAATGACAATATAACAAATATAACAGTAACAAATAACCAAAATATACACCATCACAAAATTACTTATTTAAAATGAATTCCAAAATCACTATAACTTCATTTATGGCTCCTAAACTTGGTGCAAAATTTTAAAAAGCATCTTATTAGGCACTACTTCTATTTGTGTTTTCTTGAAATAATGTCATATTTTCTGGTTTGTATGTGTTGTATATTTTGTCCATTATGTTTGTATGTTGCCATCTTGTTTTATCTTTTGTCTTTTGTGTCTGTCCGTAAAACACTTTGTAACAATTGTTTTGTGTTAAGGGTACAAATACGACTTATAATATCAAGTATGAGATGAAGACGACCGCCTGCTGTAAAGATAAACCTTGTTTAGTATCACAATAAAAAACATGTTTCATACATGAAATAGAATATTAAAAGAAATTTACAAGAAAGATATTGAAAACAAAAAATGATTAAACAGTGATAAGTGTACAAATACATTATGAAAGTATGAAATGATGCAACTTTTGTTGCAACTACTTGTTGCATAACAAATTGCACATAGTGTATACTGCATCTATGACTCCAGCTAACAATTATTTGTTTGTTTGGTCTATAAAATGTCTGAAAATGATGAAAAAATCCAACGTGATGTCTTCAAATTTCTCCTTTTGCCTGACTAACACACCAAAATCCAAAGATATTCAGTTTACTATCAGCTGGAAGCTGGAATTTGAGAATCTGGACAGTTTTTCTTAAAATGACTCAAAACGATGAATCAATTATCAAAATAGTTGGCGATTAATTTTCTGTCAATCGACTAATCGGTTAATTGACTCATCATTGCAGCTCTAACTGCATTTATATACAGTATATTACATCCTGACATCAGTCTGAGGCTGATGGTGTGAGGAAATGTGACATTCAGGATCTTAACACAATAAAAGAAGTATTTTGTGCAGCAGTTTTGGGGAACAGTGGAGTTTGGGCGATGAACTGACATCCACACCTTGTCAAATAATCTTGAGTCTTTAATTCAGATCAGCTAGTCCTCCGACCCCTGATATACAGCATCATTCATTGAACCAGTTCTTATCCTGCCCCTAAACCAGGACTGACACATTAATATATTACCTCAGACCCCTGACCAAACAACTGCCATATTATTGATTAAAACTGTCTATTTCTTACATAATATTAAGTACACCTGTATGCAATCCAATGCAATAGTCCTGGATTAACTTCTATCATATAATATTAACTCACAGAGGTGTTGTTTCAGTCCTTTTTGAGGTCGTGGTTTGTGGTGGATGTGTTGAACTGCATTGTTGGTTGCACATCAGGTAACTTGGAGTACATCAGTGCAGAAGTCCTCTGAATAAATCTTGATAAATCAAGCAAAGATGAACAATTTAATCTTAAACAGTTTAAAAGTCTGTGTTTGGGTTTGAAAAGAAAAAAGAATGAACTGAAATCTTGGCAAAGCTCACAGCCTGGAAACTTTCCTCAGTGTTCCTGTGGCTTGTTGACAGTAGAGTAGAGAGGGTTTTCAGAACACCTGGATGGGTGATTGACAGTAGAGTATTGACCATTGTCCTTCACAGTAGAATATGTGTCACCACTAACTTCCCCTGGGCTGGTTGGATGGTTGATGTTGGAGTAATGCGTAAAGGCAGAGGGGTTGGTGGGATGTTTGGCACTGACATAAATAGTTTTCAGTGCAGTTCCCGAGTCAGGCTTGTGGGGCTGCTCCTCATAGACAAAATCCTTCCAGAGCAGAATGAAAAATACAAGATGAATAGTTTACACACAATCGCAACAATAAGCACCAACAATGCTAATAACAGAGGTTCTTAAAGACAGTTAGACCTCATCAATCATCTGGTTTGCTCCCAAAAACTGGTAACTACTCTTTAATCCCCAGAATTATGGCAAAAATAATGGCAGCGTTTCCTTACAACACACAAACACACAAAGCTGCACTGGGTCAAGAGCAGCCACAACATCTCCTGAAACTGAAGCTGAGGCTGAGTTTTTAGCCACGCTAACACCAGCTGTGGCTGGCAATGATGACCTGACAGTCCACCATGTTGGTCCAGACTCCAGACTGAAATATATCAACAACTATCGAATGCACTGCTATGAAATGTTGTACAGACATTCATGGTGTCCAGAGGATGAAGCCCTCTAACTTTGATGATCCACTGACTTTTCATCTAGCACCACTAGCAGATTGACATTTTTAGTTTTTAGTGATATATCTGGGATGGATTGCTATGAAATGTGGTACACACATATATGTCCCCCTCAGATTGAACTGTAAGGACTTTGGTGATCTCTTAACTATTCATCCAGCGCCATCATCAGGTCAAAATTAAAAATACAACACAACTCTTGTTAAAAGAAATGTGATAAGATGACGTCAAACCATCTACATGAATCTGCTAAATTACATGAGTTTAATGGTGGGACACTTTGACTGACAGTGCTTCATTTCTGGCAAAGAATCATTCCATAAATCACAGAATATACCGTAAGTATGTGTGAAAATGTCTGCATTTAATGTGCAACTAATAATGTAACCCTAACACTGAGGTTTCTGGCATTATGCACATATGGGTCCATTACATCCCACAATATGGATGCACACACACAAACAGTAAAGCCGTATACAAAAACATATACACTTACCTCGGCGTTGTCCAGTCCCTCTTCATTTGTTTTGTATTTTGAACATCCTGGCAGAGAAAAATTGAAAAATGTAAGAAAAGGAAGAAAACAAAGAAATTTAGCAGAAGAAAATGAAGTGGATCAGTTTCACACATCTGTCTCATTCAGAACCTACTGTACAACTGACCAGGAAAGAACTGACAGTGTTACACCTGTTGATGTTTGTATTCAGCTGTTTGTTTTCATTTTATGTGATTTTATGACTTGACCATTGTGTAGACTTTTTCCTAGAACTTTTTCCTACACATCCTTTCAATACTGAAAGGATGAAAAGATAGTCTGAACTTTTATGCTTTGTTTATTTATGCATTTATTAATTTATGTCATCACTGCTTTAACAGTATAAAAACTGTGTGTATGCATGTATGTTTGAGTGTTTTTATATAAAGAATCTCTTACGTGTGTAGACAAGAACCAAAATCAGCACAAGCAGCAGCACAGCTACACAGATGACAGTAATGATGATGGCTACAAAACCACACAACAAAAAGATGACCAGCATTAGTTAAACCACAATTAACACAGAAATCTAATCACAAAATGTTTTTCAATCATGTAAATGTAGGTTTCAGAAAACAAAAATGTTTTCTCACCATTCCTCTCAGCAGGTGAGCGAGTCCGTGGCACTGCAAACAGAAATAGAAACATCAAAGTTGTGAATGAAAGCAGAAATAAATTCTTATTGGAGACAACAGCTGAGTAGAAAAAATGAGACAGGACCAGGCAAAAAATACATATATATATATATATAAATAAAATCTTTATGTATATATATAGAATTATTTCCATCAACTGTGTGGACTCGTCAGGTGTTTCATATCAACATAGTTTATCCAGTGATGGGGGTTGCAAATTAGCTTCAGCAAGATGCCGTCCAGTCATTACTGTTGCATTACTTCTTCCTGTGCAACGATATGTACAGGTGTACATCCTCGCTCATAGCTTTTCCTCACTCAAAGTCTTTTCAGCACCCATGGTGTATAAAAGAGGCGTGACACACAGCTGGAATGTACAAACCATTTGTAGTGCTTCACACAATAAAATATGTAAAGGATAGCCTACATATGTGTGTGTGTGCGCATGTGTTAAATAAAATATGACGATGTATGACATCCATACATTCTCATATTATGACACATTGTAATTTGAATTAAAAGTAAATATATACATTGTCATGAACACTGTTATGCTCATCTGTCAGAGATCATAATATACAGCAGTAGGCTTTTGAGGCGTTATTTATCTCTGCTTCAGGATGTAACCACCATGAATCAATCAGAAAATAAAGTTTGATATTTCTCTACCACCACACACTTCTTCAAATTCTCTCTTCCTCTTTATTAAAATGAATCGGGAAGGCGATGCCAAGAACGTTAGACTAAATTAGCCAGCCAAACCATTTTGTCTGCTGCCAATACAACATCTGAATGTGTATAAATTTGTGTTAATGTCTGTTAAATCACTTGTTGTGTTGAGTCGTTTTTCACTGATAAACAGAAAAAGAAAGTCAGAAAACCAGTAGAGGAGAGCTAAATCTGTATTACTCATTTTTAATCTCCAGTTGTATTTTTCTGAGTGAAACTCTGTAATTTCCTTCATTTGATTTGACTCCACACCAGTAGACACCAGCATGCTGTGAGCTCACATTACTGATGGACACATTGAAGATTGTGTTGATAAAATCTCCTCACAGATTTCATTGTTGTCTTTGCAGATAAACTTGACACTGGAGTTGTATTCGTTAGAGTAATCACATGTGATGTTGGTTTTAGCTGCTCTGTACGCAGTTTGAGTAAATGGTGTCTGGTAATTATGTTTTCATGTCTCTTTTTCCTTTGTATCTACTTTTGTATTTTTATCTTGTAAAGGTTTTATATATTGTGCTTATAGTTTCAATTTTAGTAGTTTTATATTAATTCTCAACTCAAGTTTAATTATCCATGGTGGTTGGAATGGAGCACAAAGTAAGAATTTCATTGTACAGTGCAATTAACTGTTCTCTGTGCATTTGATGATCAAGATTTGAAGTGAACTGAATAACTTCCTAACAATAAAATAACACATCCACTCACCTACAGTCATCTCCAGTTTGTGGAAGAATGTTTTACTGCGCTTATTGTCAGTGTTTACTCCTCCACACCAGTAAGTCCCAGCGTCGTCAGTTGTTATGTCTCTCACAGTTATGGTGATATTTCTCCTGTTTGTGTCATCCTCCATTGAAAACTTCCCAGTGTTCATCCCGGGCTTTAAGGTGCTCCATAGAGGTTGACATATAGACGGATCTTCTCCCTTACAGATGAATTTCTTAATGGGAGCACTTTGTGGGTAAACACACCAGTATGTGAGATTTTGTCCACTAGTTGGGGATCTTTTGAAGCTTTTAATATCTGTAAATAGAAAGACAAAGACAAATTCTAATTCGAACTCTTTGGCATTTTTTGGCATCTCACTTTCTTTATTTCACTTTAACTTTCACTTCATGTTATCTGCACGCATATTTAGATATTTTTTTATGAAAATGTTTTTTTACTAAACATCAAATGACAGCCAAACTGCCAATACAACATTTGAATGTATATAAATTTGCGTTAACGTCTTTTAAATCACCTGTTGTGTTGAGTCGTGTTTCACTGATAAACAGAAAATGAAAGTCAGAAAGAAAGCCTCTAACCAGTAGAGGAGAGCTGAATCTGTGTTACTCACTTTTAACCTGCAGTTGTATTTTTCTGAGTGAAACTCTGTAACTTCCTTCATTTGATTTGACTCCACACCAGTAGACACCAGCATGCTGTGAGCTCACATTACTGATGGACACATTGAAGCTGTTGGTGTCTGTGAGAGTGAAAGTCCGGTTTGACTTTACAGATGATTGTGTTGATAAAATCTCCTCACAGATTTCATTGTTGTCTTTGCAGATAAACTTGACATAGGAGTATTCGTTAGGGTAATCACATGTGATGGTGGTTTTAGCTGTTTCATACGCAGTTTGAGTAAATGGTGTCTGGCAGCCATCTTTCACTGCAAAGAAAAAAGAAAAGTAAAACATGCAAAACTGAACATTGTAATACTTTGCTAACACATGTTGGAAATGTATCATCACGCTCATATACAGTAAAGGGTGCATCATGTGCATTTATCTATTCATTATATCTGCCTCTCCTGTCCTGTAATGTTTGCTTCATAGCAAATTGATTTCCATTTTTGCTAACTTGGTTAGCTCTGTACAGTAGAAAGTTGAAAGAGAAGCAGACCTCACTGAATGTGAAACATGTTCATACTAGAGTTACTTTGTTGCTCATCTTCACAATAGCCAAGCTTTTTAAATGTATTGACTTAATTATTCAGTCTTCAGGGAAAGATGAATTATTTTCTGAATACTTTGTACCCTATCACCCAGAGACTAATGTTAGCAAAGCACCCAACCGCACCATGAAACTGACCACACTGCAGCACTTTACAAAACTTCAACCAACTGGAGAAGTGAAGAAAGTCGGCTGCTGTGCAAACTGAAGACAGAACATTAACAACACAGCGGAGCGTTTCGCTTTTTCCCCTTCTTACTCCAAAACATGCAGACCAACTTGTGTTTTTACAAAAGACATTAAACCAGTGATGTTGGTAAGTAAATGACACTTTCATTTCATTATTATTATACTGAAGAAGACTAAGATGCTTCCAAATTAATGCAGTTCACTTTTCTAAATCAAAAGCACACACTTTTTTATACTCTTTTATGTTTGTCAGACATGACCTTTGAATGTCAGTTATGTTTCATATTAAAGTTCATTGGACACAGGACACCAGTGAATGACACACAGTCTCACATCAGAAGAGCTAAAAATATTCCCTCTTTCTATTTATTGAATCAAGAATTGGCTTTGAATCAATAATCAATTCTGAATTGAATCGTGACACAAAGAATCAGAATCAAATTGTGAGATTCCCAAAGATTTCCACCCCAATGGGATAGATATACTGTAATTATAATGTGCAACCAAAATACAGATACATTTCTGAAATGTCTTTCAATGCCTGATGCCTGTGTGTTGTGTTGTTACATTTTTGTTAGTTTTCTTCATGTTTTCTTTGTGATGTTTTGTTAAACTTCTTTGATACAGATGCAGCATCTCTTACCAACTTTCAGTTCCAGTTTCTGGGTTTCAGGAGATGAGTGAGGTCTTGGGTAAAATTTACACTGGTACTCCCCAGAGTCATCATGTTCAAGTTGTTTAATGGCCATCCTGAGATTTTTATTTCTTGTATCATGGTACAGGGGAAATCTGTCGTCCCCATCCCACACATCCTTTTTAGTGGTTTGTATGCTTGATCCTCTGGAATTAATAACCTCTA
Source organism: Thunnus maccoyii (assembly GCF_910596095.1). Classification (NCBI taxonomy): domain Eukaryota; kingdom Metazoa; phylum Chordata; class Actinopteri; order Scombriformes; family Scombridae; genus Thunnus; species Thunnus maccoyii. The sequence goes on along the minus strand of NC_056535.1, from coordinate 32,920,860 downwards.
TCTTTTGATATTCCTGATCTTCTCTTGGGTATTTGCAGGTGAGTTCAACCCATCCTCGTTCACATCCCTTCACTTCAGACGAGGCCTCACAGCCTGTTGATCAGACAAAGAGAAAAGTTCCCATCATGTCAGACACTGAAACAATCCCAGAACAGTCTGAATAAGAACCGTATCAACAAAACATCCACTGTCTCGTCATGCTGGTAAACAGACTTTCTGGATTAATCAATAGATCACAGAGTTGCTCAGTTAATCTTGTTGAACGTGTAAAACAGGTGTCTTTTTAACCCTACCAGTCCCAGCAACCCATCCACTGTTTAAAGAAATATGTTTTAAGACATATGAAAATACTTTTTTCCACAAAATGTTCAATTACTGTTTAAAAAATCCTTAAAATTACATCTTTTCCTTTTCCCTCATTAAAAATCCAGAATCTCTGAATATATAAATATTGTTCATTTCAAAAGTCAACTGCTGGACACAAGATGTCTCCTCCTTCACTGTGAAGTTCACTCTCAGTGTTTGTGCACTGGAGGCTTGAAGTTTCCACATCACACTTGTGGAAGTTACAAACTAGTTGTGAAATCACAAATCATTTTTCTTACATAAACATGTTAAACTGAGTTTTATGGTGAGCTCAGAAAAACTTTCCTCATTCAGCAGATGAATGTTAAAACAAACTCTGCACACACATCAATCAAATATCAATATGTCAATCAATAGCCCTGGACCTAACAAGCAAAATGAACCATCACTATTAGTTTTAACCCTTTCTTGTAAATAGTTATGCCCATCCAAACATGGCTCCTCTTTTAAATGGGGAAATAGGCTATAAACAGTTAATTGAATAGTTGCTTTTGTTAATTATTCTTTATGATCATTTAGCAAACTGTTTACATTCTAGGTGTTCACCCTTGACCTCTATTAAATCAAAAAGGTCAGTGGCATAATTTGACCTGAGTAAAAGTGGAGTAAAATATAATTTGAGAACCATAAATGTTTGTTTTTCTTTGTCAGTTTATCGCCTGTGTCCTTTATTAATTATGAAGCTGTTAAAAGCTTAACGTTGCTGTCAGTTCCACGAAAAACTTTACAGATTTCACTCATCAGTTGTATGAAACTGTTTTAAATTTATATAGTATATATATAGTGGACACCATCAAAAATGCATTTTGTGATATTTGTGATATTTATAATTCATCATAAATCTTGAATGGAATTATTCACATCAAATATTTATTTTATTTTCAAACAGTCCTGGTTGACATGAAATAGAAAATGGGTTCATATGCACATACATGCCATAAACAGGATATAAACATAACATTTATCAGTCTGTAATATCTGTAATCAGGTATTAGTAAACTTTTTACCTGCCGTTAGTGAGAGGATGAGGAGAAGAAAGCTCTTCATTATGTTGGCCTTCGATGCCGAGATCCTTCGTCCTTGAGTGTTAACTATAGTTGGTTATTTCCTCTTGTCACTACAGTTGGTTTGTCTCAAGTGTTGTGTTTCATGAATTTCTGCTATATTACCTAAAAACATCACAAACCTTTGTCTGTCCTTCCCCTTTTTTTCTGTCTCAACCTCAACTCCTTCCTCATTGTTCATCGCTACTTGATGTCGACAGTAAACACCAAATACATGGTCAGAAAGAAAGAGAAAGAAAAATACACTAGAATACACGTTGGGCCGTGCTGCAGTCAAAGTGCTGTTATTGTGCAGCAACATGATGCAGCAATACCTTTACCAGAGGACAATTGACACGGATATATATTTTCCTGAATATTGGAGATTGCATGTGGGAGACAACTATCACATCCTGTGTCCAATATGTGATGCTTGAAAACACACATTAAATGTATGTTTTGTTGCTGCACATCAAATTTAGATCACACACTTTAAATGTCATGTAAATCAAAGGAAGTTTGTAACATTAGGCTTGCTTCTTGTTGCCACCAGGCTGTGCTACACAAGTGGGTCATTAATGCAGCAATACATTAAGTCAACGTTAACCCACATGCATATGCATTGTCATGAATATCGGATGTTAAATACCACTTCCTGTTTCCACTATGTGGTGGACACAGGAACACCCACTAATTATATGTCATGTTGCTGTATGTTGTGTGTAGACCACACCATGTGAATTCCATGTAATTCAGATGACACTACATAATCCATTACAGGAAACAGGTTAGGCATAACCCATGATGGCTAATTTCATAAGTCAGACCCCTGATAACTTGTAGTCATGTGGCCATGTGTTGCTGTCCGAATGCCGACAGAAAGCACTATAAACCTCAAAGTATCTAAAAAAGAAATCATATATCACACATACCCTCAAGTATTTCTCTTTGAAAACCTGGTAGATTTCTGTACAGGATTCAGGAACAAATTGCTGAATTGTTGATATTCCCACTCGTAACTGGTAAGAAAGACTGCTGAAGCTTTCCCCTGTAAATATTAACAAGTACATAACTCAGTTATCTATACTACATGGTTCCAACACCTTTTCCAAGGTCAAATCAAGCACTTTACAGGCATTTCAAGGTGCATTTTCAAGCTTTTCCAGCACCTTACAGCTGTGGCAAATTACATATTTATGTACAGTATATACGTTATATACAGTTACTGATTATTGCACTTCTCCATCACATTAAATTAGACATAACCCTTAAAAAAGCATAATATACAAACAAAAAGTGCTGTAATGTTAAATATAATTAAACCTTGCCTACCTGTTTCCAAGAAGCGCAGTGTCATCATCAGTTGTTCTCCAATGGAGATACAGTCCCAGTAGTTAGTGTTTTGCCTCTGGATGATTGGACTGATAAGTTCCTTCAACACGTGGAACTGGACAGGAAAGAGCCAAGCAAACTTTTTTAAATTGGAGGTTTCATTTAACTCCAACTCTAGACACAGGTTCGGGAAAGCCCCTTGAGCCTGCCAGAAGTGGCAGGCTCAAGTGGCAGAAGCATATCACTATGCCCAGAAGTGTGTTTACTGGGAGTTAAAGTGGATGGATTGAAATCTGTAGTAACACAACGTCTGATAACATTGGCTTTCCTTTCTGTGAAAATGATCATTCTTATGAATTGGAAAGTAAGGAAATTAAATTGTTTTTGTTTTAATCACTGGCTAAAGGACTACATAGAACGGATAATGATGGAATGTGCAGCCTCAGCCCTGCAGGGGCTTTATAGAGACAATGGCTTAGATGGACCATGGACACTTATAAAAGACTATATAAATTAAAGCTGCAAGCAGCGTTGGTCAGGACCTTGCACCGTCGGGATCAGATCATTTTGCGTTTTAAAAATGACGGATATTTCTTACAAGTGTGGTGTGCTTTTATTTTGAAAGTTTGATTGACATGTGTACTATCAGCTGTGTGGAGATAATAAGAATGGGGATGCTTTAATTTTGAAAGTTTGATTAACCTGTGTACTGTCACCTGTGTTGAGATAATAAGTATGAGGATGTTTTTATTTTGAAAGCTTGATTGACATGTGTACTAGCAGCTGTTTGGAGAGTAACTCCAGCTGGACACAGAAAATTCCTCATATATTTAAATGGAGACAATTAGCAAACCCACACCTTTTTTAACATTTACTGCTTCCACATAGTTATAGCTACAGACTTCATTGGAACTTTAAATGAGTCAAGAGACTTTGCCACACAAATTTTGAATTTAAATGTTTTTGCTATCTTTTACTGTTTTAGTTTTAAAGGTTTTTCCTGGTACTGCTCAGACTTTATAATGGGTGTGTGTGACAGCTCAAGATGTCTATATTAAAAAAACAAAACATGTTCTCCTCTACTCCATCTATAATCTATTTGTTAAATAGATAAGCTGACAGACATTTGAATTTTCCTTTGGGGATGAATAAAGTAATTTTTATGCATGTCAAAATCATAAAACTTAGGAAATTTCGTTATCTTTCGATCTGAGTAGGTGTTAAAACAGTCGAACACTAAAGTTACACGACTTTGTCCAGCAAGTACTCCTGGCGCCGTACATCTAAACCATACAGTCTAAACGTAGGACACACATAAACTGCAATCAGGCAGATTTCTCAGAGCCATGGAGACAAGCCTTGTAATTCGTCAGCTTCCAGAAAGTTCCAGAAAACGCCATTTGATTGACGTGATTGGTGCTGCTGATGGTTCGATTACTGTGATTGGGCGTCGTGATGGCCTGATGACATGTCATCATGCAAGTTTATAAACCAGCCTGCTTGGGTGTGGCCCTCCCTCTACTTTTTCACACTGACATCGAGGTAAAACCTGTTTTCATCTCTGTTAATATAATGTTAGCATGAACTCTTTGCTAAGCTTAGCGATATTTGTAGTAATAACTTCTTATTTTTTCATTTAACATTTACGGTAAATTTGTAATGTGACAGTTGTTTGGTGACTCTGTGGTGAGGTTAGATGCAGGCGCAGCCTAAAATTTCACTCACAGCTAACTTTTTCCTGATAAAATGTAGTCTTTAGACATAAGTGGTTGACTTAAAAATAGTATGATGAAATACAAAAAGGAGTGCAATTGATGTGAGATGGATTAAAAGCTTTATTGATGGTTTTTCGTCGATTATCACAATTTGCGCTTATGCTAATTGTATGCTAATGCTATTCAACTAGCCTTAACTAGCCTTTACTCTGCTCAGGTTATCTGTTAGCCGCGTTAGCATGCTAACCGTTCGCATTTGTGTCATTCCCAGACTGGATTTTAATGCGTGTCTCTCTCTCTCTCTGTGTGTGTGTGTGTGTGTGTGTGTGTGTGTGTGTGTGTGTGTTTTTATTAAGCTTAATCTGTGATGTAGTTTGAGTTGTGTGTTTCTGGCTTGACCATTGCTGAGCCCTGAGAAGTTGTGTCGGCCATTTCGTGTGTGTTGAGTCAGCAATTTTAGAATGGAATGCTAGTTTGTTAGTTAGCCATGCTATTGCAGAAGATTTTCTATTGTTTCTGTGAGGGGGAAAAAAACCTTTTTCAGTGGCAACAGATGTGAATTGGTGCATTGAGGATGTTTTGAGAATTGTTTTTAAGAGCTGTGTCAATGGCTTTTATTAAATCTTATGCTAATGTCGCAGAGGCTAAAGGTTGGTTGCAGTAGCCTTTTAGCCAGTAGCTTTTGTGTGTGTGTGTGTGTGTGTGAGAGAGAGAGAGAGAGAGAGACACACACAGAGAGAGAGAGAGAGACACACACAGAGAGAGATTTGGCTTAATCTGTGATGTAAATTTAGTTGTGTGTTTCTGGCTTGACCATCATTGCTGAGCTGTGAGAAGTTGTCAGCCATTTTGTGTGTATTGAGTCAGTAATATTGAAGTTGAATGCTAGTATGTTAGTCGGCCATGCTGTTACAGATGGTTTTCTATTTGTCTGAGTAGGGAAAAACCTCAGTGGCTTCAGATGTGAATTGGTGTATTAAGGATGTTTAGGGAATTTTTTTTTCTTTATTTTCTGTGCACATGGCTTTTATTCAATTAGCATGACATTTTCATATGCTAATCTTATACTAATGTTGCAGAGGCTAAAGGTTGGCTGCGTTAGCCTGCTAGCCATTAGCCTTTGTCCCAGGTTGTGACTGAGAGACTGCACTGCATGTAATTGTCTGTCTATAGTGTGTGTGTGATTTAGTGTAATCTGTGATGTAGATTCAGTTGTGTGTTTCTAGCTTGTCCACCATCGCTGAGCTGGGAGAAGTTGTGTTGGCTGTTTTCTGTATATTTAGTCAGCAATTTTTTAAATGGGATGATAGTTTGTTAGTTAGCCATGCAATTAAAGAAGGTTGTCTTGTTTGTGTGAAGGAGGAATTATTTTTCAGTAGCTTGAGATGTGAATTGGTGTATTAAGGATTTTTAGGGTGAATTGTTTTTTCTGTATATCCTGTGCTTATGGCTTTTATTCAATTCACGTGACATGCTCATATGCTAATGTTGTAGATGCTGAAGGTTGGCTGAGTTACCTTTTGTGCCAGGTTGTGACTGCGGGACTGCATTGTGTCATCAGTCCACACTCCAAATGACATTCAAAATCATGCAGGAAAAACAAAACATGTCGTTTTAATTTCCCAAAACCTGTTTCTGCAAGGACTTTTATTTGTTAATTAGAAATGAAAAAATGCAAATGTGATCAGAAGGCGAAGGAGACTGAGAACAATCCTGATTCAAAGAACAAGCCAGTATGTAAGTGTTTCGATGATGATTTGATGCTGAAAGAGAGGGCACAGTATATTCTGAAATATGTTAAGACAGCTGTTAAGAGAGCTGATGAAGTGAGTTATGCGAGTGTACAGCAGTTGTTTCAGACTCTGGGCATCAATCAGGAGATCTTTGAAGAGGCTTATAGGAGAATGGAAAGAAAGACCAAGGTGGTTTATAGGAGAGGGGTGAACAAGGTTTGGGTGAACCAGTATCTGATCTTTAAGTCGTGATGTACCACCTTTTCAAAATACTATTTCTGGGTCAAAGCCTCATCGTTTCAATATGCCGCAGTGCTGTGTTCCTTGTTCAAACAGAATGACAATGGGATTAGAGAGTCAAAAAAATGATCCCATTGTCATTCTACTGCTTTCCTAGCGACCAGAAAGAGAGGAAATGGCTGCAGTTGATAAGGTGAGTTACAATTCTTAAACCAATGAAGAAAAACAAAGTTTTGGCTAGCTAGTTAGCTAAGGTTAGCACTAGCTTTCGCACCTACTCGTAAAAGCCAAACCGACCCTTTGCGGATATCCCTGATAAATGTTATGGGTTTTTACGGTGTTTTTGTTCGAAACAAGCAAGAGCACAGCTGATACTACTGTCTACATCCAGTTAACGTTACCTGTTTACATCCCGTTTTTACCTGTCCTTACCAGTTCTCATTATGCATATACTGGTTGTGAAACTGTTAATGTTTATGTTCTCCATGGTTAAAGAGGCCTCATTCATCTCCTTCGTCTCTTAGAGTGCACAACCTATCTACATTGCAGTTTATTATTACTGCACACGTGCTACTACAGTATTATATTTTTACCCTTGTATTCTATTTTATTACTATTTAACTTCCACACTATTTTATGTCTGAGATCCTTATTTTTACTTTTACTTGCATCTTCTTTTCTTTACATATTATTTAAGCGTTATTAGAGGGAGCCTGAGATTTAAGATTTCCATTGCCAATGACTGTTTCACTGTAATTGTTCTGTATGACTAATAGACAACTAGAGTAATGATGATCAATTCCTCTTGTTTTTTCTTTTTTTTTTTTTTTAAGGCATGAAAACTTCCCACCCAACTGCAACTCAAGGTTGTGCAGTTGGCATTTCCCAGATGGCAAAGCTGCTGGGCCATCGCGTTTTGCATGGAATGAAAGGAAGACTTTCCAGCTCCCTGACCACCTCAGCCATACCCCTAAACGGAGGAAAGAAATGGTTCCTACCAGTGGTGAAGATGAAGCAACTGATCAACCAACACCTGCACAGACCCCTTGTACTTCCCAAAGTCTTGTGGTTCTTGAGATAGAGAATGACATGCTGAGAAGAGAGAATGAGAAATTGAGAAAACAATTGGACAAACAAAAGCAAACTTTCTCCTTCAGCCAAATTTCCTCCAATCCTGACAGAGTCCAGTATTTCACCGGATTGCCCGATGCTGCCACCGTTTTGTTTTTGGAAGCACTTCTTTCTAAATTTGAGTTATAATATCATTCTAATTGGACTGTCCAAATTATGCCCCTAGTAGATCAGCTGCTCCTGACATTAATGAAATTCAAACTTAATTGCGGTCACATAGACCTTGTGACAAGGTTTAATTGTAGCACAGCCACAGTAACAAACATCTTTACTACCATTATTAGTGCGCTGTATGACATTTTGTATGTTGGCATGTTTGAGAACAACATTCCCTCAAAAGCCAAGAACCAAACATCACTGCCAGACTGCTTCTGGTCCTTTCCCCAAATCTCTTGGATAGTGCTTGACTGCACTGAGGTTGCAGTCTCTAACCCCGGGATTCCCCCGGGCGCGTGTCCACCGCGTTCTGGCTCCGACGTGGTTTTGCTCCGTCCCATGCAAAGCGCCCTGTCCCACCGGGCGCGTCATGGAAGTGAAGCGCCACCGTGCGAGGCAGCTATCCACGAGCTCACGCGAGTACTACAAGATCACACGGGAACCGCAAAATCACGTGATAATCTTGATGATCTTGATTATGAGGACAACAAGCAAACAGTAGGTTACTTTGCCTGTACAACGTTATGGACTGCAGTTGATTTGGTCATTTTCCTTGGTTTTTGTATTTCTACCATGGGTAAGTAGGCTACACATTTAAATTGTTTCTTTTTTGTATTGTTTATTCATGTTAATTGTCATTATTGTGTAATTGTTATTGTCCTACTTTGTTGTGTTGTAACCTGAAGACCAAGTTAATACTATTAAAAGACCAGTTACGAACGACATAGATCAAAGATTTGTGGCTGTTAGAATACAATGAAATGCATTCATCCTCATAATTATTTTGGGCCCCATGGGAAAAGAGGTCCTGCCACTCTGTGGAGCCTCTTCAACAATTAACATTAGTATAGGAAAGCTAGAGACTGCAAGTGGAAGCACCTCCCCTGCAGCAGACTCCATTTGAACAGCATTTACACTGGGTAGTTGGTATAACATTTTAATACCATAGCTAAGTGAAGTTTTGCAAATGCTTTTCTGTTTTCAGAGAGGTAAAACATAAGTAACAAATGGTTAAAATTAGACATACTCTTGAAGTTTAGAGAAACTAACTGAACAGCATCTGTACAGTGTGAAATTATTTCTTAAAATAGCAAATAATGTTTCACAGGCCTTGTCCTATAAAATGCAAGGTTACTGAACATTTTTTAATGGGTTTTCAAGAAGGATAACTAAATGGCTCTTTGCAAGTACTTGACTGTACAAGGCACATCCATTCAGAAAAATGAACGGGAAAAATCACCTATTTATAAGCTAATTAGTAGTTTATACTCACCATCCACTCCCAGAACTCCTCCAATTAAATTCCATGCCTTGTCCTTTCTGGCATTGTCCTTTATAAAAAGGATCTGTGATGTCATATAAAATCTTGTGTTTTTCCACTTCCAAAATGAATCTCTTGTCATCCATGGTGTCAAATACGCTCTGACTGATTGACTTCTGGCCTGTTGCCATCGGTGATGACGTAATGTTGATGTATGGGTGTTATATATGATCGGGAGTCGGCACATGATGTTTTATTTTGAAAATTGACCGGATGCTCTATGCTGTGACTTCCTGCCAGGCTCAATCTGCTCTGTGCTGCTTGACGCAGCCTCCATCAAAAATAGACGTGGCGCCTATCTTTAGCGCAGCGGAGTGGAGAGATGCCTCTGACACGCGCCCGGTGGAATCGGATACATTGACTAGAGTGGCCGCGATCAGCTCCAGCAGCCGCGTCGGAGCTGGAACGTGGCGTTCACGCACCTGGTGGAATTTAGGGGTAACAGAGAGCCTGGACACACAGAGCCATTTGTACAGCCAGTACAAAGGACGGACCACCCTGAAGGCTCTAATTGGTGTGGCTCCCAATGGAGTAATTACCGTCGCCAGTGACCTGTACGGTGGGAGTGCCTCAGACAAGGCCATAACAGCTGACTGTGGACTTCTCCAGCATCTACAGCCAGATGATATGGTCATGGCAGACAAGGGCTTCACAATACGGGACATTTTGCCAGAGGGAGTTCTGCTGAACATTCCGTCTTTCCTCGTCAATGGACAGTTCACACAGGAGGAAATGAACAATAACAGGTTAATCTCTCGTGCAAGGATACATGTGGAGCGTTCCATTCAGAGGCTGAAATTGTACAGCACCACATCCCACACCAGTTCAGGAAAAACATTAACAAGATACTGAAAGTATGTGTGTGTGTGTGTGTGTGTCTTACAAATTTGCAAACACCCATTCTCTGCGAAATTGAATGAATGATTGTCAATGTGTTTAAAAAATGTGGAGGACTGTTTCCCAGTGGCCATAAGGATTTGTTACATGTATATAAGGGCATGATTTGAATAGCTTATTGACATGAAATGAAGACCATTGAGATAAATGTATATTCTTGTAAACTGAAAAAAAAACCCTGTTCTTTTAACTGATGTTTGTTTGCTTGCAGAAGTTTAAATAAAAAATGTAGTTAGACTGTATAAGGATTTGTTACATGTATATAAGGATTTTGACATGATTTGAATAGCTTATTGACATGAAATGAAGACCATTGAGATAAATGTATATTCTTGTAAACTGATTTTCATGAATGATTTGTTTTGCAGAAAACTTTAATTAAAAAAGTTATACCAGGTAAAAAATGTCACTGTTCTTTATATCATGAAACCTATCCTCAAAGGACATTAGTATTTACAGATCATGAATGCAGGGTAAGTGCAAGTGCAGATATTAACATAAAAAACATTTACAATCACTATATAATGGTCCTATGTTACATAAAACAGGAGACCATAACGGATTATCTTTTGTGTCATATCTTCATCTGAAAGCTGAAGATGTCAAATAAATGTAGTGGGGTAGAAAGTACAATGTAATGTAAAAATACTTGTCCAATCATATTTAGGAGAAAGATGATTGACGTGGCTATCCGGCCAAGGTGACTTCACAACACTTACTCTCATCTCCCCCTTGAGAAAACAATGCAGTGCACTTTTCCTTGCTTTTAGATAGACTAGCTTCGTAGTCTGGGAGGCATAGTTCAATAAAAACAGATATATGTGGTCTACTCTAGTCTGCTAGTTAGCCGATTAGTCAAGATAACTAGTAACTGGTTGATAATAAGCTCAAAAGTTTTGAATAGAAAAGCTAATGCTAACCATTTCATTTAAGTGAATGGAAGATGCTAAAACGATTAGTGCCATACTCCGGGGGGTATAGTTAAATAAAAACAGTTTCAGGTGGTCTAACCTAGTTTGTTAGTTAGTGGATTATTCAAGCTTTCAACCAAGTAGGGTCCATTTGATAGATTTGGTAGTTAATAGCAAAATGTTTAAGCTAATGCTAACACTTTCTTAAGCTAATGCTAACCCCAAACTTCATACAAAGTTTGTATATAATGTACTGTATGTATATAGACCTTTCTGCTATATCCTACAAAACTGAGCTACATTCAGCTGTCATACCCATCCCCCGACTTTCTTCCCTCCTTTTCCCTGTCACATTGAGAGCAGGATTTCAGAGCAGTCTTCTAGTGGAAATATCTTCATAAATCCCATGACTTTGGCCAAATCTTACATTCAAAATCACATTTTAGTAGAAATCTTCGTCACGAATCCATTGATACAGGTTTGAAAGTGGTCTGACTTATAGTTTAGACGTCAGACGAATAATTGAGTTTTGGTTTGATCTCTCTTCGACATTCCTACGGGCCATGGCGGCCCTATTAGATACATAGGTGGCGCTCACAAGCACATTTTGGCACTTTGGGGGTTAATTTTTACATTTGATCAAATTTTTCACCAGACCTGATGTGCGTGCCAAATTTGGTGAGTTTTTGAGCATGTTTAGGGGGTCAAATTAAGGGTCGAAGTGGGGATTAATAAAGAAAGAAGAAAGAAAGAAACAGAACAGATACAAGAGGGTCTTCGCCCCTTTGGGACTCAGGCCCTAAATATTCCCACCCCCGTCTCAACCTCAGTCATTACATGCCAACCTAATCACAGACATAGAAAAGGAACAGCGTTCACTGCTGTCTACCACAATGTCAGTCCTCTTGCCATCACCAGATGGCACCAAAGTAAAACCAAAAAATATCAAAATTTAGCAGATAGTGAATTTCATATGAGGAGATAATTAATGATGTAATAGGAAATCTGCAAATTTTATGATTACTTAAGGATATGGTTGCCAATTTTCTGTTTTTCCTATTGTCCACAAATCTCATGTGCAGACCCAAACCAACAATGAACTTATCCTACTTACAAAGATTATGTGTGTGTAAAATAGAATAAGACAGATAAAACAGGAGAATAAAAGTTACAGTGCAGTGTAAAATATTAACCCTCAAATTTGGTTTAATAAAAGGTAGCAGCAAACAGAAAAATCCTCAGCTGTGATTTAAAAGAATTGAGAGTTGCAGCCGACCTGCAGTTTGCTGGGAGTTTGTTCCAGATATGTGGAGCATAAAAACTGAACGCTGCTTCTCCATGTTTAGTTTTGACTCTGGGGACAGAAAGCAGACCTGCTCCTAGATGACCTGAGAGGTCTAGATGGTTCATAACGTAGCAGCAGCTCAGAAATGTATTTTGGCCCTAAACCATTTAGTGCTTTATAAACCAGCAGCAGTATTTTAAAATCAATTCTTTGACAGACAGGAAGCCAGCGTAACTGGAGTGATATGATCCACTTTCTTAGTCTTAGTGAGGACTCAAGCAGCAGCGTTATGAATCAGCTGCTGTTGTCTGATCAGTTTTTTAGGGAGACCTTCGAAGACACTGTTACAGTAGTCAAGTCTACTGAAGATTAATTCATGGACACGTTTTTCCAAATCCTGCTGAGACATAAGTCCTTTAATTCTTGATATATTGTTCAGGTGATAGTAGGCTGACTTTGTAATTGTCTTAATGTGGCTGTTGAAATTCAGGTTTGAGTCAATCAATGCTATGCACTTGTATTGGACCAGAGTCCCCTGGTGATATGGTTATGAAAATTTGTGTGTTGTCTGCGTAACTGTGGTAACAGATTTAGTTGTTTTCCATAATCACTGGGGCGTATTTATCTCAGGACAGCAGCAGCTATAGCAGCCATAAAACAAGTATTTTGGGATATATCAGGGGGAAACATACACTTAAGTATAACAAAAGTAAAACTTGAATTTGTTATGCTTGATATAGTAGTATGTCAATTGATTATAGAGAGTCAATGAGACAATCATGACAATGTTGCAGATTATTCATATAGCAGCATCAGTAGACTCCTAATATCAGAATCAGGTTTATTGGCCAAGTCTGTTTACACATACAAGGAAGTTGACTCCAGTTTCTAGTTGCTCTCAATGTACTTACACACAACAATCTTCAGAAAGGTACACAAGGACAACAAGCTGAACAAAGATCATTAAATATATCACTATTATGTACAGACAAGAAAGGGAAAAAATAGATACATCTAGAAACAACACATGGACAACACACAATACATACAATACAAATGCATACAAACATACAATACAGAGTGCAGAAATAAATATTTTCTGGGTAGAAAAGTGATAAGTTACTCTATATACATACAGTAGGTGGTTATATATATTAAATTCACTATGTGCTGAATCTGGTGAGAGTATCAAGACTGACATTGTCGTAGACGGCAATGCAAGACAGAGCCACAAGTACGCAGAGCGTAAAACAGTCAGGAAGTGAAAGCCACAAACAAAACACCAGACAGTCTCAGCTTGTCTGAAACTCCTGCTCCATGTGAGCCCCCCTACCCCCACCCCTCCCCCCCACCCTCCCACAGACCCTAGTATCCCTCTACTACAATAATAATTAACATTATGGGAGGGGGGTAGCAAATGAAATATTCACTGTGCTCCTTGTAATTTAAGTCATCATTCTGGACGGCATTTTAATCATCAGGATATGGTCTGTAAGACAAAAGCTTCCCCAGGGGGTTTTAGAAGAGTTGAAGGTGACTCACACTTCCTGAGGATATAATTATACAGTGGAAACTGCTTATTGTGATCACATCCGTCCAGGTTAAATTGATCACTATAAGCGGATGATTATTATAACCAATTTGTTTTCTTTTTCTTTTCTATTTCTCATGCAGATTACCATCTAATTGACATTTGTATATTTATTACATGTAATGAAACAAGCAGCTTCGCTATTTACTGAAAGAAAAACACAACAAACATCTCACCTCTTACAGGAAGGGAGAAAATGTGAGCTATAAGCAATATGTTTCAAAATGTTTTAAGTAATATCAAAGGGACGCGTTGATCTGATAGGATGAGACTTTTGCTTTGGTTTTGAAAAGAGCAATGTTTTTCACTAGATAGCAGATTGTAATATTGATTGTAAGAAACTCATTTCAGTTCTTGTCATAGTCTGACTTATTTAAATTTACTGCCACAAACAACATGTGATAAATAAACATTTCTCTTCAACAGCAATGTAGGTTTCTTTTTTCAGTTGTATAGAAATAAAGAGCCACAAAAACCAGTGATGTTTGTTTTTTTTTAATATCACATTACATAACAATTTAAGGCAGTGGCCTTAAATATGTTTGAATCAATTTTTGGCAATGAGGGGACAGAAGAACAGTCATGTAAAAGATTATTTAGTGTCAGATGTCAAAAAAGCATTTCAGACACTAATTCATTCATTCTCTGTTTTTGCAGTGCATGGTTGTAGATAGCTGTTAGTTAGTGATTATACACCACTTTTCAGCATATTTTCAGTCCACATTCTAATAATTCTTACTAGACATTCAATCAACAGTACAAACACATATAGTGAATAGTGAACAATGTCTTACACTCGTTCTTGTGACTTTATAAAGGTGTTATCTTAACAGCACAAAAACCTGCACAGCAGCAGACACACAGCAAGCTAAAAGAGGCTGAAAAGTTCCATAAAGCAGCAGAGCTGGATAATCAGTCTTTGTGGATTCATCAATATGAAGAACTTCTTTCACATAATTATTTAAAGAAGTGGTACCATAGAAGAACAGATTCATTTGGCTTTAACACATTTTTATTTGGTATTTGGAGCAAAATTTATCAATCAACTAAACTACACACATAAACTACAAACAAGTAATTGTTGAGTCAGTGGTAGCAGCTACTCCTTTAACCTTTTGATTTATTATTCAACACAAACCCAAATCTACACTTCAGGCTACTGTAGCTGAGCTAGGACAGGCTCTTGTATTTTATTCCTAATCGATGGAGCTGGACAAAAAATTAGTCAAAAATGGCACCAATGCAGCAGGAATACAAAGGATGCCAAAACAAAACTGGAGTTCTGAAGCTAATACTAATATTTTAGAACTGTGAAAATGATTTATTATACAAAATTTGTTCTTAAACAGAAACACATAACATAAAAACATCATAAAGAGTAAATAATTGTTACCAAGCCTTGTACTAAGTGGAACATTTTACAGTTGTCACTGGGCTGCAACTAACAGCTATTTTCATTATTGATTAATCTGCGGATTATTTTCTGGATTAATTGATTAAGAATTTAGTCAGTAGAATCCAAAAGAAATGTGAAAAAAGAGCATTCACAATTTCTCAGAGCGCACAGTGATGTCTTCAATTTGCTTATTTTGTCTAAAATGTTAAATATTCAATTTACTGTCATGGATGACAAAGAAAAACAGCAAATTGTCACATTTGAGGAGCTGGAACCAAAAATTTGGCACTTTTGATTGAATAATGACTAAATGGATTAATTGATTATCAAAAAAGTTGCAGATTAATTTTCTTTCGATCAACAAATTGATTAATCAATTAATTGTTGCAGCTCTAGTTGTCAGTGCTCTTTGGTGGACAAACTGAATTACCAGACATATATATTATATTTGACACTTCTGTACTGCAGTTCCTCGTTACTTATCGACCACTATATACAACAATATATACAACAATATACTCTATTGTTGATTTAAACTTTCTCACAGTTGAGCATAAGGACTCATCTAGTCTCTACAAATCAGTCCTGTCACCAAACTTTGGTGACTCAAACAATGCCGCAGTGAATCCTGTTTTAAGTTGACTGGGCCCAGAAACTGAATATCTTGGGGTGTTAATTACTACAGTCTGAGCTGGGCTTCATTGTAAACAACCACAAACCATCAAAAATTAATCTTTATCATTTATTTTGCAAATTTAATAAATTCCTGCCTGGGTCATCCTCATTGCTGTTGTGTCTTGTTGACTGTCAGTAAGAGAGGATCCTCTGAAGTCTTTGATGGTTTATAGACAGTAGAGTAGATTGGACTTTGGCTGTTCCTCACAGTAGAATATTCACAGGCAGAGGAGCTGGGTCTGGGGATCAGAGCCTCACCATTAGCTTTATCAGTGCTGCTTTGAAAGATGATGGTGGAGTAATACATCGAGGCAGGGGGGTTTGTGGGAAAGTTGGCAGTGGCAGAAATCATCTCCACTGCATTTCCTGAGCCTGTCTCCTGGAGGCGCTCCTGCACCTCCTCATAGACGTTATCCTTCTAGGGAAGAACAAAAAATTGAGTGTTATAAGTATTTGGTAGATGGACATGGTGTCAGTGTGATGGACGACTCATTGCTCTCCCTCAGTAGAATTTACTCACTGACAAAAAACTCTGTTATACTTATATATGGCTATATGTCTTATTTAGTCATGCATATTCATAATGTAAGACTAAACACCAGGTGCATTTCCATCCACAGAAACAGAAAATTCAAACAAATCCCTTTTTTTTTTTTTTAAGAAAAACATGTTTCTAGTGATTTTCTGCCATTTATTTATATACTGTTATAATGCTGGCTGTCTATGTTAAACATGGTCAAAGTTTTCAGAGCAGGCTGAACACTTCTATTGCAGAGTTACCTCTACTTCCCCATCAAATTGACGTCATTCCCACAAACAGCCATCTGTTCTGTAGTCTTTGTTGCTAAGGTTGTTCATGGATTGTTCACGTTGTCCACTCTCATATTTCAGATCAGATTCAGGCTCAAACATGAATGATGTATTTGAGTTTATATTTTGAGTAAAGAATGGGGAAAAAGAAGTGAAATCCTACTTCTACTGTTTGTTTATGTAGCCTCTGTAGTCTGCTGAGGGGCAGCTTGAGGGCTCATCAGGAGGCTTGAAAGAGACAGGAGCTAAAACAACCTGTTTCGGACAGAGGCTGAACTGAGGGGCTGCATAAAGGGCCAATACAAGATAGATAAGGAGTTTTTAACGGAAAATCATTTAAAGATATTCCAATAGAGCCACAGAATAAAAATATAAACCTGGAAATGTGCAGGATATGTCTTCTTTAAAAAGTTGATTTATCAATAAAAGCAAAATGCGACAAAGTGCCATGTAAACAGACGTAGTGAATAAATGATGTTGTACATGAGACATGCAAATTAAATGTCACTCAAGCTTCCACTGAAGAGACAAAAACTTTGATGAGGAGACTGTAACGTTCCTCAAATTAATACATGAAACAGGGTTTACGTTAACCAGCATGTCGGCTTTTTGCTGGTATCACGTGTAGTTGTCCGGCAGATGAAAATATCAACGGCCAAAATATCTGGTGGGAAATATGCCAATTGCCTAATAAATTAATGAATAACAAGATATGTTGCCAAGACATCTTAAATATAAACTTATACAAAAGTTTGGTTTTGCCTCTGCTGTATAGACACTGATAGACTCACTGAGTTTGGTCATGTGATTAAGTGTGGCACAAGATTCAAAAGCTGCACACTCCAGCAGCAGCCCTGCGCTTTGGCTCGACAGCAGTTAACACGACTGTGAAAAGTCTTACTGTTTTCTCTCAGGTACCGTTACATTCAGCATTGACACAGTAAAGCAAACGGATCAGCCCGGAGCTCCATAGTATAAAAATGTTTCTGGAATATTAACGGCCATATTGGCTGTCAAAGAAAAGTCTAGCGTAAACTCTGACAAACAGAAATGTCATGTTTCCATCATGTTTTCTACACCGTCTCTCACTGTTTGGGGTTTGACTGCTGCTCTTTTAATTACGTCATCTCATCGTGTTCTCTTCTTCTGCAACGGTTCAATGGCACCGACTGGAGAGTTAGTGCCAACAACAGTTTATCTTGATGACCCAACTCCTAATATTCTCATAACAGCAGTGGATAGAACCGCAAACTAAAACAAATTTTTCTGTACTGTTGAATTTTCTGGAAATTTGGTTAAAATGTGTGCTTCTGTCTCATGTCAGAGGCTCTCCAGATAACAGGTAAGAGATTTGTTGGTTTGTTGGCTGTCAGAGGTGGTAATACACTAACTGAATCAGAACACTGTAAGTGGAATATTCATAACAAATCTGCCACACGTAGCTAAAGAGAGTCTGTCATTGCACTGCAGTGAAAACATAACACTGCATCGTTGTGGCCAACTGACAGTTTATCTCTATGAAACAAGAGTCCCGGGAGCTCTCTCTTATATTTACAATCGAAATACTTAAAAGTCTGGCATTATTCATGTACTGCTCTTGTTTTACTGACAATATGAATACCACCTATAAAGTACTACCACACACAGACACATTTATACTAACCTCTTTGATGTGCTGTGCTGCTGCTCCATTCCTTGTGGGTTTTGAACATGAAAATCCTGACAGAAAAAGAGAGAAAGCAAGAAAAGAAAGAGAAGAAAAAAGGAAATGAGCAGAAGGATGCAAGTGGATTAATTTCAGCACTTTTCGTCAAGTTGTTATCTATACAGTTGCTTATCTATGTAGCTTAGAATCTATCTCTATCTATCTAATTATCTATGTAGTTTGGTTTCACTGAATAGGATTTAAGTGTGCATCCCCCAAAATGAGCAAAGATAATAGGTCGACAAAATTTCAACTTACAGACATGATAAAAGTCATGTCTATTAACTTCTTACGTCTTACAGTTTGTCTGTTTTGTTTTTTTTAGACATCACATCTTCACAGGATAGAGGAGTACATGAATGTGGTTTTGTGTGTACAGTATGCATGTGTGTGTTTCATGTTCTGCAGTCTGGTAATGAACTCCCTTACGTTTGTTGACGAGGATCACAATTATCACAAGCAGCAGCAGCAGCAGCAGCACAGCTCCACAGATGATCATTATTGACTGAAAGGCTCCTGCAAAATAAACCACACAACGCATAAAATGTCCAGCATCATTTAAAACACAGTGAACACATGGAATTATCACTCAAAGCTGTCTGTGTCAAGAAATTTAACAGGAATTTACAGATATTAAATCATCAAAATGTTTTTCAAACACGTAACATTTAAGTTTGAAGATATCAAATGTGCTTTCTCACCATGATTCACAGATCCAGGTGGTGTTGGTGATGGTGTTACTGATGGTGTTGGTGATGGTGTTAGTGGTAGTGGTGGTGTTGGAGATGGTGCTGAAAGCAAAAAAAAAATGCATTCAGGTTGTACGTGTGCATTTATAAATTATAAAAGGACAGAAAAGGAAAAATACAATTGTTCTAAGCCTGACAGATAAAACTGTTTATTTATTCAGTATTTTTTAATCTTTTTTTTCTCGTTTCCTCCCCTTTGCCATTGTTTATTAATATATCAACCTCGGCCAAAAACACACAAAATATCTAATTAAATGTTTTTTAATTAACTAAACAACAAAACAATGAATACATGAAAGAAAGAAAGTAAGATGAGTGAATTTGTGGAAAAAAACTTTGTTGAACAAATGGCTTTTTGACTTGACACAGCAGGAAAACCACAGGAGTAAATAATAAAATGAATGATTGAGGGTCCTGGTATTGCACATGCTGGCTCAGTGTCACACTGTCATGGTTTACAGTGAGACTTGAATAGAGCAGAGCCATTGTTAATGTTATTAGTGACACCTGTACTTTCCTACTGAGTCAAAATATCTACCATTAACTTAATGCGGCCCCTACTTTTTCAGTTTGTTCCATTTCCTGTTTTGACTCTTAACTTCCTATTGCTATTGCTGGCTACAGTAAATACAATTAGAGAGTCCTGATCGGTTCACACAGCACTATACATTTCTCAAAGCTGGGAACAAAGTTGCAAAGTTATGTTTGCTGTTAACTAGCTTACTTTAGGTTGTTGTAGCTGTTTCTATGATTCAATTCAACTTTGTTTATATAGCACCAAATCATAACAAAAATTATCTCTTCACATAGAGCAGCTCTAGACCGTACTCTTTAATTTACAGAGACCCAACAGTTCCTGATGAAAAACTTATTTGAATTCTTCAAAAACAATCACTAAACCGGATGGTTTTATTACTTTGTTTGGTCTGGAATCTGATTTATCAAAATAAAATAAATCAATCAATCTTTTCACCCAACTATGCAATATAACATATATTTTATTGATAATATTAGCTTGTTACACAATAAGAAGCCCATGCCATGGAAAACTGGACGGTGAAGTTTAACAGTAATGAGTCTCCACTTTGTGTTGTGGGTGGAAAAATTATTATATTAACACATTTTGAACTGCCACACTCGTACGCTGTACATTATTTTATAAAACAGGTCAAATATTTGTTAAAATGTAGGCACAAGGTGATCACAAGCAGCAAATGTCAATATATACAGTCCCCACTTCTAGTGTAGACAGGAAGTTGAAAGGCAAAATTACAGAGTAGGAGCACTTCCTTGTTACTGAAATGCATGAGGTTAATAAAAAAGCCTTTTAAAGGATTAGTTTGACATCTTGGGAAATACACTTATTCACTTTCTGCCAGAGAGTTTAATGAAAAGATGGATACTACTCTCATATCTGTCTGTTAAATATGAAGTTACAGCCAGCAGCCAGTTAGCTTCGATTTAGCTTAGCAGAAACAAGGGGAAACAGCTAGCCTGGCTCTACTTAAAAGGTAACAGAATCTGCTTACGAGCTAAAGTTCATAATTAACACACAGACAAAACCAAAGAATATAAAAAAAACAATTTCCTGTTTTAAATATGTTATGTGCCAGATCTGCTGGTTGCCTGGCAACTGCTCAGAGCCAAGAAACAGTTCAGCTTGTAGCCTCATATTAGCTTCAGCTGAACTTACATTTGTATTTTTACACAGCATGAGGAGAATGGATTTTGTCCCCCTTCTCTTAAAAATCTGCTTTAGGAATGGATTCCTTCACCACAGATCACAATTACATGATCAATGACACCTCCAGTGTGTATATAGGTGAAGGATAAATATTGAGGAACTTATAATTTTAAAATTAAGACACTTCATGTGTAGATAAAATGAACAGAAACTTTGAAACTGATCAGTTGTTAAGAGCTTTGATTGAACATGTTGCTGATCAAGTCCTGCTGTCACTGCAGCATGCTCATCCGAAGTCTGGTGAAATGGACGTGCAGGAAATGAAATCAAGAGTACAAATAACAACGACTGCAAGTGTTCTCACTCTGTCAGTCAGGATATCACAGTTGACTGCTGTTTGAATAGAAAGCCAAATGCTACAGAGTGGCTGATCACACAAAGCAAATGGCTGTAATGTTGCATGTCTGAACTGTTCAGTCGACTCCCAGCACTTCAAGTCTTGTAACTAGAGATGATACTTCATCAACAAATAGAAATCAAGATCACAGTTGAGTCATTTTCAGTTTGCCCTTGTTGTAGATGAGACTGTTAAATTCACTACAAGACAGAACCAGCTAGCCCATCAATGAACTCGCCTTCTGGAGTCACGACAGTCCTGTAAACTGCAGCCGGTGAACATGAAGTGTAACTAAACATGTTACAGTTTACGGGACTGTCGTGACTCAAAACAGCTCATGTATCATCTATGTTACGCTTTGACTAACAATAACATTCTTGTGCGTATTGTAATAACTAGACATTTTACACATTGTGCAAAAACAAACTCGCCCTTTACTGTAAATCAAACAGTAATCAAAACTGTGGCTTTCTTTTAATGCTAACAATCAATTAGCCTCCTACAATCTGAACCAGGGTCAGATTTTGGCTATACTTGAATTGAAGTCTTCAGCCAATACTTCTCTGCATACCTTGGACATGCACAGACCCTCTTACACATGCAGGGTTATTTGCACATACAGTACAATGCACATTAATGTACAATCAGATTTAACCACTACAAACTATGTTTACATGTCTCTCTTTCCTTTGTATCTATTTTTGTAATTTTATCTTGTAAAGGTTTTATATATTGTGTTCATAGTTTGAATTTTTATAATTTTCATAGTTTTATATTTAATTCTCAATTCACTGTTTATTATCCATGGTGGTCAGAGGTGAGTGCAAAATAAGAATTTCATTGTAAAGCGGAGTTGACTGTTCTCTGTGCACGTGACAAGATTTGAAGTGAATTGAATAACTTCATAGTAATAAAATAACACGTCCACTCACCTACAGTCATCTCCAGTTTGTTGAAGAATGTTTTACTGCGTTTATTGTCATTGTTTACTGCTCCACACCAGTATGTCCCAGTGTCATCTGTTGTTACGTTTCTCACAGTTATGGTGATATTTCTCCTCTTTGTGTCATCTTCCATTGAAAACTTCCCAGTGTTCATCTTGGGCTTTGAGGTGCTCCATAGAGGTTGACATATAGATGGATCTTCTCCCTTACAGATGAATTTCTTAATGGGAGCACCTTGTGTGTAATTACACCAGTATTTGAAATCCTGTCCAATAGTTGGGGATCTCTTGAAGATTGTAATACCTGTAAATAGAAAGACAAAGACAAATTCTAATTCAAGCTCTTTGGCATTTTTGGCATCTCACTTTCTTTATTTCACTTCAACTTTCACTTCATGTTATCTGCACGCATATTTACATAATTTTTATGATAGTTGTTTTTTTACTAAATATCAAATGACAGCCAAACTGCCAATACAACATCTGAATGTGTATAAATTTGTGTTAACATCTTTTAAATCACCTGTTGTGTTGAGTCGTGTTTCACTGATAAACAGAAAATGAAAGTCAGAAAAAAGCCTCTAACCAGTAGAGGAGAGCTGAATCTGTATTACTCACTTTTAACCTGCAGTTGTATTTTTCTGAGTGAAGCTCTGTAACTTCCTTCATTTGATTTGACTTCACACCAGTAGACACCAGCATGCTGTGAGTTCACATTACTGATGGACATGTTGAAGCCACTGTTGGTGTCTGTGAGAGTGAAAGTCCCGTTTGACTTTACAGAAGATTGTGTTGATAAAATCTCCTCACAGATTTCATTGTTGTCTTTGCAGATAAACTTGACACTGGAGTTGTATTCGTTAGGGTAATCACATGTGATGGTGGTTTTAGCTGTTCTGTATGCAGTTTGATTAAATGGTGTAAATTGTGTGCAGCCACCTTTCACTGCAAAGAAAAAAGAAAAGTAAAACATGTTGGAAATGTATCATCACGCTCATACACAGTAAAGGGTGCATCATGTGCATTTATCTATTCATTATATCTGCCTCTCGTGTCCTGTAATGTTTGCTTCATAGCAAATTGATTTCCATTTTTGCTAACTCGGTTAGCTCTGTACAGTAGAAAGTTGGAAGAGAAGCAGACCTCACTGAATGTGAAACATGTTCATACTAGAGTTACTTTGTTCATCTTCAAAATAGACAAGCTTTTTAAATGTATTGACTTAAAACAGCCTTCAGGACAAAGATGAATTATTTTCTGAATACTTTGTACCCTATCACCCAGAGACTAACATCAGCAAAGCACCCAACTGCACCATGAAACTGACCACACTGCAGCACTTTACAAAACTTCAACCAACTGGAGAAGTGAAGAAAGTCGGCTGCTGTGCAAACCGAAGACAGAACATTAACAACACAGCGGAGCGTTTCGCTTTTTCCCCTCCTTACTCCAAAACATGCAGACCAACTTGTGTTTTTACAAAAGACATTAAACCAGTGATGTTGGTAAGTAAATGACACTTTCATTTCATTATTGTTATACTGAAGAAGATTAAGATGCTTCCAAATGAATGCAGTTCACTTTTCTAAATCAAAAAGCTGCAAACTTTCACACACTTTTCTCTACTTTTTTCTGTTTGTCAGACGTGACCTTCATCAAGACCATTTAGTTTAAAGTTATGTTTCATATTAAACTTCAGTGGACACAGGACACCAGTGAATGACACACAGTGTGTTGAAAGAAGCATCAGAAGAGACCAAAAATATTCCCTCTCTTTCTATTTATTGAATCAAGAATTGGCTTTGAATCAATAATCAATTCTGAATTGAATCGTGACACAAAGAATCAGAATCAAATTGTGAGATTCCCAAAGATTTCCACCCCAATGGGATAGATATACTGTAATTATAATGTGCAACCAAAATACAGATACATTTCTGAAATGTCTTTCAATGCCTGATGCCTGTGTGTTGTGTTGTTACATTTTTGTTAGTTTTCTTCATGTTTTCTTTGTGATGTTTTGTTAAACTTCTTTGATACAGATGCAGCATCTCTTACCGACTTCCAGTTCCAGTTTCTGGGTTTCAGGAGATGAGTGAGGTCTTGGGTAAAATTTACACTGGTACTCCCCAGAGTCATCACTTTTAAGTAGTTTAATGGCCATCCTGAGGTTTTTATTTCTTGTATCATGGTACAGGGAAAATCTGCCCTTCTCTTCCCACACATCCTTTTTAGTGATTTGGATATATATTTTTTCACTGGGTTTAATAACCTCTATCTTTTGATATTCCTGATCTGCTCTTGGGTATTTGCAGGTGAATTCAACCCATCCTCCTTCACATCCCTTCACTTCAGACGAGGCCTCACAGCCTGTTGATCAGACAAAGAGAAAAGTTCCCATCATGTCAGACACTGAAACAATCCCAGAACAGTCTGATTAAGAACCGTATCAACAAAACATCCACTGTCTCATCATACTGGTAAACAGACTTTCTGGATTAATCAATAGATCACAGAGTTGTTCAATTAATCTTGTTGAATGTGTAATTTTATTCACACATATAGTGTTTTGTGGTAATTTCTGTAGAGATTCTGAAAGGCCTCTACTCATAAAATCTTAGTATAAATTTATAAAATACATTTCTTGTTGTATTTTTAATTTTTCAGTGTAACAGAGCAACTCTGCAGCCTACCACGGTGTATTTTTTGGTTCTACCACCAGGAGTCGCCAAAGTCAGGTTTTCAAATTTTCATGATTCAAGATAAGAATTGAAATAAGTTTGACTTTGTATTTCATCCTTGACAAAAATTAGGAATTTTTATTTTACATTTTTTTAAATGTCAAAAATGTTTGTATTAGTGCCTGTTCACCAGAGGAGTTTTATGCACTCATTATCTTTCTTTAACTACTGTGTTATAAATGATTAATACTGAGAGTAAAACAGGTGTCTTTCTAACCCTACCAGTCCCAGCGACCCGTCCACTGTTTAAAAGAAAAATCCCCTCCAGACATGTTTCAAGTCATTAAAATACTTTTTCCACAAAACGTTAAATTACTTTTTAATGTTTTTTTTTAATTGCATCTACTCCTTTTCTCTCATTAAAAATCCAGAATCTCTGAATATGTAAATATTGTTCATTTCAAAAGTCAACTGCTGGACACAAGATGTTTCCTCCTTCACTGTAAAGTTCATTCCCAGTGTTTGTGCACTGGAGGCTTCAAGTTTCCACATCACACTCGTGGAAGTTACAAACTAGTTGTGAAATCACAAATCATGCTCTTACGTAAACACATTAAACTGAGTTTTATGGTGAGCTCAGAAAATGAATGTGATGCAGATGAACGTGAAAACAAACTCTGCACACACATCAATCAAATATTAATGTGTCAATCAATAGCCCTGGACCTAACAAGCAAAATAAGCCATCACAATTAGTTTTAACCCTTTCTTGTATGTTATGCCCATTCAAACATGTCCATCAAAGTTTGGATGTTTCTCATTGAATAGTTGCTTTTGTTAATTATTGTTTATGATCATTTAGCAAACTGTTTACATTCTAGCTGTTCACCCTTGACCTCTATAAAATCAAAAAGGTCAGTGGCATAGTTTGACCTGAGTAAAAGTGGAGTAAAATATCATTTGAGAACCATAAATGTTTGTTTTTCTTTGTCAGTTTTTGCCTGTGTCGTTTATTAATTATGAAGCTGTTAAAAGCTTAATGTTGCTGTCAGTTTCACTAAAAACTTTACAGATTTCACTCATCAGTTGTATTAAACTGTTTCAAATTAAAATAAAATATATGGCAGACACCGTCAAAAATGCATTTTGTGATATTTATAATTCATCATAAATCTTGAATGGAATTATTCACATCAAATATTTCTTTCATTTTCAAACAGTCCTGGTTGACGTGAAATAAAAATGGGTTCATTTGCACATATATGGCATAAACAGGATATAAACATAACATTCATCAGTCTGTAATATCTGTAATCAGGTATTAGTAATCTTTTTACCTGCCGTTAGTGAGAGGATGAGGAGAAGAACGCTCTTCATTATGTTGGCCTTCGATGCTGAGATCCTTCGTCCTCAAGTATGAACTCTAGTTGGTTATTTCCTCTTGTCTTGTTGCTACAGTTGGTTTGTCTCAAGTGTTGTGTTTCATGAATTTTTAGATGTTGCCTAAAAATATCACGCCCCACCTTTCTGTCTATCCTTCCTACTTTTTTTTGTCTCAACCACAACTCCTCCCTGATTATTCATTGCTACTTGATGTTGACAGTAAACACCAAATAAGTGGTCAGAAAGAAAAATACACTAGATTCATAGGAAACCTCTGATGCAAACATGATGTGTCAGATAGAAAGTAACTTACAGTATGAGGAGGAGAGACACAGCAAATAATAAAATAAAGTATATCTACATCAGAAATTGTGTATCTGCACAGTTCCTCGATGCAAAACAAGTGACAGAGGGAATACAAAGGCAAATAAAAGTTGCAAGCAGCGATGGTCGAGCCTTTGCACCCTTGTGCATGTCGGGCCGTGCTGCAGTCAAAGTACTGTTTGTTGCGTAGCAACATGATGCAGCAATACCTTTACCACCTTTATCACATCCTGTGTCCAATATGTAGTGCTAGAAAACACGCATTAAATGTACATTTTGTTGCTGTATATCAAATTTAGACCACACACCTTAAATTTCATGTAAATCAAAGGAAGTTTGTAACGTAAGGCTTGCTTCTTGTTGCCACTAGGCTGGGCTACACAAGTGGGTCATTAATGCAGCAGTATATTAAGTCGACATTGTCTCACATGCATTTGCATTGTCATGAATATCGGATGTAACACCTAGGTGTTAAATATCACTTCCTGTGTTCACTATGTGGTGCTAGAGAACATCCACTAATTATACGTCATGTTGCTGTATGTCATGTGTAGACCACACCATGTACATTCCATGTAAACCGGATGATGTTTGTCATTTAAGGCTGACTTGCTGTTGTCAGTAGGAGGCGCTATGACTATGACTGAATATTGACATGTAGATGTGTTCTGGCCTGGACTCCAGTCAAGCCTGTGAAATTTGGGGCAGACTAGACAAAGTCCACTGGAGTTACCACACCTTTCTGTTTCATGGTGAAACATGCAAATTTACCAGTACATTATGACAAGAGTGTTCTGTGAAAAATCTTGATAACTTTTCATCACAAAGGTCTTAAGATGACACTGACAAAATTTGAAGTTGGTTGATCTTTAGGAGGAGTTTTTTCAAATACAACGCCTGCAAATGGCAAAAACTGCCTAAAAATTGCAAGGTAAATTCAAAATGGTTGACTTCCTGTTGGACTTAGGGTATGGCTCCAGGAGGCTTTTTTGTAAGTGTGGACATGATACATCAGCCTACAAAATTTCATTCAGTATTTGTGCTAAACTAAGCTAACTGTCTCCTGGCTGTAGCGTCATATTTAATGGACATGAGACTCAAACTCAAACTATTACTATGAATTCTTTGAACCTGCATTAATTGATTTTTTTGACCTCTTGTTTTCAGCAGAAACGAGTAATGAACACAACTCTGACATACCACTTTTTAAGTTGGTATGGCGAGCTAGTTAGTCATTCAGAGTCCTTTTTCTGTCCACCTGCTGAATGTAAGTCCAATATTCACTCTCTTTTAGCTGTTTTTGCTCTCTACCAACTCCTGAGGGAAATATCTGGCTCTTTAGCTGCTGTGTCTGTTTGCTGTTTGGTGCTGAGCAGGTAGTGTACAGTGGCTTCTTAGAGCTTTTTCTCTGAAAACAGCTGCCTGCAGCGGCCAAAAACGATGCTATGAGAGCGCTGAGAGTGAACCAAAACAGTAAAGTTGCAGCCGGACAGATAAACAATGAGCTGAAACTTGATACGAAGCGCCGTAAAGCCGAGAGGAGCTGCAGAGTCGCTGATAATTCTCTGTAGGTTCATCACTACGAGCCACAACCAACACATTACACACTGACAGCTCATACATTGTTAATACAGAAAATATCAGCTAAAGCCACTTTAAAGTCTTGTTTTCTCTTGTGAAATATATATCACACATCGTATCAAGGGGTACAGTCATAATGAGCTTGTGATGATGGTTGTTGCTGCCCTGCTGGCTGCGCCCAAGGTGGAGAAGAGCCCCAGCATGGCCGACTTCGCCAACCAGATCATAATATATCAGTCAGAGGGACCAAACCACTACTTCTACTGCAATACTTTAACTGCATCAAGCTGATAATACTTGTACTTGTACTTGTACTTATACATGTACTTTTACTGTAGTAGTTTTCGATACAGGACTTTTACTTGTATTGGAGTATTTTAACATTGCTGTATTGGTACTTTTCCTGAAGTAAAGGATCTGAGTACTTCTTCCACAACTAAAACATGAAGATATTGTAATTTCCTAAATGACCAACCGCCTGCAGAGGAGGAGCAGAGGGAAGAAAATGGAGGAGACAACAAGCTAAAAGCTAAAAGAATTAACAGTAAAAGTTGATATATTATTTGGAGTTAGCTAACTAAGGTACACGTTTGCTTTGATCGGGGATACTTTGCTTCATGAAACACAAGTCCTGAAATAAGATTTTTTCCAGCACAAGATTTATGTTTGTTTAATGTTAATAATTTTTACTTTATTCACACCACCACAGCTCCTGTATTATTATACTGATATATCTCATACATTTCAGTTAGAAAGGAGAATTATAGGTCCTTATAAGTGCCAAACCTTTCATTTAATCTGCATACAACAGAACTGGATATTAACTGCAGTTATGCTTTATTGTTCTGGTTGTTTTCTTTATGGTCAAACTCAAACTCCAGTGAGCAGAAGGCAAGAGGACCACTGCTGCTGTATGAGGAGAAGCAGGATTTGATGCTGCATTCTTCACTTGGATTTCAGATAAGCTTTAAAAATCTGTAAGGGGCCCCTAATTGAACTAGATCTACATGGTTAACTAAACTAAACCTTACTGACTTGAGTGAAATGAATTAACATTTAACATTTCTTTAGGATAATGTCACTGAAGAGGATACAAACAAGGGTCAATAATTAGTTGAGCTGCCCAAGTAGTAGTAGCAAGAAAAAGGGAGGATGATACATTTTTTTCCAGTTTGGTATATGAATGTAATTCACAGAGCCGGCAGAGTCTGCACTTCAGACCGATGCATCGACTCAGAAGGGTGGGGAGTTTCTCCCTGTAAGACTTGTGTTTTTTATCAGTAGTTTAGCCACCTTCACTGCATACAACACAGGTGCTGAAAGTGTCAGAGCTAGAAGCAGGAAATACAGTCGCTCTGCGTCCTGCTGTCCTCTATTTCCATCATCTCTCTCTGTTTCCATCAACACAAAACAAGAATCTTTAAAAGTTTACAGCCTGTCATGTTGTTGACCTGCGTTACTCTGTATATAAGGAAGGAAATGGCTAAAAAAAAAAAAAAAGGCATCGATTCCACTGACAAAATACCAGTGAACTCAGTGTGATAAAACAGCTGTGGTTTCGACAGGAAGCATGAGCTGTTTGCTCCATCTAAATACAACATCATCATCAACAAGACAAGTGCGTGGCCATTAGAAAAGTAATGATAGAAAATTGCACAATTTGTACAGACATTTGCTAATTTCACTCTGCACTTTAAGATGGAACAAGATGACAGAAGCCATAAATGTGATATAAACACCTATTTATAATATCACTTCTATCGAAAGCTGCAAGAGATGTTAAACTAAGCTCATTTTTACTTTGATGTTCTATTTTAGCGTACAAACCTGACACTGATGTTGCCTAATGCCTTTACTTAGAGTGTAGATGATGGTTGATTGTGTCAACAGCAGCACTGAAGTCCTGAAGAACCAAAACAATTCTCAAAATCAACAACTGACTCTTTAATATGAGGTGCTCTGAAACCAGACTGAAATACCACAAACAAACAAACAAAAATAACCATTTACATTTTGCTATACATGATTTACAAAAAAGACACAAGGTAAAGGCTGAACAAAGATAATTAAATATATCACTATTACGTACAGGCAAGCAAGGGAAGAAATATCAGGGGGACAGGACATGGTCTGTAAGACAAAAGCCTCCCCAGGGGGTTGTAGAAGAGTTGAAGGTGGCTCACACTTCCAGAGGATATAATTATACAGTGGAAACCGCTTAAAGTGATCAGAGCCGTCCGAGTCAAATTGATCATTATAAGCAGATGATTATAATAATAATAATAATAAATAATAATAATAATAAAATATGAAAAATAAAACAAGTTTACAAAGTGCTTCACAGACATGAACCTCGGGACTGAGAGCAACAGCTGGTCCACAGATCTTAGAGAATGAGCTGGGGTGTAAGGGATGAGAAGGTCAGTGATATAAGATGGGGCTAGGCCCTTCAGAGATTTAAAAACAAGCAGTAAAATTTTAAAATCAATTCTAAAAACCACAGGTGACCAGTGCAATGAGGCGAGAACAGGGGAAATGTGATCATATTTTCTAGCCCTTGTAGCTGCATCTTGTTGGTTCGTTTTTGGCAGCTTGTCACAAGCTTCAAGGAGACTACGTTTTTCATTGAGAGAAGATGACTTTTTCCTTTTCTTTTTCCCGTCATGATTTCAATGTGCACGCATCACCAGCCTCAGGTAACCAGCTGGCAGGCTGACGAGTTGTGTGTTTAGGCTGTGGGGGTGGGAGGGCCGCAGTGGCGCCGCAGCAAGAAAGTTGAACCAGAATCAACTTTTGGAGAAACACAACCCGTAACGCTGTACAACCCTACCATGAGGGAAGACAAAAACATTATTAGGAAGAGGGGAGGACGTTTCTCTTTGTTTGATAAGGTTAAAAGTAAAAGTGAGGCTTAGCTGACGGCTTCCCAACGCATTTTAAAAAAGACAAGAGAGAGAGAGAAGCAGTGGTCGAATGAGCTAGAGAGTGGATGAGGAGAGCGAGCGATGGTAGCAAGAAAGCCGGTGATTAAGAGGAATAAAACGTTATTTTCTGAACCTCTGTAGAGCTCTGAACGCTTCATTTGCATTTTCTTTTCTACCTTGCCGATGAGCTGATGTCGGCTCATCACGCATGCCCATAAACGGCTTTGGTTGCTAAGGTTGTTGCTAAGGTTTTTCCATGTGTTGTTTGCGTTGTCCACGCTCATATTTCGGATGCATTTGAGAAGTTGACATTTCGAGTAAAGACCTAGCCGAAGCCCAAAGCTTTCATGAGTTGGCCAATCAGAACAGAGTGGGCTCATCAGGAGGGGGTCTTAAAGAGACAGGAGATAAATCGGCCTGTTTCAGACAGACTGAATTGAGGGACTACATAAAGCATCAGTATGAGTTAAATAAAGAGTTTTTTGTACTGTGATTCATGCAAAGATATTCCAGTAAAGCCCCATATTAAAAAATATAGACGTGTAAATGTGCAGAATACATCTTTACCTGGAAGCAACAGTTGAACGTCTCAGTGCAGTTTGTGGCAGACCTGCTGCTTATCTGAAAGATTGGTTTGATAAAACGTCACAGCAACAGCTTTAAATTATCTTTTAAAATCTGCTAGTTTGCTTGCCAAGGCAAAGAGAAACACCACAAACACCTCTTACAGGAAGGAAGGAAACATGAGCTCTAAGCAACATGTCTCCAAATGTCTTAAGTAATATTAAAGTGACACGTTGATCTGACAGGATGAGACTTTTGCTTTGGTTTTGAAAAGTTTTCACTAGATAGTGGATTGTAATACCGATTGTAAGAAACTTTAAGAACTTTTACTTTAATTATCATATTTCTATTAGTGTTCTAATAATTTATAATATTGTTCTAATAACCCAACATCTTTTTCTAATGACATTATTCAGTTTACTATTGATGTGTAATTAAACAGTAATTAACAGTAACAGTAATTTAAAATGACAAACAATAATATAATGCCTGCCATAGTTTGACTTATTTAAAATCACTACCACAAGCAACATGTGATAAATAAACATTTCTCTTCAACAGCAATGTGGGTTTGTTTTTTCAGTGGTTTAGAAATAAAGAGTCACAACAACCAGCAATGTTTGGTGCTTTTTAATATCACACAAGTCAGAAAAACTGCAGGGACATGGACTGTGACTGAAATAATTCACTATTGAATGATTCTATGTAAAAGATTATTTAGTGTCAGATGTCAAAAAACTATTTCAGACACTAATTCATTCATTCTCTGTTTTTGCAGTGCATGGTTGTAGATAGCTGTTAGTTAGTGATTATACACCACTTTTCAGCATATTTTCAGTCCACAATATAGGTTCTAATAATTCTTACTAGACTTTTGAACAACACTACAAACACATATAGTGAATATTGAACAATGTCTTACACTCGTACCTGTGACTTTATAAAGGTGTTATCTTAACAGCACAAAAACCTGCACAGCAGCAGACACACAGCAAGCTAAAAGAGGCTGAAAAGTTCCATAAAGCAGCAGAGCTGGATAATCAGTCTTTGTGGATTCATCAATATGAAGAACTTCTTTCACATAATTATTTAATGAAGTGGTACCATAGAAGAACAGATTCATTTGGCTTTAACACATTTTTATTTGGTATTTGGAGCAAAATTTATCAATCAACTAAACTACACACATAAACTACAAACAAGTAATTGTTGAGTCAGTGGTAGCAGCTACTCCTTCAACCTTTTGATTTATTATTCAACACAAACCCAAATCTACACTTCAGGCTCCTGTAGCTGAGCTAGGACAGGCTCTTGTATTTTATTCCTAATCCATGGAACTGGACAAAAAATTAGTCGAAAATGGCACCAGTGCAGCAGGAATACAAAGGATGCCAAAACAAAACTGGAGTTCTGAGGCTAATACTAATATTTTAGAGCTGTGAAAATGATTTATTATACAAAATTTGTTCTTAAACACATAACATAAAAACATCATAAAGAGTAGATAATTGTTACCAAGCCTTGTACTAAGTGGAATATTTTACAGTTGTCACTGGGCTGCAACTAACAGCTATTTTCATTATTGATTAATCTGCAGATTATTTTCTGGATTAATTGATTAAGAATTTAGTCAATAGAATCCAAAAGAAATGTGAAAAAAGAGCATTCAAAAATTCTCAGAGCCCACAGTGATGTTTTCAATTTGATTGTTTTGTCTAAAATGTTAAATATTCAATTTACTGTCATGTATGACAAAGAAAAACAGCAAATTGTCACATTTGAGGAGCTGGAACCAAAAATTTGGCACTTTTGATTGAATAATGACTAAATGGATTAATTGATTATCAAAAAAGTTGCAGACTAATTTTCTTTCGATCAACAAATTGATTAATCAATTAATTGTTGCAGCTCTAGTTGTCAGTGCTCTTTGGTGAACAAACTGAATTACCTCAGACATATATATTATATTTGACACTTCTGTACTGCAGTTCCTCGTTACTTATCGGCCACTATATACAACAATATATACAACAATATACTCTATTGTTGATTTAAACTGTCTCACAGTTGAGCATAAGGACTCATCTAGTCTCTACAAATCAGTCCTGTCACCAAACTTTGGCGACTCAAACAATGTGGAAGTGAATCCTGTTTTAAGTTGACTGGGCCCAGAAACTGAATATCTTCAATCACAAACCATCAAAAATTAATCTTTATCATTTATTTTGCAAATTTAATAAATTCCTGCCTGGGTCATCCTCATTGCTGTTGTGTCTTGTTGACTGTCAGTAAGAGAGGATCCTCTGAAGTCTTTGATGGTTTATAGACAGTAGAGTAGATTGGACTTTGGCTGTTCCTCACAGTAGAATATTCACAGGCAGAGGAACTGGGTCTGGGGATCAGCACCTCACCATTAGCTTTGTCAGTGCTGCTTTGAGAGATGATGGTGGAGTAATGCATTGAGGCAGGGGGGTTTGTGGGACAGTTGGCAGTGGCATAAATTGTCTCCACTGCATTTCCTGAGCCTGTCTCCAGGGGGAGCTCCTGTACCTCCTCATAGACGTTATACTTCCAGGGAAGAACAAAAAATTGAGTGAGTAGTTGATATTCAAACAAACAATAAGTATTTGGTAGATGGACATGGTGTCAGTGTGATGGACGACTCATTGCACTCCCTCAGTAGAATTTACTCACTGACAAAAACTCTGTTATACTTTACAGCTATATGTCTTATTTAGTCATGCATATTGATAATGGAAGACTAAACACCAGGTGCATTTCCATCCACAGCAACAGAAAATTCAAACAAATCCCTTTTTTTTTTAAGAAAAACATGTTTCTAGTGATTTTCTGCCATTTATTTATATACTGTTATAATGCTGGCTGTCTATGTTAAACATGGTCAAAGTGTACAGAGCAGGCTGAACACTTCTATTGCAGAGTTACCTCTACTTCCCCATCAAATTGACGTCATTCCCACAAACAGCCATCTGTTCTGTAGTCTTTGTTGCTAAGGTTGTTCATGGATTGTTCACGTTGTCCACTCATATTTCAGATCAGATTCAGGCTCGAATATGAATGGTTGTATTTGAGTTTATATTTTGAGTAAAGAATGGGGAAAAAGAAGCGAAATCCTACTTCTACTGTTTGTTTATGTAGCCTCTGTAGTCTGCTGAGGGGCAGCTTGAGGGCTCATCAGGAGGCTTGAAAGAGACAGGAGCTAAAACAACCTGTTTCAGACAGAGGCTGAACTGAGGGGCTGCATAAAGGGCCAATACAAGATAGATAAGGAGTTTTTAACTGGAAATCATTTAAAGATATTCCAATAGAGCCACAGAATAAAAATATAAACCTGGAAATGTGCAGGATATGTCTTCTTTAAAAAGTTGATTTACAATAAAAGCAAAATGCGACAAAGTGCCATGTAAACAGACGTAGTGAATAAATGATGATGTACATGAGACATGCAAATTAAATGTCACTCAAGCTTCCACTGAAGAGACAAAAACTTTGATGAGGAGACTGTAACGTTCCTCAAATTAATACATGAAACAGGGTTTACATTAACCAGCATGTCGGCTTTTTGCTGGTATCACGCGTAGTTGTCTGGCAGATGAAAATATCAACGGCCAAAATATCTGGTGGGAAATATGCCGATTGCCTAATAAATGAATTAATAACAAGATATGTTGCCAAGACATCTTAAATATAAACTTATACAAAAGTTTGGTTTTGCCTCTGCTGTATAGACACTGATAAACTCACTGAGTTTGGTCATGTGATTAAGTGCGGCACAAGATTCAAAAGCTGTACACTCCAGCAGCAGCCCTGCGCTTTGGCTCGACAGCAGTTAACACGACTCTGAAAAGTCTGACTGTTTTCTCTCAGGTACCGTTACATCCAGCATTGACACAGTAAAGCAAACGGATCAGCCCGGAGCTCCATAGTATAAAAATGTTTCTGGAATATTAACGGCCATATTGGCCATCAAAGAAAAGTCTAGCGTAAACTCTGACAAACAGAAATGTCATGTTTCCATCATGTCGTCTTTCACTGTTTGAGGTTTGACTGTTGCTCTTTTAATTACATCATCTCATTGTGTTCTCTTCTTCTGCAACGGTTTAATGGCACCAACTGGAGAATTAGTGCCAACAACAGTTTATCTTGATGACCCAACTCCTAATATTCTCATAACAGCAGTGGATAGAAATGAACACTAAAACAAATTTTTCTGTTGCTGCTGATTTTCTGGAAAGTCGGTTAAAATGTGTGCTTCAGTCTCATGTCAGAGGCTCTCCAGATAACAGGTAAGAGATTTGTTGGTTTGTTAGCTGTCAGAGGTGGTAATACACTAACTGAATCAGAACACTGTAAGTGGAATATTCATAACAAATCTGCCACACGTAGCTAAAGAGAGTCTGTCATTGCACTGCAGTGAAAACATAACACTGCATCGTTGTGGCCAACTGACAGTTTATCTCTATGAAACAAGAGTCCTGGGAGCTCTCTCTTATATTTACAACCGAAATACTTAAAAGTCTGGCATCATTCATGTACTGCTCTTGTTTTACTGACAATATGAATACCACCTATAAAGTACTACCACACACAGAGAGACATTTATACTAACCTCTTTGATGTGCTGTGCTGCTGCTCCATTCCTTGTGGGTTTTGAACATGAAAATCCTGACAGAAAAAGAGAGAAAGCAAGAAAAGAAAGAGAAGAAAAAAGGAAATGAGCAGAAGGATGGAAGTGGATTAATTTCACCACTTTTCGTCAAGTTGTTATCTATACAGTTGCTTATCTATGTAGCTTAGAATCTATCTCTATCTATCTAATTATCTATGTAGTTTGGTTTCACTGAATAGGATTTAAGTGTGCATCCCCCAAAATGAGCAAAGATAATAGGTCGACAAAATTTCAACTTACAGACATGATAAAAGTCATGTCTATTAACTTCTTATGTCTTACAGTTTGTCTGCTTTGTTTTTTTTAGACATCACATCTTCACAGGATAGAGGAGTACATGAATGTGGTTTTGTGTGTACAGTATGCATGTGTGTGTTTCATGTTCTGCAGTCTGGTAATGAACTCCCTTACGTTTGTTGACGAGGATCACAATTATCACAAGCAGCAGCAGCAGCAGCAGCACAGCTCCACAGATGATCATTATTGACTGAAAGTCTCCTGCAAAATAAACCACACAACACATAAAATGTCCAGCATCATTTAAAACACAGTGAACACATGGAATCATCACTCAAAGCTGTCTGTGTCAAGAAATTTAACAGGAATTTACAGAAGTTAAATCATCAAAATGTTTTTCAAACACGTAACATTTAAGTTTGAAGATATCAAATGTGCTTTCTCACCATGATTCACAGATCCAGGTGGTGTTGGTGATGGTGTTAGTGGTAGTGGTGGTGTTGGAGATGGTGCTGAAAGCAAAAAAAAAATGCATTCAGGTTGTACGTGTGCATTTATAAATTATAAAAGGACAGAAAAGGAAAAATACAATTGTTCTAAGCCTGACAGATAAAACTGTTTATTTATTCAGTATTTTTTAATCTTTTTTTCTCGTTTCCTCCCCTTTGCCATTGCTTACTAATATATCAACCTCAGCCAAAAACACACAAAATATCGAATTAAATGTTTTTTAATTAACTAAACAACAAAACAATGAATACATGAAAGAAAGAAAGTAAGATGAGTGAATTTGTGGAAAAAAACTTTGTTGAATAAATGGCTTTTTGACATGACACAGCATGAAAACCACAGGAGTAAATAATAAAATGAATGATTCAGGGTCCTGGTATTGCACATGCTGGCTCAGTGTCACACTGTCATGGTTTACGGGGATACTTGAATAGAGCAGAGCCATTGTTAATGTTATTAGTGACAACTGTACTTTCCTACTATGTCAAAATATTTGCCACTAACTTAATGCGGCCCCTACTTTTTCAGTTTGTTCCATTTCCTGTTTTGACTCTTAACTTCCTGTTGCTATTGCTGGCTACAGTAAATACAATTAGAGAGTCCTGATCGGTTCACACAGCACTATACATTTCTCAAAGCTGGGAACAAAGTTGCAAAGTTATGTTTGCTGTTAACTAGCTTACTTTATGTTGTTGTAGCTGTTTCTATGATTTAATTCAACTTTATTTATATAGCACCAAATCATAACAAAAGTTATCTCTTCACATAGAGCAGCTCTAGACCATACTCTTTAATTTACAGAGACCCAACAATTCCTGATGAAAAACTTATTTGAATTCTTCACAAACAATCACTAAACCGGATGGTTTTATTACTTTGTTTGGTCTGGAATCTGATTTATCAAAATAAAATAAATCAATCAATCTTTTCACCCAACTATGCAATATAACATATATTTTATTGATAATATTAGCTTGTTACACAATAAGAAGCCCATGCCATGGAAAACTGGACTGTGAAGTTTAACAGTAATGAGTATCCACTTTGTGTTGTGGGTGGAAAAATTATTATATTAACACATTTTGAACTGCCACACTTAGCCAACGACTGTTATAAACACAATAAAACACAAATACCAACCTGTTGTAACAGTAACATGAGCAGCTGTGTGGGAGAAATGATCTAATTAGTGCATCTATGAAAATAGTGCTCAATGTTTGTCAGACTGTTGTAAAATAACATTTCTTGTGCTCTCTCAGCTCTGTCAGTCCTTCAGGCTGTACGTTATTTTATAAAACAGGTCAAATATTTGTTAAAATGTAGGCACAAGGTGATCACAAGCAGCAAATGTCAATACATACAGTCCCCACTTCTAGTGTAGACAGGAAGTTGAAAGACAAAATTACAGAGTAGGAGCACTTCCTTGTTACTGAAATGCATGAGGTTAATAAAAAAGCCTTTTAAAGGATTAGTTTGACATCTTGGGAAATACACTTATTCACTTTCTGCCGGAGAGTTTAATGAAAAGATGGATACTACTCTCATATCTGTCTGTTAAATATGAAGTTACAGCCAGCAGCCAGTTAGCTTCGATTTAGCTTAACATAAAGACTGGAAACAAGGGGAAACAGCTAGCCTGGCTCTACTTAAAAGGTAACAGAATCTGTTTATGAGCTAAAGTTCATAATTAACACACAGACAAAACCAAAGAATATAAAAAAAAACAATTTCCTGTTTTAAATGAGGTTATGTGCTAGATCTGCTGGTTGCCTGGCAACTGCTCAGAGCCAAGAAACAGTTCAGCTTGTAGCCTCATATTAGCTTCAGCTGAACTTACATTTGTATTATTACACAGCATGAGGAGAATGGATTTTGTCCCTCTTCTCTTAAAAATCTGCTTTAGGAATGGATTTCTTCACCACAGATCACAATTACATGATCAATGACACCTCCAGTGTGTATATAGGTGAAGGATAAATATTGAGGAACTTATAATTTTAAAATTAAGACACTTCATATGTAGATAAAATGAACAGAAACTTCAAAACTGATCAGTTGTTAAGAGCTTTGATTGAACATGTTGCTGATCAAGTCCTGCTGTCACTGCAGCATGCTCATCTGAAGTCTGGTGAAAGGGACGTGCAGGAAATGAAATCAAGAGTACAAATAACAACGACTGCAAGTGTTCTCACTCTGTCAGTCAGGATATCACAGTTGACTGTGGTTTGAATAGAAAGCCAAACGCTACAGAGTGGCTGATCACACAAAGCAAATGGCTGTAATGTTGCATGTCTGAACTGTTCTGTTGACTCCCAGCACTTCAACTCTTGTAACTAGAGATGATACTTCATCAACAAATAGAAATCAAGATCACAGTTGAGTCATTTTCAGTTTGTCCTTGTTGTAGATGAGACTGTTAAATTCACTACAAGACAGAACCAGCTAGCCCATCAACGAACTCGCCTTCTGGAGTCACGACAGTCCTGCAAACTTCAGCTGGTGAACATGAAGTGTAACTAATCATGATACAGTTCACGGGACTGTCGTGACTCAAAACAGCTCATGTATCATCTCCGTTACTCTTTGACTAAAAATAACATTCTTGTGCGTATTGTAATAACTAGACATTTTATATATTGTGCTTAAACAAACTCGCCCTTTACTGTAAATCAAACAGTAATCAAAGCTGTGGCTTTCTTTTAATGCTAACAATCAATTAGCCTCCTACAATCTGAACCAGAGTCAGATTTTGGCTATAATTGAATTGAAGTCTTCAGTCACTACTTCTCTGCATACCTTGGACATGCACAGACCCTCTTACACATGCAGGGATATTTGCACATACAGTACAATGCACATTAATGTACAATCAGACTTAACCACTACAAATTGTGTTTTCATGTCTCTTTTTCCTTTGTATCTACTTTTGTAATTTTATCTTGTAAAGGTTTTATATATTGTGCTTATAGTTTGAATTTTTATAATGTTCATAATTTTATATTTTATTCTCAATTTACTGTTTATTATCCATGGTGGTCAGAGGTGAGCGCAAAGTAAGAATTTCATTGTACAGCGGAGTTGACTGTTCTCTGTGCATGTGACAAGATTTGAAGTGAATTGAATAACTTCATAGCAATAAAATAACACGTCCACTCACCTACAGTCATCTCCAGTTTGTTGAAGAATGTTTTATTGCGTTTATTGTCAGTGTTTTCTGCTCCACACCAGTATGTCCCGGTGTCATCTGTTGTTACGTTTCTCACAGTTATGGTGATATTTCTCCTCTTTGTGTCATCCTCCATTGAGAACTTTACAGTCTTTTTCTTTGAGGTGCTCCATAGACGTTGACATATAGATGGATCTTCTCCCTTACAGATGAATTTCTTAATGGGAGCACTTTGTGGATAAACACACCAGTATGTGAAATTTTGTCCACTAGTTGGGGATCTTTTGAAGATTGTAATATCTGTGGATAGAAAGACAAAGACATTCGAATTCAAACTCTTTGGCATTTCTGGAATCTCACTTTCTTTATTTCACTTTAACTTTCACTTTTATCTGCACGCATATTTACATATTTTTTATGATAGTTCCCTTTAACTAAATATCAAATGTCAGCCAAACTGCCAATACAACATCTGAATGTGTATAAATTTGTGTTGACGTAACCAGTAGAAGAGAGCTAGATCTGTGTTACTCACTTTTAACCTCCAGTTGTATTTTTCTGCGTGAAGCTCTGTAACTTCCCTCATTTGATTTGACTCCACACCAGTAGACACCAGCATGCTGTGATCTCACATTACTGATGGACATCTTGAAGCCACTGTTGGTGTCTGTGAGAGTGAATGTCCCGTTTGACTTTACAGAAGATTGTGTTGATAAAATCTCCTCACAGATTTCATTGTTGTCTTTGCAGATAAACTTGACACTGGAGTTGTATTTTTTAGGGTAATCACATTTGATGGTGGTTTTAGCTGTTCTGTACGCAGTTTGATTAAATGGTGTCTGGCAGCCATCTTTCACTGCAAAGAAAAAAGAAAAGTAAAACATGTTGGAAATGTATCATTACGCTCATATACAGTAAAGGGTGCATCATGTGCATTTATCTATTCATTATATCTGCCTCTCCTGTCTTGTAATGTTTGCTTCATAGCAAATTGATTTCCATTTTTGCTAACTTGTTTAGCTACTTTGTTGTTCATCTTCAAAATAGACAAGCTTTTTAAATGTATTGACTTAATTATTCAGTCTTCAGGAAAAGGTGAATTATTTTCTGAATACTTTGTACCCTATCACCCAGAGACTAATGTTAGCAAAGCACCCAACCGCACCATGAAACTGACCACACTGCAGCACTTTACAAAACTTCAACCAACTGGAGAAGTGAAGAAAGTCGGCTGCTGTGCAAACTGACTCCAAAACACACAGACCAACTTATGATTTTACAAAAAACATTGAACCAGTGATGTTGGTAAGTAAATGATACTTTCATTTCATTATTATTTTACTGAAGAAGACTAAGATGCTTCCAAATGAATGCAGTTCACATTTCTAAATCAAAATCAAAAAAAATCAAAAAGCTGCAAATTTTCACAGACTTTTCTCTACTTTTTTCTGCTTGTCAGATGTGACCTTCATTAAGACCATTTAGTCTAAATGTCAGTTATGTTTCATATTAAACTTCAGTGGACACAGGCGACCAGTGAATGGCACACAGTGTGTTGAAAGAAGCATCAGAAGAGCTAAAAATATTCCCTCTCTTTCTATTCATTGAATCAAGAATTGGCTTTGAATCAATAATCAATTCTGAATTGAATCGTGACACAAAGAATCAGAATCAAATTGTGAGATTCCCAAAAATTTCCACCCCAATGGGATAGATATACTGTAATTATAACGTGCAAACAAAATACAGATACATTTCTTAAATGTCTCTCAATGCCTGATGCCTGTGTGTTGTGTTGTTACATTTTTATTAGTTTTCTTCATGTTTTGTTAAACGTCATTCTGTCTTTTATACAGATGCAGCATCTCTTACCAACTTTCAGTTCCAGTTCCTGTTCCCCAGATCCATGGGATGACCAATCTTCTTGGTAAAATTTACAGTTGTACTTCCCAGAGTCATCATGTTCAAGTTGTTTAATGGCCATCCTGAGATTTTTATTTCTTGTATCATGGTACAGGGGAAATCTGTCATCCCCATCCCACACATCCTTTTTAGTGGTTTGTATGCTTGATCCTCTGGGATTAATAACCTCTA
This sequence comes from Thunnus maccoyii, assembly GCF_910596095.1. Lineage (NCBI taxonomy): Eukaryota > Metazoa > Chordata > Actinopteri > Scombriformes > Scombridae > Thunnus > Thunnus maccoyii. The sequence goes on along the minus strand of NC_056535.1, from coordinate 32,878,626 downwards.
TATTTTGATATTCCTGATCTGCTCTTGGGTATTTGCAGGTGAGTTCAACCCATCCTCCTTCACATCCCTTCACTTCAGACGAGGCCTCACAGCCTGTTGATCAGACAAAGAGAAAAGTTCCCATCATGTCAGACACTGAAACAATCCCAGAACAGTCTGATTAAGAACCGTATCAACAAAACATCCACTGTCTCATCATACTGGTAAACAGACTTTCTGGATTAATCAATAGATCACAGAGTTGTTCAATTAATCTTGTTGAATGTGTAATTTTATTCACACATATAGTGTATTGTGGTAATTTCTGCAGAGATTCTGAAAGGCCTCTACTCATAAAATCTTAGTATAAATATATAAAATACATTTCTTGTTGTTTTTAATTTTTCAGTGTAACAGCAACTCTGCAGCCTGCCATGGTGTATTTTTTGGTTCTACCACCAGGAGTCGCCAAAGTCAAGTTTTCCCAGTGGCTTCATGATTCAAGATAAGAATTGAAATAAGTTTGACTTTGTATTTCATCCTTGATAAATATTAGGAATTTTTATTTTACGTTTTTTACATACATTAGTGTCTGTTCACCAGAGGAGTTTTATGCACTCATTATCTTTTCTTTAACTACTGTGTTATAAATGATTAATACTGAGAGTAAAACAGGTGTCTTTCTAACCCTACCAGTCCCAGCGACCCGTCCACTGTTTAAAAGAAAAATCCCCTCCAGACATGTTTTAAGACATAAAAATCCTTTTTTTTCACAAAACATTAAAATACTTTTTAATGTTTTTTTTTAATTGCATCTACTCCTTTTCTCTCATTAAAAATCCAGAATCTCTGAATATGTAAATATTGTTCATTTCAAAAGTCAGCTGCTGGACACAAGATGTTTCCTCCTTCACTGTAAAGTTCACTCTCAGTGTTTGTGCACTGGAGGCTTCAAGTTTCCACATCACACTTGTGGAAGTTACAAACTAGTTGTGAAATCACAAATCATGCTCTTACGTAAACACATTAAACTGAGTTTTAAGGTGAGCTCAGAAAAACTTTTCTTATTCACCAGATGAACGTGAAAACAAACTCTGCACACACATCAATCAAATATCAATATGTCAATCAATAGCCCTGGACCTAACAAGCAAAATAAGCCATCACAATTAGTGTTAACCCTTTCTTGTATGTTATGCCCATTCAAACATGTCCATCAAAGTTTGGATGTTTCTCATTGAATAGTTGCTTTTGTTAATTATTGTTTATGATCATTTAGCAAACTGTTTACATTCTAGGTGTTCACCCTTGACCTCTATAAAATCAAAAAGGTCAGTGGCATAGTTTGACCTGAGTAAAAGTGGAGTAAAATATCATTTGAGAACCATAAATGTTTGTTTTTCTTTGTCAGTTTTCACCTGTGTCGTTTATTAATTATGAAGCTGTTAAAAGCTTAATGTTGCTGTCAGTTTCACTAAAAACTTTACAGATTTCACTCATCAGTTGTATTAAACTGTTTCAAATTAAAATAAAATATATGGCGGACACCGTCAAAAATGCATTTTGTGATATTTATAATTCATCATAAATCTTGAATGGAATTATTCACATCAAATATTTCTTTCATTTTCAAACAGTCCTGGTTGACATGAAATAAAAATGGGTTCATATGCACATATATGGCATAAACAGGATATAAACATAACATTCATTAGTCTGTAATATCTGTAATCGGGTATTAGTAATCTTTTTACCTGCCATTAGTGAGAGGATGAGGAGAAGAACGCTCTTCATTATGTTGGCCTTCGATGCTGAGATCCTTCGTCCTCAAGTATGAACTCTAGTTGGTTATTTCCTCTTGTCTTGTTGCTACAGTTGGTTTGTCTCAAGTGTTGTGTTTCATGAATTTTTAGATGTTGCCTAAAAATATCACGCCCCACCTTTCTGTCTATCCTTCCTACTTTTTTTTGTCTCAACCACAACTCCTCCCTGATTATTCATTGCTACTTGATTTTGACAGTAAACACCAAATAAGTGGTCAGAAAGAAAGAGAAAGAAAAATACACTAGATTCATAGGAAACCGCTGATGCAAACATGATGTGTCAGATAGAAAGTAACTTACAGTATGAGGAAATGATAAAATAAAGTATATCTACATCAGAAATTGTGTATCTGCACAGTTCCTCGATGCAAAACAAGTGACAGAGGGAATACAGAGGCAAATAAAAGCTGCAAGCAGCGATGATCGAGCCTTTGCACCCTTGTGCATGTCGGGCCGTGCTGCAGTCAAAGTACTGTTATTGCGGAGCAACATGATGCAGCAATACCTTTACCACCTTTATCACATCCTGTGTCCAATATGTAGTGCTAGAAAACACGCATTAAATGTACATTTTGTTGCTGCATATCAAATTTAGATCACACACTTAAAATTTCATGTAAATCACAGGAAGTTTGTAACGTAAGGCTTGCTTCTTGTTGCCACTAGGCTGGGCTACACAAGTGGGTCATTAATGCAGCAGTATATTAAGTCGACATTGTCTCACATGCATTTGCATTGTCATGAATATCGGATGTAACACTAAGGTGTTAAATACAGCTTCCTGTATTCACTATGTGGTGCTAGAGAACATCCACTAATTATACGTCATGTTGCTGTATGTCATGTGTAGACCACACCATGTACATTCCATGTAAACCGGATGATGTTTGTCATTTAAGGCTGACTTGCTGTTGTCAGTAGGAGGCGCTATGACTATGACCGAATATTGGCATGTAAATGTGTTCTGGCCTGGACTCCAGTCAAGCCTGTGAAATTTGGGGCAGACTGGACAAAGTCCAGTGGAGTTACCACACCTTTCTGTTTCATGGTGAAACATGCAAATTTACCAGTACATTATGACAAGAACATTCTGTGAAAAATCAAGATTTTGATAACTTTTCATCACAAAGGTCTTAAGATGACACTGACAAAATTTGAAGTTGATTGATCTTTAGGAGGAGTTTGTTAAAATACAATGCCTGCAAATGGCAAAAACTGCCTAAAAATTGCAAGGTAAATTCAAAATGGTTGACTTCCTGTTGGACTTAGGGTATGGCTCCAGGAGGCTTTTTTGTAAGTGTGGACATGATACATCAGCCTACAAAATTTCATTGAGTATTTGTGCTAAACTAAGCTAACTGTCTCTTGGCTGTAGCGTCATATTTAATGGACATGAGACTCAAACTAAAACAACTCCTATAAATTCTTTGAACCTGCATTAATTGATTTTTTTGACCTCTTGTTTTCAGCAGAAACAAATAGTGAACACAACTCTGACATACCACTTTTTAAGTTGGTATGGCGAGCTAGTTAGTCATTCAGAGTCCTTTTTCTGTCCACCTGGTGAATGAAAGTCCAATATTCACTCTCTTTTAGCTGTTTTTGCTCTCTACCAACTCCTGAGGGAAATATCTGGCTCTTTAGCTGCTGTGTCTGTTTGCTGTTTGGTGCTGAGCAGGTAGTGTACAGTGACTTCTTAGAGCTTTTTCTCTGAAAACAGCTGCCTGCAGCGGCCGAAAACGATGCTATGAGAGCGCTGAGAGTGAACCAAAACAGTAAAGTTGCAGCCGGACAGATAAACAATGAGCTGAAACTTGATATGAAGCGCCGTAAAGCCAAGAGGAGCTGCAGAGTCGCTGATAATTCTCTTTGGTTCATCACTACGAGCCACAACCAACACATTACACACTGACAGCTCATACATTGTTAATACAGAAAATATCAGCTATAGCCACTTTAAAGTCTTGTTTTCTCTTGTGAAATATATATCACACATTGTATCAAGGGGTACAGTCATAATGAGCTTGTGATGATGGCTGTTGCTGCCCTGCTGGCTGCGCCCGAGGTGGAGAAGAGCCCCAGCATGGCCGACTTCGCCAACCAGATCATAATATATCAGTCAGAGGGACCAAACCACTACTTCTACTGCAATACTTTAACTGCATCAAGCTGATAATACTTGTACTTGTACTTGTACTTATACATGTACTTTTACTATATTAGTTTTTCATACAGGACTTTTACTTGTATTGGAGTATTTTAACATTGCTGTATTGGTACTTTTCCTGAAGTAAAGGATCTGAGTACTTCTTCCACAACTAAAACATGAAGATATTGTAATTTCCTAAATGACCAACAAAGGGCGCCAACCGCCTGCAGAGGAGGAGCAGAGGGAAGAAAATAGAGGAGACAACAAGCTAAAAGCTAAAAGAATTAAGAGTAAAAGTTGATATATTATTTGGAGTTAGCTAACTAAGGTACACGTTTGCTTTGATCAGGGATACTTTGCTTCATGAAAGAGTGAAGAGGATCATAATTTGTTGTATTTTGGTGAAGTCAGTGGTGAGTAACGTAAGTCTTTTCTTTTCGCTAGATGGACCAAGATGTTAGCTAACCACTAACGCTAACTGTTAGGTCAGTTGTCATGACAGATATGAAAAAAACAAACAAGTCCTGGAATGAGATTTTTTCCAGCACAAGATTTATGTTTGTTTAATGTTAATAATTTTTACTTCATCCACACCACCACAGCTCCTGTATTATTATATCGATATATCTCATACATTTCAGTTAGAAGGGAGAATTATAGGTCCTTATAAGTGCCAAACCTTTCATTTAATCTGCATACAACAGAACTGGATATTAACTGCAGTTATGCTTCATTGTTCAGGTTGTTTTCTTGATGGTCAAACTCAAACTCCAGTGAGCAGAAGGCAAGAGGACCACTGCTGCTGTATGAGGAGAAGCCAAGGAGCCGTCCCAGGATTTGATGCTGCATTCTTCACTTGGATTTCAGATAAGCTTTAAAAATCTGTAAGGGGCCCCTAATTGAACTAGATCTACATGGTTAACTAAACTAAACCTTACTGACTTGACTGAAATGAATTAATATTTAACATTTCTTTAGGATAATGTCACTGAAGAGGATACAAACAAGGGTCAATAATTAGTTGAGCTGCCCAAGTAGTAGTAGCAAGAAAAAGGGAAGATGATACATTTTTTTCCAGTTTGGTATATGAATGTAATTCACAGAGCCGGCAGAGTCTGCACTTCAGACCGATGCATCGACTCAGAAGGGTGGAGAGTCTTTCCCTGTAAGACTTGTGTTTTTTGTCAGTAGTTTAGCCACCTTCACTGCATACAACACAGGTGCTGAAAGTGTCAGAGCTGGAAGCAGGAAATACAGTCGCTATGCGTCCTGCTGTCCTCTATTTCCATCATCTCTCTCTGTTTCCATCAACACAAAACAAGAATCTTTAAAAGTTTACAGCCTGTCATGTTGTTGACCTGCGTTACTCTGTATATAAGGAAGGACGTGGCTAAAAAAAAAAAAAAGGCATCGATTCCACTGACAAAATACCAGTGAACTCAGTGTGATAAAACTGTTGTGGTTTTGACAGGAAGCATGAGCTGTTTGTTCCACCGCAACACAACATCATCATCAACAAGACAAGTGCATGGCCGTGAGAAAAATAATGATAGAAAATTGCACAATTTGTACAGACATTTGCTAATTTCACTCTGCACTTTAAGATGGAAAGAGATGACAGAAGCCATAAATGTGATATTCACACTTATTTATAATATCACTTCTATTGAAAGCTGCAAGAGATGTTAAACTAAACTCATTTTTACTTTGATGTTCTATTTTAGCGTACAAGCCTGACTGATGTTGCCTAATGCCTTTACTTAGAGTGTAGATGATGGTTGATTGTGTCAACAGCAGCACTGAAGTCCTGAAGAACCAAAACAATTCTCAAAATCAACAACTGACTCTTTAATATGAGGTGCTCTGAAACCAGACTGAAATACCACAAACAAACAAACAAAAATAACCATTTACATTTTGCTATACATGATTTACAAAAAAGACACAAGGTAAAGGCTGAACAAAGATAATTAAATATATCACTATTATGTACAGGCAAGCAAGGGAACAAATATCAGGGGGACAGGATATGGTCTGTAAGACAGAAGCCTCCTCAGGGGGTTGTAGAAGAGTTGAAGGTGGCTCACACTTCCAGAGGATATAATTATACAGTGGAAACTGCTTATAGTGATCAGAGCCGTCTGAGTCAAATTGATCATTATAAGCGGATGATTATAATAATAATAATAATAATAATAAAATTAAAAAAATAAAACAAGTTTACAAAGTGCTTCACAGACATGAACCTCGGGACTGAGAGCAACAGCTGGTCCACAGATCTTAGAGAACGAGCTGGGGTGTAAGGGATGAGAAGGTCAGTGATATAAGATGGGGCTAGGCCCTTCAGAGATTTAAAAACAAGCAGTAAAATTTTAAAATCAATTCTAAAAACCACAGGTGACCAGTGCAATGAGGCAAGAACAGGGGAAATGTGATCATATTTTATAGCCCTTGTAAGAACCCTGCTGCAGTATTCTGTACAAGCTGTAGGCGGTCCATGGTGCGGTCCAGCAAATAAGGAGCTGCAGTAATCTAAATAACTAGAGACAAAAGCATGAATGAGTATTTCAGCACCACTGAAAGAAAGAAAAGATCTAATCTTTGCAATGTTCCTGATTTGAGTGATAGCTGATTTGGTGATTTTGGTGAAATGTTTTGAAAAATTCAAGTCTGAATCAAAGATTACATTACATTTGTTTTCTTTTTCCTAATTTCTCTTGCAGATTACCATCTAATTGACATTTGTATATTTATTACATGCATATAAAGTAATGAAACGAGCAGCTTCGCTATTTACTGAATTTTATTGACTGTTTCAAAATACAGAACAGCTGTTTCAAACGCTTTTTGTTTCGCTGCTGCATCTTGTTGGCTCGTTTTTGGCAGCTTGTCATAAGCTACAAGGAGACTACGTTTTTCATTGAGAGAAGATGACTTTTTCCTTTTCTTTTTCCCGTCATGATTTCAATGTGCAAGCATCACCAGCCTCAGGTAACCAGCTGGCAGGCTGACGAGTTGTGTGTTTAGGCTGTGGGGGTGGGGGGGGCCGCAGTGGCGCCGCAGCAAGAAAATTGAACCAGAATCAACTTTTGGAGAAACGCAACCCGTAACGCTGTACAACCCTGCCATGAGGGAAGAAAAGTTCCATAAAGCAGCAGAGCTGGATAATCAGTCTTTGTGGATTCATCAATATGAAGAACTCACATAGTCATTGAAAGAAGTGGTAATGAGAAGAACAGATTCATTTGGCTTTAACACATTTTTATTTGGTATTTGGAGCAAAATTTATCAATCAACTAAACTACACACATAAACTACAAACAAGTAATTGTTGAGTCAGTGGTAGCAGCTACTCCTTCAACCTTTTGATTTATTATTCAACACAAACCCAAATCTACACTTCAGGCTACTGTAGCTGAGCTAGGACAGGCTCTTGTATTTTATTCCTAATCGATGGAGCTGGAAAACAATTAGTCAAAAATGGCACCAGTGCAGCAGGAATACAAAGGATGCCAAAACAAAACTGGAGTTCTGAAGCTAATACTAATATTTTAGAGCTGTGAAAATGATTTATCATATAATATTTGTTCTTAAACATAAACACATAACATAAAAAAATCATAAAGAGAAAATCACTATTAACAAGCTTTGTAATAAGTGGAACATTTTACAGTTGTCACTGGGCTGCAACAAACAACTATTTTCATTATCAATTAATCTGCAGATTATTTTCTGTATTAATCGATTAATAACTTAGTCAATGGAAAGTAAAAAAAAAAAAGTGAGAAAATGGCATTCACAATTTCTCAGAGCCAACAGTGATGTCTTCAATTTGCTTGTTTTGTCTAAAATGTTAAATATTCAATTTACTGTCATATATGACAAAGAAAAACAGTGAATTGTCACATTTGAGGAGCTGGAACCAAAAATTTGGCACTTTTGATTGAATAATGACTAAAATGATTAATCGATTATCAAAAAAGTTGCAGTTTAATTTTCTTCCAATCAACGAATTGATTAATCAACTAATTGTTGCAGCTCTAGTTGTCAGTGCTCTTTGGTGGACAAACTGAATTACCTCAGACATATATATTATATTTGACACTTCTGTACTGCAGTTCCTTGTTACTTATCAGCCACTATATACAACAATATATACAACAACAATATACAACAATAAGTCTTGAATGAACTCTGTTGTTGATTTAAACTGTCTCACAGTTGAGCATAAGGACTCATCTAGTCTCTACAAATCAGACCTGTCACCAAACTTTGGTGACTCAAACAATGTTGAAGTGAATCCTGTTTTAAGTTGACTGGGCCCAGAAACTGAATATCTTGGGGTGTTAATTACTACAGTCTGAGCTGGGCTTCATTGTAAACAACCACAACCCATCAAAAATGAATGACCTGAAATCTTGATCATATATTTTGCAAATTTAATAAATTCTTGCCTGGGTCTTCCTCATTGCTGTTGTGTCTTGTTGACTGTCAGTAAGAGAGGATCCTCTGAAGTCTTTGATGGTTTATAGACAGTAGAGTTTGGACCTTGACTGTTCCTCACAGTAGAATATTCACAGGCAGAGGAGCTGGGTCTGGGGATCAGCACCTCACCATTAACTTTATCAGTGCTGCTTTGAAAGATGATGGTGGAGTAATGCATCGAGGCAGGGGGGTTTGTGGGAAAGTTGGCAGTGGCATAAATCGTCTCCACTGCATTTCCTGAGCCTGTCTCCTGGAGGCGCTCCTGTACCTCCTCATAGACGTTATCCTTCCAGGGAAGAACAAAAAATTGAGTGAGTAGTTGATATTCAAACAAATAATAAGAACTATCCATACAAAGTGTACTTTACATTGTAGATAGAAAGAAATTACAAACAGGTTGGTAGTTGGACACAGCATCAGTGTGATGGACGGCTCACTGTGCTCCCTCAGTAGAATTTATTCACTGACAAAAAAGTCTGTAATACTTTACAGCTATATGTCTTATTTAGTCATACATATTGATAATCGAATAATTTCCATCCAGCGTTTTTTAATTACATTTTCTTCTGAGTGGAAACAGAAAAGTCGAACAAATCCCGAAATATCACAGATTTTTTTTTAAAGGACACCTAACATGCTTCTTGTGATTTTTTGCTATTTATACACTGTTATAATTAGAGATGCATGATATTGGATTTTTTGGCGATATTTCCAACTCATTGTGGCCGATTGCAGATACCGATATATGCACATATATATTTTTTTTTTTCCCAGCTGGCTGAGGAGACTATCATGCATGCAAGCATAGATTGTACTAAGTATGATCAAGAAAGACAATATATGAAGGAAGAACTTAGGAAGACTGGAGTTCAGGATCTCAGTGTTAAAACTTTAATGAACCTGCCAAGTGGGTGGAGCAGTAGAGTTTTCTTAGAGTTTATTAGACAGACAGGATTAATGTGTAGGATTTAATCTCTGGTCCACACTCCGGAGCAGAAGGTGGCGGTAATGCACCTAATACACAGGTTGCCAACTGCCGTTATAAACCAAAAAGAAATTTTCTTCCCCCCCAACAGAGTGGTACATCCTGTCAGCCAAAATGTTTCCTATCTGTGCAGCCGCACATAGCAGTTCCTCGACAGACTGTTTCACCCTGACCATCCCGGTGTTTCCTCCGCAGGCTCCACTTCACTCAGCTGCCCATCTGACCTACTGCTTCTTCCCACTTTAACCTGAATAACAAACCGGGGCTCGGTGCTCCGGTTGGATCCAAACAGAGAGCCGGGGCTAACGTTAGCTGAGATGCTAACGGAGCGTTAGTCACAGCATGACCGGAGGGAAGCACAGCCAGCTATTATAAAGTACTACCACACACAGACACATTTATACTAACCTCTTTAATGTGCTGTGTTGCTGCTCTGTGTTTTTGGAGATGAAAATCCTGACAGAAAAAGAGAGAAAGCAAGAAAAGAGAACAAAAGAAGAAAGGAGCAGAATGATGGAGGTGGATTAATTTCAGCATTTTTCATCAAGTTATCTATACAGTTGCTTATCTATGTAGCTTAGAATCTATCTCTAACTTTCTATGTAGTTTGGTTTCACTGAATAGGATTTAAGTGTGCATCCCCCAAAATGAGCAAAGATAATATGTCGGCAAAATTTCAACTTACAGACATGATAAAAGTCATGTCTATTAACTTCTTACGTCTTACAGTTTGTCTGCTTTGTTTTTTTTAGACATCACATCTTCACAGGATAGAGGAGTACATGAATGTGGTTTTGTGTGTACAGTATGCATGTGTGTGTTTCATGTTCTGCAGTCTGGTAATGAACTCCCTTACGTTTGTTGACGAGGATCACAATTATCACAAGCAGCAGCAGCAGCAGCAGGAGCAGCACAGGTCGAAAGATGATCATCATTACCAACTGAAAGTCTCCTGCAAGATAAACCACACAACGCATAAAATGTCCAGCATCATTTAAAACACAGTGAACACATGGAATCATCACTCAAAGCTGTCTGTGTCAAGAAATTTAACAGGAATTTACAGAAGTTAAATCATCAAAATGTTTTTCAAACACATAACATTTAAGTTTGAAGATATCAAATGTGCTTTCTCACCATGATTCACAGATCCAGGTGGTGTTGGTGGTGGTGTTAGTGATGGTGTTGGTGATGGTGTTAGTGGTGATGTTGGTGATGCTGCTGAAAGCAAAAAAAAATGCATTCAGGTTGTACGTGTGCATTTATAAATTAACAAGGATAGAAAAGGAAAAATACAATTGTTCTAAGCCTGACAGATAAAACTGTTTATTTATTCAGTATTTTTTAATCTTTTTTTTTTCTCGTTTCCTCCCCTTTGCCAACATTTATTAATATATCAACTTCAGCCAAAAACACACAAAATATCTAATTAAATGTTTTTTAATTAACTAAACAACAAAACAATGAATACATGAAAGAAAGAAAGTAAGATGAGTGAATTTGTGGAAAAAACTTTGTTGAACAAATGGCTTTTTGACATGACACAGCATGAAAACCACAGGAGTAAATAATAAAATGAATGATTCAGGGTCCTGGTATTGCACATGCTGGCACAGTCATGGTTTACGGGGACACTTGAATAGAGCAGAGCCATTGTTAATGTTATTAGTGACAACTGTACTTTCCTACTATGTCAAAATATTTGCCACTAACTTAATGCGGCCCCTACTTTTTCAGTTTGTTCCATTTCCTGTTTTGACTCTTAACTTCCTGTTGCTATTGCTGGCTACAGTAAATACAATTAGAGAGTCCTGATCGGTTCACACAGCACTATACATTTCTCAAAGCTGGGAACAAAGTTGCAAAGTTATGTTTGCTGTTAACTGGCTTACTTTATGTTGTTGTAGCTGTTTCTATGATTCAATTCAATTTTATTTATATAGCACCAAATCATAACAAAAGTTATCTCTTCACATAGAGCAGCTCTAGACCGTACTCTTTAATTTACAGAGACCCAACAATTCCTGATGAAAAACTTATTTGAATTCTTCACAATCACTAAATCGGATGGTTTTATTACTTTGTTTGGTCTAGAATCTGATTTATCAAAATAAAATAAATCAATCTTTTCACCCAACTATGCAATATAACATATATTTTATTGATAATATTAGCTTGTTACACAATAAGAAGCCCATGCCATGGAAAACTGGACTGTGAAGTTTAACAGTAATGAGTATCCACTTTGTGTTGAGGGTGGAAAAATTATTATATTAACACATTTTGAACTGCCACACTCAGCCAACGACTGTTATAAACACAGTAAAACACAAATACCAACCTGTTGTAACAGTAACATGAGCAGCTGTGTGGGAGAAATGATCTAATTAGTGCATCTATGAAAATAGTGCTCGATGTTTTTCAGACTGTTGTAAAATAACATTTCTTGTTCTCTCTCAGCTCTGCCAGTCCTTCAGGCTGTACGTTATTTTATAAAACAGGTCAAATATTTGTTAAAATGTAGGCACAAGGTGCCTACAAGCAGCAAATGTCAATATATACAGTCCCCACTTCTAGTGTAGACAGGAAGTTGAAAGGCAAAATTACAGAGTAGGAGCACTTCCTTGTTACTGAAATGCATGAGGTTAATAAAAAAGCCTTTTAAAGGATTAGTTTGACATCTTGGGAAATACACTTATTCACTTTCTGCCAGAGAGTTTAATGAAAAGATAGATACTACTCTCATATCTGTCTGTTAAATATGAAGTTACAGCCAGCAGCCAGTTAGCTTCGATTTAGCTTAGCAGAAAGACTGGAAACTAGGGGAAACAGCTAGCCTGGCTCTACTTAAAAGGTAACAGAATCTGCTTACGAGCTAAAGTTCATAATTAACACACAGACAAAACCAAAGAATATTTAAAAAAGCATCATTTAAAACACAGTGAACGCATGGAATTATCACTCAAAGCTGTCTGTGTCAAGAAATTTAACAGGAATTTACAAAAGTTAAATCATCAAAAAAAATTTCAAACGTAACATTTAAGGTTGAAGATATCAAATGTGCTTTCTCACCATGATTCACAGATCCTGTTTTAAATGAGGTTATGTGCTAGATCTGCTGGTTGCCTGGCAACTGCTCAGAGCCAAGAAACAGTTCAGCTTGTAGCCTCATATTAGCTTCAGCTGAACTTACATTTGTATTATTACACAGCATGAGGAGAATGGATTTTGTCCCTCTTCTCTTAAAAATCTGCTTTAGGAATGGATTTCTTCACCACAGATCACAATTACATGATCAATGACACCTCCAGTGTGTATATAGGTGAAGGATAAATATTGAGGAACTTATCATTTTAAAATTAAGACACTTCATGTGTAGATAAAATGAACAGAAACTTTGAAACTGATCAGTTGTTAAGAGCTTTGATTGAACATGTTGCTGATCAAGTCCTGCTGTCACTGCAGCATGCTCATCTGAAGTCTGGTGAAAGGGACGTGCAGGAAATGAAATCAAGAGTACAAATAACAACGACTGCAGATGTTCTCACTCTGTCAGTCAGGATATCACAGTTGACTGTTGTTTGAATAGAAAGCCAAACGCTACAGAGTGGCTGATCACACAAAGCAAATGGCTGTAATGTTGCATGTCTGAACTGTTCAGTCGACTCCCAGCACTTCAAGTCTTGTAACTAGAGATGATACTTCATCAACAAATAGAAATCAAGTTCACAGTTGAGTCATTTTCAGTTTGTCCTTGTTGTAGATGAGACTGTTAAATTCACTACAAGACAGAACCAGCTAGCCCATCAATGAACTCGCCTTCTGGAGTCACGACAGTCCTGTAAACTGCAGCTGGTGAACATGAAGTGTAACTAAACATGTCACAGTTTACGGGACTGTCATGACTCAAAACAGCTCATGTATCATCTACATTACTCTTTGACTAAAAATAACATTCTTGTGCGTATTGTAATAACTAGACATTTTACACATTGTGCAAAAACAAACTCGCCCTTTACTGTAAATCAAACAGTAATCAAAACTGTGGCTTTCCTTTAATGCTAACAATCATTTAGCCTCCTACAATCTGAACCAGAGCCAGATTTTGGTTATACTTGAATTGAAGTCTTCAGTCACTACTTCTCTGCATACCTTGCACATGCACGGACCCTCTTACACATGCAGGGATATTTGCACATACAGTACAATGCACATTAATGTACAATCAGACTAAACCACTACAAATTGTGTTTACATGTCTCTTTTTCCTTTGTATCTACTTTTGTAATTTTATCTTGTAAAGGTTTTATATATTGTGCTTATAGTTTGAATTTTTATAATTTTCATAATTTTATTCTCAATTTACTGTTTATTATCCATGGTGGTCAGAGGTGAGCGCAAAGAAGCGCAAAAAATTTCATTGTAAAGCGGAGTTGACTGTTCTCTGTGCATGTGACAAGATTTGAAGTGAATTGAATAATTTCGTAGCAATAAAATAACACGTCCACTCACCTACAGTCATCTCCAGTTTGTTGAAGAATGTTTTACTGTGTCTATTGTCAGTGTTTTCTGCTCCACACCAGTATGTCCCGGTGTCGTCTGTTGTTACGTTTCTCACAGTTATGGTGATATTTCTCCTCTCTCTGTCATCCTCCACTGAAAACTTCCCAGTGTTTGTTTTTTTATGATAGTTGCCTTTTACTAAATATTAAATGACAGCCAAACTGCCAATACAACATCTGAATGTGTATAAATTTGTGTTAACATCTTTTAAATCACCTGTTGTGTTGAGTCATGTTTCACTGATAAACAGAAAATGAAAGTCAGAAAAAGCCTCTAACCAGTAGAGGAGAGCTGAATCTGTATTACTTACTTTTAACCTGCAGTTGTATTTTTCTGAGTGAAACTCTGTAACTTCCTTCATTTGATTTGACTCCACACCAGTAGACACCAGCATGCTGTGAGCTCACATTACTGATGGACATGTTGAAGCTGTTGGTGTCTGTGAGAGTGAAAGTCCCGTTTGACTTTACAGAAGATTGTGTTGATAAAATCTCCTCACAGATTTCATTGTTGTCTTTGCAGATAAACTTGACATAGGAGTTGTACTTTTTAGGGAAATCACATGTGATGGTGGTTTTAGCTGTTTCATACGCATTTTGAGTAAATGGTGTCTGGCAGCCATCTTTCACTGCAAAGAAAAAAGAAAAGTAAAACATGCAAAACTGAACATTGTAATACTTTGCTAACACATGTTGGAAATGTGTCATCACGCTTATATACAGTAAAGGGTGCATCATGTGCATTTATCTATTCATTATATCTGCCTCTCCTGTCCTGTAATGTTTGCTTCATATCAAATTGATTTCAGTTTTTGCTAACTTGTTTAGCTCTGTACAGTAGAAAGTTGGAAGAGAAGCAGACCTCACTGAATGTGAAACATGTTCATACTATAGTTACTTTGTTGCTCATCTTCAAAATAGACAAGCTTTTTAAATGTATTGACTTAATAATTCAGTCTTCAGGAAAAGGTGAATTATTTTCTGAATACTTTGTACCCTATCACCCAGAGACTAATGTTAGCAGAGCACCCAACCGCACCATGAAACTGACCACACTGCAGCACTTTACAAAACTTCAACCAACTGGAGAAGTGAAGAAAATCGGCCGCAGTGCGAACTGAAGACAGAACGTTAACAACACAGCGGAGCGTTTCAACCAACTTCTGTTTTTACAAATACATTAAACCAGTGATGTTGGTAAGTAAATGACACTGTCATTTCATTATTATTATACCGAAGAACACTAATATACTCCAAATTAATGTAGTTCACTTTTCTAGTTCACTGCGTACTTTCACACACTTTTCTCTACTTTTTTCTGTTTGTCAGACGTGACCTTCATCAAGACCTTTTAGTTTAAAGTTATGTTTCATATTAAAGTTCAGTGGACACAGGTGTTTCGTTAAACTTCTTTGATACAGATGCAGCATCTCTTACCAACTTCCAGTTCCAGTTCCAGTTTCTGGGTTTCAGGAGATGACTTAAGTCTTTGGTAAAATTTACAGTCGTACTCCCCAAAGTCATCATGTTCAAGTTGTTTAATGGCCATCCTGAGATTTTTATTTCTTGTATCATGGTACAGGGAAAATCTGTCATCCCCATCCCACACATCCTTTGTAGTGGTTTGTATGCTTGATTCTCTGGGATTAATAACCTCTATCTTTTGATATTCCTGATCTTCTCTTGGGTATTTGCAGGTGAGTTCAACCCATCCTCCTTCACATCCCTTCACTTCAGACGAGGCCTCACAGCCTGTTGATCAGACAAAGAGAAAAGTTTCCATCATGTCAGACACTAAAACAATCCCAGAACAGTCTGAATAAGAACCGTATCAACAAAACATCCACTGTCTCATCATGCTGGTAAACAGACTTTCTGGATTAATCAATAGATCACAGAGTTGTTCAATTAATCTTGTTGAATGTGTAATTTTAGTAACACACAGTGTTTTGTGGTAATTTCTGTAGAGATTCTGAAAGGCCTCTACTCATAAAATCTTAGTACAAATTAATAAAATAAAACATCGAAATAAGTTTGACTTTGTATTTCATCCTTGACAAATATTAGGAATTTTTGAATTTTGAATTTTACATTTTTTTAAATGTCAAAAATGTATGTGTTAGTGCCTGTTCACCAGAGGAGTTTTATGCACTCATTATCTTTTCTTTAACTACTGTGTTATAAATGATTAATACTGAGAGTAAAACAGGTGTCTTTCTAACCCTACCAGTACCAGCGACCCGTCCACTGTTTAAAAGAAAAATCCCCTCCAGACATGTTTTAAGACATAAAAATACTTTTTCCACAAAACGTTAAATTACTTTTTAATGCTTTTTTTTTAAATTGCATCTACTCCTTTTCACTCATTAAAAATCCAGAATCTCTGAATATGTAAATATTGTTCATTTCAAAAGTCAACTGCTGGACACAAGATGTCTGCTCCTTCACTGTAAAGTTCATTCTCAGTGTTTGTGCTCTGGAGGCTTCAAGTTTCCACATCACGCTCGTGGAAGTTACAAACTAGTTGTGAAATCGTAAAACGTAAACATGTTAAACTGAGTTTTAAGGTGATCTCAGAAAAACTTTCCTCATTCAGCAGATGATTGTTAAAACAAACTCTGCACACACATCTATCAAATATCAATATGTCGATCAATAGCCCTGGACCTAACAAGCAAAATGAGCCATTACAATTAGTTTTAACCCTTTCTTGTAAATAGTTATGCCCATCAAAGTACGGATGTTTCTCTTTTAAATGGGGAAATAGGCTATAAATAGTTCATTGAATAGTTGCTTTTGTTAATTATTGTTTATGATCATTTAGCTAACTGTTTACATTCTAGGTGTTCACCCTTGAGCTTTGTAAAATCAAAAAGGTCAGTGGCATAATTTGACCTGAGTAAAAGTGGAGTAAAATATAATTTGAGAACCGTAAATGTTTTTTTTTCTTTGTCAGTTTTCGCCTATGTCGTTTATTAATTATGAAGCTGTTAAAAGCTTAATGTTGCTGTCAGTTTCACTAAAAACTTTACAGATTTCACTCATCAGTTGTATTAAACAGTTTTAAATATTAAAAAAATATATAGTTGACACTGTCAAAAATGCATTTTGTGATATTTGTGATATTTATAATTCATCATAAATCTTGAATGGAATTATTCACATCAAATATTTCTTTTCATTTTTTCAACAGTCCTGGTTAGTATTAAATAAAACATGGGTTCATATGCACATATATGGCATAAACAGTATATAAACATAACATTCATAAGTCTGTAATATCCTTAATCAGGTATTAATCTTTTTACCTGCTGTTAGTGAGAGGATGAGGAGAAGAACGCTCTTCATTATGTTGGCCTTCGATGCTGAGATCCTTCGTCCTAAAGTATGAACTCTAGTTGGTTATTTCCTCGTCTTGACTCTGCAGTTGGTTTGTCTCAAGTGTTGTTTTCATGAATTTATATATGTTGCCTAAAAACATCACACCCCACCTTTCTGTCTATCCTTCCCCTTTTTTTTTTAGTCTTAACCACAACTTCTCCCTGATTATTGCTACTTGATGTGGACAGTAAACACCAAATAAGTGGTGAGAAAGATAAAAAGAAAGAAAGAAGAAAAGAAGAAATCCTCTGATGCAAACATGATGTGTCAGATAGAAAGTAACTTTGTCACATCCTGTCTGGCCTTTTAGTGTTTTTTGGACTTGTGTCTTTTTGTTCTTTGGGGTCCCTTGTTTTGCATTTCTGTTGAGTCCTTCTGGTCATATGTTTTGCTTGTTGTGTACTTGGGTTTGTGTTCGTGGGTATTCTTGGATGGGTTAGTGTAGGTTACGTTGAGAGTTAGTATTTTCTGGGTTTTGGGTTTTCTGTTGCTCTGTTTCCCTTGTGTGTTCTGTACTCCTCCACACCTGTCCTGTGTTAACCTCGTCAGCCCTGCCCTGCGTCCTGTGTTTCCTCAGCCAATTGGCTCCCTGTCTGTTTATTCCCCTCTCCTGAGTTCTCTACCCATCTCCCCGTTGGTTCAGTTTCTTTTAAAGTCCTGTTTTTCTGTTGAATCCTTGTTGGATCATTTGTTATACTTGTTCTGTTTCACCCTGTGCTGTCCTGACTAGGGATGCACGGTATTATCGGCACGTCATCGGTATCGGCCGATATGAGCTCTAAAATGAAATATCGGCATCGGCCGAAATTAACATTTTCTGCCGATTATGAGAGGCCGATTTGCCGCCTTCTCCTCCGCCGCATAACTGTGCTTCCCTCCACGGACTGTTTCTCTCTGACGGTCCCGGTGCTTCCTCCGCAGGCTCCACTTCACTCAGCTGCCCGTCAGACCCGCTGCTTCTTCTAGCGGAGGCTAGCTGGCTGTGCTTCCCTCCGGCCATGCTGCTGCTAACGCTCTGCTGGCCTCTCAGCTAACGTTAACCCCGGCTCTCCGTGTGGATCCAACCGGAGCACCGAGCCCCGGTTTGTTATTCAGGGTAAAGTGGGAAGAAGCAGCTGATCTGACGGGCAGCTTGAGTGAAGCGGAGCTTGCGGCGGAAGCACCGGGACCGTCAGGGCGAAACAGCCCAGGGGGAGCTGCTATGTTCGGCTGCACAGATAGGAAACACTTTGGCTGACAGGATGTATCACACTGTTTGGGGGCGAAAAAAACAACTTCTTTTTGGTTTATAACGGCAGTTGGCAACCAGCGTATTAGCTGGTGTCTTCCTAAATTCTTCCTTCATATATTGTCTTTCTTGATCATACTTAGTATAATCTATGCTTGCATGTGTAATAGTCTCCTCAGCCAGCTGGAAAAAAATATGTGCATATATCGGTATCGGCAATCAGCGACAATGAGTTGGAAATATCGGCATTATTAAAAGATGATTTCTGTCAACTCTGCATTCTGGTCTCTGCATTTGGGTCCATTCCTACTAAACCTTGTTATGGAATGATCCAAGACAGTCAGTCATCTTTGCTGGAAAAATCTCATTTTAGGACTCATGGTTACTGTTAGCAGTTAGCTAACATCTTAGTCAAGCTAGCAAAAATAAAAGACTACCGTTACTCACTGATTTCTTGATCTAAATACCACAACTTATGATCCTCTTCACTCTTTCATGAACAATTATGCTAAATTTCACTGACGTTGGGATTTTTTTTAAAAACTTCAGTGTCCAAATGGAAAACTTTGGTTTATTCAAAGCCATATTTTAAAAGCCTTATCCTGTAAAAGAGAACAGTGTCAGTCTAATATTACTTATGAAACATCTCATTCAAAGACATTCATCATGTGGTATTGTGTGCAGCTGACAGACACAACTCATTACACAGTAAAATATAGAGATATTTGTAGTGTTACTGGATGGAAAGAAAAGACAAATTTATCAGATTTTACATGAACATTTAAACCTAGTGACACAACATTTCTGCTGCTACGTCTCTAATCCGTCACATAAGCAGAAGGTCAGACACAAACTGAGTGTTGCTTACACTTTATTTTTATGTCAACTAAATGAAACCCAGTTTTTACTGCAAAGGACACAAAATGGACAAAAAGAAACTGCAAAATCCATTTAAATCACGTCTATCATAAAATGTATTTTTCCCAGAGTAAATTCATATTAAAAAAGCCAAATGTTGAGTTGGAAAATATTTTGTTTTTTAAATAAAGCTGTGATTGTATAACAAATTTGAACAGCATCGAGCTTCTATAAAACACTGAGCGGCTTTATGAACTGTCTCTATAAAAAAACATCATAATAAAACATCTCTTCCATCATCCGAGTCTAGCTCATGTCCATGCTCTCTGCAGGTCCTAAGCCCCCTCCCTCCCCTCCCTGCACACTCTGGAAGATGGACGCCATGTCTGCGTTGGTTCTGATCTGGTTGGCGAAGTCAGCCATGCTGGGGCTCCTCTCCACCTCGGGCACAGCCAGCAGGGCAGCGACAGCGCGCATGGCCGAGCGCCGCAGCTCCTCCTGTTTCTCAAACTCCTGCTTCACAGAACCGGCCTTCACCTGCAGGCGGTGGGGTTAATTTCAGTGTAGTGGGAACCATCATCACAAGCTCATTATGACTGTACTCCTCGATACAATGTGTGATATATATTTTACAAAAGAAAACGAGACTTTAGAGTGGCTATAATTGATATTTTCTGTAATAACAACATAAGAGCTGTCAGAGTGTAATGTGTTGGTCGTGGCTCATAGTGATGAACCTACAGAAAATTATCAGAGACTCTGCAGCTCCTCTCGACTTTATGGAGCTTTATTGTGAGTTTCAGCTCGTTGTTTATCTGTCCGGCTGCAACTTTACTGTGGTTCACTCTCAGCGCTCTCATAGACTCATTTTGGGCCGCAGCAGGCAGCTGTTTTCAGAGAAAAAGCCCTAAAAAGCCACTGCACACTACCTGCTCAGCACCAAACAGCAAACAGACACAGTTAGCTGTAGACTAGCTGGTGAACATAGTGGAGCATTTAGCAGCTAAAGAGCCAGATATTTCCCTCAGGAGTTGATAGAGAGAAGAAACAGAGCTAAAAGAGAGTGAATATTGGACTTACATTTACCAGGTGGACAGAAACACGACTCCAAATGAATGATAATGTTGCTCCTTAACTGCTAGATAGGGAAATAAGCAACTTATTTGCTAACAAGTTCATTATATCAACTTAAAAGTTGATGATATGATGTCAGTGTTCTGTTCACTACTTGTTTCTGCTGAAAATTAGGGAACATAAAATTAGTTAACGCAGGTTTGAAGAATTTATAGGTTCTATTAAAGGAGTAGTTTAGCATTTCAGAAAAAAAACTCAAGTCTCATGTCCATTAAATATGATGCTACAGCCAAGAGACAGTTAGCTTAGCTTAGCTTAGCACAATTACTGGAAACAGGAGGAAACAGTTAGCCTGGCTCTGAACAAATTTCAAAAAACCTGCCTACCAACATCTCTAAAGCTAACTAATTAACACAGTCTATAAATATTTATAATGACACTAAAATGTGTCATCTTTACATTTCAGTTTATGAACAGATTGAACAAACAATATATCTTTAATTAGTGAGCTTTAGAGATGCTGGTAGGTAGATTTTG
Source organism: Thunnus maccoyii (assembly GCF_910596095.1). Classification (NCBI taxonomy): domain Eukaryota; kingdom Metazoa; phylum Chordata; class Actinopteri; order Scombriformes; family Scombridae; genus Thunnus; species Thunnus maccoyii. The sequence goes on along the minus strand of NC_056535.1, from coordinate 32,857,565 downwards.
ACAAAGCCAGGTCAGCTGTTTCACCCTGTTTCCAGTATTTGTACTGAGCAGAGAGATATGGGAGTGGTATTAATCTCATCTAACTCTCTGCGAGAAAGCAACTAAGCGTATTTCCCGAAAAAATGAGCTTTTTCCAGCCTGGATCTTATTTTTGTAGTTTTGACCAACATTCATATAAATTTTATGTTCACCTTTCTTTTAACCTCTAAGTGGTGTAAATATCTAGCTTAAAAAGTCTTGTTTGCAATACTCTGTAGACTTCAGTTTCAGTCACCACAAACAACACAATACATATTTTAGTGTTTATATGTATTATATTATGAGTTATGACCTCTAAGACTCCTAAATGTGTCTGTGTGAATGTGTTTCTGGTACCTTGGTAGTGCAGGTAGCTTTAAGTGGCTCCACCAGTCTGTCCAGTCTTTGCAAAACAGCAGCAGGACACAGAGAGGCCAGTCTGGCAAGCATCAGGAAGGTCAGCATCTACACAAACAGAAGTACAAACACACGGGAAACACATGGAGAAGCGGAGGCAAGAAGATGAATGAGACACTTGTGTCTGTAGGTGCGACCAAAGTTATCCACAGAGCAACAACCAAACCAGCATCTAACAGATCTGAAGTGACATTTGCAGGCACATTGACATTAATGTGCTGCAGCTGAGCAGCTGATTAGCTATTTAGCCTGCTAACTGATGTAAGCGGTGCACTTTTTCCCGGTGGATGTTTGTTTGGCTCGTTCATCAAGCTAAAGTGCAGGACAAGATGTGTGTTTATGTTTGTATCTTAGATAAGAAGGAGACTTTAGCAGGGAAGCTGATGTGGGTTGCTATTCAGAGTCTGTGGCTCTTGTGTTGAGTAGCAGGATGCAATCAGGCTCAGTGTGACTGTCTGCTCTGCCGATGATAGAATGACATGTTATTGCTTCAAGATTTATTTGGCTGTATCGAATAAAATCAAAACCAAAAAATGTTAAATATACATTTCTCCCTTTTGATTTCAGATTTTTTTTACAAAGGAGAACACAGAGCAGATATTTACGCTGTAGGAGACAAAATAATGCAACTGAATTTCAGCTGAACTTTAAAGTTCGTAGCAACAACTGAGCGTACGTAAGATGTGTTCTGACTTGGGGACGTTAACACTTTCTACCCAGAGAAGAAGACTAAACTCGAAACTCTGATGTTGATGTTTTCTACCCACCCTTATATCATAGTGGTCTTTGAGTCCTTCCTCCACATGATCTAGAAACTGCAGGACGTCCAGCCCCTCCAGACAGCTGTCCAGCAGAGTGTACATACACTCAAATGCTGCTTTACGCACATCCAAACCATCATCCACAGTGTGTTTGAATGGACCCATCTCCACCTGCAATTCACACAAAAATATAAACACTTGCACAAAGCTTTGATAAACATATTGTGAAAAAGTTTAGCTTCCCAACCAGTCAACCCACCTCTCTGATGAGGTCCTTCCTGATCTGGGTCTCCTTGTAGAGGTGAGGCAGCACCGTTGCTAGACGACCACGGATCAGGGATGGTTTGTTATGAGCTGCCGAGTTGAACATCACCAAGGCGACGCGGCGCACGTTGATGTCCTCGTCCTGCAGGGTCTTCAAGAAGTCACCTGCCGACACACAGATACCATCACAGATATAGAGAGACAGGGATATGTGTGTGTACTTCTGTTTTGGTAAGAAGACTTTAAATTTGATATGTTTTAAGTGAGAAATGATTAACTGATTCTGTCAAATTTAAGGTGTTAGTTCAGGATTGGGACTTGGGTTGAGAAATCTGAGCACTGAGCATGTTTTACTTATAGTGACATAACTTTATATATCATTAATATCATTATATAATTATGTCATTTACTTATATCTCATTTATGTCTGTAGATCATGTAACATCTTTTGAACTGTGCAAAAATAAAACAGTGAATTATTAATATATTCTATAATAATCAGCAGAGGTACAGTCACAGCTCTGGTGACTTTGTAACATCACATTTACAACAGTGTTTAATGTGCACTGTCCAATAAACCAATAAAATACAAAAATAAAATTTAAAATGATCACTAAAAAAAAAATTGTACATTTTATCTCAGTGCCTGTGTCATTTTTCTTGTAATGGTAACCTGGTTAGTAAAATTGACAAACTGGTAGGTTATAATTAAAGCTGCATGTGGAGTAAAGACAATTTTAAAGCAGCTAATCAAAGAGAAAAATGAATGCATAGAAGTTCTGCAAAAATTAAACAAAATGGTCCTGGACTCCAGAGGGTTAAAACACATTGTGTATATCAGCAATATGCACATTGAAGGAGGAAATTTCTTATTAAAAAGATTATTTTTGAAGATAATTACTTGATATTCGCTTCAGCTGAAAATTAGGATGCAGTTTACACAGAATGAGGATTGTTGGAACTGCTTTAGAAAGTGATTCACAGCCAGTATAGACAGGAAGAACAATTACAGTGATGAAAACTCTTTCAATGTACATAGAGTATGTGCATGTAACTACTGTTTTAAGCCTTTCATGCATGAATTATGATAACCTCAGTCAGGATTTTTTTCTTAAGTGTTTTTATTCCTCTTTAGGCATGAAAAAAAATATTTGAACTTCATTTTTTTTAAACACGCATTTTTCAAGGAGTTTGTCCAACTTAGTGGACAGATGATTAATTGTCATTTTCTCACTTGGAAATTTTAAAAAATGTATTACTCCTTAGTTGTTACTTGATGTTACAAAATTTTATTTACCTGCAAGGGTCTATTACTATAGAAGGGTTGGCAAGATATTCCTGAGCTGGTGAGCATTTCCGGCGAGCAGGCGGCCATCTTGGTTTTGAGAAATTTGTATTGCACTTACAAAGGCTGACCAATGAATGGCAGTGTCTGGGATGACACACTAGAGTCCACTGTGTTGGCTGATATGCAACTATACCATTAAAACCCATGCATATATAAGAAAACGGCTATTGAATAGCTGTCCACTGTAGTGACCGCTATGCATGAAAGGGTTAATACAGAATTTTTTATAAAATGTGAAACTATCCTTTAAAATTAAGACTGGCTTTGTCCTCACAAGGAAAGTAAAACAAGTGTGTTTTTGTGCTTGTGTGTCTTACCTATGCATTCCTTCAGCAGTGTGTCAATAGGAGCAGGTTGGTCAACAATAGTGAACTTGATAGCCGTCACCACTGTGCTGCGAGCCAGAGGAGAACCTGTGAGGGGGCAGGTAGAGTCCTGGATGAGATTCTTTAGTTAATGGGTTGGTTGACCTAAATAACACTCACTGGTGGTTTCTACTCATGGGGATACAGTTTTGGTTTTATTTACCCAGGTTTTGTGATATCTGTCTGAGATTTCTTCCTCCACTCAAATACAAATGAGGTGAATGAAATGTGTGTTGTGCAGACAGCTTTTAATATTAACTATAAACAATAGTAAGACTCTACAGCCACACCAGCAGCTCTGTGAGGCTGTACTTGACCTAAATGCTCACATCAGCATACTAACAAGCTCTCAATGATAACATGGTGATGTTTAGCAGGTATAATGTTTACCATGTTCACGCTTATTGGTTTAGCGTGTTAGCATGCAAATATTTGCTAATTGGGACTAACACAAGTACAGCTGAGGTTGATGGGAATATTATTAGTTTTGCAGGTCAAGTCAGCAAAGTTACTACAATTCATCCTCTAAGGACTGTGAATGTGAACAAAGAGTCAACGTCATGGTGGCGTTAGAGGAAAAGTCTGTGCCAAATATTATGCCAATCCATCAAGTAGATGTTAAGATAAATCAAAGTATAAGTCAAACACTTGCTTTTGTTGCTAGAAGAAAAGAAGATCATAAAAACCCTTAAAATGTATTCTCCAAGGAATATCTGTCATAAATGTCATGGCAATCCATCAAATTGTTGTTGAGATATTTCACTCTGACCCATAAAAGTCAACCTCATGGTGGCGCTAGAGGAAAGCTCAGAGGATCATTAACATCAGTAGGATTCATCTTCTGGAAAACATGAACGTTTGTACCAAATTTCATGGCGATTCACCAAACAGTTGTCAAGATATTTCAGTCTGGGTCAAAGTGGTGAACCAACCGACTGTCATTAAAGAAAGACACAGTAATGCGTCTTTCTTTAAAGGAATCACTTTCTACTGAGGATAGAGTCCCTCTGAAAGCTGCTGATGCCACATTGATACTAAATTTCACAACAATCTGAGCAATATTTCTAGAGATATTTTGCTCAGGACCAAAGCATCGGATGGATGGTCAGATTCAAAATCTCCATCCATTGGTCAGACAAATATAAGCACTTTCCCACCTCACACATCATACCAGCTTTAAGTTGCTGTTTAAGTCTGGGTAATAGTTGCGACGGGTTGACTAAGGTCAGTTTTCCCAAACATTCAGCCACCAGGTTCCTGGTCCCCTCCTCCTGACACTCGCAGTTCTGAAACAGCAAAGCCCAGATAGACTCCACGTGGGCCGAGAGACTCGAGGCTGGACAAGCACTGGACAGAAAGAGAGAGAAAGTATTCAGCAAGAAGAACAGAGAGAGAGGAAGAGAAGTCATTGTTTAAAGAGATTCTGGTTTTATGACGTAATACTGTAAATTCTCATAATAAAGCCTGTATATAAATAACGGCTGCATCTCATATTATAATAGCTGTGTAGTGATAACAGACACACAAACCTATGAACACACATACCTGATGACTTCTTTGAGGGAGTGTAGAAGCAGGTACTGTCTTCTTGGCTGGGAGGTGATCTCTTTCAGCATGAAGGGCAGGAAGTCGTTTAGGCTGCCGACTGCCATGCTGCCTAAAGCGCAGGACGCCGCCGTCTTCACCTGAAACCACAAGACACTAGAGACTATAAAAAATAGGAACTTGTGTGAAGTCTTGTTCTTTTTTTTCCCTCCTCCGTTCATCCAGGAAAACGTTCAGCTGAACATTTTGTTTTCCTACAAATTTATTCATAGCTCATTTGGTTACAACCCCGTCTTCACTCACTGTACCATCCACATGAATACTACAGAAAAAACAATAATGTTATTGTCAATTTTTGACCTTTTCTGTTCATTTTCACCATGCCTATAACAAATAAACCATTACAGGACTGTCTGACCTCTAATCTTCCTCTCATCTCTCAACCAACTCACTCAACATGTTTCTGTTTGGTCTCTATTATCAACTATCAATAAAGGCAAAAGAAAAAACAAGACTTTGGAACAAGAAAATAAAAATTAAACTTTGACATGAAGGAAAAAGAAAGTATAAATACATTTTTTCTGGTTTCAACATACTAACTAATACTGTGTGAACAGAAAATTAATCAGGTGGAAAGCTGGAAGGAATGGCTTGATAAATGGGCCGATATATCATTAGCAGATTTTTAAAACTCAAATATAAACTTATTGGTCAGACTATGGATACTCTTGTGATTTGGACTGTTTTCAAAATAACTGATACTATTTGTATCCCTGGAACCATGTAAGTCTTACCTCTTCGCTGGTGGAGGAAAAGGCCTCCAGGATGACTCCCTGAACCTCTTTACTCCCTCCCAGACTGCCGTTCCTCCCCACCTCCCCCAGACATAATAAAGCCAGGACACGAGCGGACTCTGGAGAACCAGGATTCTTCACCTGAGAAGAGCAGAGACAGCAGATACAGCAACACAGAGTACAGAATACAGAAGACCAGGAGCCGTATTCAGGCTAAAAGTGGCTCCTAACTGGCCGAGTTAGAAGAAACTTCTAAGAATAAGAGTAATTTACAAAACATTTTACTTTTTTATTTTTTACATTTTAAACTAAGTCAAATGCTGCAGGTAATGAGCCTCATTGCATCCGTGCTTTAAAAAAATACAATAACAATAACGAAAGCATATTTTGAACAAACGACAAACAATCCAATAACACAGAAGATGACAGTTTGCACATCTCTCTTCTAATAGCACACTGAAAAAAATGCACTTCACAGATGTGATGAATTTGAGATACATCAGTTGTGAATTAGTCCTCAAACCGATAGTGCACTCTTCACACCACAGTCTGTGAGACCATCTGTTAAGTGTTGATTAAATAATGACCAACTGCAATAAATATTACAGTAATTATGCTATTAAATACTATTTTGTTTGATCAACTGAAAAACAACAATCAACAAACATCTGGTAATCTGCTTGACAAGTCAATTTTACTTTGTTTCATGTATAAAATCTGTGACAAAGCAAATAAAAAAAGTGTATATTTCTATTTATCAGTCTATCCATGTATTGTATTGATAAATATTTTGTTTCACATTCACTGACACAGACTGGTCACCTGTCCACCAATCACATAGACATAAAAAGAAGGTTCATTCATGATTTGTATATAGCTTTCAGAAGTAAACTCTCAGATAGGAACATTTAGTGCTATTAAAGGAGGACTCCTAGCTGATGTACAGTAACAATGTTCAACACAAACCTCCTGTATGAGGCTGGTTACTGTGCCTGGTGTCTCTTTGGGGCAGGCGGAGGACAGAGCAGCTACACAGCGAGCGACGGAGTGGTAGGACTGTCTGTGGATGACAGAGCTGTCTGCAGAGGACGGAGAGCTGTGGAACGGCTCTGTGAGAGACTTCAGCAACTGACTGCAGAGGAGAGGAGAGGAGGAGAGAGGAGAAGAGAGGAGGAGAGAGGAGGGATGACAGAGGTGGAGGATATTACTTTAAAATGATGGAGCACAAGCGCACTAGCATGATATTCTTCAAATTAAACGTGTTAATTGATTGTTATGTGTTATTGATTGTTAGAGTTCCTCTTCTGGCTCTTTGTAATCAGATGAATATCAGTTTCTTTACTCCTTTACACACTTGAAACATGACTTGGACTGGTTCAACATGTTGTTGTATGTCTGTATTGTCTCATGATGGGCTTAAAGGTGTTTCCTCTGTGGTTTCTGGAAGGTTTCCATCTCACTTGATGAGATGAGTTCTGTTTACAAGCTCGAGGGGAACGGGATTATTTTTGAATTCTTGCTTCTTTTTTTTTTTTTTACATCTTACGTCTTCAATATTGGCAAAAAGAACTGCAGCTTACATCCAAAAATATCAGAATCAGCACTAAAACCCACGTGGGTCGACAAAAACATTATAAACAAACTATTAACAACTATCCTCAACCCAAAACATTAAGGCCTAAATAAATCCAACACATAATTCACCTACACACACCTGGTCTTACCTGTAGCTCAGGTTGCTGGTTTTGGATGATACCAGTGCCTGTAGGAAGGCCACTATGGCTGCGAGCGCACCGCCCTGCAGCAGTGGAGAATGGACGAGTCTGAAGACCCCCGGCAGCACAGAGGAGCTGATCTTAGCCAGAGAGGAGGGGCAGGCTTTGGCCATGCAGGTCAACAAGGTGACAGACACCTGAACACAGAAACAGCATATATTACATGTATATTATAATAATATCAATATAAAGAACTTTATAAATTGAAACGTTTACTCACAGCTCAAAGGGGTTAAGTTTAGGGTTCAGGATTAAGGGTTTGTTAGTTAGAAGGATATCTCAAAAAACTACTGAACAGATTCTTATGTACACAGCGCCACCATGTGGTTATTTATGAAGCATTTTACATCTTGGTTTAAAGGGGACATTTTCTGCTTTTAGTGATTTTCTGTTATTTATATACTGTTATGATAAAATGATTAAACATGAGGTTAACTTGAGGTGAACATATGTAGAAATGCTGCCTGCACATCAAAAAGTCAGGGCTTCAACCTGCTCTGAAGGCTAACTTTGCCGCGTTTTTTTTCTTCCTTGCTGACGAGCTGACGTCGGCTCGTCGTGGATTTCATAGCCGTGGTTGCTAAAGTTGTTGCTAAGGTGGTTGCTAAGGTTTTTCCATGCATTGTTTGCATTGTCCACTCGCATATTTTTGATCGGATCAGACATGTACGGATGTATTTGTTGACATTTTGACAAGTAAAGAATGAAAAAATAATAGAAATCCTGCTACTATAGTTCGTTTCATGGTTTGTTTACGTAGCCTCCAGAGCTGGAGGAAGCTTCCTGAAGCTGACCAATCAGAACAGAGTGGGCTCATCGGGGGGGGGGGGAGCTAAAACGGCCTGTTTAAAGGGCCAGTATAAGATAAATAAGGAGGGTTTTTTTACTGTAAATCATGCAAAGATATTCCAGTAGAGCCCAACAATATAAATATAGACATATATACAATATATATGGAAATGTGCATATGTCCTCTTTAATAACTTTACACAACATATTGTTGCCACCATGACAAAAAAACGTCCTCAGTTTCTTGTTATAACGAGAAATTTTTCTAATTAAAACATGTTAAGTTGGTAAGTTGTTATAACAAGAAACTTCCATATGTCATTAAAACCAGAAGATCCATTCAGTGCCTGAAGATACTGTCTAGAAATATGTTCACTCTGAGAGCTTTCTAGTTTGTATTTAGTGAAACCTTCTAAGCTTCCAGAAATTGGTATATACACATCTATTAATTACCAGTTTTAAACATCACTCTCCCAGTTATCCCAGACCAGAGCTCTTTCCTCTCTACCTGTGATACGTGCATATCGCTCTCATCCACCAGAGCAGGAAGTTCGTTCAACACGGGCTCCAGTGCTGCCGGTTTGATGCTGGCAGCGTGATGCGTGACCAGTGCGGTCAGACACGCCAGCGTGCCGAGCTTCAGAGCCCGCTGGTTCTTCCTCAGGAAAGATCCCAACACGGACAAAGCTTCTGGCAGGATGGACGACAAGTCAATCTGAAGGAGAGGGAGGGAAGAGAAGGGAGAGTTTTATTGTTTTTTAGTCAGTTCTTCATTTGTTAGTATTTTTTTTATATTACACAGTTTAATAAATGTGTCTTTCATTCATACTGAACCTTTAACTGAGAGGCAGCGATGAGCGTGATGGTCCTCACTGCTGTCAGTCTCGTAATCTCATTCTTCAGCCTCTCCAGGAAAATCGCCAACACACCCTTCAGCTCCGCCCCCAGGTGATCACCAAGGTGACACACCATGTGACCCATACAGGAAATAGCCCTTTCTTTCACTTCCTGGTCGATGTCTGTTGCTTTCAGCCTCTTCAAAGTTGCAGAAAACACCTTGAAGAAACAAAAGTTAATGAAACACTTAAACACTAAATAGATTCCAATAGATGGATTGTTGACATTTACTGGCCGTCCAGGTGTTAAAACTGACAGACTATCATAACTTGATGGTTTTATTTTAGCTGAAAATAACAAACAGGAAAAACTAGAAAAGGAGATTAAACAAGACAGTCCAGAAGAAAACAGACCTGCCAAACCCGACCCATCGTACCTCTTTAACAAACGGTTTGGGGTCGAATCCTCCCTTCTGTTCCGGCGGCCTCATCACTCTGACCAGCTGCTGGGTGACCAGCAGAGCCTCCGAGGTGATCTTATAGAAAGTGTCGTCTATACATGCCACCACCGGCGGCAGCAGCACCTGAAGGAACCACAGCAGGGGTGACAGAGAGAAAATTCTCCACATGAGCCCTTCCTTCACGTCACAAAAGCTCATTTCTTAATTATTTGGTCAAAATGACAAAGCCATGTGTTGATATGTGTCTCATGTATCACATCCAGAGGGTGTTTTTACATCTATTTTAATTGTTTTGAACAGCTGGAGTGTTCAACAGTCAAGCTACATGCTGTTAATTTCACCAGTACCTCAATGTAATAATATAATCTTTTTGGTGTATGTAACTCTGATAAATGGTCAACATATGATGAAATATCTACATTCCTGTGTAGAGCCTTCAGTTATCATCTTTCACTGAAAATGAGCTGCTTCTCCAATAATCACAGGTTGTGATAATGACGGTAATTAACCTCAATCAACTATTGTTGTTGATGCTTCTGTTATTTTATTTTATTTTTATTTATTTTTGTTCTGCCCCCTTTTTTCTGATGTCATTTACTGCAGTGTTTTTCTTTTTTTTTTCTTAAAAAATGACTCCAGACAATTAATTGATTATCAAAATAGTTGGCAATTAATTTTCTGATGATCAACTAATTGACTAATCGTTGCAGTTCTACTGCAAAGATCAAGAAGCGAAGCATTAAAAGAGGTTTAAAGGACCTGCATATGGGGCTGAAAGGCTTGAGGAGGATGGGAGAGGAGGAGGACATGGAAGAAGGAGAGAGCATCGATCCTCATGGTGGAGGAGGTGGACTTGTCAGTCAGGGAGAAGACGATGCCTGGAGGAAGGAGGGAGGAAGAGGAAGAGGGGAAAGGAGAGAGCAGAAGGACGAGAGAAATAGATGTTGGGAGGTTTTTTAGTGCAAATGGGCGAGGAATAAAAAGGGAGCTGTGAAATGAGGGAGGTGTGAAGTCGAAATGTGAGTGTGTGTGTGTGTGTGTGTGTGTGTGTGTGTGTGTGAGTGTGTGTGTGTGTACCAGGTATTAGAGCAGGTATGTGCTGTTCCAGGGCTCCAGGTACAGTGTGAGCCAGCTCAGTGAGGAGACAGAAGCAGCCCTGTCGAGATTTTAAGCTCTTCTCCTTCAGCTGTCTGTGGAGAGCCTTCACTATCACCGGCACCTGCACCGACAACACACACACACACACACACAAACACACACACACACACACTTTACCTGTCTACTGTGTCATTAAGAGTAAAACATGTTTATTATATTACAATACATTTATAGGTTACCCAGAGACAGATTGGTGCCAAATGGAGGCTAGATCTTCACTTCCAGCCTCTTCATAAACTACACATTATACCAACAATCCAGTTGTTAGATCCACATTGAATCATTGTCCGTGATCCCTCAGCAAGGTTTTTATGGGCTTTTCAAAAACAAAGATTCTCTTAACAGATTCCCAAGAAATATATTAGGATATATTTGTTTCACTGGTTAAAATATATCAACCAACAGAGCTTTTGTTTGTGTTGATGCTTTAGTCCAAATAACAATTTAATCCAGACCAGGAACAAAATGTCACACTTCGGTATCACGTCACCTCAGCTGTTATCATTCATCATTCTGCCATTGATGCTTAAGGCGGCCAATTATTTCTGCCCCATGCGCCCGTCTGTCTTCAGGAAATGTTTGTGTAACGAACCCTGACTCACCACATCATCCTCTTCCACACTGAAAAAGGATTTATTTTAAATCTTTGACAGACTGTAAACAAACTCGTGACATCATTCTCTACCTGTTTCTTCAGCATGGCGACCGCCGGCTCCTCCTCCTTGCTCGCTCCCGTGTCCGAACCGGCCACGATGAGGCCGTGGTGACTCGATCCCACTCGCGTTTGTCTCAGCAGCGTCGAAAAAGCCGCAAAGACGTCTGCCCGCACGTTCTCCTCGCGCTCCTTGAATCTGGCGAGCAGGGCGGGGCAGATGGAGGAGTAGAAGGAGAGGAGGAGGTCCCGGCGCGTGTCGATCAACGCCTCAAGACACTTGATGGAGGAGCGTCGCACCTTCCAGCTCATATCATCATCATCACTGTACTCGTCGTCGGATTCTGGATGGAGTCATGAGACAAGAAGAAGAAGATGGGAGCACACAGATCTTCAATGTAATTATGTTAAAATTACTAAAAATAATTATTTCAAATGATTATTTATATTTGTGGAGTTTTTATAACAGCGAAAAAGCAGATTCTTCGCAGTAATTTTAACTTTGCTTGTAAACAAAAGTTAAAGACTTTAAAGAGTTTCTTTTTAAAATCTGATGTGCACGGTTAAGAACTACACCTCAAACTGACAACTACAAACTAACTCACTTATTAATGAAAGTTTTACTACAACAAAGAAGCGCTTGTCAAAGATGAACAGGGATAAAGTTTCAGCACATATAAGAGGAACCTTGTGAAATTATTATAGTAAACAAACAAAAGTAAAAAGTGTTGAATGCATTTCCTTCGTTATAAAACATCTGCAACACCGAAGTGTCTTAAATCCTGCATTGTTTACATGTTTACATTGTTTACATCCATGTCTTCTATTGCATTACTATTATTTGCTGCATTTCTTGGCACATTTTAGTCACCTGTAGATCACAGTAGATTTGTGTGAAACCATTGACAGGAATGTCAGAAACTCCACAGGCTACCTTTAACTCTTGAGCAGGTAAATCTGGACCATTAAATCACCCAATATGTGCTTTTCATAGATTTATCTGTGAAAAGCAAAGAATCTTGTTGACTTGTGATCCCTTGAGTGAAATATCTATCGGATGGATTGCCATTAAATTGGGTACAGATATTCACGTTCCCCTCAGGATGAAATCTAATAACTTTGGTGATCTCTTTTCATCTAGCACCATAATCAAGTCAGATTTTTAATATATTGAATTCTTAGATTTATGACTAAATACCTGCAAATCTAATGTCGTTCCCATCAGCCTTAGCTGTGATTTGGGATTGTGAACATAGCCTCACTGAGCTGTTAGCATAGCTGTAGACTTTTAGTCTTGTTTAGCAGTAAAATGTCTCACTCAGTGCACATCTCGGTCTCAGTTATTGAAAGAATGAATGTAATATTGGCCCATATATCGTTATCAGACCTAAAATATCGATAACAACCTCAAAGATGTTGGTCTGACTCTGCTTACTGTTGGTTGAGTGAGATGGATGGATGGTAGAAATGTCTCACATGCGCACAAACCTTCATCAAACCCGTCTATGTCCATGCTATCCTCTTCCTCCTCCTCAGCATCATCATAATTGTAGTTCGGGTCAAAGGTCATAAACTTAAGACAAAGCTGAGTCACCGTGGCAACATGGGGTGACATCTCCTTTGGACACCTGCCGATCAAAATGGACACAACAGTAAGTAATAGAGAAGAGGGAGTGTGTGTGTGTGTGTGTGTGTGTGTGTGTGTGTGTGTGTGTGTGTGTGTGTGTGTGTACCTGCGTATAAAAGCTTCAAAGGTCTGGAAACAATACTCTCTCAGCTCGTCATCCTCCACACTGGTGAACTTGACCACCATGGGAATCAGCTTCTCTAAATGCTCACCTACACAACAAACACACACATTAAAGACAAACAAATGAACAGTTTACACGTCTTTATCTAAACCTGCACCATCCTGTTTGGGTTAATACTGAAAAAACTCATCATTTGTCTGATTTGACTCAGAGTCTACAGCCGTGCTGGTGGCTCTGTGAGGCTGTATTTAGTAACAGTGCTGCTTTGAGCTAAATGGTATCATCGGTATGCTAACATGCTCACAATGACAACATGCTGATGATTAGAAGGTATAATGTTTACAATCTTAAATTAGAGTGCTAGCTGTGGGAAAAGTGATAGTCATAAAGGAATGTTTTAATTAACACAGACATGATAGTTGATCAGAGGGCCTCTAGTCTTCATGGTCCCTCATCCACTGCATGTTTTAGTTAGTTCACTTTGACCGAGAGATGCCCACATTTCTTCCCTCCCAGGTGGCGTAAACTAAGCTGCCCTGTAAGAATACTTTTAAACTGAACTGTGTTAAGTTTCTGACTGTGTCCATGCATGCATGAATGTACCAGGAGCTTCTCTGATATCAGATATATGTCTTACGTATTAAAAACTTAAATATATTCAAGTAAGAATCAACTCAAGCCTGTGGAGTTATTTCTTTATTCATCATCAAAGTATTATTGGATTAAGTAAAGGTTTTCTAACACACTAGCATTTACTTATTGGCACTAAACACAAAAAGCAGCCGAGGCTGATGGGAATGTCATTAGTTTTGCAGGTATTTTGTCATAAACTTAAGTTTTGGACAAATTAAAGTGATTATAATCACTCTGAGGGGAACATGAATTTAAAGGCAATCCATCCAATAGTTGAGATATTTCAGTCTTGACAAAAGTGATTTTAGCATGTCACTAGCATGACTAAAAAGTTGTAAAAACTGCTTCTTGATGCAAACAAGAACTATATAAAAATTCAGTCATGGTATAAAGAGCCTCCAGTATCTCTAAAAGCTTGTTTGGTTTTTCTTGTTCGACATGAACGCAGCATAAAAAGAAGCAACAGATCTCACCGACTCGATGGCCGCCCTGACGGCTGATGGTTGCCAGGCACTGGATGTACGTCCTCGTCATTGAAGTGGGCGGACCCTTCGCCAGCTCCGTCAACAGGTGTTCAGTCAGCTGGGAGAAGAGGGCGGGGCTACAGCAGGGCACCAGGTGACCAAGAGCCAAGATGGAGCGTTTCCTGACTGCCATTCTGGAGCTGGTTAACTGATGCAGCAGATGGGTGAGGAAAGAATGAATGAATGAAAAAAGTCAAATACAACAAAAAATAAACTACGGCTGTAACTAAGGATTATTTATATATCATCACTTAATCTGTTGATAATTTTCTCGATTAATCGATTAGTTGTTTTGTCCATAAAATATCAGAAAATGGTGAAAAATGTCCGTTTCCCAAAGCCTAAGGTGACATCCTCAAATGTTTTGTTTTGTCCACAAGCCAACGATATTCAGTTTACTGTCATAGGTACAGGGACACGCAGGGGTCCCCAGAAAAATGGAGAATATTTTACTTTCACTATTATTTTATTGGCTAGAAATTAGCCTAATGAGAGAATGGATAAGAATTACTGTTCTGTTCATAGGTTTCTCACTCTTACACACTCTATCACACTGTTAATCTGCCAATCTACAGTACAAACAGTTATGGAATAATTAAATCTTATCAGATGGGATCTGTGAAATTACATCTTATCAAATACGGGTCTGCAGCCTGATGTGTTGATCAGTTTAAGAGTCCTTAACACCAAAAATGTTGGGAACCACTGTCATCAACTACTAAAGAAACCAGAAAATATTCACATTTAAGATGCTGGAATCAGAGAATTTTTACTTTTTTTTCTTAAAAAATTACTCAAAGTGATGAATCAATTATCAATTGTTATATTAATATTTGGCAACTAATCGATTAATTGACTAATTGTTGCAGCTCTAAACGTCTAAGCACGATAAGCCAAAATGCTTGAGGATGACTTTATCGTAAGAACAAAAAATACTGTCTTAAGATTATAAACAATATTTATAAATACGATGGAGGTTAATAAGGTTTGTCACTGTAATATTACTAAACTAATAACTTCTTACCTGAGGCAGCAGACTGGACAGCAGAGAGCTGTGGAAACTGACCAGTGCACCACTGAGCCTGCAGGAAAAATAAAAACATCACAAACATCTGAGGTCCCATCACGCTATTCAGTGGCTGAACGCTTGAGGAATCAAATATTTTGTGTTTAATTTTTGCTTTTTTGGTGGATTTTTTTTGTTGAGTCATTGTCTTAATTCTTGTAACAAGAGTCCACAGCAATGCTAGTAGCTTGAGCTAAATGCTAACATCAACATCCTGAGTATAATGTTGGCCACGTTCACCATATTAGCTTGGTTTGTTAACATGCTAACATTTACTGATTAGCACTAAGTACTTCTATGTTGTATTAAAACTTTCAAATAATAAGTGAATTAGTCTGTAATTGTAGTTTCAGTTTTGGTCAGTTTGGAGCGTAGTTCTTGATTGTGCACATATCAGATTTTAAAAAGAAACTCATGTCTTTGACTTTTGTTCACAAGAAATGCAAAGTTAAAACTCCTGAAACAACCTAAAATGGGCTGTTTGGTTTGTGTTTTGGTTCCGATGGAGTGACTAAGTGCTGATGTTTTCTATGTTCATCACCATTAGCTTAGCATGTTAACATTTGCTAATTAGCATTGAACACAAAGCACAGCAGAGGCTTTGTCATTTGTATTGCAGGTATTTGGTCATAAACCAAAGTACTGGACAAATTATAATTTTGGTTCATACATAAAAAATCAGACCGTCACTAAAGTCATTAGGATTTCTCCTCTAGAGACCTTTAATATCAGTAGCAAATTTCACACCAATCCATCCAGTAGTTGTCTAAATATTTCAATCAAAACCACAGATGTGACCTTGCTGGTGGCACTAAGGGAAAAGTTCATAGCTCACTCGAGTCAGAAGAAGTTGTCCTCTGTGAATCATGAATATCTGTACAGAATTTTATGGCCACACATTCAATAGTTATTGAGATATTTCAGTTTGAACCAAAGTGGTGGACTGACTGGCCAACAACATCATCCAAAGAGGAACGCCAAACACACGGCTAAAAAACAGCTTGAAAAAGTCAAAGTGCATGATGGCAAATAATTTTTCTAAGTATCTTTGCCTGACAATGACGCGACAGAAATCACATGAAGTTTTCTAAAATTAGAAGAATTCTTTCTATAGAGATCATGAATGTGTTGACTCTGAAACTAACGAACTATGCAAACCAAAGTACCTGGCTGAGATACTTCGGACCAAAGTTGTCAGACATATTGAGCTACAGACTGATCTCACCATCCTTGCTCCCTGCCTTTAGATGGTAAAAATGTTTCATAATGCTTTTACCTTCCCAACATGTCAGACAGGATGTCGAGAGCCTCTAACTGAACTGACACATCTTCCTGTTTCCCCATGGCACCAATCAGCTGGGAGGTAATCTTCTTACACACACTGGCTGTCAGGGTCAAACCTGGAAACCCACATAAATATACTGTAACAACCCAGAGGGGAATCAACTAGCAACTCAAAACAAAAATGTAGATTAGATCATTTTTGTCTGAATACTTTTGTTCAAAAATGGTGCTGAAGCCATGCAGATGTTCATGATAAAAGTGAAAGATTTTAGAAATATGTTATTCTGTGAATGTAATTCGTGTTGCTGAATGTTGTTTTTTCTTTAAAGACAAAATTCTTTGAAAGAAGAGTGAACATTTTTTAAATTTTTGACTGAAGCAGCAGATTCAATCTCACATGGAAATCTGACATCAAAAGCTGCAAGTTTAGACTAAGAGGAAAAGCGGAGTTAATAGTCAGCCGTTACCTGATGAAGACGGAGGCAGCTCAGCGATCACAGTCTTCAGTCCCATACTGGAAATGTCTCTCAGCTGCTCCTTGTCTGACATCATGTTTGAGCACAGCGTATCCACCATTGTCTCCACTTGAGGCTCCTTCACCTTGCTGACCAGAGGGGCCAAACTAAAAATCAAACATACCCACAGTAAACAGTACAATCATCATCAGTTACCATCAGTTACTCTTCATCAGGGCAATGAAAGACATTACACTCACTCACACACATATAACATTTAACACACAGAGAACAGTGAAGCAGCTGTCGGTTTACCTTCTTGGTAAAATGTTTCATCTATGACAGATGCTTCTGAAAACAATATATAAAAATGTCTGTATACATATTTAACCCATACGAACCTGGACCCAGTTCTCCTTAAAGGAAAATTAGGGGGAATATAAAACAGACCAAATGGACCACAAGGAACACATTTCTGAACTTTTTTTTTGTAATTCTACCTTCAGTGTAAAAGATCTGTAATGTAACATACATGTCATAACGATATTTCCCTAACTTGTTTTATATCAATTTGTTCAAGAAATGTGGTCAGAACAGGTTAAATGTAATACAGGACATCTTATTAAAGCATCAGAATTGTTAAATTGGTTGAAACCTACCTTCAGTAACAAAAAACAAGCTTTTTAAAATTAGCTAGCTCTGTCACATTTGCTGACCAGGCACACTGCCATTTTGGAAGTGATGTCATGGGTACACAGATTCACACATTGTCACATGACTGCACCAGGATGTTCAGTAGATGTCACTCAGGGACTTCATGAGTTAAAATCAAGGACAAAGCTGTATAAGGAATTTTCCAGAACATTGAAAGGGTTGGTGACACCTGTGTCACCATGGGTTCTTATGGATTAAATATTCAATACGTTCATTCTGTTTTTATGAAATCTTTAAATCTCCAGGAGTAATTATGTGAAGTCCAAAATTTTACTTTTAGCAGTTTATTAAATACAGACAACTTTTAGCAGAGGAGCTCATCAGCTATAATACATTATGTACTCATTAAAATCTCATTAAAAGACTGAAAAAAAGATAGAAAGTTACAGCTTAGAGACTAGATATCGTCTTAGATTTAGTATTTTTTTTGTATAGTATTGTGATATGGCATAAGTGTCTTTTCCTGGTTTTAAAAGCTGCAGAATTACAGTAAAATTATGTCATTTTCTGAACTTACCTGTTCTAGCAGTTCTATTATTGGCCTTTACCCACTTAGTCATTATACAGTCATTATATAATCGTTATTATATAGTCATCCCTACAATATTGTCACAATAACTGTTCATATGTTCACTTACTAGCGTGGCGCATGTACTGAAGTACATTTGAACATCGATGTGACCGCTCAGTTTAGGGGAAAAAGTGAACGTACTACATAATCAGTGACTATGAATCTTCCTAGACATCGTTGGATGTCCCCTAAAGGTACCTGTGAGCATCACAGTAGTCCCCTGAATATCCAGGGATGATTTCCACTTTTAAAAGGACTGTACAGCTCGTCCCTGTATGAAAAAAATAGTGGGACCAGTTTCCATCTGTAGACCCTAACCTGTGTCTGGTGTTTGTATGTTTACCATTTCACAGCCAGGTTCTGCACCTCTCCGTTCTTGTCCTCCAGCAGTTTGAGCAGCATGGTCACCACTTTCCTCTCGCTGTCCTCGTCCAGCTTAATACTGTCCTTCTGGAGCTCCAACATCAGGTCATTAGTGGCCATGAACCTGAACATAAACACACCGAACACCGAAGGAGACACAGAGAGGGACAAAGTGGGATGAGTTAATAGAAAGAGAAGAAGCAAAGGTATAAAAATGAACTCCCCATTCACACACACACACACCTGGTGACCCTTTGAAGGGGCCTGACCCCTAGGTTGGGAACCACTGGACTAAACTAGCTAACTGTATATAAAGTAGTTGAAACTAGCTCCACCTCCAGCAGCTACAACAGTAACATGCTGCTCTAACACTGATGCTTCAGTATTAATAATCTAATGATGTCATATATCATAATATATCAGTCAGAGGGACCAAACCACTACTTTTACTGCAATACTTTAACTACATCAAGCTCATAATACTTATGTACTTTTACTGTAGTAGGATTGTTCATGCAGGACTTTTACTTGTAATGGAGTATTTTTACATTGCTGTATTGGTACTTTTATCGCAGTAAAGGATCTGAGTACTTCTTCCACCACTGTCCAATTCTTTGTTTTGCATTAAACAAACATATTTGATGTTAAATAAACTTGTTGTTGACTTACAGACACTCTTATCTCAGATCTCACCACATAGTGACACTTAAAAGTTGACTTGATTGTACTTGTATCTCTTAGAAAAAAAACGTCTAAAATCAAGTTAAATATCTAAAAAATGAAAGATATTCGCTTGTGTGGTGACATGACAAACACACACAGTCAGGATCAAAAAGTGTCATCTCACTGTCAGACACACCAGCTGCTGTTTACCTGAAGTCTTTGTCAGTGGAAGTCATTTTCTCCAGCAGGTTGGAGATGTGGTAAGAAACGCTCGACATCTTGGTTTCTTTGGCAGTTGTCACTCTGAAACTTAACAGAAACGGTAAAATCTGAAGACTGGGCCAAGAGCTTTAACCCAGCAACATGGCGAGGCAGGAGGGCACAGAGAGAGAGCGCTGCCCGGGGGGGAACTTGACACTTGGAGGGTTCAGATAAAAATAGATGTCAGGTGAAAGTTTTTCTGCTTTATAGCGACACCGTGTGGACATGTGGAGTCCTGCCGCTGTGCATGACCGCCACCGTCTAGGATCGTGTCTAGAAGGTAACCTTATATTTGCGAAACTCTCGCGAGATTTATTTCAAGTGATCATTTTAACCCAAACTATGATCTTTTAACCCTTACCAAGTGTTTTTGCTCGTAAACCTTACTACATTTGCAAACATAACTATTTTGTACAATGAAAAACAACTCGTACAATGAAGAAACAACGCATACAAATCTCGCGAGATTTATGCATCTAGACACGTCCGCTGGTAGGGAGGGTGGAGAGGGAATCTAAACTAAATAAATACATACATCTCTCAATCAAATTCCTTCTCTTAAAGTAATTAAACAAAAATAGACAACAGTGATTTCTTGAAAAATTCTGCTAAATATCTCTTAATTCTACTGTTCAAATTTGACCCATTTTAACATTCAAGAGCAGTAAAAACACCCTAAAAATCTTTCTTTTAGGCTGAAATTGACCCAGAATATGCAACAAAATGTTAATATTTCAGCTTTTTTATATGTTTGTTCAACATATGCACATTTTATACATAGAGGGTGTTCTGTGTTAAATTTGAAACGTATTTATTAAAAAATGAAAAAATAAATGTTGATGCATTCTTCATATTCAATGACATTTATTGAAATCATGATGGCTGTTATTTACATATTCATAGGTTCTAGACTTTTAATGAGGGAGAAGGAGGATATGTCATTTTAAGGATTTTAATGAGATATTTGAACTTTTTGTGAAGGAACCGTATCAGACACAAATTATTATTCAAACCAGAGTATTTTATATACACCTTAAAACATGTCTGGAGTGGATCTTTAACATTTAGCTAACGGTAGTTATCAGATGCAAAGTATAGTTTTGTATGTGGAACCTTTGCTTCGCACTTGTTGTTTCCGCCGGTGGAAAGTGTCGGCGGATTTAGTGGGAAGCGGCTTCTGGACTTGTTGCCACGTCGGATCAGTTTTTGAACCCGGTTAATTCATTAAACTAAATATAAAATCAGGGATAGTTTTGTGGATCCGCCGCAGTCATGGTAAGTCTGATAACGTCAATTTTAAGCTGCAGGTGAAACTGCCGGTTAACGTTTGTTGTTTAACGGTTACCGGCAGCTGATGACGTGTTAGCTGTTAGCAGAGTGGCTAACGGCCGAGAGCTAACAGAGCAATATGTTTGTTTCTGTGTCATTTTAACGCTAATTTATGTGTTTGTGAACTTCAGGTTTCCGTTATCAACACGGTGGACACCTCTCATGAGGACATGATCGTAAGTTGTTTTTTGACGTTTAGCATCAGCTGTTTGTTTGAAGCTACAGTTAGCATTCATTACAGAGACAGTTATTAACTTAGAATATAAAGGTTAGTTTGTTGTTGCAGCTAAACACAAAATACACAAGTATCTTTACAACTGAGCGTTAATCTGGATTTTCTAGTTTCATGTCTCATGTTTGTCAGTCAGTGTTGTTACATTTACTCAAGCACTGTACATAAGTATAATTTTGAGGTATTTGTATTGTAGTATTTCAATTTAATGTTACTTTATATTCCACTCCACTACATTTCAGAGGGAATATTGTACTTTCTACTCCACTACATTTATTTGACAGCTGAAATTACTTTTCAGATGAAGATTTGACACAATGGATAATATAACAAGCTTTTAAAATACAACACATTGTTAAAAATGAAACCAGCGGTTTCCATCTTTTTTTGGCTTTTAACGTCTTACAAAAAGCAGTGTGTAGTCGGGGTCACATTTCAGATGTCTATGAGTTGTTAACAGCTCCACCAAATAGTGATTTTTCCCTCTAATCTTCTCTCATGGCTTCATTTCTCTGGTTAATACATCATCAGAGGTCATATGTGAATTCAGGGTAACTCACTG
Organism: Thunnus maccoyii; assembly: GCF_910596095.1. Lineage (NCBI taxonomy): Eukaryota > Metazoa > Chordata > Actinopteri > Scombriformes > Scombridae > Thunnus > Thunnus maccoyii. Next base: position 32,835,974 of record NC_056535.1, on the reverse strand, counting down.
TTTATTCTGTAAGTCCTTCATGTTTGTGGGAAACCTCACCAGAAACATTTGTACAATCACACATTGTTCTTCGAGTGTCGTTGTGATTTACAGACGCATGGATATAGATTTAGAAAACTGTCTTTCAAACCTGCATTGCAACACTGTTCATTAGTGGCATTTTTTAAATTACGTAAAAATTGTGTATTGGAACCATTCAACAGATTATTGTGTTAGAAGTTTGATCCTAGTTTTGTCAGTGTTACTGAAAACATAAAGATGAGGAAAGGTAGAGGAAGTGGAGATTGTTTTGTCACTTCAGGTCTTGATGTTTTGTTGTGTCTTGTTTCAGCACGATGCTCAGATGGACTACTACGGGACTCGACTGGCCACCTGCTCCTCTGACCGCACTGTGAAGATCTTTGATGTCAGAAACGGAGGGCAGATACTGGTAGCAGACCTCAGAGGGTAAGAAAATAAGGTTTCCTCAACCAAACCAGGGAGCTAAAGCTGAAAAAATGGGGTCAGTCACTTCACATCGACAAATAAATAAATCGTTTTAAATTCTTTTTGGAAATCAGTAAAAAAAACAACTATAAAACAACCTAAAATTGCAGTAATACGTAAAAAAAAACCCAACACCATTCCATTATTGGCATATTTGTGTTACATAATTTGATTCACGTCGAGGATTTTGAACTAAATTTGGCTCTCTTGTTTTGTGCAGGCATGAGGGTCCCGTGTGGCAGGTAGCGTGGGCTCACCCGATGTTTGGCAACATCCTGGCTTCCTGTTCCTACGACCGTAAAGTCATCATCTGGAAGGAGGAGAACGGAGCCTGGGACAAGATGTATGAATACACGGGACACGAGTCGTCAGGTCGGTGGTTCTCTGGCTGCATACGGCTGTAGTAACGTTGTACTCAAAATTCTTTTCTTGGTTCCTCACATTTGGTTCTCCACATGTGCATTTGTGACTTCATCCCTCAGTAAAACCAGTGTTGTTTATTTCGATCCCCATTAGCTACTGTATTGTAACGGTAGCTGTTTTTTTGAACTTGTTGGAGTCTCTTGAGACTTTGGTCTTTGGTTCTTAACTCTACTTTTGTGTGTCTGCAGTGAACTCAGTCTGCTGGGGTCCCTATGACTTTGGTCTGATCCTGGCCTGCGGCAGCTCAGACGGAGCCATTTCCCTTCTCACGTTTACTGGGGATCAGCAGTGGGACGTCAAGAAGATCAGCAACGCACATACTGTGAGTTTCTCAAAGGGTTCTGTGTAATTTAGTCACTCAAAGACATGAAATAATTTAATTTTTCTATTTCATTTCTATCACTGTGTGAGATGAAATGCTGTCTTGAATGTTTGAGATGTCTGCTACACTGTCTATCAGCATTCTTTACTCTGTCATGCAGTTTGTCTACATTTGCTTTGAGAGCATAATGAGGATCAGATACAGTGAGCTGGACTCATGCTGTTCTTCTCAGATCGTGTTTATTCATCCAGTTGTAAATTTCCTGCAGATTGGCTGTAATGCAGTGAGTTGGGCTCCTGCTGTGGTTCCAGGCAGCCTGATCGACCAGCCGTCAGGACAGAAACCAAACTACGTCAAGCGCTTCGTCTCCGGAGGCTGCGACAACCTGGTCAAACTCTGGAAGTAAGTTATTGTTCAGTAGACTTCCTGTGGAGTATTTTACTAGTGTAAGATGGGGAAAACCGTGTGTCCTTTTACATCATACAGCCTTCCAAAACATTTACAGTTTTTAGAAAAGGTTGCATTACTTACATGATGAGTGTAAGGAACAAATCTAAAGATGTTACTTTGATGAAATTATAAACCTGAAGGAAAATAGGGGGGTTTTAGAAGTACATTTACAGGCATTATATGAGTATTTCTTAACACACTGGGAAAACTACTAAGGTGGACTGACACTGACTGAGTTTGTCATTCAGGAAAGTCTATTTGTTTATGGTTTAACTGTCACTGATTATCACTTCCCATCTCCAGAGAGGAAGACGGTCAGTGGAAGGAGGATCAGAAGCTGGAGGCTCACAGTGATTGGGTGAGAGACGTCGGCTGGGCTCCTTCGATCGGTCTTCCCACCAGCACCATCGCCAGCTGCTCTCAGGTGAGATTTAATGGAACTGAAGGGATGAGAAATGTGACTTTTACACTGAGACACTTTTTTTTAGCTCCTTAACATGCCAGACTCCTCTCCTCTTTGTCAGCAGTTGTTGTTTTTTTTAAATAACTGAATGAAGTCTTGATTAGTCTGGTAATCTCTTAAGTACCCTGAAGTAATTATGTTAAATTGAGCTTCTGTAGAGGAGGTTTTGTCTACTGTCATATGATTTTTATTTTTTTTCCCTGATGATGAATGTCAACAAAATCAAAATATAGTAACGAGTTTCTTCTCCATGTTCTTCCAGGACGGACGCGTGTTTATCTGGACGTGTGACGACCCTGCAGGCAACACCTGGACGGCCAAACTGCTCCATAAGTTCAACGACGTTGTTTGGCACGTCAGCTGGTCCATCACTGGAAATATACTGGCTGTTTCTGGAGGAGACAACAAGGTAAAGTGTATATAAAATAATATATTAAACTGTTGTTTTTTCCCCCGAAATGTAAGTATGAGTCCAAATTGCTTATTTGATTTATTGCCAGGAAACATGATGATGATTTTTTTTCCTCTTTGGGATGAACCTGTGTTTGTGTTTCCTGCAACGGAGCAAATAACAACGAAGAAGAGAAAATGTAACGAAGCAGAAAGTGGTCAAATATTATGCAATATGAAATAGAAATTCTAAGTAATTGTAAGGCAAGGCAGAGAAGGAAATTTAAAGTATATCTGGGGGGCAACTTTTGCCCCCACTGTCTAAAAAATTGGGGCTTTTACACAATTTTGGGGCAGTTTTTAATGTAAAATGAGCCGAGATCAAAATAAATACAGTAATCAGCACCTCAGTAAACACTGTCATCTGTAATAATTATTTACATTTTCTAACTACAATAATAATAAAACAACTAAGACTTTATTTAGGAGGGGCCTTCAGTATAAACCACTAGATGGCAGCATAAGATAGTGATTATGAGATCATAATCATGGGTTTGATATAATTAGATTTAGCAAAAGTTCTGCTTGGAGGATAATGTCATATTCAAATCTCCTACAAGTTAAAACCAGTCAAACTTTAATGATTCATCAGTGTAGGTCTGATGGGTTGAATGTCACAGCCTCAGGTGTTTCACATAATTACAGACTAGTATCTACAAGTATTGTCCAACAAGCCTAAATGAGGTTAATATTTCTTCTTTATTGATGCAGCTCTGGAACAAACTTCAGCTGAAGTTTTATTTCATCTCCAAATTTATCTGAGCTGAGGTTTAGAGCATAAATGAAATAATATTATAGACTCAACTATCCAGCACTGCATCATTTAGTAGACTGAAAACATATCCTCTAGATTTGGGACTAAAAAGCTTATTTTACTTGGTGCATTAAGCTCAGTAATGGTCAGGACACACAGCCTGTCAGCAGCGTGTGTGTGCATCGTGGAACCTCTTGCTTTTCATTTCGGCGGCCATGTTTACAGGTTAGAGCAGCCGCACAGCATCTATTTTTACTGCTTGACACGTGCAGTTCTCAGCAAAGATAAACAGTGAAAATGATCAGTTGATACTCATATTGACGTCATACCAGCAACACTACACCTTTCACTGCAGTTTCAATGTCTATATCTGTAGAATATGCCACAGACATGAAGTGTCACCACTGTGATCAGCCTGCGCGGTGCAGCCGGGGCAGGAAGCCTGTCTGACGGGAAACTCCATCGTCTGGAGTCGGTGACACACAGAGCTTCTTTTCTCGACTCCTGTTGCTTTCTGTGATATTAATTCAAAGCGGGGCTCCTGCCTGTTGTTCCACCTGCTTCCAGACGGAGATCTGGTGTTATTTTCCTTATTTGTTGTCAGTTTCCCTCCTGAGATTTGGAGGTTTGTTTGTTTGTCAGAGTTTGGCTCGTTTGGGGAACTTGGTGTCGTCTGGAGGGATTTTCTTCTCTCGGAGGGGTGACAGCAGGGGCTTAACTGGCAAATAATCAATATAATCAATTCTTTTAAAAAAAACTTCCTGTGTGAGGATGTACACAGAAGTAGCCCCAACCAGACCCCACTGACAGAAAGCCGCCTTCACCTCACATATTATTTATTTTTCACAATTGAGCACACGCTTCTTAACCTTTTTCTGCCTAAACTAAATATAAATGAAATTTATAATGTAATTATATGAAACATTCTATTATTGACGGCCGTTATCAAACTCTATATAGAAAGATAGAGCGGGCAGCAGTTCAGCGACACACACGCTGCTCAGGTTGAGGTACGCTGCGTGGCCCAAACCTAACGTTAGTCAACAGCACTGTAGGCTGTAACATTAATGTTATCTAGCCTTCTTGCTAACACTAATGTTAGCTAACGAACCAGACTAAAAACATTTTAAAGTCTCTAGCGTTAGCATCAATGTTACTTATCATAAGCAAATCAAAATTGATGATGTTTGCTTGTTTGGTGACAATGAGCTCAATACTTTTGCTTGGAAGGGGGGGGGGAGGTATTCAGTAGGTTGCAATTTGCAGCTCCACCACTAGATGCTGCTAAATCTTACAAACTGGTCCTTTAAAAGGCATCATTTTGTGGGCGAATTCTGATTTTGTAAAACTTTGAATTTTTACTTGTTGTTCATCATTTGGTTTTCAGGCAGATGTCACGTTATAAACAGACTGTAGTGATTGTGTCTGTGATGTCTGACTGCTATAAACGAGCCTCTCGAACGCTCCTCTTCATATGTGTGTGTTTCCTCTGCAGGTGACGCTGTGGAAGGAGTCGATGGACGGTCAGTGGTCGTGTATCAGTGATGTCAGCAAGGGCCAGGGAGCCGTCTCCACCATTACAGACACACAGCAGACCGAGCAGTGACACACACACATCAACACACACACACAACAATGACCTTAATCTTAAAAGTTGAATGAAGCGTTAATAAACATGCCGAACATTTCAGCTGACGACAAAACGCTGTCCGCACCGATTGAGCTACTTTTGTAATGTTTTCATTTGAACTTCAACTCGGCTGTTTGATAATGACATCATGAGTTAAGCGAGAGTTTGTTTGGTCTTCTGTGCAGTTTATCCGGCGTAGATTATTCCTAAATTTTATCACAAAGGGAAATAGAGAAACTCCACACAATGTTTGGGTTATTTTCCTTTTCTGATAACATTCAGAAATACAAACATTGATTGACAGTTACCTTCATTTTTTTTTTGTCAGACGCACTCCACTCCTGTTTCTTGTAATTTATTTCCAGTTTAATTGTCACATGTACATTAATGCTCATCTAAACACGACCCAACTATACGCCGGCCCATGATGCTCTTCTCCTGAAACATTCCACCTCCATCACCGGAGAACCAAACCATCGTCGCCCAGGACGATCCCAGCGTCCTCTGAACCCCCCCTCCCCCGGCATTCGACTTTCAACACATTTTGTCTTCGCTGTTTAACCTGAAATTGCTGAACAAGCTTTGTTTTGGGCAGAAAAGCTCCTATAAAGTATAAAACACTTTTTTTCTCTTCCCTGCTCAGGCTGTAAATCCTCACGTTGTCACAGTGAGACAAATCAGCAAAACATGACTCGACCGCCTGATTCCCTGGTGTGAAATGCTCCCTCTCTGCTTCAGATAGTAAATTGAATGAATGAATTTATTTAGTAAACTATTAACAAGTACACATACAGGAGGTTTAAAAGTCAACAGTAACTTCAGATCAACCTGTACATTACTATTGAATCAATATGTTGCCAAGACAACCATGAACGGAGCTCAAATGTAAACAGTCTTTGATTGTGTTCTTCCAGTTGTAAAATCAGAAACCATGGATGTGTTTTTCATATTTGATGTAATTAAAAAAAAAAACTATAATATTGAAAAAGAAATGTCCTGTTTTTCTTTTTTCACTCCTGCAGTCGTAACGTACAATTAATGGATCACACGGTGGAATGTGCCTAAAGTTGTGTGATTGTTCTTCTGGAAGGTCAAAGTTCATGTTAAATGATTCATTGACTCCTCATCAGGTGCTGCAGCAGCTATCAGTCTGTCGTCATGGATCTAACTCTCACCTAGCCTGACTTTATCTGACAACTAGCTGTTGTACAAGGTTTTATGTGTTGGACTATTTCTGATTATTCTTCATTTTTACTCCTTTTTGTACAGATTAAACAAACAATATGTAATTATTGAGCTTTAGAGGTGATGGCAGGTGGATTTTCTGCTGGCTGTAGCTTCATATTTACATCCAGACATGAGAGCGATGTCCTCATCGAACCTGTTCAGACAGGGAATAAACATATCTCCAAAAGTATTTCTTTAACTTGTTTTTCCTGATAAACGTTTCAGGACTCTGTTTTGTTCAGAGACAAGTTACAACTTTATTATTAGTACATGAATTTTAGTAAAACTCCAATTTGAGAAGGTACAATCAGTCACAATAAGTTAAGACAACAGTGTTGCAAGGCCTTGTTTTTTATGTCTTTGCGTATGTTTTGTATGTAAAATCAACTACAGCTTTCTGATAAATACAGCAGAGCAGAAAGTACATTAAACTCCTCAGAAATGTGGTGGAGTAAAAGTATAAAGTAGCGAGTACTTCATAACTGAGCTCATGTACAGCTCAAGTAAATGTACTCAGTTACTGTTCACTATTGGTAATCAAAGAGCACACAGATTAGTGATCGGCTCCTTCATAGATCTGTGAAAAGAGAAAAAAATGTTTTGGCCTTTATTGTTATTGGATGATGCCAAAAAAAAAAAAAAAAGGAAAGTGACATCTTGAATTTTGAAGTGATTGGATAAGAGAGCGAAGCGGGAACATTTGTGGGAGGAGATGAAACAAGAGGCTGAACTTTAGAGGAAGTGAATCAGAAAGATATTTGATATGAACTCTATTTAGATCAAATGTTTAGTTTAAACTCCACGTTATCTACCTGTCATCTGTCTATGTTAATTATACGCTGTGAGTGTTGTGAGCTCTTCTATTAGAGGAGGAGACAGAAGTTAAAACAATGTATGTGATTATTTAAGAGCATAATTCAGATTCCTCCTGTTTGATATTCAGCCGGTCACAGTCTGAGTGATCTGAATGTGCAGAATAATGTCTGGTAATTAATTTAAAAATAATATAAAATTGAGGATTCCTGAAGTTCAATCTGTGAAAAAAGAGAGACGGAAACTTTCAATTGTTTCTCACATCTGGGGAGGAGCTTCCTTTCTTCCTGCAATCATGGAAAAATAAACATAATAAATGCGCATGTGTGTGTGAAATGCTGACCATGCTGGACACTTTCCACCCGCCACTTTCTTCCCGCCACTTTCTTCCCGCCTTTTTTCGTATGAGTCACTTTTAATCTGACAATGAGTCGTTCATGATTAAGACGTCCAGTTATGTTTCCAGGCTGTAAAATCTCCTGATCGATTTAATTCAATCAGCTCATGTTTTATCATTAACAGACTGTAAATGTTCTCACATTCAGTTGATTCAACGTCCAAATTTTAAGTTTAGAAACAATCGGGAGCCTTTGTTTTTCTAATTTAAAGATAGTTTATTTAAAGTTATAGGATGAAGGTGATATGTCTTTCTCAGTGGTGAAAAGTCTCATTTACTGTACTTAAGTGCAAATTTGAAGTGCTTCTATTGAGTTTTTCCATTTCCTGCTACTTTATATTATTTTTTACTCCACTACATTTAGTAGCCAAAGTTGTTAGTTACTCAAGATATTTAGATTTTACACACAAAACAAATGATAAGCTTATAAAACTGATTGTCAAAGATTAAACCTTTTTGTCTTGTGAGCTCTTATATAAAAACAGTGTCCAGTTGGGGTCCCTTGTTACATTTTAGATATCTATGAGTTGTTAATTATGTTTTTGAGAGTAAAGATTCAGTGTTTGTTGAAAGTAAACATTACCGACACTGATAAGACTTTAAAAAAATCTCCTGAATTCATATGTTACTTAAGTAAAAGTGCCAACATAGGGGTCGGGCCCCTCCAAAGGGTCACCAGATAAATCTGAGGGGTCATGAGGTGATTAATGGGGTAGGGAAGAAAAGTTCTGCTACACAGAATATAAATTAACTTTTTGGACATTAATATGTTGTTAATGTGTGCACACAGTGGGCGGATATTTTTTTTTAAGCATTAATATTCTACTAATAATAGGCTTAAACATAAATTAATAGGCTACATGCGTACACATAACCGTTGATGGTCACTCTTCTGTTTTGCAGAACCTTTATAGTCAAGTAATATAACATTAACAATGACAAATAAACAGCTCATTTACAAAAAAATAAAGCTATTAAGTAGTCAAATGCTCTAAACAAACCACCAAACTAAATACATTATGTAAACCCTCGGTTCTATCTTCCTGTAAATTAACTCAAAATGACTAATCTGAATTATACAGTGTATCATACATTATAGCGTATACTAATATAATAAGACAATTAACCTGGATGCTTTTGGATAAAGAATAAAAAAAATTGAGAGAAGTTTTCTTTGAAAAAATAAATGAATTTATCCACCTCCCTGATCTTCAGAAACTGTCCTATCTATGTGGGGAGAAAAGTCAATGTGCAGTAATAGCTGCAAAATATATTAAGTCTTGTCATAATCTGAGGGAAATAAGATCTGTAGTAAATGTTTCTGTGTGATTACGTCTGTAAAAATGCCTTTTATTATATTGTATTTAATATTATTGTTTATATTTACATGTTATTGTATAATTATCAATCATCTGTCAATGTTTATAATTTTCTGTACTGCTTTGGCAATGTGGATTTCTGATCTGCCAATAAAGCTTATTTGAATTTGAATTTGAATAAAAAACAGATTCTGACCATATTAAAGGCCGTTAAAGTCACGGACTTTGTTCTGCAGAACAAACTGCAGATCGTTGCCATGGTTACCAACATAACACCAATTAACTGTCAATTTTATTGACAGCAGAAAAACAAATGTAATAATCTTTCTTATTACATGCCCCCTCACGCCTCTGTCAATCATACAGGTGCAGCGTTTTGGTACAAACAAATGTGCTGCCAAACACCCGCCCCACAGCAAGGTGGAGGCCAATGAGGTGGCCAATCAGATTGTAGGGATGGCACTAGCCAAACCTACAAGGGTAGGTAAGTAAGGGTGGGTAAGTAAAGGGAGACAAAAGCCAAAAAAACTGGTTTAATCTCTAACATTGTGTTTTATAAACTTATCATTTGTTTTTATTGTAAATATTAAAAGTAAAAAGTACAATAATCATGTGTTGCTTCACCAACACTTCTTTAATTTACCGTTTATCACCTCGAGCACCAAATGTTTTGGTTGGCAGACAGACTACCTGTCTCTCTGATTTTAAACGGACTGTTTTCTGCAGAAACTCTCAGACACAGTTTGTCTGCTGACAGAGTATCAACCTCTGCTGCTCTCTGCTGAATATTTAACTTTGCTCTTCTCAGCCAGATTGGTGAGTTGTTATTTTTTCAGTTTAGTTTAGTTTTGTGTCTATTACAACTAGTTCCCTGTATTTCAGTGCTAAAATACTTGCAGCAATTTAAGTGTTAATTTAGCAGCAATGTGTTATTTCCCAGCATGTGATGTGAGGTCAGTTTTAGCAGAAAACCTGATGGATATTTATAAAGCTGTCAAACTGTTATGTTGGTGCAACAACATAACACCAGTTTACAGGCTTGTTTTAATCTGAGGAGACTAACATGAAGTGACTGGATACGTAACATGCATCATTACAGAGTTAGTGTGAATATGATTTTTGGACAAAGTAACAATGTGTTTTATCATCATTTTATGATTATTTTGATAAGCCAATGTATGTTATGGTTTTATTTATGTATGTATTTATTGGGATAAATGTTAACATTTGATGTACTGCACCAGAGTTAGCTTTAAAGCTAATTTTCATCTGCAGTCTCTTACAATTAAAACATATAACAGCACAATTACTAACAGGACAAAGCAAAAAACACACAGGACACGTAATACAAAGCTGCACACGACAGCACATGACATACACCCACAATGTCAACAAGAAATTTAGGGATGATATGAAGGCCGATGACTGACGCAGTAAGCAAACGATACCTTGTTGATGTGCAGTCAGAAATAACAGAAACATAGACGAGAGAACAGTGCAGTGTCAACAACAGCACAATCAGCACTTCTATGTGGAAATAACAGGCATCTGATTATCTGGATTAAACACCTCTAATAACCTCTAATAATCATAATCCAGAAGTTACAGACAGTGAGAGGAGGGATGTGGGCCTGAAGCAGCTCTAGAGTCTGACGGGGCCCCTCTGAACAGCTTTCATTGCCATTATGTTCCCAAGAAAATGATTTATATTATTCTATCATTTGCTTTTTTAAAAATTTATTCCACTTGATTTACTTAACTTTAATCAGTTTCACAGGCTGGTTTCACCAACCTTACCAAACAATTTATTTAGTTTACATTCATATAACTTCAAAGTGAATAGCTATCAATCATCATTTATCATCATTCATCATTATCTGCTCCTCTTACCACTGTCCTGCTTTCTTTTCTCTTCCTCTTCTTTCTTTCTCTTTCGTTTCTCCCGTACAGATAACTTTCTATTTTGCTTAAACGTTAATAAGTTAAACAGTTACTATAAACATTAGTTGCCGTGGTAGCAGAGACACTAATGAGATGGGGCCCCTTAGGGGGGGGTTTCCTCGTCCTGGTTGTCCCTGCATTGGTACCACATTTAAGGGGGAGTCCCACTTTTTTTTCTTTCAATTCAATCAAAGCATGGACATCGAGAAAAAGAGGGGCTATGGAAGGTAGGTAAGAGTAACATAAGATATAAAACATACAACAAATGATTTATTAATGAATAAACATTAATTATTAGTCATGTGGGACAGGGGTTTCATGGCAGGATGCTACATACACACATGCTGAGACAGCATGAGTCAGCCCTCAGGGCTTCTGTCAACCATACAGGTGCAGCATCTCGGTATGAACAAATATGCTGGCCAAACACCCGCCCCACAGCAAGGTGGAAGCCAATAAGGTGGCAGAAGTTTTGGGGTGGCATCTGGGGTAGCCAATCAGATTGTAGGGCCCCCGAGGGCTGACACACACTGTTTCAGTATGATGGAATCCCCCTTAGCTGCGGTAAACTGCTTTTTCTGTGACTCAAAAGCCAAAAAGGTTGGTATTTTATAAACTTATCATATGTTTTTAATGTAAAATATTAAACTTGAGATGTAACTGTCAGGTAAATGCAGAGTAAAAAGTACAATAATCATGTGTTGCCTCACCAACAGCAGCTTTTGGGCAGCTTTTTTCTTTAATGTACCGTTTATCACCAGACTGTGTATTTGCGCGCCAAATTTTTGGGTTGGCAGATAGACTTCCTGTCTCTCTAATTTTAAACTGACTCCTCTCTGTAGAAACTCTCAGACACATTTTGTCTGCTGACAGAGTATCAACCTCTGCTGTTTGCTGTTTTTCGCTCATCTCAGGCAGATTGGTGAGTTGTTATTTTTTTTAGTTTATTTAGTTTTGTGTCTATTACAACTAGTTTCCTATATTTCGGTGCTAAAACACGTGCAGCAATTTAATTGTTAATTTAGCAGCACTTTATTATTTTATTTTAGTGGGAAACCTGCTGGATTTTTATAAAGCTGCCAAACTGAAAAAAATATTTTTGTGGGCTGCAATAATGAAAACATCATGTTCAGGTTTCATATTTATTTGTTAAATATCTCTTTTAAATAATTTCTTTATATTTGAACCAGGGCACCGCTTCTCTTTTCTTCTTCTTCTTCTTCTTGTATATAATATGTATTTATTTTCTCTCTTGCTTCTTTTTTTCTTCAAGCGTTCAGGTGTCGATGTGATAAAACAGAAAATCCACTTATAGAAGTAATGTAAACCATAAGAATTTATATCAATTCATACACACGAACATGTTACTGTATGTATTACAGACACACATATTAAATATGCACATGTAGACAATTTTCAATGAAGCTTTGTGATAAAAATATGCTTTCAGAGGCAATTTAAAAGAGGATACTGATTTTGCAAATCTGAGTTCTCCAGTTAGTTGCTCCGGAGTCGTGGTGTCTTAAAGTCTTACACAACAGTTTCCTGCATGATGAACTCAGACTGTGAGCAGGTCAGTGTCAGTAACTCAGAGATGTATTTTAACTCAGTGATTTTTAGTGTGTATTTATGAGAAATTAGAAAATCCTTTACCTGAAAAATGTTTAAGACGTTGCAAATCTCTCTCTAAAGATGATTAATGAGGAAATTAAGTCACGGTTTGGAACTAGAAGTAATTCCACATCATGAGTGGCTGTTTCCTTTCCACTGAATATTTCCTGATATGATAACACGGTGCAAACATAACATTGTCCACTTGATTCCTGTTTTGTCTTTTAACAGCTTAAATTAAATTAGGTCAATCAGGTCTAAATGCTTCGCTCATAGACACTGAGGACAATCTCCCAGCTTTTGTTTCTGGGTGGAAACAAACAGAACCAATTCAAAGTCTTTAGGGCAGCCCTTCATACCAGGGCGGTGAGAGAGGAGATGGGGGGGGGGAGTATCATTTCCAGTAAAGCGTGACCTTGACAGAATGTAAGGGGCATAGGTTTGTTAGTAGCCATTTTCCAATGTTCTAGCAACTTCTGAGCATTTAGAAATACCCAGACTTTGGTAGGCAGAGATCTCCGATGTCTGGTATCCTGAGACGAGGTATAAATGAACTCACTTCTCTGCTATATGCATTACATGAATCCGCAAGTAACAATCAATAAAATGACAGTAAGCTAAAAACTCTTGTCTCATGTTTTCTGGTGCAGACAAAATTATTAGGTGATTAGCTGGAGCTTTTCTGCTTTCTCTTCCTTCTTTTTAATCCCTCTTCTTCTTTCTTCTATCCCACGTTCTCCTGCTCATATAATGTTTTTTTCAAACTCTGAACTTATGTGAACTTTGTTCTTGTAGTAAAAATGAAGATTGCAGCCTTCAATGTCAAGAAACTGGGATGGACAAAGGTCAACAAAGAGGATGTGCAGACAAATCTCATCAGGGTAACTTACTATGCTGGACCAGAGTACATTCATTATGTTTGCATTTTCAAATTTTCACTATAATGTTTTAGTTTTATTTCATTTATTTTTTTTATTTTTTTAACCACATTCGTTTTCAAAGTGTGTTTTTGTTTTCCACTTAAAGCTGGAGTTTGGGACTTTTGTCTCCCCCTTCTGGTAGTGACAATAATCACAAAAACACTGTCACCATACAGTAGACTACTCCGTTGCTACTGTTGCAGATCTAAAATGGTCACACAACCTCTGTGAAATGATTCAATTCGGTCCGATAACATTTAGAAAGTCTAGAAGCTGCAATGATTAGTTGATTAATCGATCAGTTTCCAACTTTTAAATTAATTGCCAACTATTTTGATAATTGATTAATCATTTAGACATTTTTTAAGGGAAAAAGGATTCCAGCTTCTTAAATGTGAATATTTTCTGGTTTCTTTAGTCCTCTATGACAGTAAACACAATATTTTGTCTACTTTTTTCTTACTGTAATAATTATCGTGTCAGAATATCGGCTGTGAAAAAGGTCAATTGTGTTGCTGGTTTGTTGCTGTTCTCTATCCCAATATATTAGATTGTATTCTATTCTATAATGTTCTGCTTTATTTTCATTATATCACTGACCTACTGTCATGTGTTGGCTGTGTATCTTGCAGATTATGTCTCGGTACAGCGTGGTGGTGATACTGGAGGTGGTGGATTCCACAGGCAAGGCCATGAAGCTGTTGCTCAGAGAACTCAACAACACCAGGTGAGCTCTTTGCACATGGACAAATACACAGTTTCCCCGAGGACGTCTTTGGACAGGCCCGTAAAAGCAAACTCAGAAAACTGAAAACAAAACAAAAAATCAAATACCTCTACACTGAAACAAAAAGCCCATAATTACTTTGCTGGTAGTTACAACGGTGTAACAGTGTGTGTATATTTTTATTATGTAAAGCCAAACTAGCGACAAGAGTTGAAAATTAGCAACAGCTATAAACTCTGTGCAGCACATCAGTTTCATGCTCTGTATTTGAATTATATTAAATTACACCGTCCCTAACAAATAAAATAAAACAGTAATAATAGTGTAACAGTTATTTCTGTTTCTGTTCCTGACAGGGAGAACAGAAATAATCCGTTTGCCATGATGAAGAGTGTACAACTGGGACGAAGCTCCTACAAGGAGCAGTTTGTCTTCTTCTACAGGTGGGAGATACTCTCTTATTTTTCCAGTGAATAACTCGTTCAGAGAGTATTTGTCATTTTCAACATCTCATCCTCTGTGTGTGTGTGTGTGTGTGTGTGTCTCTCAGAGAAGATGAGGTGGAGGTGGTTGACACCTACCAGTACAAAGACGATCAAGAAGGGGATGAGGACGCTTTCGCCAGAGAGCCTTTCATCCTGCAGCTCAAGTGTCTAAACACAGGTACTTGTGTGTGCGTGCGTGCGTGTGTGTCTGTTTGTGTGTGTGTGTGTTCGAGCACATCTACCATATCTTAACTGGGTGTGTTTGTGTTTCTAGTTGTGGAGGACCTGGTACTGATCCCAGTCCACACCACACCAATGGATGTGGTGAGAGAGCTGAACGCTCTGGATGATGTGGTCAAAGATGTGAGGAGAAGATGGAGCGCTGATGTGGGTTTGATATGAATCAAATAGATATAAAGAACAGTAAAAAAATAATCAAAAGAATATTATTATTTGATAAAAAATATTTATGAAATGGTTGCTTTCCTAACTAAAAATCTACTTGCCCTTACAGATGTTTTACGCTCACATCCCTTAAAGCATTTCACAGAGGCAATGTGCAAGAGGCGGCCAAGTGCACAGTTAACAATAACATTTTTTTATTGTACAGCAATATGGAATATAAAATAACAGATTTACAAATTAATATTAAATGATTCCGCAAATACTGTTGGGATGTTATTTTTCCTTTAAGTTGATTGTTTTTGGTCTTTTTTGCCTTTAATTGAGTTAGGAAACTATTCACTGTATATAAATATAGACGACATGAAGCCAAAACAATCTCAAGATGATTATCACCTTGTGCGCATATACTCTTTAGTAGAGGGGGTAAGACATCATTGATATATATATATATATATATATATATATATATATATATATATATATATATTAAATGAAGTTCTTTATTTAATGAATTTTACATTTTGTGTACATTTTATTAATATTTATTGTTGTCTAGAAATCCTGAGTCACCACAAAAGCTTATCTTATATGGTATAGAATGAATTCTTGCTTCCATTATGATCATTGGCAGTGTATTGAGGCTATGGGTAAACAGGGGAAAGAGCTCCTCAATGAAACAGTACAAAAGAGTTGTTCATTCATTCTTGCTGAAAAGAGAACACCAATTATACCACTAGATATATGTTTATATTGACTACAGTTTTTCTTGGTTGTTATATTTGGTGGGTTGTTACTAATGATGATGTCTGTGATGATAAATTATGTTTATATATATATTTTTCTGCAGAACATTATGTTATTGGGAGACTTCAATGCAGATGGACGTTACCTCTCAAGTAAAAAGAAGAAAGGAATTCGCATCAGCTGTTATCGCTACAAATGGCTGATAGACGAAGATGCAGACACAACGACTAGTGACTCAAATGACCACACCTATGACAGGTTTATCTTTACATCTTGTTGTGTAGTTTTACGTTAACTGAAGAAAGGTAGGGCTTTCCACTGAATTGCAGCTTTCAAAGAGAAAGCTGACTGTCCAAATGCAGTGGGATGAAATGGTATGGTACAATCTTGTATAGAGGATATCCTGGAGGATCTAATAGAACTTACTGAGCGAGTGTACACAAAGTCACACCATCAAACCATTTAATATTTATAAACTAGGCACAAATTTGAGAATAATCTAAAATTCTCAAAGCTCAGTAAATTGTATTTCTCCAGTACCCTACAGTGATGGAAACGCATTGCTTTTTGTCCAGAGTTTTTAGAGTTTGTTTGTATAAGGACTCAAGAGGCTTTATGGCTGTTTTTTCAGCCTGCCCCCAACATGTGATGCAATAAGACATATGGGAAAGAATCATAGCGTGCATAAATATCTTGGCTGCGTCCAAAGAATGACAGTTTCTAATATGTCTAAAATTTGCTACGTTGTACTTTATGTTTTTAAACGTTTTTTTAAAAATATTTCTTAAAGTTCAAATTACTAAGATATTCAGTGACTATGTCAATCCTTTCACTTTTGATAAGAATATTAGCGTTAGGAAGTTGTACCATTTTTTTTAGAGAAAAACATATCTTTTGTCTTTTTTACATTTAGACTCAGACATGATTGATCAAGCCAATGTGTGATCATTTCCAATGCAATTGTTAGCTTAGCAGCAGCTGACTCAGCTGTTTTTACATGTGTGTACACAACAGTGTCATCTGCATACGTTTGTAGTTCTACATCATGACACTGTTGAGGGAGATCATTAATATATAGGCTAAATAATAGGGGACCTAACACGGACCCTTGTTGAACACCCATTGTGCACTTCATGTTCCTGGACAGTGTGTCACCAACTTCAACACATTTTATCCTATTAGATCAATATGAAGACATACATGCCAGTGCTCTAGATGAGAAGTTAAATTTAGAAAGTTTCGATATTAAAACATCATGATTGACTGTGTCGAATGCTTTATGCAGATCTAAAAATACAGCACCAACTACTCCTCATTTGTCAAGTCTTGGTTTTGATGATTTGCTCTAAAGCCAAATTGCATACAATGTAGACCAAAATTGTTTGTATTAAGAAATGTTGAAGATGGTGTACATGGTTATTATTATACCTGCTAAACATTAGAATGTTAAAATTGTCATTATGAGGATGTTAACATTTATCTTAAACACACACAACTGGGTATAAGTCCAGCCTCACAGAGCTGTTAGTATGGCTGTAGACTCTTAGGGTGGTTTATACCAGCACTGCTCAGTCCAGTTGAATGGGATGCTGGTTGGTTTTCCTCCTTGGTACCTTGATATCTTTTAGAGGAAGTGGTCTCGGTCCAGTCCCAAACAAACTCTGGAGCAGTTTGTATGTGGTGGGAGTGTAATCCAAACCTCCATCTAACCGACTACAAGGTGTGCTCTGCAAGTTTGAGCTGAATTGCTCCTGTAGCCAGGAGAGCGTTGCATGCTGGGATGTGGATGAGCAAATTTACTGAGTTAACTTATTGAGGTCCGACCTGGACTAACAACAAAGAACATTGTATTCTTGATATTTTTTGAAAACACCTTAGTCTTGTTTCAGAAACTTATTCAGGTTACCCACAGATCACACTGTGACCAGTTGAAGTGGAAATCAGGAATCACTTCTCTGATTCAAATCTCTTTATTCAGTTCAGTTCAAAGATTTTTAGCATTGAATTTGTACTTTATTTACTTTTTTCCTAAGCTAAACATCACAGTTCAAATGTACTTCAGTATGTAGTTAATGAACACATCACTGCTCATTTGATCCAACATCCAACACTGATTCTGACTGTTGCTAGTCCAAGATGTCACATCCAGTTTAGTACAAAACTATCCTTCTACAAACACTACACACACGTTTAATAGTTCAGCAGCCTGTTATGTATGACAAAGTCGCTAGATTATGGTTAATTGTTTCACAGTCTTTCAATGTGCTTTAACGAGAAGATAACGTACTGTGAATTCCGACTGAGCTGACAATGTTGCTCTCAAGTCATGTTTCCATCCAAATTTAGCACAAATTTTAATTTCCAAAATATCTGTGAAAGAATTCAAATTAATGCTAATTTCCATCCACTGCCATTTTTTGAATATTTGGAGTTGATTCGTCAAGATAAACAGCAGTTGGAGCTAGATGGAAATATGACATTTCTGTTTGTTTCATGTATTAATTTGAGGAATGTTACAGTCTCTTCATTTCTCTGCACAGATAAGATGTTTTCATCTATTGTTATTTTTCATCTTTTCAGTGGAGTGGAAGCGTAAGCGGACGTCTAAGTCGCTTGTTTGATGTACATCATGATTTATTCGCTATTTCTATTTCACTTTCTCGCATTTTGCTCTTATTCATACGCCAACTTTTCCACCTCAGCCAAGTGTAAAATCTTTTGGAGATATTTCAAGACTTTTTCAAAAGTTTCCATGTTTTTTAAGTTTCCGCTCAGGTTATATTTATGTGCAAATTAAAAATGCAGATAAAAACAGGTGGATGGAAACGCACCTTCTGTCACCAGTGAGGAGCTCCACTGCTAAAAGCTACTGCTTCAGTCACTGACAATGGTGATCCAGTCTAATCAGATCACTTCGAAGATTTGTTGATAAGGATTTGTTCAGACATGTACTGAACAACTCTAGTGAACTGTTTTTATGGGGACTGTTTCTTTGGTAGAAAGCAGTACACTAAAAGTATGTCTCTTTTGGGTGAATTGTCATAGCCAAATAAATCTCTGACTGAGTCTGCACTTTCTGCCGACAGGATCGTGGTGACTGGAGATGACCTGTATGAGGCCATTGTGCCCGGTTCAGCTCAGCCTTTCAACTTCCAGAAAGCCTACCGCCTGTCTACTGCCACTGTAAGACTGTTTGGTATTTTACATGGAAATGTTGGACTAAGTTCAGCTAGAAAACTTTCATACAATAAAGTTTACAAATGCATTTCTCCTCCATGCTTCAAAAATCTTTATGAATTGTTTTCTTCCAGACCAGAGCCATCAGTGACCACTATCCAGTGGAGGTAGAGCTCATAGAGAAGGTATGTAGTGGAGGTAGAATAGGAAAGGTAAACATCTTGTTTTACTGGCACTGTATCAGTAATTTATAGGAATCTTTCACTTGCACTATATGGGATGAACAAAAAGAACTGAATACGTATCATGACTATGATATTTTGATATGATTTATTTTGTATATATTGTATATATATTTTTAAAAAATGAGGTACTTGTACTTTACATGAGTATTTCCATGTGATGCTACTTTATACTTCCACTCCACTACGTTTCAGAGGGAAATATTGTACTTTCTACTCCACTACATTTCTTTGACAGTTTTAGTTACTTTTCAGATGAAGATCTGACACAATGGATAATATAACAAGCTTTTAAATTACAACAGAATGTTAAAGATGAAACCAGTGGTTTCCAACCTTTTTGGCTTTTGACATCTTACAAAAAGCAGAGTGTGGTCAGGGTCACATTTCACATGTCAAAGATTAGAGACAAAAAAACACAAACTGAAAACAGATTTGTGTATCAGAACTTTGTTTTTTTCTTCTTCCTCTCCCATTAATAATCTCACGACCCCTCAGAACGAAATAGTTGATACTATTAGTACTAAGTGGCATGAAATGTAAATACTCAAGTTAGCTATTGCATATTTTTATTTATTCATGTGCTTAATTGTACTTAATTACATTCTACGACTGCCTGTGAACGTAATCCAGGCAACAATTACATTTCCTGTCACAAAGTAATTAGAAATTATTGGTATTATGTAAACATAGATTCTAGCAAACAAGTTTGCTATGTATTGCCCTAACCCTTTCATCCTTAGTTTTCTGTGGTCACATTTGTTGGGGCATTAGCATTTCAGAAACCTTTAAATCATTACAATAGGAGCTCTAATGATGGATGCTGATATCTGAAGTTAATGCCGATGATGTTTGTGTCTTTCAGTAAAATGACCTCTAACAGGACCAGAGAGCAACAGCTGGTGACTCTGACCTGACGAAATTGGAGGGGTGGGGGGCAGTTTTATATGCCAATAAAACTACTTTCTCTCCCTGAGTAGTGAAAAGGTTGCTTATTTAAAGACATTTAGCATATACATATTGTTTCTAAACAAAGAAGTGCTCATTTTAGCCGTGGAGTGGTTCAGAATGTGTCATTTTACCAACAAAGTGAAATTCAAATTTATAGTATTGTTCTATTGTGACAACAGATTTATGTTCTCATCAAAAACAGACAACATATCACATGATTTACACGTGTTTCCTATGTATTTTCTTAGTATACAGAAATATATGAAGTATCACAAAGTTTATAATCTGATACAGGTACAGATCAGTGCTGAATACCAGAAAGACTGAACACTTAAAACATTCACAGATCTAAAAGTGTAGGTTCACAAAAAGTACTAATGCATGTATCAAATACATGACTTACACACTATTATCTATATGCACGGCATACAAAATATAGTCTACAAAGCTGACATGTTAACACTTGTTATTCTAGTTACTTTAAGCTTATTACTCAATATACAGATCAGCTTAAAAACCAACTAAAGAAAATGTCACCAGCAAGCAGCTAGACCTCCTGCACACTCATTCACAAACACACAACATCAACAGGTGACTGAACAACCACTCAATTTAAAATGGGATCAATTCCAAATGAATGAGTGAGTCCAGACAGCTCACTGTAACTTCAACAAGCAAACTACCTACGGCATATTATATGATCTCTGCTGCATTCTTGTTAAGGAGATAAATTCACACAACAGCCACAGAGACATTTAACCATCAGAGATGAAAATAGCGACCAAAGAGACAGAGAGAGAAGCCGTATCTGACTCACGTTATCTTATGTCTTCTTCTTTCTTTCATGGAGATGAAGTATTCATGTCAAAACATCCATTTGTGGCTATTGATCATCGTGTTTGTTAGTTAACATAACTTTGTGGTTAACAAAGTTTTTGCTGATTAACCAGTCTAATATCATTGGCAACAAAGCCAAGCAAGCTAACTCTCCTGGTTGTTTCTCTGGTTGCTTCTCTCTCCAGCCTCCCCGGTGGCGCCCTGCCGCTGCTGCGCCGCACAGTCCACATCCATTCTCCCGTTAGCTTAACTAACAGTCCTTCCATGGATGTATAAAGAGTCCTTCAGGGCTGCTACAACAAACTAACTGTTGTGTTGGCTAACACAAGCAGCTATCTACTGCTGCTAGTCTACCGTAAAGTGGAGAGAATTGAAGATGAAATTTGGAGACTATCTTTGGACCAACTTGACGTCAATATTGCATTCTGGATGTTGATTGGTTAGGGAGGATGTCCTCCCTTGGAGCGTCATTTTACGTGTCTTGGCCAATCATAGATTAGCATGAAAAAAAAATGAAGTACATTGAATTAATGTAAGAGATCCCGCTCTGAGGAGGACAGCAGGTGCCCGTCCTCCTCTGTCCCCCACCACCACTTCACACAGACTGCTCTTTCTCGCTGTTGAAGCATTTTAACCAGAATTTCAATAATGGATTTTTTCCAAAGAGGAGAGAAAAAATATTTTATAAATAATACTGAGATTTGGTAATGGTTTATTTCAACCAAATATTCTTTTTTATATTTTGATCTCCCTCTTGCCTCTCAAAAATAGAGGAGGAACAACCTCCTCTGCCTCTATGGACCTACCCCCACTGATGCAGACGCATGGCAGAACGCATCTCATATTATCTCACTGCTTTCTTATTGGGCATTCACACTAAAAGACTGATGAGCAACAGCTCTGGTCGCTGGCTGCTCACTGCCTCTAGCAGTTGACGGCAGTGTCGCAGACATCACACTCAGTTGTAGCCAATATCAAGTTTGTAGTAGAGCTAGTTGGCAAGCCGGCCATGAATGAACTTGACAAGGATGATAAAATATACAATTTTTCATGTTTCACTGTGTATTATTTAGTAAGAAAAATGTACTTAGTCTAATTTCTATCATTTAAAAAATAAAAATGCTGTTTTACTTTCAAAACCACGTTGTCGGCTGAGTAGTTTATGGAATAAAGCATTATAAGCTAGTTTTGTTTATGTCACGGTAAACAAATGACGATGAATCGCACAGCTCTGGGAAACCAGAGACCACAATGATCAATTTCTCTTCCATTGTCAATATGGAGGGGAACAGATGTTTGATAGGAACTTTAGTACAGTGGTTTCTGTGGGAAGAAAATCAAACTCTGATCTGAAATTGGTTGCTGCTTCAGTGGCGTTGCTGCTAATTTGCATAAAGTTAAACTCTGCTCAACTTCAATTCTTGGCACTGGCATCCGTCTGCTCAAGCCCTTCATCGCTAACTTTAATTTAAAATGAACGACTGCTCTTGTCACTTATTAATCTTTGGGTGTGAGTGCACAGTTACTCATCATGCTTGTTGCTTAGGCTTTTCTGAAATGAACCAATCATGAAAACATGATTTTGTGCTCTCTTTGTCATTCAAATTGTTTTTACCTGACATGATGCTCAAGTGATGAGAGACAATATATCAAATTCATACATCAACATCAAAACACATTCAGTTGAATGCTAAATAACATATTTCATCAAGTAGAAAAGAGATTGAAAGAGAATGAAATGTAAAGTTTCAAAGCAACATGAGACAAATAACAAGGTATATAACGAATAAGTAAGTAACACGTTAAGGGGAGTAGTCTTCAAATTACTGAAGAACTGTATATGACAGTCACAGTCTACCCTATGTTAGGATATGTTACGAAAACAAGTTTAAATAAATATGTCCATGCAAAAATTATAATCTTTTGCTAACAGTGATGATTGTTTGATGAAAATTGTAGATCAGTTTACTCACCATTTGCTTTAGTATTACAAATTTTTAACATAGCAATGTATTAGATATTATTCTCAGATTAAACTGAAAACAGTTTTATGTAAAAAGTAAAAACACCGCTAGCATCAGCATACTAACATGCTCACAGTGACAATGCTAATGTAAGATGAGATTTTTTTTTCTGAGGGTTTCTTTTGTAGATTATCGTATTTTGGTGTTGTTGTTGAGATGGTTTCCATGATTTGATTGGTGGTTCAAGATTTGTCAGTTACATATATCCTTTATCTACATTATGCATCTTGTCTGTGGTTTTTATGATAGTTTAGTTAAGTGATGTATCAAGTTTGTTGTTGGTGTTCTAGGGTCCTGTGCTGTTTTTGGACGGACATTAAAGTTCACACGTTCCTCTGATGACGTTGTCCCTGTGCTTTAACTTACTCATGACTGCTAACTTACACCAGCATTACACTAACAGGTATGTTCACCATCTTAGGCTGTGTCCAAAATCACTCCCTATTTACTACAAAGTCCATTAATATTCACCCTCTGCCCGAGAGCTCTTGATAACATGTCTTCATTTTGAGCATTTTATTCATTTGTTTTATTCATTCAACACCGTTCGAAACCTGCTCCTCTTGGTCCGAGTTTCCCAGCCGGAGCTCCGACTTCGAGAGCCGCCCCATCAGACTTTTTCAAGTAGGAAGTTGTCTGAAGAAGTGAAGAACAGTCTCACAGAGCCAATAGCAAGGCTGTAGACTGTTTCTATATATGTATGGGCTGAGCTAATGAGATTTAATGTGTTAATTAGTGAGCTTTAGAAGTAATTGTAGGGACTTGGTACTAGGTAGGAACCATTTACTGTATATAAATATGGATATTGTGTCTCCACTTCCTACCGCTATTCAAAAGTGAAGCCAAAATATCTCTTTTCTGGGAGCTGCCATCTTGCTTGTGTTACATCATTGGGAGCCAGAGTCCCAGCCCAGATCGCAAAATTGCTGTGGCCCAGATCCAACCCATACCTAATACTTTCGGGACTTTCATCCGGCTCTCATACCATGTGGAATGACGGCACTTGGGTGGTCCACTCCTGTTCCCCAGATCTGGGCCACAAACAAGCCGTATATCAACCAAGAACAAACTAGATAAACCAGAACTGGCCCACATCCAGAATACACATACCTAAAATCACCATATCTTTACTAAAAAAGGCCCACATTTTATTTGGGATATTTGTGCCATATTTGCTATTTTAAATTCCTTTAATTTCAGGCTCACATCCATTTTGTCCGGGTCAGAAGAAGGCCAGCAGTGCCACATCATTGCAGTCACCCACTTCCGTATACTATCTGTAACAGCTGTTGATCATGACATCACACCCCCTTTTTATATCATCAAAAACAAACTTATCAGAAAAATTAGCACCTGAACAAGCATCAGCGTGATGAGAATGACCTAAAATGACAGAAACCATCTTTGGGAAATATTTACTTGACGTGTACTTTGGTGTTTTAGTTTAGCTGATGTCTGCTAACATTGAGGAGGATTTATGACCTATACTGCAGCTAGCCACCAGGGGGCGATGAAGATGTTTTGGCTTCACTTTTGGGGAGCCGTCATGACGTCCATATCATTCATATTATATATCCATATTTATATACAATCAATGGTAGTAACAAAGTTTGGAGGTATTTTTAATCTTTGGACAGAGCCAGGCTAGCTGTTAACTTCTGCTTCCAGTCTTCATGCTACGCTAGGCTAAAAACATTCTGACTGCAGCTCATGAGTCTGATATCGATCTTCTCAGCTCACTCCCAGAAAGAAAGCAAATTAGTATATTTTACAAAATGTTGGGAAATGTCTTTATTTTTCATGAAGGATTACATTTTTTATTTTGATGATACTTGTCAAATAATATCTTTTCTTTTAGCAGACAGGTGACAGAGCAGCGTGGTGTGTGTGATGAAAGCAGAACATACTTACAGAAAGGAAGTGCTTACTGGCTCAGATAAAAGATAGTGAGTGTGGGATCTGTAATGGTTTGCATGCATCGACAGAATATACTTGTCATGTGAGTATGTGTGTCTGTGTCTGTGTATGTGCCTGCACTAGGTTTGTGGCCGACAGACACTTCCTGTTTCTTGGAGGTTAGATAGATAAAGCAGCCACTTACTGTTTAACTCTATCATTCTGCTTAAGTCAACCAGACCGGTGAGTCATTCTTTTGTTTGCTTTACTTTCCTACATTTATTAACTGCAAACTTCTCTCCAGCACTGAAACTAATTAATTGCTTTTTTGCTCTTTTTTTTGTGCAATTTTACACTTTATGACACCTGATTAAAGGAAACATCTACTAACTGTGACAGTATTCAAGTAAATCCCTCTTGCAGAAAACTGAATACTTTGGCAAACATATACATTTTCATGATAACGGCTGCAAAATGAAATGAATGTTTGTGTGACACTGCAGCAGCATTATTGTGGATGCAGAATGATGTGAAGCAAACTTCCAAAACTCAATTTTATAACGTAATGTTGCTTTTAAATGTACATTGTTAGTGACAGAAGCAGGCGCTGACCATTTTAAGTGTGATATATGAAGCATTAAGGTTTTGGGAGTCATAACAGTTCAGCCTGCTGTATTATCATCATCATTATAGTGTGTAAAAAAGTGAAAAACTCAAAGGTTTGATTTGAAAAAGTATTGTAAGCAACATATTCCAAAGTGCAAAGTGATGTTTCTAAAGCATCATAAAGGTTTCAAAAACTCTTTATAGACAGTGACAGTGACAGTGAAAGAAAATACAGAGAAAAGTCACATCATTCATATAACTTCTCAATTTGATTTGTGTTAATTATTCATCAGATATCAAACTAACTGTTAAGTTTATTACCTCCCCTCCCTATTATCTCCTCTATTACCTCTGTGCTGTTTGCTGTATCTGATATCGCAAGTCCATAAAAATAAACTGTAACTGCTCAAGTGGAGCAAGACAGCTGACCGCCAGCTGACATGTTTGTTTCCAACAAAATGATCAACCACAGTGTTTCCTTTATTTTAACTTGTCACACTTCATCAACCTCAGTTTCTTCTTTTTCTGCTGCAGCTCTCCCTTTTCTTCCTCTATCGGCTTTGTTTTTATCCACAGTATGAGCTGCATGTCCTTCATATTCATCCTCTAAAACAGTGGTTCACAACCTGGGGGTTGGCTGGATATTCAGAGGGGTTGTGAGATGACGGGACAGGATAGGATACAGAAAAAAAACCCATACAAAATTGTTGTTACAAAATTCTGTCACAGGCCAAAAAGGTTGGGAAATACTTATCTAAAACATCTTTCATCATCTTTTTTAAAAAAAAAAAAAAAAGTCAAAATGAAGATAGCAGCCTTCAATTGCAAGAACCTGGGGACGAAGAAGGTCACAGACAAGACTGTCGTCCACTATCTCACCAAGGTAACGCCTTGATAATCATTTTATCAATATGTGATGTGTCCTGTCTAAATTAATCTCCCACAGCTAAATTTTATCATCTAAATGCCCTCCTGGTTTGTTGCCTTTACTAATACCGTATGTTCATAAACAACATGTTCCAGATCATGTCCCAGTACAGTGTGGTGGTGATACTGGAGGTGATGGATAAGAGCGGTGAGGCCATGGAGAAGTTACTTCAAGAACTCAACAACACCGGGTGAGTTTTCTGCGCTGCAAAGTGTGTTTTAAAGACACATTTGAAAAAAAATGTCAAACTTGATCTCATTTTCTATTTTCCACAATATGATTTTTAACAGCATCTGAACTTACAGTTATCTGTACACTCCTCACACTTGTAGTATTTGCAAGTAGTCAAGTGTTTACTTACTACAGGAGTGTGGAAGTCTATCAGATATGGAAGTTTTAAAATGCCTAAGCTATGAAATAAAGTTAAATTTAATATAAATGGTTATTTGCATTGTTATTTGTATATGTATGCAGTTACTTTGTCATAATTAAATGAAAAATGTATGTTAAATGACAATTACGTAAATGGCCTGAATGTAAGAACTGTGATTATGAGACGACGACCCCTTTCCAACACCTCTTATTGAAAAAAGACTTTTTGAAGATACAACACACTTTCACACTCATCCTGTTGGGGAAGTTTCCCTTAGATACTATTAATCCAAGAGGAAGACAGTCCTCATCCTGGAGGCCTTTCCTTTCTTAAAGCACAACATAAACCCCACATTTGTGCATAATTTCTTTCCTCTGTGGCAGAGAAACGTGTTACAAGAGCCTTCGGAAACTCCTGCAGGTTAAACTGAGCTAACGAAACACTTGTAGTGACTCTAACAGACTCACTATAAACACACTGGCAGGAACTACCCTGCCTACGAGCGTGACTGGCCCGTGGCGTAGGCCACATAGGCAGTTGCCTAGGGCACCAATTGAGGGAAGAGGCGCCAAATGAGTGAGAAGTGGGATTTTTGTGTTTTTTTCTTACCAACAGGTGTACTTTTATACCTCTTTTGGAAATACATACATTTTCTCCTTTCTTAATGTTTTTCATGTCTTTTTTCCCCTTTAACTTACATGAGTTTTCATCTGGTTTAATTTTCCAAAGCCTTACTGTTCAGTCAGTTTTTGCACAACGACCACCAAACACTCACTGAATGACACCTTGACCCCCACTTTCCTTTTTGTCACAGTCTAATTTGAAAGAAAAATTTTCTCTGTCTTTTGAAATAACTGACTTGACCTTTTGTTCTTTATAATCATATTGAGTATATGTATGCAACACAGAGCATGACCTGGATTAGGTCTATAACACTGGATTTGGAAATGGTTGTTAGAGACTCCGTCTGTGTCACTACAAGGCTAATACCCAATTGCCCATGTTGGTATTAAAGCTAAGGGTAGGTGGGTGTGGATGAGGGGCCCAAAACTTTGTCCACCCCAGTCCATAATTCCTAACAGCTGGCCTGGACTGGGAGGACTTTGTCTGTGCTTGAAGTACCATTGTGGTTGATTTTAGTGTGAATTCATATCTGAAGTTCTTGAACTGGAGGATGCGCCTTTTTGGGGGCTCTGATCTAAATATTTTGAGGCTTCAGTCTAAAATCTCGCTTAAGGCACCAACATATTCAGGGCTGGCCCTGCCTACGACCTGATATATATTACAACTATAGTTTGTTTCATGGTTTGTTGACGTAGCCTCTGGAGCTGGAGGAAGCTTCCTGAAGCTGACCAATCAGAGCAGAGTGGGCTCATCGGGAGCAGGGCCTTAAAGAGACAGGAGCTAAAACTGCCTGTTTCAGACAGAGGCTGAACTGAGGGGCTGAATAAAGAGCCAGTATAAGATAAATAAGGAGTGAGTTTTTTTAACTGTAAATCATGCAAAGATATTCCAGTGGAACCCCCGAATATAAATATATGGAAATGTGCAGAATATGTCTACACAGAAATGCATTTTCTGTGTAGTCAATTATAATTAACTACACAGAAAATGCATTTAAGTGTGTAAGTGAGTGTTACAGTGCAACAGTTCTGGTTTCCTGTAATGTTGTTTCTGTTTCTGTCAGCAGTGACAAAAAGAAAAAGAGTCTCTACACCATGACCGCCAGCTCCCAGCTGGGAAGAGACACCTACAAGGAGCAGTTTGTTTGTTTCTACAGGTGGGAGAGTCGAGGTCCAGACAGTAGCTCACTCAGAAATTAAAACCCATCATGGAATCATTATGTTAGTCCTGATACAGGGTTTTAAGTCTGAGAAAAATCCAAGTGTTGTTTATCAAACATGTTTCTGTAAGTTCTTATAGATTTCACATACAGTCGTCCATACAAACACATCAATGTCTTATCACATCTGTGTGTGTTTGTATGTGTGTCTCAGAGAGGATGAGGTGACGCTGACGGCCACTTACCAGTATGAAGATAATCAACTTGGAGATGAAGATGCCTTCGCCAGAGAGCCGTTTATCCTGCGCCTCAGCTGTCCAACTACAGGTACGCGTGTGTTTCAATGTGTTTATTTAGCTGTGGTTTTTAGGGTGTATCAGTGTTCTGTAGCTGTGTATCGTTCCAGTTGTGAAAGACCTGGTTCTGATCCCAGTCCACACCAAGCCAGACGACTCGATGAAGGAGCTCGACGAGTTGCACGACGTGGTCAACGTCATCAGGGAGAAGTGGAAAACTGATGTAGGTTGGATAGTTTGTGTCATATAAATTAATAATTGGATTTGTTGCATGTCTGACTCAGAATTTACTGCCTGAAGCTGAGGAGATGCTTTTCCAGCTGTTACACTGAATGTTTATTTTTACGACGATTTGGTTTGGCGAGTTATGTTTGTTGGGATTTAATCAACAGCAATCTTTATTTTTGGGAACTACATAACAGTGTACATCTTTCCTGTAGTGTTAGTAATTGTTTAGATTAGTGGGATGATACACCGTAACAGTACTTTTGATGCAGTAACTATCAAGTTAACAGTTAATGCTAAGAGTAACCAGCCTTACAGTTTTATAGCATGTAAAACAAATCTAAAGCAGTTTGGAAACCAGTTTTAGCTGATAAGAGAAAGATTTTGAACTCCTGGTGTCATAAAGTGTTGCAGGTACGACAACACAACAAACACTGTTTAAAAGAAAAAGTTCAACATTTTGGGAAATATGCTTATTAGCTTTCTGGTGGAGCATCAGATGAGAAGAAAGCTCAGCACAGAGACTGGAGACAGGGGGAAACCCCGTGCCAAGCTCTGTCAAAAATAGTGGCACCTTTAACAGTTTGTCTGCACGAGAAGTGTCTCAGCTGCGTTTTTCAGTCGTCCGTCCCGCACGCGATGTGGTTTCTGTTTCAATCAATACAGCCGACTACAGCTCGTGTTTCCTTTGAACTTTCACTTCAACATTGCAAACTGTTCTGCTCTCTGACAGTTTGTGGCTGTTTTACATTTCCATGATTAGGTGCACAGTATGTAAATGTTGCTGTGAGTGTGATAAAAAAAGACCAAGACTGTGAACTTTATTGGTCTCTGGTTAGTTTCATTTTCATTCCTCACTTCTCTCCCCACTTTGGGACTGAAGGAGGAGGAACAATCAAATAAGGGAACTGACATGATGTATTCTTTGACACACACTACTTATTTATTATTATTATTATTTACTATGTATTTAAATTGATTATGTTGTTACTGGGATGTAAGCCGACTTTAGTAATTTATAGAATAATTTCATGTTTACATCTTTGATTACTTTATAATTAAAGTAAAAAGTGCCTAAACAGATATGTACATATAGGTTTTTCTTTGTCATAACTGCTAATGATATTAATTTTATTTCTTTTCCAGAATATTATGATTTTGGGGGACTTTAATGCAGATGGACGCTATCTCTCCAAGAGGAAGTTGGAAACGATCCGCATCCGCCCTGCTCCTTATCATTGGCTGATAGCTGATGACGTCGACACCACGAGTAGTAACTATAATGACAACACCTACGACAGGTAAAACACACATTTTTCTCTTTTTTTTTTATTAAAATGTTTTAATTTGCACAGTAAAAACAAAGCAGCATAAACACAACAATGAAAGAAAAGAACCAAATTGTGCAGGTGAGATTTAGAAAAAAAAAAACCCCTAGAGGCTTATGGTAGTAATCTCACCTCATTACACATTATAAGCAAATACAAAAGTCATGTGATCCACAAAAAAAAAAACAAAAAAAACAAGCAACCACAGAATCAAAAGCAAACATAAAGTAGGCAGCAAAAAACCAAGCAAAGACACAAAACAGATAAAATAATGTAATGAGGGTGTGTGTGTGTGTTTTGGTGTAATGTGTGAGAAAAAGGCCAATTATAATCAGATATGATCAGTTCGAATGGTTAAGTTTGGTTCATCAGACAGGTCCTGAGCTTGTTTTGAAATTCTTGAGAGAAGTAGACTGAAATGCAATTTGAATATAACTGTTCCACAGCTGAGCCCCCCTGTATCTAATAGAGAATTGACAGTGCCCAGTATAGAATATTGGGAGGTGTAAACATTTGGCATGTCTTGTATTATTAGTCGTGGCTTTACAAGGGAAGTGAAGCAGGCTGATACAAAATTTTAAAAATAAAAACACAAGTTTGGTATTTGTTTATGTTAAAAATTGTTAGGATCTTGAGCTGATTGATATTAGCATTATCATCCGAGTAGATTTTTGTGTTGTTTAAGTACTTTGTAGTTTTTAAAAGATAGTGATGTATTTTCTTGCAAACAGGATCGTGGTGTACGGACAGACCATGCTGGACGCCATCATCCCCGGATCAGCCAAGTCTTTCAACTACCAGCAAGAGTTCAACCTGACTGATGAAACAGTAAGACATGTTTGTGTTAATAAGTACAGCTTCAAACTTCTTAATAGAAAATAGAAATGACTGACAATTTAATGTATTTTAAAGGAAGAACACTGGTGTCATTACTCAAATTAATCTGCTTTTCTAAGACTCTCAGTATCAGCGATCACTACCCCGTGGAGGTGGAGCTGAAGATGGATCAGAAACACAAAGCACCGAGACAAAAGAGGGCAGCTCCTTCTCTTACAGAACCAAAGAAGAAGAAGGCTGAGCCAGCAGGAAGGAAGAAGAGGAGTACGACAACCAAAAAGAAGTCAACACAGTCAAAAAACACGCCAGCCAAGAGACAACGTCTCTGCAAATGATATCTCGATATCTTGATATCAGTTGAGCAGATTGAATTTCAAGATCTTGCATCAATAAATCATCTAAAAGTCGCATTACTAGAGTTTTAACTCGCACTGCTTAAAATGATTTGGCTTCTTAAAGCTGAAATCTTTCCACACACTGCCTCCGTCTTCATAGGTGACTGTAACTATTCTATATACTTAAAGATGTAAAAATTGTGTAAATTGTGACTTTATTGTCACTTTTAAGGTGGTCAGTGCTTGTGACAAGTCTATTTTTTATAATAATCGATAATCCAGATGAATGTATGTAGCAACGAGATTTTAATAAAAGAAAAAAACAAAACAAATGTAGTTTACAGACACCAGTATTAAATGGAAATATCAGTCAGAATACAGCTAAAGATTAAAAGATAAAGGATGTTTATTGTATATCATAAATCTTTCTTCAGTAGTCAATGACAGTCATGATATTTTTTATATCTTTATGTATGAAAAACAAAAACATTTCTATTGTATTTCATGACTGAATGTAAAGTTGAAAAGATTTAGAAACTGCTAAAGCTTTGCCTATGTGTAACAGTTTTAATAAATAAAGCAGACTTTTATTTTAAACATTGTAGTTAAAGTCTCCTTCCACTCAAAAACATGTTTTTACTCTTGTTCCTTCAGACGGATGTTGTTCTTTTCTCTGTGCAGAGTTTGTTTTCACATTCATCCGCAGTTTGAGTTTAACTTGTGTACCAACAAGCATGAGTTGTGACATCAAAACTAGTTTGGATCCAATCAACGTCTAGTATGCAACTTACACAAGTGTGATGTTGAAACTTGAAGCCTCCAGTGAACAAACACTGATAATGAACCTTACAGTGAAGATGGAGACATCTTGTGTCCAGAAGTTAAACTTTCGAAATTTAAAATATTCCCATTTTCATACACTAATTTTAGGAATTTTTAATGAGGTAATTGAAGTTGATTGAGAAAATAAGATTTCAGAGTCTTTAAGTTAGGATTTTTTAAAAATCTAAATATATAGTAAATGAGTGCATTCACATATCGTATCTTCAGGATGATCAAAAATACTTTGATTATTCTTTTAATAAAAATTTGTCTGAAATGTTTTGTCCACCAAAAACAGTTTACTGTAAGTCCACCTATTCAACATTTTAGAGCAGCATAGAGACATTTAATGGTTTATAACACTATAATGTAGTTTTAAGCAGATATAAAGACATTTTAAATGTTTATTAATGTACAGTACCTGTCCACAATCATTCAACCTCTTGTATGAAAATATATTTTATATTATCACAACTGTGTTTTACTATATCATCATTTATTATCTGTTTATACAGCAGCTTCCAGTTATGGGTGAGATATAATTGTTGACAAATACATTAATAAACATTTATATCTGCTTACAACTACATTATAGTGTGTTATAAACATGTATTAAATGTTTATATACTGCTTATAAATGCTAAATATGGAGACTTGACATAAGCTGTTCCCCTCTTTTGTAGGGGGAAAAAAATTACACACATTATTACTCAAAGTGTATTTTCATATGTCTTAAAACATATCTTGATGTTATCTGTAAAAAAAAAAAAAAAGTACCTCAAAATTGTACTTAAGTACAGTACTTAATGTAATTTCCCACCACTGCTCCACAGTATCCAGTTTGTTGTCAGGTCTCAAATAAAGTTACAACTGTTTTACTGGTTATAAATTAGAAGTTACATTTTAGGGAGCAAAAGGTGAATTTTTGTCCACCAGCACCTTTCAACTAACTTATTTCTGCCACAATTTCCCCTAAAAACCTGAAACACATAACAAGATATTTGACACCACAGCTTCTCTCCTCCTCTTCTGACTCCCACCTTCGGGAGGTTTAAAAAACACCTGAGACGCCTCACTGTGCTCGGACATCCCGCACTCACCTGTTCACTTTCCTTCTCTGTCGTTGATTCTCTGCTCAGCCCAGCTTGTTTTTTTGCAAGTTTTCTGTTTTTTATAAAGTTTTATTATTTTATTCATTTATTTAATAATCTGCATTTCATTGTAAACTGCTTTTTTCTTCCTCTTGTTTCCCTAATCTCTCCTTCTTCTAGCTATATCTCAGTCCTTCCACTACCTTCTCCTCTGCTTCTTCTTCTACATCCTCTCCCTTCATCTCTGCACCTCTTCTTCTCTCTCCATCATGAGTCTGAGTCGTACCAAGCGAATCAGCTCCAGTAACTCTGTCCGGAGCAGCAGTGGGTCGAGGAGGCTGAGTGGTTTCGGTCCAGTTCAGGGGGGTTTCAGCGGCATCTCCCTGAGCAGCAGCTCTCTGTACGCGGGCACCAACGGGCATCACCATGGCCTCGGCACCCCGCTGGCGTCCCTGTCGGTCAACAAGAGCCTGCTGGCCCCCCTCAACCTGGAGATCGACCCCAGCCTGTCCATGAGCCGAGCCCATGAAAAGGAGCAGATCAAGAGTCTCAACAACCGCTTTGCATCCTTCATAGATAAGGTAAAGGGACTAGAGATGAAGATGAATCAATTACAAAAAATTATCTGCAGCTATTTTGATAATTTGATAGAAATAAATCTTTGAATTTTTCATATTCTGTGGTTCCAGACTATAAGATATGTGAATTTGCTGCTTTTCTCTGTTTTATATCGTTGATTACCTTCAAGTGTTGGTCAGACAAAAGAAGCAATTTGAAGATGTCACATTTGTATTTGGGAAATTTTTATTATAAAAATTCCAGTTTCACTCTATTTTCAGTCATTGTATAAAGTTGTATTCACTGGATTTTTAAAAAAAGGCATGAATGACCTTTCAACATCTGCCACTTATTTGAATTGAAAAAATTAAGGATACAATTTTGATGTGGTTTATAAAACATGTTCAACATCAAAACACATATTCTACAGAAATTAAACATCTTTAAGTCTGTAGAAAACATTTGTACGATTTATAAATCAGCCTGAAAGCACTGGCTTCCCATCCAACACATGAATAACCAGCAAAATACCCTAATTTTTTGGTAAGTTTCACATCTTACGAGATTGTTGTTACGTTGTGGGTTGGTAATTTGTTTACCTTTCCTCATTTACCAAACGAACATTTACTGACAACATTGTCCTTTCGTTGTGGGAGCCATTACACCAAATTTAGTCATCGCCATTAAGCCGAGGTTTAGTGAGTCTAGTTACCTTCACTTTTTGTGAGAGAAAACCAAACTTGAAATGTTACCTTTACATTTGGTTTGGTTTGGTAATTTTATGACCTTGAATCCTCTGTCAAAGACATGGAATGAATGAATGTTACCAGCTGAAACAGGACGCTCTGTCAGAAACCATCAGACCCAGATAAAAACTGCAACAACAAAAAATTTCTTTGACAGGTTGTAAATGAATCATCATTGCTAATGTTGCTGTTACATTAGCAAACGCTAACCTGGCTTAACTAAACTGAATTGAACATTAGTCAGAGTTAAGAACACAAGCTAACCTTAATGGAGACCTGCACAAGCTCACAATCATAGCACAATCTTACAACTTTACATTGTGTTTAGATATTTAAAACAGATTTTAAAGGTGTGGGGAAGATTTCTGGCTAATAGTAAAATAAGAGCCGTTAATAACAGTCATGTTGAGGCTCTTGAAGAACACAGGCGGCACATATTTCCCACAGAAGAAGTGACCGGCTCAGTGATAATGTAGGACATTGATACCCTACTTAGGGAACATCTCCGCTTTCTCACGGAGTAGGTAACACACTCTCACAATAGAGGCATTGTTGGCTTCTCACATCAGCAGAGACACTCTTCAGGCGCAGAGAGACGGAGATACGTTTGTCCAAATGTACAAAATTAACTTTTTTTCTTTTTAGCTTTCTGGGTGCTGATTTAAATAAAATAAAATCACAAAGAAGTCAAACATTTATACTGATGTAATCTGCAGTGATTATTACAGTATATTTATGCAAGATTACACCACTTTGGCAGTGTTGTGGCAAATTGCAGAAGAGGTTTGCAGAAGTTTTAATGACGAAATGACTTGGCAAACATATTTTTACCGTATATTTCACTGCCTTCCATCTGTACTGCCTGTAGAGACTTTGCTTTTGAGCATCTGGAAATCCTTCAATTACAGTCAAAGTGCAAAAATGGGGTTAAATTCTGATTTAGCACCCAAAGATTGGTCACAAAACGATTAATTGATCTGGATTTTATTTATTAAACATGCTCTCATGGGTTTCATTATCTATATCAGATTTTCAAAGTGTTGAAATATTTTGCTGAAAAACGCACTCACCAAATCAGTTTCAGTTCCACAAGACAAAATATTGTGAAACCTGCCAGCAAACATTTGAAAGCTTGTCCATCTGTAAAAGAGATGGTTGACGTAATTTCCCAGCTAATAGGTGACACACAAAAGAGTCCTTGTTTGCTCTTGTCAGGGTCACAGGAGCTCTTAGCTGCAGGAAAGGTAGGACAACCTGAGATCTTTTTTTAAAATCTAAGTGAGGTTTGCTTATTCAATGATATAATCTGTTTGGTGCAAGGATCAAACACAAGAAGGGAGTTTGTTCTTCATTCATACACACTATCTGGATTTTCCTGGCTGATAAATTTATTTGATCTTTGGCTTTTGTGGCAGTGTGACCACCTCTCCTACTGCAGCTATGCATAATGACATGCGAAAACCGATAAAAGCCAAAGTCAAGTCAACTGATTAATAAACCGACCCTGCAGCTACCAGTGTAATCCAACCCCACCTGGCCCCAACAGCACTGAAACATTAACGAGCTTGTTCCCTCATGCAGAGAAATAATTAGTCCAATGCAACAGGCGGGCAGGTTTTATATGGTGTAGGATGATAAACCAGTTTAAATCTGAATGAAGGTCAATGACCCAAGATTACTGGGAATGTAATAGCATTTATTGATACTGGTTGTTGCAGATAACCCACACTTAGACCTGAACTATTGATAAAAACAAGAGACTTAAAACCTTAAAAAAAAAAGAGCCAACGCGGCACTGAATGCATCTGGGATTTAAACAGCCATTTAAACTCTGTATCAGTGGTATTGGGACACTGGATATCTCAGCTATCTGTCCCATTTCCGCCCAATAGAGTTGGGTTGTAACCTGATAAATCAGGTCAGACACGGTGTGGTTGTGTCTCAGAGGGAGATTATTCTGCTCTGAACAGAACACAGGCTTTGTGTCGGGAGGTATAATGGATGGTGGATAAACCCGGCCGCAGGCAGGAAACACGAGCTGTGCAGATACAAACCTGGAGCCCAGTCAGGTGTTGATGTTGTGCTGCTTATCTGCTGGAATGGTTCAGCTTCTTCTCTTTGTTTTATCCAAGGAAGACATTATTCACTGATAAGAACAAAAAAGACCTAATGAGCAATGTTGTCACATGACAGCACAACTTGTATTCACTCTCAACATCAGATTTTGTCTTCAGAGAATACCGTTTCATGTTCTGTTTACTGAGTAAATAACACGTGATAATAGCATCAGAATCAGAAACAGGTTTATTGCCAAGTAAGTTTGCACATACAAGAAATTTGCCCTGATGTTATGGTGCATAACAATGAAAAAATAATAGGGAAGAGAAAATACAGCTACCACAAAAGACAGGTGATATAAATATATGAATAAAATTTTACAATTAAAAAATGAAGTATGGTTAACACATCGAGTTATGACGTATAGACTGGCCAGGGGCCTGTTTTAGTTCAGTTATATTTTAGATAATATAAAGACAGATATCCAGAGACAAATATTACTAATAAACATAGTAATGAATGTTTCATATTGAAACAATGGTGTAGCAGTTATTCAATTGAACAGTTCTGGTTTTCAAATTGAGTTTGTTTTGAAAAAGTCTTTTTAAAACCTCTAAACCAAAATTCCAGTGAAACGGCATCAAGATACAACTTCTGTTAAGATTTATTTTGTGTTTTGTTATGTTGTCACATGTTGGTTAGGCAAACACTCAGCTGGATAATAATAAACCAACCAATGTCAATGTTTACTGGTGTCCATTAGCCAAGTTTTCAACACTAGCAGCTACTGTATATTTTAGTTGTTTTGCAAATAAGATAACTGTGTTATAAGATTAATTTAGCAATATTTTTATGCTAAATAAGAAGCTGAGCCAACAAAAAGTCTGGCATATTCCCCCCGTAAAACCACAGCATGTTATTTACACTTCAGTTTTTTTTTTTACAGATTAAACAAACAAGATATAAAATGTTAGTTATTAAGCATTACAGGTGCTGGTAAGTGGATTTTGTTACCCTTGGACAGAGCCAGGCTAGCTGTTTGCCTCTGTTTGTAGTCTTTGCTAAGCTAACCACGCTGATGGAAGCTTCATATGTCATTTCTTTCAGTTCCTGCTGGACTCTTTCTGAAACCCAGTGTTCAAATTATGCTAATTTAAGTTTTAACGAGACAAAAATGGTTATTTGGTCAGAAACCATGGTTAACAAGCTAACATTAAACACAAAATTGATCATATGTATAGTGTCAAAACCTCTAATATGGCTGCTACAGGATGCGTTATAGTATATGAAAACCCTCTAACTGCAGTGTCTTTCTTATTCTTTCCCACCTCCCTCCACAGGTGCGTTTCCTGGAGCAGCAGAATAAGATGCTTGAGACTAAACTGGAGCTGCTGCAGGTTCAGGGGGTGGGCCGATCCAACGTGGAGCCCCTGTTCGAGGCCTACATGGCGGGTCTGAGGCGCCAGATGGACCTGGTCAACAACGACAAGACCAAACTGGACGGGGAGCTGAGGAACATGCAAGGCCTGGTGGAGGACTATAAACACAAGTAAATAATGTCACTGTGGCAGTGAGCCGACATCTTAATAAGTATTATTGTGTACTGAAACACACGGCCTCCATCTCACTGTCTTGTCTCTGCTCCAGATACGAGGAGGAGATTAACAAGAGAAACAACCTGGAGAATGACTTTGTTATCCTAAAGAAGGTCAGTAGACACACAGACACATTCAGTCATATTCATTCATACGTTACAGGTGTGGTGAGTAAGATGAACCACTTCATTGTCCTTTTCCCTTGTCTCCTGTCTTTCTCGTCTTCTCTATCTCTTTTCTACATAATCACATGCATGAAAAACCTATAAATGCTTTGGTAACTTTCCCTGTCAGTGTCACATGGGAACAGGAGCTGGAGTCTTTTTTCCACATAAGATGCTCTGACAATTTACCAACTCAGAAACTTGTAAGATTTTCAGAAATCTGACTTCTTGACTGTAGTACAGAGGTTGGTCCCCACCCTTTATTGTCTCGAGATTCCAATTTTAGGTCTTAAAATTGCTAGCCAGCGATTAAAAATAAAGACATTTCTTAATGACAAGGTTTTAGATGAGGAGTTATGATATGATGATGGTCATTTAAACTCACCTTGGCTGAGCAGATGGTTTTGGTTGCATGTCATGCTACAGAGAGGAACTGATGCGTTAGCTAGCTGAATGAACCAACTGAGAAAGCTAACGTTAGTTTGCTAATATCTAAGCCGTTCAGATTGAAGTGTAAAAGAGGTAATATGGAATATGGTCGACATATCTGACTTGACACTTTACATTTCATTGAAAAAAACACACTAAATACATCAAATTACAAAACAATATGCTGATAATGTTAGACTAAATGACTAAATGTGGGAAAAACTTACCACAATTTACCTGATGTGTGTGAATGATAGAAATTACAACCTTTCCCAGATAACTGAACCCCAACATGTTGCATGTATGAAAGAGGTTTCTGTCTCTTCTCTATTGTGTCTTAACTTTTGCTTCAGCACGACACAATGAGGCTGCAACAGTGAGATTAAAGATTTTCATTCACACATGCAGGTTTGTCTCTTTGTGTGTCTCTTGTGTGTTCAGGATGTAGACTCAGCCTACCTGGTGAAAGCAGATCTGGAGGATAAAGTGGGAGCTCTGACTGATGAAATCAACTTCCTGCGTAATGTCTACGAAGAGGTAATGAAACGTCTTCATGCTTTGAACCACAGAGGCGCTGAAAACAGTTTTTACGATTTATTAAAACAGTCATCTTCCTGTATGTCTTTATTTGCACACTTGATTCATTTTCCCCATTTGGTATCCAGTTATTTCCTTGTGAAACTGTTAAAGTCGGACTGACCTTCGGTTCATTGTTGTCGCTGACGAGACTCAGTGGAGAGTCGACTTCAAACATCAGCGGCCTCTGAAAGGTTATTTATATCAGCCAACGGAAATCATTTTTTGGTCGTTGTTGTTGTTGTCTATTGTCAGGCGTCTTTGAAGCCTTCAGTATTACAGAAAAACCTTAAAATAACACTTAAACATTGTTCATGTTATCCCCTAAAGAGCTAAAGGCGCTGCAGCTTCACAGAAACATGTCTGGACATGCTGGAAAATGAGCTAACAGTTTATTTTAGTCAGTAATATTGTGATTGCATGATTCTGACATTGTTGGCCATACACATAACATTTTACTAATTACTAGTGTTTTTAGAGTCGCCTAGAAACATTTGTGTTGTTACTGAGTTCAGTTATGTTCAACTTTTGTGTTCAACTTTCAACATTTCTTTATTTGCAGTGTGTTTCTTTATGTTTAATTTTCTTGTGTTTTATTTGTTTGAAATGTTTTCAAAATGCAACATATGTGTTGTCAAAGTGGGGAAGAACTTTTCCTTATTGGCATTTGTTTTTTTTATTTGCATATGTTTTCTTAAGTTGCAGTGCACCTGACCACCACACCATTGCCCTACTTTTGTTAAACATGCTTCTGACAGTTTAATTATGTATTTTCTAGATTTATGTTAGCAAAATAAATGCAGGTGACAGCACTGCTGGTGCTGACCATTAGGAAAATGGAAAATTATATTCCAAATATAATATTCTTATGTCAGGATTGTTCTCCCCAACAGTAGAATAGCTTGAAGCATGAACTCATGCAGCCACAATTTTATATATTTCATAATGTTAAAAGGATTTTTCTCTTGAAAGAGTCACAAAATGTTTTCAGTTCTATAACATTACTGTAGTGGACAGTTTAATGTTGCACAACCTGGATGAGATTATTTTTGTTGCTCCTTTTTGTTCAAAATTATAATGTTGCAATGCTTATGAATAGTCAAACAACTACAACTAAACTGAAAGTGTAATTTTGTATTTTAAAGTCACATATTCACATGTTGTCTTCAACAAATATTTTTAACTGCTCAAGAAAGAGAGAAAAAAAGAGAGACACAAAACAAGATCAAAAATTGACGTTTTCCAGCCAATAATTAGTCCTGTAGAGTCTGAAAATATCATTTATAATTGTCTCTCACACATGATGGTATATCGTGCGTCTGCTGCTGTTAACTGTCACTTGTATTTTATTTGCTGACCAGGAGTTGCGTGAGCTGCAGGCCAGCATCAAAGATACCTCAGTGGTGGTTCAGATGGACAACAGTCGCAGCCTGAACATGGAGCAGATCGTAGCTGAGGTCAAAGCTCAGTACGAGGAGATCGCTGCCCGCAGCCGAGAGGAGGCGGAGGCCTGGTACAAGAGCAAGGTGAAGACTTAAGTTTTAATCCATAAAATTGCAGTACTGGTTGATTTGGTGACACCTGTGGTTACTGGTGGTGACAGCTTGTGTTAAAGTTACAGCAAGTTCAGCTAGTTTGTCAGAAATACAGCAGCTGGTGTATCTGATTACAAGCAGTATGACAGATAATGCTTGATATTCTTCTGTCTGTAGTTCGACCAAATGTCGGTGCAGGCCAGCCAGTATGGAGACGAGCTCCGCATTGTGAAGGCAGAAGTGGCCGAGGTCAACCGACTTATCAGCCGCCTGCAGAGCGAGATAGAGGCCGTCAAAGCGCAGGTACAGAAATACACACAGATCATGTTAGGAGATACCTGCATCTCCCTTAACATCCTGGTAACGACAAGAGACAATAGAGTTTATTTTCTTTTACTAAAACTTTTGCTTCAGTTTGCTCCAGATGAACAGCGTCCGCTTTCTGTTTTGTGCTGTAAAGCGATCCAAAGTCCAAAGTCAAAACAAAGTAATAGTATGAAAAACTATTTTTTTAGACCATTCCTTTTTTTAAAATATACTTTATTGCAAGAGACCACTAATTTATGGTTGTTTAAATTGCATTATTTCTGCAGGTTATAATATTTATATATATTTTTTTGCTTTAACATAAAAAAGAAAAACATAAAAAGGAGCAAAACTATCACGTACATAATTCTGATTTCCAATTTCTGTTCATTGGTAACTTCAAATATTGTAGACAAGGCAGGAGTTTTAACAAGTTTATAGTTATTTGTGTCAAAGCTGCAATTCTGATGATCATATATAGATATTTGTCTATTTCTAGTTATTTCAGGTGTGTTATACCCAAAGCAATACAATTTTCTTCAGTTACTATCACTCAAAACAAGTGCTTTATAGTAAAAACAAAATAATACAAAGTAAATAAAATCCTAAACATAAAAAACATGATTAAATATAGACTAGTCCAATACAGAATGGATGATTTCTTGTCCCTGTCCCCCCTCAGCGCGGCAGTCTGGAGAACCAGCTGGCTGAGGCGGAGGAGCGTGGAGAGCTGGCTGTGAAAGAAGCCAAAGCCCGGACCAGAGACCTGGAGGACGCTCTGCAGAGAGCCAAACAGGACATGGCCAGACAGCTCCGAGAGTATCAGGTGAGACCTGGAGGGAGAAACAGGCATCAGTGGGGAAGGGGATGAGGCGGGCAGAAACAGGGAGAATACAGCATAATATTCTCAATGTGCAGTAATGTGGAGTCAAACTTATCTAAAACTCCTTTCTGGCATTTCCCTGTTCGCCTGTAGGACCTGATGAACCTGAAACTGGCTCTGGACATTGAGATCGCCACCTACAGGAAGCTGCTGGAAGGAGAGGAGGACAGGTGAGAGGAAGGAAGAGGAAGGTGTGATGATGTCTTGTATGTCTCTCCATTAAATGATACCAACTAACCTCGTATCTCTTCTCCTGCAGACTTGGACAGCAGTCGATCCTCAACATCCAGGCCGTCTCCAACTACAGTAAGTATTAAACTCGGCTAGAAGACACCATGGAGGACAAACCTGAACCAGGTGTAGATGCTTGAACCACATCCTGGCTTCACACTCAGTCATATAAACATCACTCTTGCACTAGAAGCACATGTTGCTATTGAGCTTAAATTACAAATAGCAAAGGTGGAGAATTTCTTTTAAACTGTATTTTTTATTCCAGTGTTTGATATTTCTTTTCTTTGAGAGCCACAGTGGCCTACTGGTCTATAGGACACACACTGGGATGTTTCAGGCTCAAATCTGGCTTTCGACCTCCATTGCATGTCATCTTTATCATCATTTCCTGTCTGCTTCTCTACTTTCAACAACAAAAATGATAAAAAGATGATCTAAAACAAGCCTTTTGTACTTTTTTGTTTTTGTAAGCCGAGGCAAACAACATTAATAGTGACCAGGACAATTAAATGATGCAGCACACAACCAGCACATCTTATTCATCTTTGACAAGTTGGCAGCTTACGTGTTACATGTTTTCAACCTCTTAACATCCACAGGGTCACCAGAGACCCACTTAAGCCAGTTGTAAGCGGCTTAGCATCACACAGTAAAGAGTAAAAGCAACCGGCACAATTTGGCTACTTGGAGGCTTTTTGGAGAGGTCTGGGGACACCAGTGACACCATAAACTAAAAACTCCCTAGTTCCCATTAGGTTAGGCCTAGAAGTCTGGAATTTTATACAGGTGTCGTTGACAAGATTTAGAGGGTATGTGGTGATTTGCATAGTTCTTGCATAGAGCATGTCCTAGTTATTGTTATTCAAATATGACTCATTATAGACGAGGACCAAAAACACTTTTTTGTGTTTTAGCCACATGCTAAACAAGCACATTTCCAGAAACTACAAGATATTATC
This sequence comes from Thunnus maccoyii, assembly GCF_910596095.1. Lineage (NCBI taxonomy): Eukaryota > Metazoa > Chordata > Actinopteri > Scombriformes > Scombridae > Thunnus > Thunnus maccoyii. Next base: position 32,792,613 of record NC_056535.1, on the reverse strand, counting down.
TCTCAAATGAAGCCTAATACATGCGTTTTGGCCTCACAGTTCTTCTGTTCGTCTTTAAGATGTAAAGTATGTTCTGTCCTGATAAGAACGTTGCTTGCGCAGCTGCAGACTGTCCATACTTCAGTGGAGCATAAAGATCATTTTTGCAGATCTCCATTTTGATCATTTGACTATTTTTTAAACACATTTCAGTAGCCGTTTGCCTTTGTACTGTATGTCCTGCACTGTTTTCAGTGATGTCAAATACTCGGCTGACACTAGAACGGCAACAATCAAAGACAAAATTAATCAGTAACTGTTTTGATAATTGAATAATTGTTGTCTCTTTCAAGCAAAAAGGCCAAATATTGTGTTGTTTTAGCTTCTCAAAATGCTTTCTTTGCTTTCTTTGTCATGTGACTGAATTAAAAACTCTGTAGGTTTTGAATTATTGGTCGGACAAAACAAGCAAACTGATGACTTCACTGCAGGCTGTGAGAAACTGTGAATGCCATTTTCTCAATTTTTTTTTAACAATTTATAGACTAAATGATTAACCTTTCTATCTGCTCCTCTCACTCACTTAAGTGTTTGTTTGGCCCCTCTCTCTCTCTCTCTCTCTCTCTCTCTCTCTCTCTCTCTCTCTCTCTCTCTCTCTCTCTCTCCCTAGGCACTAAAAGTACTAATGGCTACAACCACATTAACAGCAGCTCTCCTGCTCCAAAACTGCTGATAAAGACGACCGAGACCAGAGATAACAGCAGATACAGCTCTCACTGAGAGGACGCACACACACACAACATGCATGTACCACCATGCTTCACACACACATAAACACACAAACACATATTCACACACGTCTACAGTTTCGTTTTGATTTTCTAACAGGTATCTCTAAATGTTTGAGGGTGCAGGCCTTTAATTACTAACCTTTACTTAGAATAAATGGAAAAATTAAGTTTAATTATGCATCTAAACAAGGAAAATTAAATGGAAATAGTTCTGGGAATTGTTATAAGTAAAAACTAAACACCGTAAGTGTAATTCTGTAATCGACTACTGTTTTATTTTCTATGCTCATGTAATCTGTGGTGAGATTATAAGAATCCAAAAATATTGTAGTCTTGTAAATCATTTTGGGCATATTCTAGTTGAGATGTAGTTGTGATTTATAGTTATGAATTTTGTATCCAACACAGATTCTTGTCTCTGAAATTAAGAATTTGGTTGTTTGTATTTTTACATTGAAGGTCTTGATGCTGTTATCAGATAAACTAGTAATCTTCATCTACAGATGTAGTCGTTAAATTTAAGTTTCTTTATCACTTTTCTGCTGTTTCTTCCACAAACACAATAAAAACAAACAAACAGACTCTGGAGTGTTTTGTCATTTGTGCTTTTTACCACCCTGTTTATAATTAACACATAAGGCAAAATCATTATATCTATTTTTGCAAGTTATATAGATTCAATATGGGGCCTATCACCAAAAATGCTACTCCTATTTTTATATCCTCCTTCCTCTGTATATATTAGCTTTGATCAGCATTTGCTAAAAAAACAAAACTATGCTTTTGAATGATTGAATAGTGAGATTGGAGGAATTTAATCCTATTATACAAAATTTAAATTTGGCATATTGTTGCTATACCGAAGCCTAAATGAATGAATATTTTGACAGTGCCTCTTAACTCCACCGAGTCATTTTCGTGGTAGTTGTATGAGGTATTGTCTTAACTTAGAGGACTCGATGCCTCTGAAAACAAAGGCTGGCTCTCCTGACAGTTTAATTTATGTGCATTTGTTGCAGGACTACTGGATTATATTGGGCTTTATATGTGTTTTTTATACTTTGTCCACCTCACAGCTGCATCCTACTGCACAGCTGTTCTACGGTAACATCTTACCTGTGTTGTTATGGCTGAGCACTGTCCTCTAGTGGTTACTTTATGTAGTGCACAGTGGAGGAATATAGTACTTGCGTGCTTGTACATGTACCTCAAATACAAGCAAGTTCTCCTTATGTAAACCAAACCACTAACCACACCAGGAGATTTTGGCTAGTTCTAGTTCCAGAAACCTATCTCCACTGCCAAGCCAATATTGCAAAAATAATCTTAGCACTTTAAGGACAATCTACATCTCTAAGTGCCTGCTTTGTTAGTAATAGTTATTCTCATAAATAAAATAATGGAAAGGGTCTTTTTACAAATATGATCACTTGAGAAACAAAAAATGGTGATTTAATCTAAGACTGAGGCCCTGAGACTGATGTTAAACAGATATAATGTTTACCATGTTCACTATATTAATTTAGCATGGTAGCATGCTAACATAATTAGCACTGAACACAAGCTGAGGCTAGTCATTAACCAATTATTGGACCAATTAAAAGTTTAAACTGATGATGGTGCTGAAGATCACCTTACAGTTCATCCTGAGGGGAACATGAATATGTGCCAAATTTCATGGAAATCCATCAATAGTTGAAACATTTAACTAAAATCAATGGCGCTATAACAAAAGTCAGGGGACATCCAAAGTCAGTGAGCTGCATCCTCTGGGGACCAAGAATATTTGTATAAGATATATAGTCCATCGAGTACGTGTTGAGATATTTCACAGGTTAAGTGACAACTTTGACCTGCTATTGGTGCTACTGGAAAGGTCAGTCAGTAAGTAAAGTTTTTTTTAGTATAAAACCTTTCACAGTGCAAAGTCACAAAGTACTTCACAAGAGTAAAATTGTTAAAAATAAGACTATAAAAACAGTAAAAAAAAAAAAAAAAAAGAAGAAGAAGAAGAAAAAAGAAAGAAACAAACAAAAGACCTTAAAAACGCACAAAACAGACAATAGACAGCATGAGGCGAGACAAAGGCCAGTTTGAATAAATGAGTGTTCAGCTGCTTTAGTGGGATTTATTCTCTGGGGACCATGAATGTATGTACAAAATTTAATGATAATCCGTCATTATTGAAAAACTTTGGTCTGGACCAAATGGTGAACCAATATCCAGCCGGCATTGTGCCCCAGTTTGTGCCTCTCATGTAGGCCTATCAGCAGACATGCAGGTCACAAAGGTAACCGTCGGTCTCTGTGAAAGATTAGTAACAGTTAACAGTTAGTAAATGTTTGAAAAACCCAGGTTTTGAAAAAGTGTTAGATATTGTAGCAAAAGTCTTAACGCTGTTTAAACTTTCAGTTTAAACTTTCACTTTCAGATCTGTGAAACCTTTATTTTGCTTACAAAAACATAAAAAAGGGTGATTTCACTTCTTTCCCCATATCCAGATCACATTAGACCAGATTCAGATCAAAAACCACTATACTTAGACTTGTCCAATCTGGACTAGATTAACAAGGAGACTCCAGAGACTCATTAAAACACAGTTTCAGATTTGTGAAACCTTTACTCTATTTGTGAAAACTGAAAAAAGTGCGATTTCACTACTTGTTTCCCCATCCAGAACACATCAGACCAGGTCTGGATCAAAAACTACTATATTTAGACTTGTCCAATCTGGATTATTACTATTTGACAAAACCTAGTGGTTTTTGATCTAGACCTGTTCTAATGTGATCTGGATGGTGAAATATCTGGCTTTTTGTGTTTTCACGAATAGAATAAAAGTTTCACAAATCTGAAAGTGGGTAAACAATGGTAAGGCTTTTACTATGATGTCTAACACTCTTTCATAAGTGTAAATGGTGCAAAAATGAAGAATTAGCCACTAAATGTCATTATTAATGTTTCCTTTAACTTTCCCCCCTAACCGTGATGACGGTTAATTATCTGAATAATGTCTGTTGCTACCATGCCGCTAGCATGATGGCTAATAAAAACATTACTAAGAGTTGGAATATAGTCTTGCTGAATATCATTAATAAAGTGGATAAATTGGGTTGAATATCATTAAGGAAGTGGATAGGTTGGGTTGAATATCATTAAGGAAGTGGATAAATTGGGTTGAATATCATTAAGGAAGTGGATAAATTGGGTTGATCATTAAGGAAGTGGATAAATTGGGTTGAATATCATTAAGGAAGTGGATAAGTTGGGTTGAATATCATTAAGGAAGTGGATAAATTGGGTTTAATATCATTAAGGAAGTGGATAAGTTGGGTTGTCTTCCTGTCTATTTCATTTTATGTGTTCGGAATTCGCCGTACATTATGAACAGTGAAGAAAAGAAAGTTTCGTGCGTCCTAACGGTCGTATCGCAGTGAGAGCGTGGATGTAACGGTTGCATGGTAACGGTTGCATGGTAACGGTTTGCTGTAAGGAGCACGAGCGCAGGAGAAAGGGGGTCGGGCGAACAGCTCTCGGCACCCGGGACTCGACGCTCCCCTCGGCTCTGATTGGTCGCTGCCCTGCAGTTTTCGCGCCAACGCGCTGCATTGTGGGGATGGGTTAGCGGAAGTCCGCTGGTCGTGGAGAAACTGGGAGCTGCGGCTGTGTTTTGGTGTTTCGGATTTAACTTTGCGGGGTGCAAAACTTGACCGAAACTGTAAACTGTTGAGTTTGTACGAATGCGGGGAGAAGAGTCGTCGGATTCTGAGTCGGGGAGGATGGAGGAGAGCTCAGTCCGGAGGAGTTTGGAGACGTTGTGTCAGGAGCTGAACATGGACGAGCAGACGGCCACTGAAGCCATGGACAACTTCACTGCCATCTGGGATACTTACACACTAGAGGTAAATAATGTTCTCACCAACTGTTCACTGACTCAGCCTGCTGGTAAACTTCCAACTATAACATTTACTCAAGTCTCTGTAACTTTGATCGGTCTGTAAACTGCAGCAGCGAGGGACACAAACAGCGAGTTAAAGGGCTGTTGTCTTGATGTTATCTACTTGTTTACTTTAAAACATTTAGGTAACATTACTATAAAGTATATCACTTACAATCACAGGTTCCCAGAGCCCTAAATGATGACTTGAGATTGTTTACTTCTGGCTAAAAGCCAAAAATCCCAAAATATTTACTTCCCACACATTAAACATGCGAGAACAACAAGCTCAACAGTCATGATGACCAATAATTAGACCTGCAACAATCAGTCGATGGACAGAAAATTAATCTGCAACTATTCTGAAAATTTAAAGCAAAAATGCCAAAACAGTATCTGATATCAACTTCTCAAATGTGAGGATTTGATGCTATTCTTTGTAATAAATGATGGTAAACTGAATATTTTGGGGTTTTGGACTGTTGATCAAACAAAGAAAGATATTTGAAGATGTCACTTTGGATTGTAGGTAATTAGAGCGGGCATTTCTTAAACAGACATTAATCAGCAGACTACTCGATAATGAAAGAAATCATTAGCTGCAGCCCTAGTAGTAATAATAATAATAAACTTTATTTACACACCATCTTTCAAATGCTTCAAGGTGATTTACATGGGAAAATAAAGTAATTAGGGCTGCAAGTATTTATTATCTTATCATCAGTTAAATACTGATTCTTTTCTTGATTAATTGTTTGTACTGTGGTGCTTTCAAATGTCTTGTTTTGTCTGACTAACAGTTCAAAACCCAAAGTATTTAGTAAGAAAACTAGAAAATGTTTGGAACATTTGGAAGAATTTATGCCACTTTTTCTTAGAAAACGACTTAGATGAATCATTGCAGCTCTAAAATCAAAATTAAAGCAATTCAAGACTAAAATCAAATGATGGCAGAAGATTAAAAGGACAAAAATATGAAGTAAAATAAAATACACTGCAGTAAAATAACATAATACAGAGTGAAATAACAGATGAGACCTAGTAAAGCTGGAAAAATAAAACTAAAATAGAGATTTTTATAAATTTGCTCTTGTTCAGCTTATAATATTTGATATATCACATATTTTATTGATCCCACACAAGGAAATAGAAGTCTCACAGCAGCAAAGGAATAATATATACATTATTTACAGTATGAGCATCTACTACAAATGAAAATATAAGGTACAATACGCTAAGCTTTACTCAGTTGCACATGTAAGTGATATTAACTTAGTTTGAGGTTGACGTAACGTCTCACTGGCTCTCCCATCAGGGTTAAATATTGTTTATCAGATTCAGATTTTCTTCTCGGTTAACTGACATGCTGTCTGTCTGCACTTCCCTCTATGAGACGGGTACTTACCCAACCCTGGGCTAATGATTACATCATCATCATCATCAAACGCAGGGATCAAAGTGAGTTTACAGCCACAACATTAATTAGGACTTTGTTGGATGGCGGCAGGTAAGAGGAGGAAGTAGCAGCAACAGCAGCAGCCACATGCAGCTTAAATGGCACTCGCAGCCACTTAAATTATCCACTCAGTTAACAGCTGCTTTGCTCTTGTGTCACTCTACAAAGTGAAATTTACCTGTTAAAATACTCAGAACTATTCATTAGTCTCTGCGGTGGCAGAATGAAAAAATAACCTTTAATAAAAACATTAATGTTAATGTGTTTTTTATTGTTGCTGAAACCAATAGCTAATATTTTCTGTTGTAGTAGCCGATACTGATGATGTTAGCGGTTAGCACAGATACAGTACTAGAGATATGTCCATTGTATGGTAATGACGTGGTTTTAAAGACAATGACACTTTATTATGTAGCTTGTGTAGTGTAGGGCTGCAGTTAATGATTATTTAAATTAATCTGCAGATATTTTATCATGAACTGATGAATTGTTTTATCTATATGTCAGAAATTGTGAAAATACCAATCATAATTTCTGAGAGGCTAAAGTGATGTATTGAAATAGTTTATTTTGTCAGACTAACAGTATAAAACCCAAAAGATGTTCAGTTTATACTTATATTAAACAGAGAAATGAAGAAAATACTCACATTTACTCACATCACGCAAATGTTTCTCAAACTATTAATATATTCTAAAAATAATTGCCCATTAATTGTCTGTCAATTGACCAGTCGATTAATTGTTTAATCTTTTCAGCTCAAATCAAGCAACTTCTGAAAAACTCTAATATTGTCTATAAATGAATGTTGATCTGATTTAGTATCATCTTTTTAAAAAGGTGTCAGACAAATACAGATTAGAGCTGATGTTTTGCAGTCAGATCGGTCTTTTTATAATGTTTTTATTAAGATTTTCATTTATAATAATATTTTAAGTGTTGGTATTCAAGCCGTCAGTCAAGTCATGACTCTCTGGGTAATTATGTGGCCTTCATCAGCCTCATTAAAAATATCCAGTTAATTTTCTGCAGGTAAATAAAATCTAAAAATTAAGACCAAAGAAAGTATTTTTGTGCAGTTATTTTAACTACACGTCATTTTTTTCCTCTTTTTAAACATATTCATGCTGTCGTATGTTTAGCTGTTGCTGTTGACGTCTATAAGTTTGTGTTTGTGTGCTTGAAGTGAAGCAGTGGTTGTTGAGCTTTCTGTTAATGAAGAATAGTTATTATTGTTGTCTGTTTTGCTCAGTTTGTGTGTCTTTGGGGTTTTGTTGCACAGTTTAACTATATATGAATGTCCTTATTGTGGTGTCTTGTTTAAATGATGCATGGCTGTGTCTCTGCAGGGAGAGGTGGTCCACTGGTTGGCCTGTTCGCTGTACGCAGCCTGCAGGAAAGGATCCACTCCCACGGTGGGTAAAGGGCTGATGGAAGGAAACTGCGTCTCCCTCACAAGGATCCTTCGCTCCTCCAAACTCAGGTCAGTCGCTGTCGGCTCTACGGCACTCACAGCACGTTTGACAAATCAGAACACGTGCCGTATGAACCTCGTTGAGAGTTGGTAGATTTTTAAAACAACTGATTGTGTAGATAAAACTTGAAGATAAGACTTGTGAAGTGACTGAAAACTGAGGAGGTAAACGTCTTCTGTACGAAAGTGAAACAAAAGTTGTTAAATCTTCTGAAGAACTGGGTTAAAAGTATAAAATGTTTGCCACCGGAAGCTGTATTAAAGTACCACAGTGATAACGGAAATATTGATTCAGGAAATGCACTACAGCGTGTTTCACACGTTCATGTTCAACAGGAAGTCAGAATGAATACTGTATAATACTAGAGATGAAACGTTTAATCAGGTGACAGAAAATGAATCAGTAACTGTTTTCTATTTTATCGATTATTCGTTTAGTCAATAAAATTCTAAAAAATAGTGAATAAATAGCATTCACAATATCTCAGAGCCCAGTGTAATGTCTCCAGTATGTTTGTTTCATCTGACTAACAGTCTAAAGCCTGAAGATATTCACTTTACTCACATATATGAGAAAGAAAAACACCTTTGAGAAACTGGAACCTGCTTAAAAAATGACTGAAATGATCAACAACATAGTTTTGTCTCAGTTGACTAATAGTTGCAGCTCTAAATATAACATTTTATTTAAATATGAGTAATTACAGCATATCTGGGATTTGGGATTCATAACATATATAAACAATTTCAGTCTTTTCCTGCTTGGTCACGCTGGATTCAGCTGCATGATTTCATTCTAAACTTATTTGACTCCTGAACCTGTAAACATCCAGCTTTGTTTCTTTATTGCTTTTCCAGCATTAAAGAGTCTTTTGTGAAATATGCAGACACCATGTTCATATCCGTTACACTGGAGAGTTTGTGGATTTTTGTATGTCGCTCATAACACGTGTGTCCGTTCCCCCTCTGCGCTCCCAGTTTGATCCAGTTCTTCTCTAAGATGAGGAAGTGGGCCGACATGTCCAACCTCTCGCAGGACTTCCGGCTGCGTATGGAGCGGCTGGAGCGCAACTTTGAGGTTTCCACGGTGATATTCCGCAAGTTCGAGCCCATCTTCATGGACATGTTTCAGAACCCGCAGGGAGGCGAACCGCCACGCCAGCCACGCAGCAGGAAACACAGGCATGACACACACACACACACACACACACACACACACACACAGACACGCTGCCAGCCCTGAAGCTGGAAACACAAGCACAAAGATTTTATTCTCTCTGTCACATTTAGTCATTGTTTCTGGAAGCACCGCTTATGGAGACACACACACACACACACACACACACACACATTCACCCCAGCCCCGTCAGCCCCGTCAGCCCAGTCTAACCGAGTGTGTGTCCTCTCTCTGGCTCTGCAGGCGGCTGCCCTGTCACATCAGCGATGTGTTCAAGTTCTGCTGGACTCTGTTTGTCTACACCAAAGGTACCAAGAAACAAACCCAAACCGCTGAGCAGCTAGAAACTCTGTAGCGTTCATGCCGGCATCGGTGTGGTTGTTTAAAGCAGCTATTATCCATATTTATTCATAAAACAATGTATGAAATGACACTGTGTAATGTGTTGGTTGTGGCTTGTAGTGATGAACATACAGAGAATTATCAGAGACTCTGCAGCTCCTCTTGGCTTTATGGAGCTTTATAGTGAGTTTCAGCTCATTGTTTATCTGTCCGGCTGCAACTTTACTGTTTTGCTTCACTCTCAGCGCTCTCATAGCGTCGTTTTTCGGCTGCAGCAGGCAGAGAAAAAGCTCTAAAAAGCAGCTAAAGAGCCAGATATTCCCCTCAGGAGTCGGTAGAGAGCAGAAACAGCTAAAAGAGAGTGAACACTGGACTTACAGTCACCAGGTGGACAGAAACACGACTCCAGATGAATAATAATGTTGCTGCGTAACTGCTGGATGTGGAAATAAGCAACTGTTCGTTAACTTGAAAGGTGATGAAATGTCAGAGTTGTTTTTTTTACTTATTTCTGCTGAAAACTGCTGGACAAAACATCTGTCAGTGCAGGTTAAAAGTGATGTGAAAGTCAAAATAAGAGCTTTGTGTAACAGACTTATTGGACCTGCTTACATTTCCAAATAATGTTGTTTAGTTGGGATGCAGATTATGTGTGTGTGTTATCTGACGTGTGTGTGTGTGTGTGTTTGTGAAGGTAACTTCCGTATGATTGGTGATGACCTGGTGAACTCGTACCACCTGCTGCTCTGCTGTCTGGACCTTGTGTTTGGCAACGCTCTGCTCTGTGCAAACAGGAAGGACCTCATCAACCCGACATTTAGAGGTCAGACTTACTGTGTGTGTGTGTGTGTGTGTGTGTGTGTGTGTTTGTGTGTAAAAATGTGATCACAATGTGGGCAGAATCAGTCAAAATAACGTGTGTGCATATTAATACCAGATGTAAATGGGTCCTAAAAGAAGAGAGAGAGAGAGAAAAAGTATGAAAGTAGAATTCCTCTGTAAGCATGTTTGCTCACGCGTGTGTGTGTGTGTGTGTGTGTGTGTGTGTGTGTGTGTGTGTGTGTGTGTGTGTGTGTGTGTGTGTGTGTGTGTGTGTGTGTGTGTGTGTGTTTAGGTCTGCCTGCTCTCTACCGCGCTGACGGCCACGTCTCACCAGACGAGCCGCCTCCGTGTGTGTTGGAGAAGTTGTGTGAGCTGCATGACGGGCTGGTTGTGGAGGCGAAAGGCATCAAACAGCATTACTTCAAACCTTATATACAGAAACTGTTCCAGAAACAGGTACCTTCACAAACTCTGTTATAAATACAGACAAACTACTCTTCTACATGTTGTGAGGGTTGTAATCAGGCTTCTTTTTCCAATCAGATCCTGAAAGGAAACGAGGAGCTTTTGACAGAACTGTTGGATCCTCAGAACTTCATTGATAACAAGTAAGCTGATCAATCAATAAGAGAACAAATGTCAAGCATCACTCTGAGGGAAGATTTGTTGTCCTACACTGTCTCTCTTTAACTCTGTTTTACTGAATTAAAGTTCTGAACGTGCTTCATATGAGATGTTGTTGTGTTTAACTGTTTAACTGTATTTCTGTGTGTGTGTGTGTGTGTGTGTGTGTGTGTGTGTGTGTGTGTGTGTGTGTGTGTGTGTCTGTGTGTTTTGTGTCTACAGTAAAGCCATAAACAGGGAGTATGAGGAGTACGTGTTGACGGTGGGAGATTTTGATGAGCGGGTGTTTCTTGGAGCCGACGCCGATGAGGAAATCGGAACTCCGAGGAAAATCGTTCAGGAACCTTCAGCCAGCCAGACGAGCGCTCAGAACCAGCTGCAGCAACATGTAGAGAAGGTACAAACACTGTAAATGTATATTCAAACCTCAAAAGACCTAAACTAGCAATGAAGATGTAAATCACAAGTGTAATTTAATTTTTAAAAAAAAAGGCTCAGTTATTTCCCAGATCAGCTTGTCGTTGTAGTTTTAAAGCAGACAAACAGGAGGACAGAGTGTGTTTGTTGGGGACTATTTTCAGCAGTGGATGAATCCACATTTGGTGCTTTAGTGAGTATTTCTGGCAGCAGGACGGTGTGTGTGTGTTCATGCTAATGAAGGAAAATGTCACCCAGTGCAGCAGCGTGCAGAGTTAGTTGATTGAAAGAAAATTAATCTACGAGCAACTATTTTGATAATTGTTTCAGTTATTTTTCAAGCAAAAATGCCAAACATGCTTCGGTTTTAGCTTCTCAAATGAGACGATTTGCTGTATTTCTTTGTCATGTATGACAGTAAATTGATTTTTTTTTAACATATCATGAATTAATAGCTTTTGGACGACATCGGAGGTCTGCGGCTCAGAGGAATCAGATATATCAGGCTTTAGATACACACACAACGCTTGTTAGATCAATTCATTTGGTTCTTTTCATGGGATTACTTGATAATAACAAAAATCACCAGACTCATCCTTAAATAACAACAAGCAGAAAAAGAAACACACTTTTGCTTCTTTTTGACCAAAAAGTTCCAGGAACCAAAGGAACTAAACTAGGAACTAAAAGACGCTGTTGTGCGTTCCTGTTTGTGTTTCATCATGCAAATATGATCAATGATGAATTAGAAAATGACGGTGGAGTGTGAAAATCTGTTTCAACACATAAGCAAACAACAACACAGAGTCGTCCTGTTGTTGTTTGTATTTTCTGTTGCATAAGTCTGTTAATAAAATAAAAGGAGGAAATAAAGGACTGAAAACTCAGAACTCCCTACTTTCCATAAATATTTGTTTTTTCTATAGTAAAAATGTCTAAAAATTAAAAGTAATCAAATCAAAAGTAATTTAACCTATTAAAATGTGCTCTGATGATGTAAATATTTCCATGTATTTAATTTTTTAAGTAGAGAATTGTGTATAACAAGTTTTAGCCAAGATAATGATACTATAAAGTATGTGTATTGTAACAATGACTTAAATATGCAACATTATATAAAGTAGAGACACAGTCAACATCATATGAAGAAGATAAACACACATGTGGAGTAGAAATAAACTCTCTCTCTCTCTGTCTGCAGTCGGGCTCTCTCGCTCCCTCCACCCCCCTGACGGGACGAGTCTACCTGAAGGAGAAGGACCTGCTCGTCACGCCCGTCTCCTCGGCGACGCAGAGCGTCAGCCGGCTGCAGAGCATGGTGGCCGGGTTAAGGACCGCCCCCAGCGACCAGCTGATGCAGATTTTCAAGTCAGTTCCGTCTCTTTCGGCCTCTTTCTTTATATCTTGTGTTTAAAATCGCTTCTTCCTGCTAACGGTGTTTCCTGCGCTGCTGTTAAAGATCCTGCTCCAGAGACCCAACTGAGTCCATACTGGCCAGAGTAAAGACACTGGGACAAACCTTCAAAGAACATTACACCAACGACTCGGAGGAATCATCTGGCTCTCATATCGGTAACGATGGACTAATCTCTGCTGCTCTAATGATCGTTGGGATAATCAGTCCTCAGCTTCGTATAAACAGAGATCCTCGACATTTAGATACAGAAGAATAATTTTTTCTTTTGTCTTGTTTCAGATTTTGCAGAGAACCGACTGAAGCTGGCTGAGATCCTTTACTACAAGATCCTGGAGAACGTCATGGTTCAGGAGACCAGACGGCTGCACGGCAAAGACATGAGTGTAAGACGCTGCAACGCTGTGTTCATGTGTTTCCACTGAGCTGCCGAATCTTAAAGTGTCGTCAGTGTGAAATCTTAAAAAAATTCACAAGCAAAAACTACAAATTAAACAGCTTTTATCTTTAGTGGCTGACGGTTGCAGGAAGGACTAACTGGGAACAGAAAATGTCAAACCAGCTGCTTGATGTTCTGGGAAGAGCTGAAAACAAATATTTGTAATATTTAAATCTGATAAAACAGTCTGAACTCAAAGGTGCAGATTTTTATAAGCTTTCTAGCACATTTGATTCTATTATTTCAATCAGATTTGACCAAAAGTCTTGTTATTAAGTTAAGAATAGAGCTGAAATGATGAATCAGTTATTGGATTGAAAGAAAACTGATCAATCATTTCAGTAATTTTTCATGCAAAATGCCAGAAATGTTGTTTCCAGCTTCTTAAATGTGAGAATTTGCTGCTTTTCTTCGTCAGATATGATAATAAATTAAATATATTTAAGTTTCGGACTGTTAATCAGACAAAATGTGACATTTGAAGATGTTACCTTAGATTCACAAAAACTAGGATGAGTGTTATTTAACTTCCATGCATCTTTATTCACTTTATCTACAGGAACTATATTATGTCAGTGTTCTTTAAAACTGCCCCAAAACTCTTTTTCTTGTTTTTTCTTTCTGTTTCTTTCCTTCCTTCATTTCATCACGTTGTCTCCAGATGTCTCAGTGATCATTTTGTTGGCATGTCGTTGTTGTTTTTTTCTTTTAACTAAATGAAAATCTGCGTTGTGTTTGTAGGTTTTGTTAGAGCAGGATATCTTCCACTGTTCTCTGATGGCGTGTTGTCTGGAGGTGGTGTTGTTCTCCTACAGCTCCCAGAGAACCTTCCCCTGGATCATCAACGTCTTCAAACTGCCCTCGTTCTACTTCTTTAAGGTAAAACACACACACACACACACACACACACACACACACACACACACATTTACATCCTTAAACATCACCAGCCAGTCTGTTTAATAAAGAGACATTTCACTGATCAGATTTCAGTTGACATGTTTGGTGCTGTTGTGCTGCAAGAAGACAATTAACAGTTATTATCAGTTGCTCCAGAAATGTCTGATAAAACTTTATATATCGTGTGTGTGTGTGTGCGTGTGTGCGTGCAGGTGATCGAGGTGTTCATCCGCTCAGAGGAAGGCCTGTCCAGAGACATGGTGAAGCATCTGAACTTGATTGAAGAGCAGGTTCTGGAGAGCAGAGCGTGGACTGCAGACTCGGCCCTGTGGAGCGCCCTGCAGGCCGCCGGGAACAAAGTCCCCACAGTGGAGGAGGTCAGCAGCATGTTAACACGCATATCATGCTCCCTACATCACTTTACCTACTTACTTTATTATACCTGCAGCTGTGAAGACGTTGAGATAAACACACACCTGTTTGTACCAACAACAACAACATGTAAACATACTTAACATCACAATCTCTCTCAACTGCAAATGTCTGTTAGCTGGGAGTCTGTCAGTCTATTTATTGAACCTTAAGTACAACAAGACAATAATGAGATTTCTGCCAACAGAACAAGATTTCTGCTTCTGTTTCCGTTACAAATGAGTTTGGTTGATTCTAGTTCATCGATCTACTTTTCTCAGTCTCGTTTCAAGATAACTGTCAATACAAGGAAAAATACACTGAGAGCAAATGAATTCTCAAACCTCGTTGTCAGATCTTTTTCTAAACAAAAAGGTGAATCGCTTCAAACCTTAAAGAACAAGAAGAGAACAAACATTAAAAAGTTCTCGCTTTGACTGCAGCAACAATTATTTTCATTATCAATTAATCTGTTGATTATTTTTCAATTAATCAATTAGTTGTTTAATCCCTAAAATGTCAGAAAATGGTGAAAATCACTGTTTCCCAAAGCTGAAGATGAGTTTTGTCCCAACTAACAGTCCACAACTCAAAGATATTCAGTTTACTGTCACAATAGAAGAAGAAGAAGAAACCAATAAATAATTAACATTAACAATCAGAGAATTTGGAATATTTCCTCTTTGAAAAATGACTCAAAATGATTGATTATAAGAATAGTTGGTAACAAATTGATTAATCGTAGCAGCTCTTTTCATCATAATTATCATCATTTTGTTTGTCTGATCTCAGAAAATAGTGAAAAATGTCCATTTTAGTCTCTTAGAACACAAGCTGACGTCTTTAAATGTCTGATGAGTCCAAAATCCAAAACTACTCAGTTTACTATCTCTTCTTCTTCTTCTTCTTCTTCTTCTTCTTCTTCTTCTTCTTCTTCCTGCTGCGTCCTCTTTGTCTCTACTTCACTTTCTCTCTGTCGTACTTCCTGTCATCCTCCTCATCAACTCTTCTTTCTCCATCTTTTCATCCTCAGGTGAATTTTTCCTCCAGTTTAGACACTGGTTCTGGTTCTGGTTCTGGTTCTGCCATGGGAGGTCAGTCCCACCTGCCTCTGGTCGCCCTCTCGCCCATCATCCACCCTCGCATCAGGGAGTTCAGATCCGGTCTGGGCAGCGCACGCAAAGGTGGGTGTTCACTCCGGTTTAAGTGCATGAACGTTACACATGTGTGTTTTTTAATTTTGTGTAAAATCATCTTCATCATCTTCATCATCTTCCCCTCCAGACGTGCCTCCTTCTCCGCTGTCGGTCCACGACAGGTACAGCTCCCCGGCAGCCGGCAGCGCCAAACGCCGTCTCTTCGGCGACGACCCTCCGACCGTGACATCGGGAGTGATCGCGGGTTTGAGCCCGATATCGTCTCCGGCTAAAAGGCTGACGTTCGGCTCCAGCAGCACCCTGAAGATCGGAGCTCCGGGTACCCAGACCACCGTCCTGAGTATCCCCCTGCAAGGTAGAGACACACAAGTGAAGTTTCTAGATCAGATGTTGCACAATAAAATACAAATAAAGAGATAAAGATAGATAAATACAGACTTCCTGTGTTGGTGCTTTTCTTTGAGCGAATGTCTGTGAATATCTGCAGGAATGAGTAACGAACGCACAATCACACTGATCCCGGTGCCGCCGTGTGAATCATCGGGTCCCGTCACCGCTCAGTTCCTGCTGACCGCCTCCCCCAGCCGCGCTGCGCCCGCTCCTGCACCCGTGACCTCTGACCCCCAGACGGGAAGCGGCAGGCCGCGACGCACCGGATCACTGGCTCTGTTCTTCAGGAAGGTAGATTCACTATCATTAATGATTTTAAATGTGGTTTCAGAGCTCTCTGCTGGTGTGGACGATCGTTTGTTAGATGATGTTTTATTATGAAATTCAGGCAGTTTTGATTTGCTGTTGATTATACTGCTGATCATCATGATGCATGAAAGATTTGTCCAGAAAACTTTATTAAATATCTTACCAGCCATCAAATAAACATCATACAAGCTTGTTAATCGGTTGTTTTATTCATAGAGGTGTAATAAAGCTGGAAAAATGTAAGAAAAAATCTGTTCTTCCAATATGAGAAACATTAACAGGCAGTAATTATGATTTTATTAGACGTGTATTTCCAGCACTGTTGTACAGCCCAAAGAGTGAACTACAAACATTTGGCCTCATGCAGGAATCTGTGATCTGTGATTTCCGTGATGTTTGCTTTACGTTGTTCCAAGTTAGATTCAAACTCTCTGAACTGCACAAACCTTTTATTAAATCTCACATTTCAGCCTGATGAACGTCACCTGTTCATGAGGAGTCACAGAGATTTGATCATTAGCATAATTAACGCCATTAAAAATGTAGGAATAATGTTTGTTTTCCTCCTCAGTCCGTTTGAGCAGATCTGAACACAGTCATCGTTCTCAGGTGTGGACCAAAACAACCATAGCAGGATCCTGACGATGTGGTTTTGGTCCCAAACAAAATGGTGTTAAATGGTTCGTGTTGGGAATGTGATCCAAATGTTTGTGCTTTGCATTCTGGGACGTGGATGAGTGAATTTATTTAACAGTTGCTAAGAACTAGCCGGTCTAGCTTGACTAGCGCAGCGGTGAGTGTTGTATTTGGCCAGAGGAGCTTCTTCCTGTGTTTCTGCCTCAGACACATCTGACCAATAAGCAGACTGAACGTTGTCATGCGGCTCATAGTGATGCATTTTGATTTGCTCGGATTTTTCGCTGTGTGAAAAGAAACTGATTCAGACCAAAATGAACCGACTATAAGTTTGAAAAAACATCTTTCTACAGCAAAGCAGTCACATGACTGATATGAGAGGTGGTCATGTGACAGTTACATATTAGAGGAGAGAATATTATATTATATGAATTA
The DNA here is from genome assembly GCF_910596095.1 of Thunnus maccoyii. NCBI lineage: Eukaryota > Metazoa > Chordata > Actinopteri > Scombriformes > Scombridae > Thunnus > Thunnus maccoyii. The sequence goes on along the minus strand of NC_056535.1, from coordinate 32,775,503 downwards.
TTTTGTCTTTAAATTGTCAGAAAACGGTGAAAAATGCCTTAAACGATGATTCATTTATCAAAATAGTTGCTGATTTATTTCCTGTTGATGCGTCTCATCAGTGTTTATGACTTCCTGCTGAACGGTGTTTATAGATGACGGTAGACGGAGACCAGTGAGCAGACTGACGGTTGTTGTCCTCTCCGTCTGTGTTTGCAGGTGTATCACCTGGCCAGCGTGCGTCTGCGGGATCTGTGCGTGAAGCTGGACGTCTCCTCGGAGCTTCGAGGGAAGATCTGGACGTGTTTCGAACATTCTCTGGTTCACTCGACCGATCTGATGCGAGACAGACATCTCGACCAGCTGCTGCTGTGCAGCGTTTACATCATATGCAAAGTAAGAAAACTCGTTTTGTGTTTCAAGTGCTTCACGTTTAATTAAGACAGTTGACTGCAAGAGGAGGAAATGTCGCCTCACAGGAGGAAATGTTTCTGGCAGCTTAAAAGGTTTTTAATTCCTAAATCCTTTTTTTTTTACTTGGAGAGAAATATGTTTCTAGCAGCTGCCTTAAATGCTGCTGCTGCTGTCATCTGTCATTTTATGTACAACATCCTTCATACTAAGTATCTTTCTTATTTAATCTTATTTTATTCACAAAATCTTTAGCAGTAGTAGTTTAAATTTTATTTTATTCATAAAATAAAGAAAATCCTGAACACTCTTACACATTTTTAATTACTAACAGAATAAGATGCTGTTTCCACCTATATTACAACATACACTGTTAATATCCAGTAAAAACAGCACATTATAAGAGAAAACTGACGGTAAACATGTATTTATACTTGAAACACATCATTTAATACCTGTATATGTGGTGTCTACAGTGAGATCCGGGTGTGGAGGATTTTTTTGACTCTCTAAACATAAATAGTACTTTTCTTTACCAGGCAGCAAGTTTTTAAATCTGTCAGCAGGAGAAACAAATGTTTCAACAACAGTGAAACTCACCGTTAATGTGATTCCTTCCCTCCTTCTTGTAGATCACCAAAGAGACTCACACCTTCCAGGACATCATGAAGTGTTATCGCAGCCAACCACAAGCCAGCAGCCATGTGAGAAACACACACACACACACAGGGACACAGCACTATATGCTATGATATGATATTATACAACATACTATAGCAAACACTCCAATACATCACACAACTACCAGACTAACAGTTATAATAATATAATAATCATTTGTTTTACAAAGTTCTGAGACGATAAGATAAAACAATGAATTATTAAAGTAAAACTGAGATAAATTACAATAATTTTAATTTGGTTTAGAAATATAAATGTTATTGAACAACGTACAACAACATTTATGATGTCTGATTGTTTTACTATAGTAAGAAGTTAGAACTTTGACTAGAATGAGAAAATACAACTTACAACCCAAAATTTTTATGTGTGTGTGTAGGTCTACCGCAGCGTCCTATTGCGTCACACTCCCAGAGAGCAGGTGGCTGATGAGAACATGGAGGTGGATCCTGCATCGGGCGGCGAATGTAAGATCACATGTACATGCTGTATATCAGCTGATATTAAATTATTACAGACGTGTTTGTCGATAAGTAACAAGAAGTTGCAGAAACAGAAATACCAGATTAGGTTTGATGTAATTTATTAAAACTGAAATATGTGCCGATGCGTTTGAGTACCTGATGAACATCAAGTTGAATTGAGCTTGCAGCAGTAATTTAGTTAAATCCATGTGACCACTGAACACTTTAATGATTATTTCAATTATCAATTCATCTCTGGAAAGTTTGTTTTGATCAATAAACTGTCTAGTGTATAAAATATCAGAAAAACTCGACCAGGTTCAGTTTACCATGTTATGAGATGGAGAATAATTTCACTTTGCAGCAGCTGGAACCTACAAATGTTTGTTGTTTTTATTTGATGAATGACTTGAAACAATCGATCCGTGTGTCCCTTCAGCTGCGGAGAAAACCAATCAGGTCTCAGCAGAAGCGAACTCCGACCAATCAGGGGAGGAGGAGCGCGGTGACCTCATCCAGTTCTACAACAGCGTCTTCGTCCTGAAGATGAAAAGCTTCGCGCTGCGATACGCCACCCACGATAACCGGGTACGACACTCACACGCAGCAGCAGACGTCATGCTGTGAAACGAGACCCCACAGCACAAAAATTAAGTTCAGTACAATGAAATTAGTACCTCACAGTTAACGAATGGTTATATAACATGACTCTGTGTGTGTGTGTGTGTGTGTGTGTGTGTGTGTGTGTGTGTGTGTGTGTGTGTGTGTGTGTGTGTGTGTCGTCCCTGCAGGCGGACGCTCCTCCTCTCTCTCCGTTCCCGTCGGTTCGGGCTCAGCCTCTCTCTCCTCGTCGAGTCTCTCAGAGACACTCGCTGTACGTCTCCCCGCACAAGAACTCCGCAGGCTGCCTCACGCCGAACTCCTACACGTACAGGATCAACAGCAGCCCGTCGAAGGCAAGAACACACACACACACACACACACACACACACACACACACACACCTTCACATGTAGAGGGGAGAGGGTTTTATTACAAGCTGCTTCGTTTTTTAATTGGAAAGATTTTGTTCCTGACATTTAATCAGCTGACATTTCAGACTCACAGCTGACTCCTCCTGACATTAAAACTAGAGCAGAATCGATTCATTTAGATTCAGTTCTTGATTCAGATAAATACGGATATAACAAAAAGCACTGCTCAAGTTATCCTGAAACATCTTGAACATTTTCTTCTACGTTCAACAAGTGAGAAACACTTTTGATTCCTTTAAGATTCGAGGCTTTAAACACATTTCATGGCTATAAAAGAAGGATTTTTTTTCTTGGGCAAATGCAGAAAGACTCAAACATGACACAGGAGAGCAGGAAAGATAATAGAGCTGCGAGGGAGCCATCATTAAGCATATTTTAAAAAATAAATGCTTTCTCATACAGCTACAAATGCAAAGTGCAAAGATCGATCTCAGGATGTTAAGATTAAGCGTATTTTTAAATACAGCTCTAATTAATACAAAGTGTCGACAAGTCCTGCAAAAGTCTGAAGTTCTGTCGTCTAAAGGCAATAAATTCAGTAGCATTTTATACAGTAAGTCGAGCTGCTGTTGTGATAAATTAAAGATTCCTTACATGTATTTACCTCAGCAGAGAACCAGGCTTTCATTTCTAATTTCCCGTGTTTCCCCCGGTTACTGCAGACTCAACACTTCCTCTGTGATTACCTGTTGTCTTGATTAATTCAGTATCATTTACATTTTGTGCAGCACGAAGCAGAAAGTCCCAGAAGATTCATGAATGCTTTTTTTTCTCAGGACGTTTTACAAATTAAAAAACATTTAAACCAGAATCACTCAGCTCCTCAAAGAGAGTTTAAGGTTTATAAATTCTCTCTGAATAGAAAAGAAACAAATGTGACAACAAGACAACATCTAAACAAAGAAGCATAAATATAAAGCAAAAAAAGAACAAAACAGTAGATCATAAAACACTCAGTTCACTCAGCTTCATCTGCAGCCTCCCAGTTATTTTACTGGTAACACCAAATATTCAAACCAGTTCACTCCTCAGCCTGCGGTTCAGGTTCAGATGTTAAAACAATCAGGGTTTTTTTGTAAACAATTTCTGATTGACCAACTTACTTTAAGTCTCCTCAGAAGACGCCATATTGAGTTTAAAATGATATAAAACAGAAATAATGGAGAAAGTTTTGGCATTTGAGAACCTAGAAACAGATATTTTTTTGGCATATTTTGCTTTAAAAATGTCTAAAACAAATAATTAACCCTTTCATGCATGAATTAAATCACAGAGTAAAAACTGTTTACTTAAATGAAATAAATTGTTTATTTTTACTCCTAAATAAGTGAAAAATCATGTCAGTAACTTTTTTTTTTAATATATTGAATTTTGAAATGTGTCCACTGTAGTTGACACCATGCATCAACGGAGTAAACAGTGATTTACGGAAATTGATATAGGCAAAATATATATTTATATATATGTTTATATATAAATTATTTTATTACTAAGAGCAAATGGTATGAATACACATAGGAACATTAGATAACAACAACAATAGAGAAGATATTTGAAAAACCAGACCGAGGCCCTGTAGACAGAATGTACCTTTGTTGCATGACGTCCACTGGAGCGGACAGATGAAAATAATGTACAAGAAAAATATTATTAAAAACTTGATAAAAGCATTTCAAACATCTTATTTAGTTGAAAAATATACTTTTTACCTGTTTTTTTTTCTCTGAGAATAAAAGTATTGAACAGATATTCCTGAGCTACTCGGTGCATTTCCTCCACACTCCGCCATGTTGAATTTATGATTTAACATCACGAAATCACAGAGAGTCAGAAATGATATTCAGATGGAACTGTAGACAACACTTTCGGGGTTCAACACCTGGTAGTTGGGACATGGTATTACAACTTAAATGGTTCAAACACCATGCATGAAAGAGTTAAAATAGTTGCTGGTTAATTTCTATTGACTAATCGTTGCAGCTCTATTTATTCTGTTGTTAGACGCCACCTTTGCTGTGTCAAATGTTTCATTGAAGTGAATGAGGGGCTGTTTGTAGTTTACAGCACCTTTACTGTATTATTATATGTGAACATACACAATAACATCATCAGCATACGTGATACTAAAAGTTTTCTCTCTCGCTGCTTCTTCCTCTTCTGTCTCGTCTCCGTCGCTCCTTCCAGGAGTTATCGGACATCAACCGGATGATCCGGCAGGGCAGCGTGAGCAGGAAGAGGGCCTTCACCATGGAGGGAGACATGATGATGTCATCAGCGTGCGACTCCCCCAGCAAGAGGGCGTGTCCAGAAAACGGCAGCAGTCCGGACGTGTTGCTGAAACGCCTGCAGGACGTCGTGTCAGAACGGCAAAGTCACTGACGGACAAAAAAAACCCCAACATGAACATGAAAGTAATGAAAACGTTTTTCATTACAGAACTGAAAGAAAGCATCTGAAGAAGCTGAGAAGACGAACGTGACCCTTTCGTACCTCAGCGAGAAAACAACCAGTTACTTGTGGAGAAATGTTTGTGTTTTTCAGGAAACTTTTCTCATCACTGATGCCAGTTTATCTTTATATATTATGACCTGATAGTCATAGAGTCTGTGTAGCATATGATGGCAGGATTTATGCCATTTTGTTTTATCCAAAGCAGCGTCTAATTCCTCCTCCAGTGTTTCCAGAAACCACAAAATTCAGGTTTTGATACCAGTTATAATATCTAAAATTAGATATTTGAGCTACTGAGATGCTTTACGTCTGTTAACTGATTCTCGGTTTTCTTCAGCCGTTTGACTTAATTGGTTGAAATTCTTTGCTGTTAAAATTCATCTTTCAGCGCAGCAGTGATGTCACAGTGTACTCCAGTGTACGCTGTGACATCACTGCCAGTTAAACTCTTTCGAATCCGCTCCGTTACGTCCTCTGCAGGTGGCGCCGAAATGGTTTTTCATCTGCCGATTGCATTAAAAAGTCCAAAATACACATTTTCATACAAAAATCTGATATGAAACGCAGATATTAAACGGCGGCGCAGATGAATCATCACACAAAGAAGAAGTAAACACTCGAGTCTATCGGCCAATTCGTTATAAGCTTTTTATGTTTTCAGTCAGATGACCCTAATGAAGCATTTTCAAGTAAGATATTGTTCAGTTGCCATGACAACCGTGGCGTTTTCCTTTAATCCTCTTAAAGCTTTCACCGTCTAAAGTAAATTACAGTCTGAGGAAGAACTGATATCGGACTTATTTTTACCCGACGTGACAGTTTAGTGAGATTTGTGTGTAAATAGTTTCCTTCATGACAAATCAGGCTGCGTTGTACATTCTTCAGTATTAAACAAATCTGCTGAGTTTTCTACTTCCTGTAGAGATTTTATCGCGGAGGGGAAATTGTTTAATTTTAATCTTTTACTAATTAGTTTTACCGTTTCTCTTAATGTTTCCCTTTTATGGTTATAAACCATTTAATGTATAATTCTGTAACGCGAACAACAAGAGTGCTCGTTTGAAGCAGCATTTTTGTACGTGTGTGTGTGTGTGTGTGTGTGTGTGTGTGTGTGTGTGTGTGTGTGTGTGTGTGTGTAGTATCTACACTTTATTGATTCTGTGTCTTCATTCACTCAACAGTACTGATGTTAGAAATCTAACTTTACAGGTTTTAACATTTAATATCTACTGTTTTTGTTTTGCTAAAAGCAAAGTTGGGAAAAAAAGGAGACATTCAGAAACTAACTGCTTATTGTAAAAAAAAAAAAAATACAACTTTAAAGTGCAGATTTTGCTAAAAGTATAATAATGGATGGAGATGTGTAAGCAGGACACAGGTTTGTATCACTGTGATGCGTTTACTGAACACTCTTTAACCTCAAGGACATTTGTATTTTCTACAAACAGTCAAAGGTTTTGTACAATAAAACAGCTTTTCAACTTTATTCATTTGACTCGTTAATGTTTCAGTTTATTTTATGCAGTTTGTGACGGCTGGTTACTCATGGACCTGGTTTTAACTGCACAGATGAATCTTGTTCTGGGTCCACTTGAGTCTGTTTGTGTCCTAAATGAGAATATAAATAGAAACAAATCACTTCCTGTACACTGCATCGAATATAATGTACAAACCAGGTGAATTACTACACTGTAAAAAATGACTGTGAAATTTACATAAAAACTATGTAAAATCCCTACAGAAAAGTATTGTAAACTCAAAAACATATATTTTTTGTTTAAAGTACAGTGAATTTTTGGAAACTATTAAACAGAATGTTTTTGTTATATTTACAACAACAATATGTGATTACAATCAAATTTATTTGTTAAAACTACAAATATTGGTAACAAAAACAGAGAAATACTGTAATACTCATAACAAAACAATTTAGTTAATTTCACATGCAAATATTGTAAAAACTATAGTTTTAGTCAGTTGTTTTAAAAAATACAAATATATGTAAGTCACTTTACAAGTTTATGCTGTAATTTTAACATGATTGATAAAATGATGCAAATTGACGTAGGCCTATTTAAAATGTTTTCACAAAAAAGTTTTATTGTGAACCTGAGAGGTTACCTATCTATTTAAATATAAAAAATATACAATTTTAATAACATTGCATTTATAATTTAGGCTATTTGTAGCATATTGTAGAGTGTGTGTATAAGACATTCAAATTATTGATATATGCAAAGTAACACTGTTCAGTCCTAATCCTTGTATGCTTTATGTTTCTTTTAGTCTTTATCATTATCATTTTCACAGGCTAAACAACCTAACAGTGCCACCTCTAACCACTTGTACTTTTACTCTCTCATTGTGCACTGAGTCCTCCTAATTTTGAAATTTAAAAGTGCGCAGCTGAAGTTCGTCTCTGATTGGATAATGACGTGAGGGCGGGAGAAGCGCGAACCATTAGCCGTTAGCGTCACTAAGGAGCCAGTGTGCAGTCTGCAGAGCAGAGAACGGAGCAGAAATCTTCGGACCACTTCATTTTAAAAGATTTTAGGACAAATCTACAAGTTTTTTGGAGGGTCTGTGGCTGTTCAATTGGAAGGTAAGCTTCATATTTAGGCTACTCTTTTTTCGAGACCAGACGAAAATGTGTGCTGAAAGCTAGCTAGCTAGCACCAGTCCATATTTAAGACCAGTAACGTTAGCTCAATGTGTGATAACTTAATTCAGCTGAAAAGCACAGGCAAACATTTGAAATCCTAAAAATGATCACCTGCGTCTTTTGTAAAAGCAAATTTGTTACATTAAGAGGCTATGTACTGCATTGCAGAGTACATAGGAATGAGCCTCATTGTCTTTTCAAATGTGCTGGCGCCAACTGTAGTCAAACATTTACCACTTACTCAGCTTTCAAGGGCCATTTTTATCGTGTGCACAATGCACCTGCACCGCAAGCTGCTCCTAAAGCTGTTGTTGCGGATTTAAAATGCGCAGTTTCATTATGTGCCCGCAATTTACACACGGTGAAAGAGCTAGTGTCTCACTTAAATGATCATTTTGGAGAGGGCAGGTCTGTGTCATGTCCAGTAAGTGGTTGTAAGCATGTGTTTACAAAAAAGTCATCATTTACTTCTCACATGTGTAGGAAGCATAAAGCATGCTCCCCTGATGGTATTGATGACATGTACAAGGAAACTCGCCTTCAGCCCCCAAATGTCATTGCCAGTACAGATGATTCAGAAAGCACACATGAAGCCATGCCAACAGCTAGTGCAGCCAGTGATATGCCAGAGAATGATAGTCAGTCTTATCTCAGAAACATGTGTCTCTTTTACCTTAAACTGCAAGGACAGCTGCTTATTCCTGCCTCTACTATACAGACTATTGTTGAGGAGATGCAAAATGTGCACGAGTTAGGTCAAGCCTACACAATAACTAAAGTAAGTTCTTTATTAAAAAATGATATGAGCCTATCAGATGAAGCAGTCACTAAAATATGTGACTGCATTAAAGAGTCAGATTTGTTCTCTGCCTGTCATCAGGGACAATTAAGAACAACATACACCAGAAATCAGACATTCACAAAAATGTTTAAGTACACGGAACCCCAAAAAGTGCTATTGGGAATGGATGAAAACATGACACAAAAATTTGCGTACTACATACCAGTGGCAGAAACTCTGAAGAGCTTTTTGCACTCCCAGTTATGGAGGAATGCACAGCCACAACAGTTTGGAGATCCTGATGTAGAGGTTTTTACGGATTTATATGATGGAAAAATTTTCAAATGTCACCAGTTCTTTAATGAAAACCCTGAAAGCCTCAAACTGATTTTGTATCAAGATTCATTTGAAATTGTGAATCCCCTGGGTTCTGCTAAAAAGACACACAAAGTTCTTGCAGTTTATCTTTCATTAGCAAATTTACCCATTCATTTGCGTTCAAATACTGATAATATGTTTTTAGTCTTGTTGTGTGTTGAGAATGACTTAAAGCGTTTTGGAATAGCCAAAGTTTTCTCAGAGTTGTTGGCAGATCTGAAATCCTTGGAGACAGATGGAATAAATGTAGATGGAAAAACAGTAAAAGGGGGTCTCTACTGCATTGCTGGGGATAACCTTGGTTCTCATTGCATAGGTGGGTTTACAGAGAACTTCAGCCGCTCTCAATATTTTTGCAGGTACTGTGACATCACGAGAAGTGAGTTTGAGGCTGATCCAAATGCCTGTGGTCCTCCACGCACCCCAGAGACGTATGACACAGCTGTTGCTGATCTCCAGGCTGAAAACATCCAAGACGTCAGAGGAATAAAGGTAAACTCTATCTTTAATACCCTTGAGTCTTTTCACGTATCCCAACCTGGTCTCCCGCCTTGTTTAGGTCATGACCTCTTTGAAGGAGTCTTGTCATATGATCTAGCACTGTACTTGAAGAACATTATAAAAATGAAAAAATGGTTCACATACTCACTCTTAAACAGGCGCATCAAACAGTTTAAGTACAAAGGATCTGAAGCACTCACAAAGCCATGTGCTGTCAAACCTGACGGAGCCAAGTTATCAGGGCAAGCCATTCAAAACTGGAACCTTCTGAGATTGCTACCAGTTTTGATTGGTGACAAAGTGCAAAATCATGAGGATGAAGTATGGCAGTTAGCTCTCCAGCTAAAAGACATTGTGGATCTTATTTGTGCTCAGAACATTTCCTTGTCCCAGATAGCATATCTTGACATTTTGATCCAAGAATATTTGGAGTTGAGAAAGATGATGTTTCCTGAAATTCAACTCAAACCCAAGCACCACTATTTGCGCCATTATTCAGCACTGTCGTTGAAATTTGGTCCATTGAGGAGATTATGGACGCTTAGGTTTGAAAGTAAACACAGTTATTTTAAAAGATGTGCCAGACACTTGAAAAACTTCAAAAATATTTGTCAAACATTGTCAGAGCGTCATCAGATGTATCAGGCATATCTTTTAGCTGGGCAAGAATGCAGTAAACTACTGCAAGTGAAGGACAGCTGTGCGTTTTATCCCAACCTCTACAGTGACGCTATTAAACATGCAGTCAGGGAGTTAGCCTTTTCAGAAAGCAATACCACAGTTGCCACAGATATTCAGTACAAGGGCACTGCATATAAAAAAGGACAGTTTCTTGTGTACAGAAATGATGAGTATATGGAGTTTGGTGAACTTCTACTCATCTTGATTCAAAATGACACATCTGTGTATGTTTTGATGGATATCCACAAAGGCATCTTCCTCTCAGAATACCATCTGTATTCTGTGACAAAGGACAGTCTTGGGTTACAATGTATCAACATTAATGACCTGCCTGATTTCTATCCTTTGGTATCATATATTCTTAATGGATTCCAAGTCATTCCACTAAAACACAGTATTGTGGCAAAATAAAGTCCAATTAAAGCTGTTAATTGGACTGTTAGTTTGACATTAATATAAGTGTTACCTGATGCATGTCCCTGTTCTGTTAAGTGTATGTACTGTATATTTTTTCTGTTCTGCATTTCTTCTTCAGTGTAAATATGAGTGACTCAGGGCGAACCTTCCTAGATGTCGCCATCATGGAAGCCCTACCAGAACTTCAAGTAGTAAACAAAAACATCCTGGAAGAGCACTTGCAGTCCATTGGAGTCGAGACGTATGATGATCTACGCTTCGTAACGGAGGCTGATTTGATGACAGTATTAAGACCTGTACAAGCCAGAAAGCTTCTTTCTGTTTGGAAACAGAAATGTAAGTAAAAACACCACAACACACAGCTATTCAACAGCAAAAGCAGACATGGACATTGTGTAATATTGTACAATGTGAATCATAATCTTATTTTTTTGTCATTTAAAGACCAAACTCCCGAGAACAGCTCACTATCATCTGTGGAAGCCTCACCTACCCAACTGCTGTCATCGCTCTCTGTTTCACCCCAAAGTTCATCGTCAACCTCCTCCAGCAGCCTAGGACTTGACACACAGTGGGAAGACAACTTTGAAATTCCATGGAGTAAATTTCCTGAGGAAGTGATGGATTCTTTGGAGAGGGGAAAAAGGCCAGGCCCAAAACTGAGGAGGCAAATGGTCCGGATTGTTGTGACTGAGATGATGGAAAAATGCCCCCATGTAGGTAAAAAGCATTCAACTGATGTTGCAAAGCAAATGGTGGCAAAATATCCCAATTCTCTGCAAGATGTAATAGAGGGCGATATTGTTGGAACAGGCTACCATTCCCTTGTAAAACAGCTGCAAAACAGAATCGAAAATGTGAGGCGCACTTCAACACCCAAAATAAGAAAAAGAAAACATCAGGCTGATGACTCAGACCACACAGATGAGATCCCATTAGAAGAGAGAGCAGCAATGCAGGACACTTACGGATGCATTAAATGGAATGTGAAATTTCTGCCCCGTGAAGAAACTCAAGAGAGCCAGCACCAAAAGAAGGAAAAACTCAAGGAGATGTTCCAACAATCTGATGCCAATCCAGAGGAGGTAAAATGTCTAATGAAGTCCACTTTTTACACACAGCGTCAACATGTCAACCAGGGAAAAAGTATCAAAAGCCTTCGAGAGGAGTGGCCATTTTGGTTTGACGAACTTGGCATGTCGGTCCACTTCAAGGAACTCACTGGGATTGACCTCAAAGAGACATTCACGCGAAATTTGGATTTGAAGGGAAAAAGGCTTCTCAACTACATGACCACAGTTTATGTCACCAAGAGTAATAAGTTCCTTCAGACTTATGCAAGGCTTCAGAGGATGCGGGGACAGCAGAGTGGCTGCTCAGATGATGTGAAAGAGATGGTCCTGCTTCTGCTCAGCTACTTTGATGAGAAGGAGGAGTCCATGTTCTTCCATGTAGAAGATACCTGTCTGGCAGAAGAGGTCCAACTGGAGCAAGTGCCTCTGACACCTGCTGTTATTGTCTGTGGTAAGTCTGTTTCATATCTCTTTTTTTTAATTGCACTGTTTATAGAATCTGTCATGTGAGTGCAGCGCTTATTAATATAACCTGTTAAATAATTTGTTCATAGGACAGTCCTGCTATTCCTCAACAAGGTACATGCTGAGTCTGGATCGGAACCTCATCAACACAAACATCTCCTCCTTCATTTCTGCATTGTGCCTCATGTTCGGGAGCTACTTCTGTTTCAACATCCATTATCCATCTGAGCTGGCTTCAACTCTGGAGTTTCTTCAAAGGTGAGTAAACATGGCATGGCATTTCTCAGACCTGTACTTTAATTAAGCCTAAAATGGCTAAGCTACACAAAAACTGCCTTAATAGTTCCTAGGGCCAAAAACTGCCCCATTGAAACCCATTAAAACCACTATTTTTGATCCCACGTTTATCTTGACAAAAACTAATGCATTCCTTTATGTTAAGATTTCGGTTTGGACCACAGGCTTTCAATTTGTAGTTTTTATATTTGTCCATCAGGTGGCACCACTTTTACCCATTCAAAGCATGCCGCAAAGTTTCACACTTTTTATTGTTTTCTGGAAGAAAAGTGTGTGTGCTATTGATGTCGGATAATGTTGTGTATGTGTACTCACTAAATGCATTTAATGGAAATTATTTAGTTTTTTTTGTATAAAAACAGCATTATGTAGAGTTATGTAAACATACTGGCATTGAAAGGGTTAAAAAGCTAAAAATATAATTAATATTTGATATGTATATTTCAGACTCTAAAAGAGTGACATGTTTAAAGTAGAAAAAAATATCAAAATATACTATTTTTATAGCAGTTCATGGGAACAAGCCACGTTTTGGCTTTAAAAACATCCACGAAGTAAATAAGTTAAGAACACATGAAGTTTTTTTTTTTAACTGATCAATTAAAATGCTTAATATGCTTTTATTCTACAGGTGTTTTTTCTCGATAAACCCAGAAAAAGGAACTAAGGTGGAGAATAAAAACTCGAAGCGTCGTCTCAATCTGAACCCTCGAGTCCTCACCCTGATCCAGGACCTCTCCGATCACGAGTGGCGTTAAGCCTAAATATGGACTCCTTCTGTGCACTCTGACTGTTTGTTTGAGAAGAGGTACTGTTACTTTTCGCTTTGTTCAATCCACAATGTGTATTATGGTAATTAAGGCACAACGTAATTTTTGTTATTTTGCAAAAATACCTTAACAAACGTGCATTCTTATTTTGAGGGGGTACGCCTCTCCACAGATCTGACCTGTAACTTGGCCTGTTGGCATCACGTGATTGTCTCCATGGAGATAGATAAGTTTTATGCCATACTGTGGAACATTCAGAATGTAAACAAAATTTTGATTGAATTGGGTTGTTGTTGTGTGCCTGACACTTAAACTTTGTTTGTTAAAGTTTGTTAAAAATGTCCAGATTTAAAGAGGCTAATCTTCTGGAGTATCTCAACTTGGATTCAGTCATAGTTCAAGAACCATTATATGTAGCTTCTTTGCATGTTGTATCTGTTGAAAAAAATGCATCCAGTTGTTTACAACTATTATTGCTGTTAAATAAATTTCCCAAAAGTGATATTTTTCTCTCGTCTTTTCTCAAGATGTATTTTTGCAGGTTTATACGTAAATTTTACATTATAACTTGATTATTAAAACATAAAAACACAGCATATTTTGAAGAGATTTTATATATAATATACAGAACCATTCCATTTAAAATGCAGAGTTTTACTGTTGTTCTACCGGTTTAAATTAGTTTTTGTTTGATATTTCCCTGTTAATTTTATCATTTATTGATGCACAATTAGCAGTTATTACATGTAAAAAATACAGGAAATGGTCTATTTATATACAACACCGTTATGTGAAATTAACAAAAAAAAAATTGTAGACTTAACAGTTTTTTAATGTGATTCAGCCGTGATTTCATTCACTGTAAATCAATTTACATATTTCGTCTGTAAAGTTGTCTACTGTGCTGCTGTATTTTTTACAGGAATTCTCTGGTAACCACAGCTGCCAGCGTTTTCCTGTAAAAACAACAGTTTTTTTTTTACAGTGTATAAGAAACACATTTCTACTAATAACATAATGATCTTTAAAAGGTAAACAGCATTTCACTACTGAAAAATAAAAACACTGAACCAAAGAAAATGTACTATTATTAAAACAGCTCACATGTAATCCACAATATGTCAAATCTGCATCTATTTTATATACAATTAACCCACAAAAATCCTTTAAATAATAAAAACAACACTGGATTTAGCTCATTCGTTAGCTGCACACACACTTTACACTGAAACTAAATCTGTTAAACTTCCAAAGAACACATAAAAAATCTAAAAAGTGTGAAAATAACTACTACTCTATTGGATTGGCTGTTGCTCAATTAACCAGTTAAACCAATTAACAGGGAGACTCTCGCCTCCACCTATTACTATTCAGTACATTCTTCCTCACGCAGGCACAATTTTCTTAAAATGTACTCATTTAATATTATGTTTGAAAGTCTAAATGCTGTTTCAGAGCCAGGATTCAAATTTAAGTGTAGAAATCGAAAAAATTATTTTTATATTTGAGGTTCAAACGTCAGTCTTGACTTTGGAGACATGTGACATGATTGAAAGCTCCAGAGCGGCTACTCAATGGACCTTTATGATGAGATTATTGTCTCAGCAGCTGTTTCCTAGATCAAAAATAAACTTTGAAAACAAACCATCAGCTTTTAAGCCAAAGTGGATGAAAATTTCTTTAAAAAAATGTGAAAAATTTCAATTTTACATACAAACTAATTATTTATGAGTTATTTTCTTGTTGTGCTAAAACACAAAAATTCAGGAACCAGTTAGATTAATCTTTTGATACAGTATTTTTCTATTATATTTTTGCACGAAAGAGCTTTCTGAGGGATATTATTGTACCTTTTGTTTATGTGTTTTCAACCGGAAGAGCTCAGAACTGACTTTACATTCAGTGCTTATTAAGGTGAGTTCAAGTGATCGACATCATGCAGGATTTTTCGTTTCTTTCACAGGAAAGTGGACCTAAAATGTCTAAAATGAAAAGTATTTCACTCACTTATTTACTTAATAGTTTGTTTAATTCTCGGCTCTCTGACACGTTTAAATACTTTACACCATACAAAGCCTACATGTTAATATTTCTTTAAATCATGAGCAGTTTTGGTGGTTTAATCCTGCATTCACAGATTTATCTGTTTTTGCCTCTTGTGCGCATTGCAGCAAGCTGTAAACACACACACTGACACATTATCACCTCATAAAAATGTTGTTATGCTGAACATGTTAGCAAATTTCAATTTACACATCCAGCAGATGCAGAGCAGCATTAGCATTTTAAAGTCGTGTTTCTGGCCACCTGGCGAGAGATTTGTCAGCTGTTTGGTTCATCAGAGAGTTTTTTTTTTTTTTCTGTGATGTTGGAAACTGAACTGATGAGAGTGAATCAGAGCAGTGAAGATGATGGCTGTAAAAAAAAA
Organism: Thunnus maccoyii; assembly: GCF_910596095.1. Lineage (NCBI taxonomy): Eukaryota > Metazoa > Chordata > Actinopteri > Scombriformes > Scombridae > Thunnus > Thunnus maccoyii. Next base: position 32,760,030 of record NC_056535.1, on the reverse strand, counting down.
AAAAAAAAAAAAAAAAACACCAAAACGATGAGCTGGAAGACGCTAAAACGCTTCCTGGAGCTGCAGAGTCCGGTGATAAGTCTGTCTTTGTCCATTGTTTATATAAAAATATTGATTATAGCAATAAATGAGTGAAAGCTCGTCACTTATAAACACAGACTGACCTGTGTGCGCTCAGGGGGAAAGGTGTTCAGGAAAGAGAGAGAGGTCCCATTAATAATGCATCCTCTTGAGCCTTTATCGCCCGGTTACCATGGCAATCCCGTCAGTTTCCATTCATATCCTCTAATTTTTTTTTTTTCTTACCTAAAAACTAGTTCTCAGGTTTTATTTATTTATGGTTCTGGTCAGTTTGCTGCTTGCACTGGACATCACACAGATCCTCCATAAACTTAGTTGTTTTTATATATATATATATTTGTATATATGATCATGTCTCTATCTCTTCTTCAGGTATCTCATCTTGTTTTTCTACTTTATTGCCATCGTATTTCTTCATTTAGCAGTTCTGACACCTGCACCAAAACAAATGACTGCATATATTCTGATTTTATTGAGAAAACGACTTCTTTATATTCTGCACGTTCTGTTTTTTTGCCGTTTAAATTGCAAATTTTCAGACTCTTGCGATAGAATCGTCACTTTACATTTCACTGTATATCCTGTGACGTGCATGAGATGAATAAAAATGTGTAGAAGTGTAGAAGTAAAAAAAAAAAAAGAGAGAAAGATCCAGAGAATATTGCAGCAGGCTCTTAGAAATTGAACACTTTGGGAAATAAAAGAAACCCACAATGCTTCATATCCTCATGAATACAATATCCTTTCCTGTAAGACTGAATACAATGGCCGGATCTAAAATTAGCAGCGAAGTATTGAGGCCACCTCTGGAAGGAAAAAAAGCCTCTCAGTGGTTTCTTTTCTCCGTGCAGCGACTCTGACACGCAACACTTCCTCTGACCTTACGTTTCCTACAAGGTGAGCGGTGATAATCTGCCCGAGGCTGGAAAAGAAACTGATCCAAGCCGCCGTGACATGAGATTATTCTACATTTCACAGGCTGCTGCTTTTTTTTACATGGATGACTTCTCACCGACAGCGGGTGCTTCCTTCACCAGGAGACGGAGCAGCGAGTTCAATATCTGTTAGTCTGTTACGGAGAAAGTCTGCTTGTAGATACACTGTCAGTCTGTGATGTTTCAGCTGTTTTGTTTAGTTTCTTTTACGAGTCTCTGTACACTTTTTTTCCCCTGTAAACTGTAAATTTTTGTTAAAGGCCCCTTTCAAACGCACTTTTCCAAACCTCATGTTGCTGTGTTCTTTCTTTTCTTTTTACTCAGTTCAAAAGCATAAAAAAATTGTAGAAAGTGCACTGATGTTTCGGCTTTTATGTTGATGTGCAATCGTCCTTCAGTTTTGATGGTTTGGTTCTTTTAACTTTACACCAAACATGAGTATCAATCAGTTTATTACCAACAGATGCACCGAGTGGCTCCCTGTAGTCAGTCCTCAGTCTGCCTGACTGAAAACCACATAGGGACACTTCCCAACATTAAAGTTCCCCTTCATACATGAATCAAGACAGATAAAAATACTCTGCTTTGACCAATAATGTGTGTCTGATGTGGTTTTTCCATAAAAAAAAGTATAATTACCACATTAAAATCCTTAAAATTACATCTCCTCTTCTCTTCTCCTTCATTAAAAATCCCGAATCTATGAATATGCAAATATATTTCATTTAAGAAGTTTAACTGTCTCCTGCCTCACTGTAAAGTCCATTCTCAGTGTTTGTGCACTGGAGGAGGCTTCAAGTTTCCACATCATTCTTGTATAAGTTGCACATTGGACCAGGATTGGCTCCAAATTGGTTGTGATGTCACAAATCCTGCTTGTAGGTCCAACCCTTAACTGAGATTTTCAATGAGCTCAGAGAAACTTTCCTCCTTCAGCAGATGAAGGTGAAAACAAACTCTGAACATACGTCATTCTGCTCACAACATCCAACTAAAGGAGTTAAGGAATTAATAAATTTACAGAACTATATCGAGATATACATTCAAACAGATATTAATGTGGGTCATACGGTGCAACGCCAAAACAACTTCCAACCATAACAGACCACAAAAAACCCAAAATAACTACACATTAATAAACATATCTGTAATTTACTACAATGAGAGTATCTGGGAAACTGTCCTGAGTCATTGTAGTAGAAGATAAAACATGATTTCTTTTTTCTCACAAAAATAAGTGAAGACTTTGACCTGCTGGTGGCGCTACAAGAAAAGTCAGTGGATTCGTCTTCTGGGTGTCAAATGTCACGATGATTCATCAAAGCAACGTCGCTAAAGTGGCTAAAAAACACAAACATAAAAACTGATATAATGTTTTTAAATAACGTCCAGATACAAAGACTATTCTGTTGTGATAACTGATATATATATATATACAGTATGTTTATGTATTGTAAAAGTTGTAAAAGGTTTGTTAACATATTAATTTATTTATATACTCTTATGTTGCAAGTCAAAAGTCAGGACTTCAACCATGGATGTATAAAGATAACTGGATACAGGAAGAGCACCAGGCTTTGAAGCCAATTTAACATAGCGGCCAAACCGTGTAATTACAACGTCACGTGATGCACACTGGTCCAAAAAGACTTTTTCCCATAGACTTACATTGTGAAAGAGACGTTTTCTGAGCGTCACAACCCCCGCGAAATGACTTGTCTCACTATCAGAATTTGATCCACTTGGTCCGATCACATTTCAAAAGCCTTGAAGAGCCGCATGATTGAATTGTTTTATCTCCATTCAAGTTAGCCGGAGAGCTAAACCGGAAGTAGCCGACTCGACCGGAGAAAGTCACTACTGCGCTCGCTCTGTGGGCCGCACAATGCGGAAGTTGTTGAACTTTTTTGGCTTCATGCGCTACTGAGCAACTTTCATAGGAATGAATGAGGCCCTCCGACGCTTTATCGAGTTCTCTTCATACATCCATGACTTTAACCTGCTCTGAACGATTCGATTGTGACGTCAGCTCATCACACGCGTTCATAAACGGCCATCCGTTCAGTAGCCTTGGTTGCTAAGGTTGTTGCTAAGGTTTTTCCATGTGTTGTTCATGTTGTCCGCTCTCATATATCGGCTCCAACATGTACGGATGTATTTGAGAAGTTGACATTTCGAGTAAAGAACAAGAAAAAGTAGTGAATTCCTGCCACTATAGTTTGTTTCTGGGTTTGTCGACACAGCTTCCTGAAGCTGACCAATCAGAACAGAGTAGGCTCATCAGGAGGCGGGCCTTAAAGAAACAGGAGCTAAAACAGGTTTTAAACTGTAAATCATGCAAAAATATTCCAGTAGAGCCTCAGATTAAAAACACAGAGCTGGAAATGTTCATGATGTTCCTCTTTAATTAACTTAGACTGTCGGCTGTGACCATCACACTGATTGTTAAGCACCGTTGAAAAACTACTCTTGTTGTATTTATTACAGGCAAACCGCTGTTTATGTTGCTGTAAACACAGAGCTCATCACCCGCTGTGCAGCAGAGGATGTTTCCCCTCAGAAAAACCCACCAGAGTGTTCAGAGCAGCAGATGTACAAGCTGTGATCAAGCAGATGAAACAGTCGCAGAAATCAGCAACAGAAACAGAACTGACATTTACTTGTGTAAAAAAAAAAAAAAAAAAAGATTGTAAATGATAGATTTGATGTTTTTATTATTACTGATTTGAAAAACAGTCAAGTCTGCACTAGATATGGGTTGCTATGGTAACAGGTATGGTTTCTCTGTGGAGATTATAATCTTTGAACAACGCCACGGAGTAAATCATCCTCCGAAACAGAGACAATCTTTGCAGCGAGGAGATTAAGACATTAAATCCATTTTCTATGTGGAATTTAGAGCAAATGTTGATGTTGTGTTTATTCTAATGAGACATTTTGTCTCTCTGTGTCTGTTCACAGGATTTTCCTTTTACATTTTTGGACAGATGTTGTTTCTATTTACATCTAATAATAACAATAAAAAGCAACAGAAAAAACAAACACAACCACATACAGACAGATTTACCCAAACTCAATAAGCGAATAAGGTAAAAATACATTTTCAGAAGCAATAAATATATAAATAAATAAAATTAAATATTTAAAAGAGGTTATTCAAAAAGCCTTTTTAAAGAAATGTGTTTTCAGGAGCGACTTAAAAGAAGATGCTGATTCTGCAAGTCTGAGTTCAGGCTTTAGTCTTGTTCCTGTCTGAGGACGTCAGACTGTGTTCAGGTTGGTAAAAAAACAGTAATTCAGAAATAAAGTCCAGAGCCATGAAGAGTTTTTAAAGTAGAATCTGTAGTAAACTGGCAGCTGACGTAGAGACATTAAGAGGTTTTTGTTTTGTATTCTGGCTGCTGCATTCTGTACAGTTATATTTTTATATTTTACTCTATTATATATATTATGTTTGTTTTTTGTTGATGTGTAAAAATGAATAAAAGACACAATTATCAAGATCTCTGTAAAAACTCAGACATGACATCATGTTTTAATGAAAGCTTAGGCCTATTTGCTTTTAGCAAAACCTAAGCTAACTACTAAGTAAACTACAATTTGCATCCAGATAAAAACATGATTAGTGAAGAATATAACTACAATCTACAATCATTTATCCAGAGGACTGTCTTCAAAACGTAGAAATGTTAACAAAATTGAAAACCTATTTGTTATTTTCCTTGTTTAGAGCCTAAAATTGACATTTTAAATGAACTTGGTCTTTCAAATAAATACTATTTGACTCAGTGTAAAATATAAATCAATACAAACAAATGTTTTTGATTATGTAAATTACAAAATCTGTAGATACCTCAGATCAAAATGACTCCTGAAGGCATCTTCCCCCCATTTTACCCCCAACTCTCAGTCCTCTCATCGATTAATTCCATTATTGGTTATTATGCACACTTTGCTCTGCAGAGTTTATTTATTTATTTATAGACGTGACCTCAGCTCTGTCCACGTCTCATCGTTTCTGTGACTGTAAAAAAAAACAAAAAAAAAACAAAACGCCACCAGCTCCACAGACACCAGCAGAGGAAACCACGGGCAGGTTTTGCGCATGGTCAGTTTCACCCCGGTCCCTCTCTCCCCTCTCCTCTCTCTCTCCCTCTCTCTCTCTCTCTCTCTCTCTCTCTCTCTGCCTCCTCCTCTCACATCATCCAGCAGCATCCATCTCTCCGGATGTCCACAGCCGTCTGATCACCGCCTGGTCGCGGCATCAGCAGCAGGTAAGACCCCCGCTGTCATCCCGATCGCTTCTCCCCGGCCGACTCTCCGCGTCCCTTCATCGGTGTCCCCGCAGATGATCGATGCTATCGGCGGTGTTTATTCGGGATTCAGCGCGGGGTGGATGCTGCCTGCTTGGATACGGAATCACTGAATCCATCCCCGGTGTTTTCCCTCCGGAGGAATCGGCACTTATGTCGCTGGGTTGCATATTTTTTCTTCCCCCCATCTGAATAAGATCATCTTTGACTCGGACTCTGCCTCCTCTTTTATCCCGCGTTATCTGCAGTCAGGTCGGGATAATGAATAACGTGTCTGTCGGTGTGGCGCTTATCTGCTCCGGCTCATCCTGATATTATCTCTCTCCTACACACACACACACACACACACACACACACACACACACACAGAAGGAGTGTAGTGGTCCAGGTTTTGGCAGTTTGGCGCATCCTAAGGTCACGGTGATGCACAGCGCTGTGCACATCAGAGTGTGAATGACACCTTGCTCATGGGCACTCAGGCTCCCAGCGGGGCCACCAGGGCTGTGGATGTGATGATAAATGGTAACTGTGTCAGTGGGCTACTTTAGCCTGGAGCAACCGGCTGTGGAAACAGTAAATTGTGGTGTTTTATGGGGAGTAGAAATGCAGAATTTAAAGGGGAAAAGGCAGATTTTAAAGGGGGGAATTGTACCTCAGGCTTGGGAAATGATATGTGAAAGACAATTTGTGTAAAGAGGATAGTATATATGGCCTTGTAATGTAGACTACAGCTAACATTGGTGGCATGATGTGTATAGGTCTGTAATCATGTGGAGGTGCTCTGTTGTTGTTTGTTGGTGCTGTGACATCTATCTATCTATCTATCTATCTATCTATCTATCTATCTATCTATCTATCTAGCTTAAACCACACAGACTGTGAGTTTATTCTCTGTAGAATAACTGGGGACATTAAAAAATAAATAAATGAATGCAGGTTTTTATACCAGGTGGAACCGATATGTCACAGTTGTCTCACTGTTATCTTCGTTTTTACGCACCTTGCCCTTTCTACACCTGTCCAGTGTGTAGTGTGTGTGTGTGTGTCATAGGCTACTTTTGCAGACAAATTGCAGACTAAAGGCTAAATAAGAGTTAAATGAAGATGGTTTGTCCAAATGGGGACAAAAGACGTGTCCCCAGTTGGGAAAAAGCTGATTTTTGGGTCAGTAGTTATAAGGTAAGGGTAAGTCTGCAGGAAATGAAGTCTATGTAATGTCACCAAAAGTGACCTAAGTAAACGTGTGTGTGTGTGTGTGTGTGTGTGTGCGCGCGCGCGTGAGGGGAGGTGAGGTGGTGTTACAGACTATTTAGGATCTGATTTTAACTCTCCATTTGGGCTCAACAGGGAGTGACGGAGACAATAGCGCTGAGAGGAGGAAAAAAATGGAAATAAATAACTACCAAGGTGAGATGACTGTGATTCAGATGATTTGTCAGTGTGTGTGTGTGTGTGTGTGTGTGTGTGTGTGTGTGTGTGATGGATTAATAGCCTGCTGGTCTGGCCGGTTCTCTGGGGAAACAGGCTTTTCTGCTGCAGAATTGCTTGATTTTGGACAATTTAGGAGGTTATTTTGTCGGGATAGAAAATCCTATAATAAAAGGATGGAACGTCCCCCATAAGTAATAGACCATATAAGGGTATTTAACTATAAAATAAGGCTACAGGTCACTAATGTGTAGATTTAATGCCCAGAATATGAATAATGTAAGAATGATACTCTAAATATACCATGAAATTACCCACTATTGATCTGCCTATATGTCCCTACAGGATTACTGTGAGCTAGATTTTCGTTTTAAATTGTTAAAAGCCAGCGTTCAGCAATTAGATTCAACTAAGTGTTCAGTTTTTTACTGCAGGGCCACCATTTCACAGGCGTGGTGAAAACACAGGCTTGTATTTTTCCAATATTTAGTTTTTTATTTCTATTAATTAATTTAAGAAGATAATTGGCAGATGAAACTGTTTCTTTTAGGACTGTATCCAACAGCAACGGTTATTTTTCTCATTAGTAAGTGAGGAACAACAGAATTAGAGCAACTTATATTAATACAAATTTGGCTAAAATTACTCATAAATGAAAATGTTTCGCACTACAAGACTACAGATGTAATAGATTTAATATCTAGGGGAGACCAGGGACGGTTGTAACACCTTGAATATCTCCAGAAACAAGCTACAGTGATTACACTCACTCTGCACATGCTCAGATTGTCTTCCTGCTTACAAAAAAGGAGCCACATATGAAACTCACAGAAAAAGTTACCAGCAAAAGTGTGTTTTTTGAGGTAAAAATTTAACTTTTCTATCAAATTTATTTTTTGGATACTGTCCTGAGATCAAATGTCTAGTAATCCAAACATGTATTATTAGAAACACTGTTTTGTAAGCTAAAAGTAGAATTGGCTAACATGTGTCAAACTAGCAGTCAAGATAATTCAGTTGAGGTGAAAACATAACTGGTGATACTGGGACGGTTGTAACACCTTGTTACAACTGTCCCTGAACCAAATTTCAAATATTTTAAAAACCTCAAGGCCTACATAAACTAACTAACTAGCTAGCTAGTTAGCTAGCTAGATAAATAATCTATGATAATGATAATCAGTTGCATAATAGTCCGTGGAAACATTGTTTGCTTACAGCGTGCCGAATATCAAGAGGAAGACAGACAGGGGAGTCCCACTTCCTTTGCTGGGGACGGCTTCAGATGAAATAAAACAGGGCAAATCAGTCACAGCAGTGGCCAAATCATATGGCATTTGCCATGTGACCCTGTACCGTTTTCACAAGAAGAGGCAGAGCCTGGAGTGCCAGGGATCCAAATCACTTCCCAGATTAGGGTACTGGACCCCCAAGAAGGTTTTCTCCACAGAGCATGAAATCCGTCTGAGAAACTACCTGACAGAGGCAGCTGATTTGTATTATGGGTTGAGCCCAAAGGTGGTAAGCTACATATAAAGCTAGAGAAAGCCTAGGCTATATGTAGATTTATTAAGTATTCAACCAATTTTTAACTTTTATATTAATAACTTTTTCATTTTGAGTATTTGATTGATTCATTTTATATATTTTAGACATGTTACAACCGTCCCTGCCATGTGTTACAACTGTCCTTGGTCCTTGGTGTACCAACTGTATTTAAATCAATTTTGCAAGCTGTACATATTTCATAAAACCATTTAAATACATTATTTCAGTAGCTGACACGTTTGAAGTTTATAACATATCAAATGGACTATTCCAGTGTAAATGGATTTTGATTTACTGGGAAAATTGTAAAAAGTGTTACAACTGTCCCTGGTCTCCCCTACTGATATTTGATTTGTGAAAAACAACAAACATGTTTATGTAAACTATGAAAGTGAAAAGTTCAGCTTTCTTGCCGGAGGGCCTCTGATTGACTGATCATATATCCATATTTTTTAATAATAAATTTTAAATAAATTCTTTTTTTAGTGAGAATAATGCCGAGTGGAGGGGTTGTGAAGACATGAGCACATCCAACAGATTTCGATGGAGTCCTCTTTCAACGCCGTAGAGCTCCGGGAGCTGCGGGGCGGTAGAGGCGTTTCTCCGACGCCGGTCACAGCGCCCTGGACAGCGGCCACAGCGGGGAGCGCCGCCCGGGGCTTTGAGAACGCCTCCTACCAGCAGGACGAGGAGCAAAACCAGCAGCAGCAGCAAGCAGGAGTGACGAGCTGTCCTCCTTCAACTTCAGGCAACAGCAAGGTCGGTGGCAGAAGTTAGTTTCACTCTGGTAGTCTGTTTGGTCATTTGATCGCAAAGTTGTCCGTCAGCGCCATTTATTTGTGACCTCAGCGCAAGTTTTTTTTTCCCCACCTGTATTCTGCGAAGACTAATCTAATCCCGAATCTGCCTCCGATTGGCTCTGACCCTGATAGTAACCTAACCAATGAAGGCAATTAACACCAGCCAATCAGAGGCAGAGTAGGGCGGCCCTCAGCAGCCCGTATGTTACTCTGTGATTTGGTCACATAACGCTATTTGCTAAAGCTAATGTTCTTATTTTTACCTGTTATCCAGCAGCGAGTTGTGTCTTCAGAGGTATTTTTGTGATCCAACAGATGTCTGCTATCTTCCCGGAATAATTAAATATCATTGCATTAATTTTTTTATATGGAAAATAGCTCCAGTCAACATTCAGTTCATTGCCTGTGGGTGTCCAAACAGAAAACAAGAGACGCAACACTAAATGCCTCCTGAGTGCTTCATAATTAATTATTACCTACATTATTATTGCGTTGAGCCATAATAACACGTTTAATGGACGGGGCTAATGGTAATTTATGCTTGGCCGCAGTACATTACAGAAATGTCACATTTTTTTATTGTGACCAACTTTTTATTGCTTTTTCCCATATTATTTGGTTTGGTGAGGCTACAGGGCATGAATATAATACAAAAAATTTAGACTCATGAATCAGAAACACAGACGAGATGTATCCACATATCTATTCAGGGTTTCTACATTATCAAAATAACAGAACAAACAAAAGCAGCTCGTACTGCTTCGCTGCAAAGAGATTTTTTTAATAATTGCGAGAGATATTTTCTGCTGCTGTCAACACTTACAGAGGCTGCTTTACCTCTTCATACACTAACATAACAAAAACCATCATTACAAGAGTTACCATAATCACAAACTAAGAAAACTTGGCTGCAAATTAAAAAAAAACAAACACATCTCTCAGTCCAAAATCCTAAACATTAGTTTACACTGAATCCAAAGTTAAACAAAGCCTGCTGGGCAGGATAAACAGGACAGAGCCGGACTGCTCCCGAGCTCTCAAACCCCATCGATTGAAGACTTTACAACCAAAGAGGACACATGACAGGTTACACAGTGATGTCAGTACGTGTCAAAAGAGGCCGTTGAAGAGTGTGGTTACACAATGAGAGATTAACTGCTCTGAAAAAAGGCAATACCTGTGACAAAAACATTAGCAGCGTAACAACATAATATACATAATATAAAGACATTAGTCTTTAATGTTAGGTTATCAAAATGATGCCAGATATTAAATGAACCTCTGGTACGCCTTTTCCTTCTCAAATTGTCATGTTTAACTTATAAATTGAAGTTGTTTTTTGTCATAAATGATCCCAAAAATACTGTTAACAAAGAAATCTTTTTCAAAAGAGGTTGAATTGCATGTTTTTTTATGTGTTCGTGGCAGCCAGAGTGCCGGCCTGATGTTTACTTACTTACATTATTTAAAACGTGACTCAGATGTTGACAATGAAAGACTGCAGGTTTCACGTTTTCTTCATCTTTTTGTGTTTGTTCTTATTTTGTTTTTCTCTTTAAATTCTCCATGAATATTGTTTTTATTCTGGCTCATGTGTTGCTCTCTTTTCATTCTGTTTTATCTTCCTCTTTGCCTTCTTTTACTTTTTGCTCTTTGTCTACTGCTGCTTTCTTTCTTTCTTTCTTTCTTTCTTTTACTTTCTTCCCAGCAGCAGCATCAGGAGCTCTCCCCGCGGTCGTACGATGAGGAGGAAGGAGGAGGAGGAGGAGGAGGAGGAGGCCAGGAGGACGGCCAGGACTTCACCGAGTTCAACCCTGCTGACGACCACTCGGCAGATTATGGCTTCATCTTCGCTCTGGTGTTCCTGGTGAGCGGGATCGTCCTGGTGGTCATCGCCTACACCATCCCCAGAGAGGCCAAAGTTGACCCGGACTCCGTGTCGGCCCGCCAGATGGAGAAGCTGGAGATGTACTACGCCCAGCTGGGCTCCCACCTGGACAAGTGCATCATCGCAGGCCTGGGCTTGCTGACTCTGGGTGGGATGTTTCTGTCTGTGCTGCTCATGGTGTCCATCTGTCGGGGAGAAATGTATCGGCGCAGGGCGGCGTTTGTACGTCCCAAGAGGACTTACGGCTCCATCAACTTGAGGATGAAGCAGCTGGCGACTGGAGAGGCAGTGGGAGGTGAGGGCGGGGACGGGGGTGAGGAGTTTTTGGTAGAACGTGCAGACACGCGGAATAACGTACAGCCAGGGTCTAGGCGGGACTCCAAATCAGAACCAGGACCAAGCAGGCATCCTCCTGCTGCTTCGTCATCTTCTTCTTCCTCAGCTGCTGCACATGGAGTCAACTAGCTGTCCTTTACTTTCACTCTGCAACTGTTTTGCCTTCCTCTGAGGTGAGCTGAATACAAATGGGGATGCAGAATGGTGCAGGTCACCATTTGTGCTGACAGGAGAAGCACATCTTGAGCACAAGGCTCTCCGCTGGAGCGACCAAGATTTAACCCAGAATTTTGGGATGAAGGTAAACCATATTTATTCTGACCAATCACAAAGGATGTGTGACTTAACAAAAGAGGGCTTGATCCGGTAGAAGATGTGAGGTAAGCCTATGGCAGTGTGGATAAGAGCACATTTGGAGATGAATAGTTGTATATCAAAGATTAGAGTTCCAGTATTCAATCGTAGTACGTTAATCAGAGACTGAGTTTTACAATGAAAAGCACATTGTGTCCTCCAGCTCTGGAGGTGGATTGCACCGCAGAAAGCAAAGATTAACACTTAATTTATGAAGTCCAGTGTTGATACTCAACTATCAGGTGAACAAAAGGTGTTCAACTTTTAAACCTAGCCATATTACAAACCATAATCACAAGATTAACCTTAACACAGACGTTAAATATCTGACTTTTCATGCTGCTGCGAGTATCATTGGAAATCTAGTTGATATTGCAGTCATTGGATAGAAAACGGAGTGTCATTATTGGACTGTCTAGATAAAGTGTGATGGAAAGTGTGATGTTAGCTCTCACACACATAAACAGAGGCAACTTTTTTTTTTTTTTGAGAGTAATATTTCACTCTGGTGTGACATTGACTTTCACCACCAGCATCAGCAATAAGCAGACGCAACAGTGTAGAAGATACAGCATGAAACAACCTTAAAACCATTCACCAGCCGCCTTCAGCAACCAGCAGGAAACAAAGGACGTTCAATTTAAACCTGCATTAAGCTGTATTTTTTTGATTTAGTACAATGACTGTGTGTAATGTAAAAAAACAACATGAAACTCTGCAGCTCTACTACTTTAGTTGCTTTTAGTATCTTGTTTTGGTTCTTTAGCTGCACACAGACTGTACGGCTCACAGCTCTAATCAACTTCTCCGTATGAAACCATCTAGAGGTGTTGATTAAAGCTGGATATGTTTTCATTATATCATGACTTTTCCCCCTAATATTATGACTTTAATCTTGAAGTTTTATTACTTTTCTTTCTTGAGATATTAAAACTTGTTCTCGCAATAATATGACAATCTTGAGAAATTATTACTTTCTTTTCAAAATGTTCTGACTTTTTCTTGTAAAATTATGACTTAATTTAAGTTTTTCTCATAATATTCTCACTTTAATCTTGAAATCTCCCTTTTTTGTCTCCTAACAGTGGCCCTAATAATCACCTGAAGCAAATGCGTGACTAGTAACCAGAGAAAGATGGATGAATCGGCTGGTACAAAACATTATGTGTTAATGTAAAGAAACAAGAACATATCACCCAATATATTTAAGTAGTTAAATATTGATATTCATATCAGCCTCAAAAACCCAGAATCAGTTGGTCTATGTAACTATAAATACACTGTATAAAAACAAATACAGATGTTCACTGTGTGGTCGACTGAACATACTGCACTGTCACAGTGAGCAATATTCCTCTTCACATTCACCGAGCAGTACTGACAAGTCCCTTTAAAGAGAAAGTAACAAATTTATGACCATGAAATTGCTAGATTTGTCAATAGGCTCTGTTTTTTTTTTGCAAATAAAGCTGCAGAAGTGGCCTAAAAAGTCACTAAATCTAGCGGGAAAGTTGCTAAGTTGTTTTTGGAGTCTTTATGTCCCCTTAAGGTGAAAAATTTGCTTAATGCAGCTTTAATATTTGACATTTAAAAACACTGGTTGTCTTCTCTGAAATGACCTGCTGTGAATACAAAAGCAGAATCAGCTTTAATTCAGTAACAAGGACAAAGGCGATATGATAATAGACACCATTTCTAAGACAGTGCAATAAGATATGTAGTCGAGAGAGGTAGGAGGGAATGATAAGAGGAGGGAGACGGAGAGGTACAGAAGTGAAATGAGTCACTGTTGAGAGCGTGACACACATTACCCAGAAAGCATTGCATCAGCTGTCCAAGAGCCCTTCTACTCTCTTACCTGATTTGATGTTGTTACTCAGTAATAATTTTTGTCCTCTACTTGACGTTGTTTTGTAAGCCTTTGTGTTTTATCCCTCACCGACCGCCATAAGGGATGAGAACAATTTTGTCACTGCGTCTTCGTCGCAAATCAATTTTATCACAGTGGAAACTAGAAAGTAAAAAGTGACTGTGTTTCCATCACTGGAATGTCTCTACCGGGGTAAATTGATTTTCGAGCATCAGAACAGAGTAATTTATTTGGAATTACACGTGTTTGAAGGTGATCTCAGACAGCTGGAACAGACGTGTGATTCTGCAAGGGACAAAACTTGAAAAGAAAATCTGTGAAGTGAAGGCGTGAAAGTCAACTCATCAAACAGTTTCTCTCCCAACAGAGTTAATTAACGTTTTCACTGCTGGTGGCTGAAGGTCTATAAATACCATCACGAAATGTTGCTTTAACACGTCACATATCCAGTGTCTCATGCTGCATCACCCTAAAACTGTTGCGTCATGATTATTAATCAGCATTTTCTGCTTGCATCACTTTCCACAGTATAAGAGAGTGGATCTTTGTATCATGATGCAAGTAAATATCCACTATCAGCAGCTCCTGCTCCCAAACTTGAAAATACATATGAATGATGATATTTATACAACATTTAAAGCTTCTGAGTGTTTAGTGGATCATAACACATGTAGCCCATGCTACATGCTAGTTGCTGGTGTTAAAAGCTTCAGTGACTTCCTGGTTTTATTTAATTGAAAGATGAAATTAACCTTTACAGCCTGAGCAATTATTATAACCAGATATTCCCTAAAATCCATAAAAAACTAATTCAGAACTGGGCATAAAATAACAAACATCAAGGTGTCTTCTGAGTCTTTTTTTCTATCCGACTGCAGCTCTTAAGTCTGGAGAAGAAGCTGGTTTTGACTGGAATGAACCTTTAATGACACAGCGCCTACTTATTTGTATTATATGTAAACAGATATTATTTATGTCATGTAAGGATACAATATGCCTTAATGAGTAAACACAAACACTGTAAATTGTGTATACGTAAATATTATTATACTAATGTATTAAGGTCTGTATAGTGAGCCAATTAGCCAAGGGAAATGTAGCTACACACACACACAAATGTCCCCATAATTCACATTGTCCTCATAAGTCAGGGGCTGGTTTCACAAAGATATTTCAGACTGGTCTGTACTTTTTTTTTTAAAGCCTGACTTAATTTTTTTAAGTTTAATTCTTCTAGATGGGAAACATTTCCTGCTGCTGTGAACAAAGCTGAACCGATCGACATGGTTGCTCGGTTAGCTAAAGTTTCTTTAGTCTCAATTTACCAAGAACTCAAGGCTTTGTGCAACGGATGAATTACTATCTGAAGTCTATTAGTTTAGTCTAAATCTAGTCAAAATCTATCTTTGTGAAACCAGACCCAGGTTGTAGCTTGTCAGGACATCTTGAGCCTAGTTTAATAAACATACAGTACTGGCATACTAAAAAAATTTCCCTATAAGTCACTCGTCCTCACAAGTCTGTGGCTATATACAGTACTTGGACATTTAGAGTCTAACTTTATACACATACACTGACTTACTAAACTAATGTCCTCCTCGCAAGTCAGTTTGGGGCTACATACTTGTGAGGACACCTTGAGTTTAGTTTAATACACTGGCATATTAAAAAAAAGTCCCCATAAGTCACTTGTCCTCACAAGTCTGTGGCTATGTACAGTACTTGTGAGGACATCTCAAGTCTAACTTTATACACATACACTGACTTACTAAACTAATGTCATCCTTACAAGTCAGTTTGGGGCTACATACTTGTGAGGACACCTCGAGTCTAGTTTAATACACTGGCATATTAAAAATGTCCCCATAAGTCAATCGTCCCCACAAGTCTGTGGCTATGTACAGTACTTGTGAGGACATCTAAAGTCTTACTTTATACACATAAACTGGCACACAAATCAAAAGTTGTGTATGAAAATATGTACCACGTTTTTAATTCACAGTACAAATAAACTGTAAATATTACATGTAGACATGTCGGATGTAGAGGACCAGCAAAGCTAATGCTCAGAAACCAAAAACGTAACGCAGGTATGAAAAATTGGAAAACCTCGTCACAGTTGGCCGGATTTCTTTCTGTTAGCAGCTTAGTAACCTCAGCAGCAATTTAACAACAGCTTGATCAAAACAAACAAAACACAACTTGGTCATAAGAAGTTGAGCAATATGAGCAGCTGAAGAATTTAGCTTCAATACTGAACATTCATACTAATCAAATAACAGCTGATAGAAAAACATTAGCGTTTAATGGTTAGTAGATATTAGCGCTGCAGCTAACAATGATGTACAATTAATCTGCAGATGATTTTCTCAATTAATCATTTTGTCAAAGTGTTAGAAAATTGTGAAACTAAACAATTATAATTTCAAACATCCCAAGGTGATGTATTCAAAGTGCTTGTTGTGTTCAAGAACAGTCAAAAAATACTATCCAATATAACAAAGAAAACCTCCCATACAAGAAGCTGGCAAATATTTAACATTTTTGCTTGATAAATGACGAAAACAATAAATGAACTATCCAGTGAGTTGACAATTAATACACATTTTCTGTCTATTGACTAATCAATCTACTAACCGCTGCAGCTCTAGCATACATACAACAGATAAAATGCTAACTGTTAATGATGTTAATGAAAACTGATTTTTAAAAAGAAAACTAGCGCACAAAGCTTCCCAAAATGTTCTGCTGGATATTATGAAATAATTCAATTTCATCATTAATTAATTTACTTGGTGATCATGTATAAAAACAACTGACGATAGTTCTGTCCTTTAAAAGTACTAAAAACATACTAAGGAACAAAAGTGCTTCTTATTGATCAGAACTGTTTTATAATCTCTGTTGCAGCAGGTTAAACTGGTGATTTTAGACACAGTCACAGGTTCAATCCCTGCTACAGTCTCTGCTGACGTGTCCTTGAGCAAAACACTCGTCTCTGGCTGCTTTTAGTGGAACACATGCATTCATGTGAGAGGGTTTCAGTGGGATTGGTGCTGGATACAAAAATCAATTAAATTACAATACAAGGAGTTCCTGCATACGAGAAACAAAGCTCCATTTAATTTTATTAGCAATGTTTCAATCAACTGCAGGTTTTCCTCAGTCAAATATCCACAGGAGGGATGTATATAGCAAAACGAGCAGTTACATAATCATTTAATCGTATTTGTATGTGTCAAGATATCCTTATCACAAAGGAAATAAAAAAAAAAACATTAATATGAATTCGAGTGTGACTGAAGGAGTCAAACTGTTAATCAAAGATAATGGATCTTAAACGCTACATCAGCTTTATGTTTGAATGTGTAAAGCTGTGGTCACACTACATAGTGATTTATTGCAGGGCTGGTTGGTGAACTGCTGTAGCTCGTGAGCTAACCGCTAACTTGCTAGCCTAGTTAGTCACAATAGCTCTGTATTTTCTCTAAACTGTCATGTTTACTTCCCTTGGCGTTTAGTTCACCATTACACTCCATTTTGTTCAGTAAAAAGTTATTGAAGCGGGAAAACTAACTAACCAACTTGCTAATGGTCAGTTAGCAAGTATGTTAGCTTAGCACTTATTTGTGCCATTGATGCCTGTCTCATGACTGTCTGGTCTTTTCAGAAACCGTTTTTTCTCTGATAGAGGAGGTTAAATAACATTGAATGACAACACACAGCTAATAAGCCACGATAACTTCCTCTATTTTGGACTCTCTGGCTCCTCTCAAAGGTCAGCAATGTCAAAACAGCTTGCTATCGGTCAACGGCACAAATTTGTGGATCAAAGTTAATAAAAATTGAACTTGACGTACATGTCATGTCACCCAGTGCGGCGGTGTGGCTCCTTGATGTGTTTTTAATAGTTTAGATAGACAATAGACAACAACGGAGCTCTACAGCACAGAGGAATAAGATATACAGACAATAATTGTTAGTTGGATTAATTAATTGTTGGTTTTGGTCTTTTAATGGGATTTGTTTTCAGTAGTAAAATATAGAACCAGATCTGTCATTTAATAGTACAATAAAACCATTCAGACACATTCAGAGATTCCTATATGGAGAGACATGATTTTATCAGATATTAAGTTTTAAGATAGTTTTAAGATAATCAGGACTGAAACTAACTAACAACTAAATATTGACTATTTTCTCAATTAATCAATTAGTTGTTTTGTCTCAATCAACAGTCCACATCCCGAAGATATTCAGTTTACTGTCATAGAGGACAAAAGAAACCAGAAAATATTCACATTTCAGAAGAATCAGAGAATTTTGGCATTTTTTCTTGAAAAATAACTCAAAACGACTTATCAATCATCAAAATAGTTGCTGATTATATTTTTGTCGATCAACTAATCAATTAATCAACTAATTGTTGCAGCACTACTCCTATCAATCAACTTGTAGATCAACGGCATACAACAAAAAGTAAAGAGTAGAAAGATCAAACCCTCTGTGATTTAGGAGAGACATGTTTGGGAAAAGGAACAGAAATCAGAGGTTATCAGGCAGACGAGTTTCTGTCTGCGAGTGAAGTAAAGTGAGTTAAAGAGAAGAGAAGATGCGAGGGAGTCGATAGGATGCAGCGGAGTCCCTGGATGACGTGAGGTGATTGTTGAAGAGATGGATTTTCAGCTCGCGGGGGAAGACGGGGAGTGACTCTGCATGAAGTTAAATACTTTGAATGACACATTCAGGTTTCCCACTCGCCTGTAGGAGGCCGGAGTTAAAAGACAAGAATAAACAGACACAACTCAGCTTAAAAGGTTTTAATGAGCTTGAAAAAGTCCTCTAACGCTGATTCTTGTCGAGAGTCGTTGAGTGTTGAGAGATTAGGGCTGCAGGTCCTCATTAGTGGGGGGAAACAACACAGGAGGGAATGATTGTTCTTCTTGGATAGAATCAGGTCAGGAAGAAGCAGAAAGACTGTAGATTGCTTTTGTGGAAAAACTCTGCACCTCTGTAAATGTTTGACGAGAGTCAAGTAAGATACAATATCTGGGTTCAAGCATCACAGAATATTCTCTGTTAAACATTGGATCATATAGACCCAATTTATACTTTTTAAATTATTTCTTGTTTTCCCCTAATGGGTCTGGAAAATGTAATCTAGAAAAACTGCACATTTCAAACACAGAGGCAACTTTATATGCTCTAAATACGACAAAAAAACGCATCAGAACATCATCTCTATTATTTAATGTCAGTGATTTATGCATGTTAGCAACATGCTAAAGAACAAATCCTATTAAAAAAAAATCTTCAAAACCAATTGTGAAAGGAAAAGGTGGAAAAAAGAAGACTTTATAAAGTAAAGATTTAAGAGTTGGTTCAAACAAAATACACAAAAACATTTTCAGCTATTAGAGTTATAATGTAGCCTACAGATAGTTTTGGTTTTATTTGCCAAGGTGTTGAGATATCTGCCTCTGGTAGCCCAGTACAATGAAGGTGAATACAATTTTATTTCTGGTGCTCAAAACAATAAAAAACAACATTTTAAAAGATAAAAACTTGTCTTTCCAGAAACAATCTCCCCATAATCAACTGTCAGCAGTTTTTAAAGAGACACTTTCCAAATTAGAAAGTAGAAATGTGCCCGTTAAAATGAAATGTTTCCGTTACTGCCATTACCGTGATTATCACCATTTTCAGAGGGCACCATGAACACAGTGAGCACACACACACACACACACACACACACACACACACACACACCACAAGAGAAAACATCTTTTTATTGGTCAAAAAGAGACACAGCAGCACCAGAGAACCAGACTGCTGCTCCTCCTCCATCAAGCTGAGCTACTCGGGTCATGACTTGTGATGTTAACATCAGCTGGTCGACCAGCTGAAGTGCAGCTACTTTATGAGTACAAGTCCTCAACAATGTGCAGGATTTTTTGCTTCTTTCACTTCTATTAACAGCCGTTATAAATAAGAACAAGAGAGAGTTGACTGAAATCTGCTTTAAATTCACCGTCTCCTTAAATAACCTGCTTTTGTTTTGTAGTGTTTTTGCAGGATACAGAAATACACGTTTCACTGTTCAGTTTGTTCGGTTTGATTAAATCCAAGGTGATCATGGTGTAGTAATGTAGTAACTGAATTTACTATATAGCAGCATGTCAGAAGAGTTGGATGATTATCATGATAATACTGTTAATTGTGATATTTTCATCCAGCTCATCATTAGTAGAAAGTTAAAACTGTTCACAGCGACGTCTGTGGATGAAAGAAACAGAGAGAGACATGTTTCATTATATTGCGGAAGAGGCAGAAATCTTACAGCAATAAATTACTGTGCATGAACTGACCATTTAAACTAAATGTTAAACTTTTAATGAGTTTAAGAGCTTGTTGAGATTGTTCTGAGCCATCACACACACACATCTCCTCCTGAAGGTCTGCGTCGTGTGTTACTGATGATGTGATGTGCTTGCATTTATTTCCTGCGTCAGTGTGAAGGTGAACTGTT
Source organism: Thunnus maccoyii (assembly GCF_910596095.1). Lineage (NCBI taxonomy): Eukaryota > Metazoa > Chordata > Actinopteri > Scombriformes > Scombridae > Thunnus > Thunnus maccoyii. The sequence goes on along the minus strand of NC_056535.1, from coordinate 32,739,948 downwards.
CACCTTATGAATATGTAACTGGTATCAGTATAGAAAGACAGCAGCGAGAGAAAAAGGTGAGAGGGAAAAGAAAGGAAAGCGAGTGGGAGAAAGTTTTTGCAGAGAGTTTCTAAAGCAGACAGGATCAACAACAAAGAATAAATAAATACAGGAATGGATCAGAGGAGGGACATACGACCACCTGAAAAAAAGCAAAACCATGTTTCTGTTCTTCTGTGACGCGTCTGAATGTCAAGACCGAACATGAGCACCTTGACCAAAGACACCGAGAAAATCAATCTTTATTCTGTCGGCAGCAAGATGACTCTGTTACCATAGAAATAGTCTATTTATATCACGGACCGTTGGTGGAGCAGCTCTCGGATGTCATGGAAAGTCCTTGTGAGGAGAAGACAGAGGAGACAATGTCATAACTCTTAAAAACCTCCGAATGTATCCCCGACGAGGGAAAAAGTAAAGACCTGAGGAGACTTTATGGGAATAAATTATACATTTTTAGCTCAAATCATCTGCAGGTGGAAGTTTAATTCACACCAGGCCGGAGATAAAAATGCTGCTGCGTAGTCAGAACTTTAACGGAGGCTGCAGGAAGTCACGAAGACAAAGAAATAACCTCGCTATGCTAATGATTAAAACTTAAGCATCTGATTTAGATTTTTGTTTATTTGTTTAATCCCAAAGCAGGTTAATAATGTAGTTTGAGCGGATTTTGGAATAAAAAAAAGGTTCACCTGAAGTTCATCATCTCTAAAAAGCATCATCTACAAGGGATTTTAGTAATTTAGTTTCATTTATGAGCGACCAACATTTATACAAAGAATCCCTAAATAAGAGAGCAAAGGTTCATGATATTCTGGCTTTGTAAGAAAGGACGTAGACGTCATTGTTCACATACTTAGGCTTTGTACTTTGTGTTCACATGTATAATTAAGAAGTACGTCCGCTACTGCAGTGGTTTCCAGCCTTTTATAGTTTGTTACCTTTTAAGGTAAAGCAGCGTTTATTCGTTCTCCTTCATCCCAGATAGTTTATGTTTATAATTTGTAAGCAAAAAATAATGTTCCCTTCTCAGATTGTTTTATTTGAGTTGTGTTTAGAGGCCTGAAGAGGTAAAACTATTCATTATTTCACTAAAAAATGTAGCAATTTGAGAAAAATCAGAGCAATAAAGATAATTTGTGTAGCAAGAATACAGTATGTTTTTAAAAACAACCTCTCAGATTCATCTCACAACTTGTTGGGAACCACTTTACAAGTGCAAATAAGGGCTGAATCTGCCTTTACAACACCAGAATATTTCAGATTTTGTCCAACATAAACATAACGTCACTTGAAGGCATTATTATATTGTTAATGTTAAGATCTGGGAGGGAAAGGTGCTGATGCAGACCACAAAACTTTCTGCCATAGTTGTCATTTGTTTAAAGTCTGCTGCAGATCTGATTTCACATCCTGATATAAAACCTCCACTTCTCATGAGCTCATAATTGCATCTCACATTTGCATATTTTTTAATTTAACCTGCATTAACAGATGTTCTGTCCATTAGTTTTCAGCAGAAACAAGCAGTGAACACAACACTGACAACATTTCATCACTTTTTCAATGTTGAACTTGTTAGGAAAACAGTTGTTTATTTCCACATCCAGCAGTTACGGAGCAACATTTGGAGTCGTGTTTCTGTCCACCTGGTGAATGTAAATCCAATATTCACTCTCTTTTAGCTTCTGTTTTTGCTCTCTATCAACTCCTGAGGGAAATATCTGTCTCTTTAGCTGCTAAATGCTCCACTATGTTCACCAGCTAGTCTTTTTAGAGCTTTTTCTCTGAAAACAGCAAAAACGATGAGCTGAAACTCACTGTAAACCTCCATAAAGCCAAGGAGATCTGCAGAGTCGCTGATAGTTCTCTGTAGGTTGATCAATACGAGCCACGACCGACACATTACACACTGACATTTGATACATGCTCCGAAGAATGCAGGATGGGCAAATTGCATCTGAACATGACGTTAAAAGCGAATACATCAGCGCTATAACTCACAATTCAATCTACAGTATATTTCTATTTTCCACAAGTTGAAAACAAATAATGAGAAAAAAAAAAAAAGTCTCCTTCTGCCTTTGGCTTCTTCATGCTACATGCAGGTTAAAGGTCAGAGGTCAGTTACAACACAGCGTTCCCGCAGCTGCTTAGAATTCAGTACTTTACTCAAGGACACTTCAGCAATGTTCAGGGTTTTGACCCTGAGCTCGGTCTCATTAATCACTACACATCCTGCTGCTTCAGAAAATATACAGAGAAGGTTGCCAGCGCTGTGAAAACAAGCTGCTGGTGAAAATGTAACCTTAACATAAGCAGATTTTTTTTATCAGCCACTAAAAAAGGAAAATAGAGGAAAAATAACACTTTAACACGCTCCTGTTTTTACTCAGCTTCAACAAAACCGCCCACTGAAAAACACCCAGACTGAGCTGGATGCTTCCCTTTATGTACAGTAAACAATATGCACAAATGTAACACACAGCAGTAGCATTTTACTCAGACTCAATGAATGTACAAAAAATCAATGCCGTTCTGCAGGCGGTGACGCGCCATCGCAGCAGTGTCACGCAAATATCACAATATCTGTCTGTTCACACATGAAAACGGTCACGTGATTTCAGCGCAGTCGCCTTGGAAACAATATTGTATAAACATTCCTGCTCTGTTTTTTTTGTTTGTTTTTTTTAATCCTGTCTTCAACGTACAGAGTTAATAGATGTATAGTTAAAGCGATATTTCACACAGGTGGAATGGTGATTTAGGCTAAAACACACTGTCGTCATCATCGTTTTAAAGAACCACAAGTGATTCATGACCTTTATTGACCAGGAGGACTGCAACAACACGCCCAGACACAACCAATTACTGTTAATTAAAGCCCTAAATTACAGCCGGATTAGGGTTTATGCATTTCTCATGATTGTAAAATTAATACTTCCCAGGATTATTTCACTCTTTCTGCAGAATTCCTGTCATTCCTCGCAATAAATGAAACTTTAAAACACACATTTGGCAGTAAATCATCACAAATCTGGCATTTCTGATTTAAACCAACGTTCACTGATGATCCAGGGTGTCAGTGTGGTCTCAGCAGCTCCTGTGTCATGATGAAGGTCAATAACACAAAGTGAACCTACAGTACCTTTTAGAAGAGTGATGATGGAGGGATTTAAGGAGGATTTCTGTCAGGACCGAGGCCTCCGAGTGCTCTGTTTGTTAGCAGTACTGTAACATTTTCAGCCTTATAAATAAAAAACAGGAACCAGAATGTGACAGATGCCTCCGTGTTCATGAAGCAGCATGAATTTAAATGTAAAATGTTAAAAAGTAAACGACTCTGTCCAGGTGAAATATCGCTCTAAGAAACCAGAATGAAACACTGAATATTAAAGTCTATGAAATGTATGAAAAGAATGAAAAAAACATATATATATATATATATATACACATATACATATATATTACGTGGCCTGAGAAAGACGTCGTGTGTCTGTTTGTGAATCAAAGATGTGAATCGTTTTTAATCGATATATGACAATGAAGGTAACATTTAGCACAGAAGAAAGTTTAAGGAGGATTTAAGGGATACATCACTTTTATTTTAAAGTGCAGTAGTTACACTATCAGCTGCAGGAAATAGTTAATAGATTAGAGTTGTTATGAGGAAACACAGTATGAGCAAAGAAAGCTTGTGCAGGTCTCAGTGTATCTGCAGATATTTGATATAAAGTATAACAACTATTGTAATATTACTTGAGAAAAGTGACTTATCCCTTTAATGTAAGTGAAAACCAGGGTCTCTAGACTGTTAGAAAGCAGATGGGATTGTAACATATTGGGCTTATTATTTTCTTTTTTTTTCATTTTAAAACACGTCTGTCCAGAATATTTTACAATTTATTTCTTTAATGTAAACTCAAGCAGCTTATTCACCATTTCTCCCCATTTTTCTCTTCATGTGTCACCTGTGGACATGAAATCTGGGGAAAAATCATCCACTTTTTGCAAAAATTAGGCTTTTTTTTGGGTAAAGATTGGTAAAACAATGAGCCTTAAATATTGCTTGATTCAGAAGCCCTCTCTGTACTTCCTCTGCGATCAAATCATAAGAACAAAATGTAGATTTTGAAGCACAGACTGAATCCTCTGATGAGATTGTACTTTTGTTGTAGCCATGTTTTAAAAATGGCTGAATGTGTGTTGTTGTTTTTTAACTCTGTGGCACCGATTTTCTCTCATTGACATCTTAACAGACAGCGCCACAAGGAGTACAGATCAACTTATGGGTTAATTTATGTGTTTTCATTTTTATTTGTTATGTTTCACTGTTTCCCTGCTGGATAACAGAACAATCACAGTCTGACTGAAACGACCAACGGTGTATTTTGTAAAGAGCACAGTTACATGTGTACAATGTATAACTGCAAAATATTGTTAAAAACACACCATATCATATTCTCATCAGTGTTTCTTTGTGACGCTTATTAATTTATACAAATCCTTAAAATTCAGGAGCTTGGATAAACTGAATTACCGACATGAACAGTCCCCTTAAAAAGCATTTAATTTGAAATCAAATAAGGTTGAATGTTAGGAAGTTTTAAATGTTCTGTAACTGAATTGAAGATACATATTCTCACTTTAGAGATTGATATATAGCCTATATATATATATATGTGTGTGTGTGTGTGTGTCATCATTTGGAGAAACAGGCCCATCTCCTATGTTTTGGTCCCCACTCATAGATTAAAAGACGCTGCTTTGTGTGCTTCAGGAGGCCGAAGAATCTGCATGTTATTAGTGTGTGACGCTGTAAAGGTCCGACGCCTTGTTCCTGTACCGAGGAGCTCTATGTGTAACGATGATGCTGATTTTTAAGTATGATTTTGTTTACGTGACCAATAAAAATTTCTGTTTTTGCTGTTGTTTCTAATGCAGCGTGCTCACGTGTCGCTTCTTTTCTCTCTTCTAAAACTTCAGCTCGACCTGATTTGCATGTGAGCAGGTTCAAAGGTGAGGAAGACATCTTGATCTGCAGCTGTGGTCAGGCACCGTGGCGACAACCTGGTGTTTGGTGTATCCGTCCGGTCAGAGAGAGGCTGCAGGTTCAGGACCTACAACAAGTCCTCCCAATAATACAATCAACTAGGTTGTTTGAACATGTGACTCCAGATGGACACACAGGAGTGTTTTATAATCTGGTGTCCCTGTCGGCAGTAATCAGCAGGACAACATTTGTCTGTATTTTCCAAAACTGTTACACGTCACTGTTTAAAAATAATGATGTTTTATGATGTGACAACACTGTGATGAAGGTCTGGTTAGGTTTAGGAAAAGATCATGGTTTTGGGTTAAAATGATCACTTTGTTAAGGTTATAGAAACATGTGGTGTCTAAGTTACTACTTCCTTAAAGTTAGACCACCTTCATCGTCATGGCAACAATAATAACCATAGGGGATTAAAGTTGTAATTGATTGATTTATTGACAGGGACAGTGTGCAGTTTGAAACATTGAAGATGCTCTGCACCAGAGTTAGCTTGAAGCTAGTTTGCATCTGTAGTCCCCAATAAAAAACATACAACAGCACAACAACAACCAGTACAAAGCAAAAAAACAAAACAAAACAAAACAAACACCCCCCCCCCCCCCCCCCCCCAAAAAAAAAAAAAAACACACAGAACACACCATATAAAATATAAGTTAGTGGACGATCGTAGTTACGCTTTTTAAAAAACGACTCGTGGTTGGAAACAGGAAACAATCAACAGTCTCTGCTGTTGGGTTGATGCCTCCATCCACCGCTCCTCCACTGAATGTCCACATACTGTAATATATACGTCATCTGAACTGCTCCACTGCTCCGGGTCATAAATACTGCCGATGATAGATCGGTCACTCAAACGTAACTACAGGTTGTTTTTGGGGTGATTGACGTTACGACCCGTTGTGTTGTTTTTCTTGGGAGGACATTATGGACACTGCCTCCGGCAATCTTTACCTCCTTATTGCTTGTAAGTCATCCTGATATTTGGGAACATAATATATTTATTATACATTTTGTCCTCCATTATGGCACTAAAGACAAACCCAGTGAATGAAACTGTGGTGCAGTCAGACTGAAATTCCCTTTCATGTCTACTGTATGTGGAACTGGGCGAGACGTTCACAACCTCTCATTCAGGAAATATTGTTTGTTTATATTCTTGTTTTATAACTTCATGGTGAAGTAATACCAGCAGCAGAGAAGAAGAGATACAAGGACATAAACAAAGGTTAAAGGAAAGGTTCACAATTCTTCAAGTGTGTCTTAAAACAACAGTCAGGAGCCCAAATGAACACTGAAAGAGTTTCTATTGTATGTACTGCATACTGCCCACTAAATGAACAGTTAAGTATGCCATTACTGGCAGAATGATCACACTGAAGTATACTCAAGCAAGACCGTCTCTCTCTCACATCTCCGAAAACGAGAGCCAGTTCTTTGGCTGTCGAAACGTGAAGAACTGGTTTGAGATTAGACACCAGCTCCAAACTGGCCCTTGAACTGTCTTGGTTGAAAAGGGGTAAGTTAGTGCAGGACATCTTAAACCTTTACTATTTCTAATGATCCATAGACTTTGGTGATCTCACATGATTCCCAATCCTTCCTCATGTGCCACTGGAGGTCAGCATTAGTGTAAATTTAACACCGAGTGGACTTTAATCCCACTCTGAGAAGTGCTAGGGTTGAGTGATGTCATCGTCTAGACTTCCTCTGATTGTCCTCCAAACCTGACCCCCAAAAACCTTCCTCCCTCCTCTCTGTGTGACGGCCGCAGAGCAGACGAGACTCCTATGGTGAGCAACTCTCCAGAGAGACAGCAAGAGATTTATTACCTCCATCTGAGACCTGCTGCAGTCTAGCTGTGTGTGTGTGTGTGTGTGTGTGTGTGTGTGTGTGTGTGTGTGTGTGTGTGACTTTAAAAGGACTTTTAATACTCACCTTAATGACCACATGACTCCGTGTGTTACTTTTTTGTGTGTGTGTTTTTGTTCATGTGTGTTAAAGCGTGTGTGTGTGTGTGAAGTTAGTTTGTGGAGCTAATCCATGACAACATCAGAGTGTGTTTGAGGTTAACAGTAATCCAGCTGAGCATAACACACACACACACACATTCACACAGCTGCAGGATAATACAGGTGCCCTCCATCCATCTGTCCGTCCATCTGTCAGTCTTTCTTTTGTTCCCTTTTCTCTTTTTGTTTTGATTTCTGTCCAGCTCTGCCTCTCCGTCACTCTGTTTTGGTTGTCCTCCTCTCTTCTCTGCTAACTCTGTTTCATTTTTTCTTTATTTTTTGTTGTTATTGTTGTTGTTGTTTTGGTCCCCCGGAGCTGAAGGCTCAGTTACTGCAGTCATTAACTGATAGAACAACCCAGATAAGCAGTGGAACGTAATAAACTTTAATAGGGAATGGTATTAGGACATGCAGCACGTAAACATGTTGAAATACAGACTCCAAACTTCCACTTGGTATGTAAAGGAATCAAGAATGCTACATACTTGCTAAGGTGTTTCTAAGTGGTCGCTAAAGTCCTCTTGGTGGGGATTACAAAGCAGTAGCTACATTATGGTTGCTATGGTGATGCCAAGAGGTTGCTATGCTGGCAGTTAGTAAGTGATTGTAGCGTGCTATACCGTTCAACGCTACAATCACAGGTACTTAGAAACACCTTAGCAACAGCCCTGAACACTTTAGTTAAAACCTAGTAATACCCTAGCAACCACCCTAAACATCCTAGCAACCATTTCTAACACCTGATTAACTATTTGAAACACCGTCATAACCACCTAGCAACACCTCAGTGTCTTCAGAGCACATTATAAAGCTCCGGGATATGTGCTAGTTTTCGCTCAAGTTGAAACATTTTCAACTCTCGCGGATGTGTGTTTGCTTTTGTTTCGCGCCAACCGGGGCAAATTTGCATCTACCATTGACTTTTATGCACTTTTTCAATTTGTGCATAAAAAAAACGTGAGTGGAAATTAGAAAAAAGTTGAAATAACACAAAAGAGTTTTTATGCTTGGATGGAGTGGAAAAGTTGACGTATCGATAAAAGTAAAATGCGACAATGGAAACAGATTTAGCAAATAAATGATGATGTACAGGAAACATGTGACTGAAATGTCCCTGAAGGCGTCTGCCCTGCTGGAGAGATGAAACATGGCGGCAGACGTGTTTCACTGTCAGCTCTCTTCTTCGCCTCTGAGCAACGTTCAATACGTGTCTGTATAACTGACACATAGAGCTGTTATCAAAACGCTTCCAAAACCAGGAAGCTGTGATGTCAGCTGTTTGTCCATCATGCTCTTCATCACCAGGATGTTTTCCATCACTTCAGCTTTGACTTTTAATATTCATAAAACAGTAGCGGATGGAAACGCACGTCAATTCGCATTTTCTTTGATGTATTTTCAGAAATTTCAGTTAAAATTTGTGCTACATGTGGATGGAAACACAGTCATACTCTACACACTCATCTGCCGCACAGATCAGATTATTCGATCCCCTGGGTTGTTTCTGCAGTAAAAATATCAGGAGACACTTTTAACTTGTTTTGACTCATGTGGAATTTATTTCCCTCGTGGCAGGAAAACACGTTACACAAAACCGTAAGAAACCCGTAGTTTAAACTTGGCTAACGAAACACTTTTAGTGCTAATAACCTCTTAAAGACACACTATGAACGGACTAGCATAGCAACATTAAAGCTAAAAACATCCCATGATGCAACATGTTTTATAGGAGCCGGTGTTACCCTCCATTCAAAAATAATACCTGCTGTTGTGGATGTGTAGTCCTTTAATATAATACAACCCTCACTTTTCAAATGTAATGTCTTATATTCTAACCAAGACAGCATTAACCAAAAACTACCTAGCAACCACATAGCAACCACCCAGCAAAGCCTTACATATGACCCATTAAAACCTTATTTAAATACGATGTAGTGTTTCTTTATATTGAGCTGCTGCCCTTCAACATGTCTGATTGTCCCTGCTGTGTCGGCCGTCATTTATTTTTAGATTTTCTCTTCCTCTCTGTTTCCATCTCTCATCATAAACACTGTGTCCTTTTGGAAGATTTTGATTCGAAACAACAGCCCGCATGTCGCTCTTTGTCTCTTTTTGTCTCCTTCCTTTCCGAGTCTTTTCATTTCCCCCCCCCCCCCCCCCACCCCCCCGCCGGCTTGCTGTCAGAGAAATCCACAGTCAGGATTACTCACGACTGTCGCAGAATAACGTTTTCCACCAGAGAATATGACATCCTCACTTCAGTTTCTACCCGAGGAGCCAAATTGGTTGCAAACCACCTGCTGAAAAGTTGGTAAAATATGGTTTCTTATCAACCCCAACAGGCACGCTGTCAGGTACGCATGCCTCTGTCAGAGCCTCTAATTAAATTTAACAAGAAGCATGTCAGGTGAGTGTCACTGAGCTGTGAGTTGTGACCTCACTTCATCTTCCACCTCTCATTTACCTCCCAAACACATGAGAAAAGAGCTTCATTCACCAGAAACCTGCAGAGACTGTTTCTATGGTTATATAAAATTAAATTGTCTTGTGTTTTACAATGTCTTGGAATAAAAAAAAGGTTACTAATTAAAAAAAAAGAGAGACAGCTGAGTTCAACCTTGACATTTTTATGAGTTTTTAAGTGTCAGTGGCTTGTTGGAGGCAAAGAGACACAAGTTAAACACAATCAGATTAATATTTTAGTCTGCGGGTTTAAGAAGAATAGCTGAGAGCAGAATATCACGACGTCTGAATTCTAATGAGACTAAATAATGAAGCTCAGAGAGGAGAAAGAGATAAGACTAAATGAACAGTGTGGATCTTTGAGGAGCATGTGCATCCTCGCCATGTTGCCACTGAAAGGGACAAACATTTCCTATTTGTAAACTAGTCACCGTTACCAGCCCCCACTTTATCCATTATACATAAGCTTTTTTGCAAGAAGAACATGAAAGATGTGACGGAAGAAGATGTGTGAAATAAAGAGAACTGGAGATGGTTGTTTGTCACCTGTCTGCAGGAGAAATAATGAGCTTGTTGAGCTGAAAGTAATGAGCAGAGAGATATAAATAAAAAAAGAGAGAGAATGAGAGGAGAGACAGACCGTTAATCAGGAGGGAAAAATAAATAAAAGATGCAGAAGGACAAGTGAGGACATCTGAGGATCACAAACAAGACATTTTTTTGTTAAAGGGGAAACATAAAAGTTGCTACTGAGTGAATATATGTTTAAAAAATAGAGGAGAACAAAAGAAAAATTTGAATAATTAAGGTCGAGGTCAGAGAGAAATGGAGAGACGAGAAGAAGATCAGAGTACAGGAGGAAGGACGGAAAAGGACGAAAGACAAGTGAAAGGAGAAGAAAGAGGAGAAAGAACCATTAAATCAACCAACCATTAAAGTCTCAGCTTTAATTTGAGTAGTTTTACATCAATATAGAAAGAACTGTGAAGGAGATATAACTCTTTAAACACATAGTGCCCAAAGTTCAATCAATAATTGTTAGTTGCAGCCTCAAGTGTGTGCAGATGTGCAAGTACTGTACTTAAGTACAAGTGTGAGGTACTTCTACTGTACTTGAGTATTTCCATGTGATGCTACTTTATACTTCCACTCCACTACATTTCAGAGGGAAATATTGTACTTTCTACTCCACTACATTTATTTAACAGCTTTAGTTACTTTTCAGATGCAAATTTGACACAATGGATAATATAACAAGCTTTTAAAATACAACACATTGTTAAAGATGAAACCAGTGGTTTCCAACCTTTTTGGCTTTTGACGTCTTACAAAAAGCAGTGTGTAGTCGGGGTCGAATTTCACATGTCTATGAGTTGTTAACAGCTCCACCAAATAGTGATTTTTCCCTCTAAACTTCTCATATGCTTTCATTTCAATAAATGTTCAAATGATCCAATATTTCAGCAAAAATTAGAGAAAAAATCCAAAAACTGAAAACAGATTTGTGTATCAGAACTTTGTTTTTTCTTCTTTCCTCTCCCATTAATCATCTCACAACCCCTCAGATTTATCTGCTGACCCTTTGGAGGGGCCCCGACCCCTAGATTGGGAACCAGTGGACTAAACTAGCTAACTGTGTATAAAGTAGTGTAAACTAGCTCCACCTCCAGCAGCTACAACAGTAACATGCTGCTCTAACACTGATGCTTCACTATTAATAATCTAATGATGTCATATATAATAATATATAAGTCAGTTTACTGCAATACTTTAACTACATTTCACTGCTAATACTACTGTAGTTTCACCGTTGTAGGATTTTTCATGCAGGACTTTAGTTGTAATGGAGTATTTTTACATTGATGTATTAGTACTTTTACTTCAGTAAAGTATCTAAGTACTTCTTCCACTGCTGACTTTAGCATCTGTAGTTCAGGTCATTTTGTAACCCAGAGAGGAAACGGAGGGATTTTGTCTTTTTTGTGTGTTTATGTCTTGTGTTGCTAGAGAAAGAAAACTTGTTGTAGATTTTTTCAGATTTTTTCTACCTTTGCTTAAAAAAATTCAGTAACTCCAAATGAAAACTGTTGGAAAGTAAGCTGTGTTTTTCAAAAGTCATTTTCTGATTATTTAACTGTCAGTAATGGGTAGCAGCAGACGTCTCAGGATGTTTCAAAACTTCAGGAAATATGAACAAAGCTAAAAGCATGACTAGATGCACTACAGGTAAGTGGAAAAACATGTTTTGTATGAAATTGTGGATGACTTTCAGTGATATTTGGTTCTAAAAAGTGATATTTTATATGTCCTAATTAAAAGAAACTGAACTACAGAGTAGTTGACATAAAATATGTTAAGTTTTACCTTCAAGACTCACATTTCAGCGTCTTTTTCTTTCACTGCCATGAAATATGACGACAACAACAACAACACAGCCCCGAATGTCAGGTAAGATTTTTATTAGATGTTTTTGCAGGAGATACACTTCATCAACTGTGTTGTTCAATCAACAACAGTCCAAACAAACTGTACAGATTTCTAATATTTCAAACTTCCCAATGTATCCACAACAGAAATACAAGAAAATTCAAGGAGTTGTTCTCTTCTATGAATAAATATAAACTACAGGATGCAGTTCAATGGGATCATGAGAATCTAAACAAACTATCTCGTCTTTCTTCTATCGATCAGGAACCAGAGGAAAGAGGGTTTTTCTTTTGGAGAGAAATAAAAGATTCAACAGACCAGATGCCGTCTCACTACGTCATTTCCTCTACGTGGTACCAACTCAACTCGACTCTACTCGCCTGTTTTTAAACGTTAACTCAACGCTTCGCAATACACAATTTCCAGATTTTCAGACGCCAGTAAACGAGACAAAATATGAGATTAGATGAGTAATTTAATCGGTCAATTTATTCTAGTTTGATGTTGTGTTTTAACTTGTAATACAAAAAAAAAGAGCTTTTATTCTGTCAGTTTGACATCAAAAAACATATTTTACATTAGACAGTTTGTCTGATCTGTTGATGTATATTTAACGCCAGTTCTACAAAAGTTACACATTAGTTGTATGAAATGAACGATTAGAAAAACAACTTACTCTAACTTCTCAAAATAAAAAAAGGCAAAAATATTATTTTCAGGCAACTAAACTAGATCAAACCCAACCCTGAAGGAGGTGAAGATGACAACTTTCTCCCCTGCCTCCTATTGGCTAGTAGACAGGATGTCGTTGTGAGTAGCAAACAGGAAGTAGAAAAGCAGGAAACATTGCTGGTTACTACATGAACATGTCATCATAGCCGGGTGGTGGCATGTGGTCTGGATCCGGCCTAAAAAATAAACACAGACACACGGCAATGTTATTACTGTTATATAATTTATAACTTATATTTATCTAAAAGACACAGCTGCTCAGTGCACACAAACTACAACCTGAAAATTAGAGTAAAAATAATAATAATATACAGAGCAGCAGAAGATATGCAGTGTTGACTAAATTAAACACATAAAAATAAACAGTGTGACCAAGATTTAACATGATTTATTTTTCTTGTGTCAAATACTGAAGGTCCTCATTCAAAACTATTAAGTTGATTATCTTAAATTATTGATATATGAATGAAAGTTTGACTGGAGAATGTGACCACAGAAGATGACATCATCTGAGGAGAAAACGTCTCGCTCTGTTGCAACTAAAGAAACCTTCAGAGTGGAGCTTCTTCCCTCACAAATGATCTTTGGTTGAGTACAAACAAAAGCTTGCAGAGAGAAGTTTAGTCAGACAACAGACAAGATTAATAATCTTTGCCTCCTCACAGTCCGCTAGCTGTCTGTTCTGTATGTGCGCTGAAAAAAAATCCGGTGTTCATACACATAAAGTGGCTCGGACTGATCCACACGACACTATCCCAGCCAATCAGCAGGGGGCATTCATGCTCGTGCACAGGACAGGAGGACAAGTCATCAGAGCAGCTGTCTGTGTGAGGACACGACAGTCTCCCATCTCCTGATGAAGCTGTAAACAGAACCGTGTTTACACAGAACTGCTCTCCTGAGAGTGAAAACTTGATCACTGTTTTTAGTATCTGGAGCCATTTCTATATAAACTAACATGACCAAACTCTTCATAATGAAGAGACGTGATGATGAAGAAATGTCAGCAGTGTGGCTCGTTGACATGTTTTTAATACTTTATGGACAACAGCAGAGGTCTACGGCTGAAATACACCAGGCACGGACACGTTGAGTCACGTAGACGGGGCGGAGCAGGTTATCTGCTACACAGACTCCATGTTTGTAGCCACATAAACTATTACAAAAATAAGACTCGTCTACGTGGCTGCTGCCTACGGTGCCGCTTCACTGCCTGCATATTGAGTTTTGCAAAGTGATAATGCAGTTGGTTGTGCAGGGTTTGGAAGCGTAGGCTATATAAACTGTTACTGAATTAATTAACTAGATCATTTTAACTAAACGATGATGGATGCACATTGGTTTGATTGATTTATTTAAACGTGCAAGTAGTCACATTTCCTCTGGTACGATGAGGTGTTAATTTTGATCATTTTTACACAGTTCTATGTAGTTCTATGAGCGCTCACTAAAATTCACACTAAAATTACTGTAACTTTTAAAGAAACACACTTTATTTGACTAACTCAGCCTCATGTGGGCTTCAGACGAGGACGAGGACTGTGGATCTTGTTCAGCATCACTGGATCCACATTAGGAAGGATCTCTTCAGTGTCATAATGTACATATGAGCATGTGTGTTTTATTTTAAGACAGACTTGAAGAATTGTGAACTTATCCTTCAAATGGACAAAGAGACGTGTGTGTGTGTGTGTGCGTGTGTGTGTGCGTGTGTGTGTGTGTGTGCGCGTCTCACCCTGGCCTGTGTCGTCCGACGGGTCCGAACGGGTCGAAGCGGGCTCCGGGGGGAACGGCTCCGGGAGGCAGGATGTCTGGTATCCCGCTGGAGGGGTCGAAACCAGAGCGAGGATACCCCGACCTCAACGGGTCAACGATCATCCCGCCACCGCCGCGAGACCTGCGAGGTCAGAGAGAGAGAGGGAGAGAGAGAGAGAGAGAGAGAGAGAGAGGGGGAGAGGGGGAGAGAGAGAAGAGTCGAGGGAGGATTTAAGAGAAGGAAATGTGTTTGTCTCTTTCATTCACAAACTTTTTCCTCTTAATTTCAGTTTCATGACTGTCTGATTATTGGCAGGACACTGATATTTCTCAAAAGTTCAAACCAATAGCATATCAGCGGGAGTTTTATTTGATGGAGGAAGTAAGAGATAATCAATGAGTAGGTGTGCGTTCAACAGTTTTAAGGCGAGACGAGAAGCCTTAAAACTGTTGAACGTTCACCTACAAGTTGATTATCCTGCTTATATTATGGTCATTTGCCTACATTATAACATTAAAGCATTCGCACATTTTTGGTGAAAGTTTTGTGCTCAAAATCGAAAGGTTATGAAGCAAGAGCTTACCGTTGTCATGACAACGAGGCATAAAATTCACATAAGGTGTTATTAAGCATAACCACAGAGTTTGTCTCCACATCATGTTGTTTTGTTTTTGGTAGAGAAAGAGAAAGTTGTATTAATCTCATTCTTCTCTTCTTCTATCATTTTAAGCTCTTCGGGTGTCGGACATTCCTCGTTTCTTTCTTTTCTTCCTCTCCATTTCTTTTTCCTCTGGTGCGTCTCATTCGTCAAAACTTCATAACGAGAAAGCTTTGACAGCTGTGCTCTTTCATGTTGCCATGGTTACAGGTTGGGTAGCGGATGAATTTAAGAACGGTGATTAAACTTGAGCCGAACTACGTGTGCATTGAACGGTTTTATGAGTATTCACCCAGACCCTGGTGTAAGATCGTTTAAACCTCTGTGATGCTTTTATTGCTGAAGTTTTGAGTTAAATTAGTGATATTTTACCATTAAAATTAAAGAAATAAAACTCACTAAGTAGGTGAGAAAGAAGTCTCTTTTTTTTCACTTCACTGTGAATAAATCATCTACAAACAATCAATATCCGTTACAGTTTAAATCAACCTTGACCGTTCTGTGATTTAAAAAGAGCCTCGGCGTGACCACACTTCAATTGCAAAGTCTGTTTAAGGTCAATAAATAAGCTTAAATTGATGAAACATTAATGGAGAGACTAAACACAGACTCAGCGTGTGCTGCTGGATTGCTTTGGTTCGGTATTTTCCCCCGCAGTGCGCCTCCTGAAGCTCTGATGTTTGTGCTTCATATTTAGCTGGCGGAGGGGAGTCTGGACAAGCGCCAGTAATCCGCTGCTGTCTGTCTGTCTGTCTGTCTGTCTGTGTGTTACTGTGGTAGACTGACTCTTTATCCCCCAAAATCCCAGATTAGAACAAAACCAGACTGATGCTTAAATACATATCTGAAAATGACTTCCATAAAATCATTTGTAGGATTTATTATGAGGGGACGGACAAGAGAGAGAGAGAGAGACTCACCCGAAAGGATCCAGATCTGCACCTCCGGCTGCAAACGGAGGAACCATGGGGTCGGGCCTGAAACACACACACACACACAGATAACAAACTGTATATAAATGTGTCTTTCCAACCTGCACACACACACACACACACATTCAGAGCAACGTTATCCTTCATTCTCATAATCATGGAGTCGTGTTTCTGTCCTCCTGGTGACTATAAGTCCAGTATTCACTCTCTTTTAGCTCTATTTTTGCTCTCTACCGACTCCCGAGGGGAATATCTGGCTCTTTAGCTGCTTAAATGTCTCCACTATGTTCACCAGCTAGTCTACAGCTAACTGTGTCTGTGAACTGAGAGTGAACCGAAACAGTAAAGTTGCAGCCGGACAGATAAACAATGAGCTGAAACTGGCTATAAAAGCTCCGTTAAAGCCGAGAGGAGTCTGCAGAGTCGCTGATAACTCTCTGTATGTTTATCACTACGAACCACGACCAACGAATTACACATCATTTAATACATTAACAACATATTTAGATTAAAGTAGCTTTAAAGTTTATTTTGATGTAAACCTCAACATTATAAATGACTTTCACCCATTAATCATCCCATTAGGGCTGCAGCTAACGATTATTTTCTCCATTAATAGGTCGTTTGGTCTATAAAATGTCTTGTTTTGTCTCGACCAACAGTTCACAACTCAAAGATATTCAGTTTACTGTCATAGAAGATTAAAGAAACCAGAAAATATTCACATTTGAGAGGCTTTAATCAGAGAAATAAATCTTTTCTTCTTATAAAAAAAAAATGACTCAGAACTGTTAATAGATTATAAAAATAGCTGGTGATTCATTCTCATTGACTCATCATTGCAGTTATTCATAATTAATCACAGTCAGGCTTGAGTTTACTTTCTATTGGATTTGTTTTTGTTCCAATGGATGAACATCTGGCACTTCTCCCATTTAAAAAAAACTCTTTATTGTTCAGTATTTATGTATTTTAAATCAGGTTGTTTGTTCATTTTGTGTCTCTGATGTTCGTCCTGTACTGTATTGTTTTAAATGCTAATAATATAATAATATTCCTAATGAACTAATTAACTAAATAAATGGATGAAAAACACTGTAGCAGAAGCTCTTTTGTAACTGTGTCGTCTTTCTTTGTATCTGATCCAACCTGCCTTCAGATGTTCTGGATCTTTCCTGTCGCTCCATCTTTTCAATGTTCAAGGTTGTTTTAATGTCATGACACTATTCAGGTTTGCATAATGAAAAGCAGTTATAGCCGCCTACACGCCACACACAGACAATATATTAAAATATGTTATATTAGAATAGAATAAAACTATTAAATTGTCAATAAAATAGAACAAAGTATATAAAAGTAGCACTAAAAGAAGAAATGTCTTTTATCTCTGTCCAGATCCCATCTCCTCCTCTCTGTCTCCTGCCTGTTTCTCACACTTTCAGCTCTCCGCAGCCCTGACTCGGGTTTTGCTTTCTCATTCATCATTCCTTGTCTCCTTGTCTCTCTGTATCTCTATCGCTCCTTCGTCCTTTCTCTCCCTCTTCTCTGCCTCTTAACTGTTTTTCTTATTTTCTCTCCCATTACGACTTTCCTCACACTGTCAGATTTTGGTTTACTTTCTCTCCATCTGTCATTGTTTTGATCTGCTCCCTCTCCCCGTCTCTCTCTCTCTCTCTCTCTCTCCCCCCTCTGCGTCTTTCTCTGAGGACAAGGAGGCGACAGCAGCGAGGTCGATAAAGTGCTGACATCACCTCACATCTCATCTGATCTGGTCACAGCTAAGCGGACGGAGGGGGAGGAGAGGAGGAGGAGGGGAGGCAGATGAGACAAGAAGTGAAAAGGAGTGAATCTGACCTGCAGCTCACACACACACACAAACACACACACACACACACACACACACACACACACACACACACATCTGGTTGTACGTCTATCCTTATGAGGACCCTCATTGACATAATGCATTCTCTAGCTCTTTACCTGAACCTTACAGGGGATGTATTCTGCACATTTCCAGGTCTATATTTTTTATTCTGGGGCTCTACTGGAATATCTTTGCATGATTTCCAGTTAAAAACTCCTTATTTATCTTATACTGGCCCTTCATGCATCCCCTCAGTTCAGCCTCTGTCTGAAACAGGCCGTTTTAGCTCCTGTCTCTTTAAGGCCCCGCCTCCTGATGAGCTCACTCTGTCCTGATTGGTCAGCTTCAGGAAGCTGCGTCACGGCCGATTTTTGGCCACTCCAGAGGTTACGTCAAACAAAGCGGCAAGCTCCGGGTCTGAAAAGTGAAGCCGATGCAGAAGTGCCTTAAACCTGCACTCTAAGCCAGCATGATGTTCATTTTGTAAGTTATGGTCCCATCTAGAGTAAATAGATGATGAATAAGGATGATGAATAGATAATAAAGCAGCGTATGCTTTAAGTGTGGCTACATTGTGATTGACATGTCACTACCACGGCGACAAGTTGGTTATGTACCTTACCTGTTGTAACCCCAGATTAGAATATGAGCATAGACGTAGCTGTTGCTATTTTAGTGTTTTCAGTTCATGAAAGTTGATTGTAACATTTTGGTCGCCTAAAAAAAGTCTTGTTCAGTATACGGTTATAGTAAAAGCCTCTCCAAGGAGTCAGCTGCTCACTACATTTTTCTTTTAAGCTTGTTTTTCGCTAGCCAAAATTAGCATTAGCATTATCACAGTTAACTATGAACTGTAAATGCACTGTGTTAACCAAGCTAGCAGCTAGCAGCTAGCATTAGGGTCAGCTCCACCCTCTCTTCCAAATATGGTCACTTCTGGCTCCACACCGCTGCACTGGGTGACATGTTCCTTTGCCATTACAATATGACAACTACATGCCTTAAACCCAACCCTTCCCCTAAACTAAACACAGATCCACTTCTAACCTGAACCCTAAAACCAAACCCCAAACAATCATGACAACAACGTCCTCACTCTCTCAAGGTCTAAATCTCAAATCGGTCCTCACAAATATAGACAAGCACACACAGTTCTGGCCCAAACTTCCTCACTCACTCTCTCCCTGCTGTAAATATTGAATAGATACTGCAGTGGCAACCCCCCCCCCAACCATTACACACACACACACACACACACACACACACACACACACACACACACACACACACTGCCCACACTGCTCTGTCCTCATTTACTCTCTGCAGTTGTAGTCGACCAACAGCTCCTCTGTCTAGACTTCCTACAAACCACAACCTCAGCATGTCGTGAGAGGTGTGTGTGTGCGTGTTTGTGTGTGCGTGCGAGAGATGAGAGTTAGGAGGCGGTTGTTGTGTATTTGTGTGTGAATGTGTGGGAAACCATTTCAAAATCAAGTCCTTCGCACGTTTGTAGTGTTTTTGTTCTCTGTCACACTCGGGATTAAATGTTTGCTGAAATCTTGACTCGTCCGCGGTGAGCCGATGAGCTTCTGAGCTACTGAAGCTGCAGCAGTGATGGTGTTTGCTGCAGGTCTGATGGTGCTGACTGATGTTGTTGCACCAGTCTCACTTGTAGTTTATAGATTAGGAACATCTTCCGACAGCCAACAATCAAAAAATATTTAATGACCAACTTTACTGCCGACAGCAGGCAAGAGACAATATTTAAGACTTTTAATACCCTGTAAAGGCTTTTTCTTAAGGAAGCTAAAATCAGTGTATTTTAAGACAAACCTGCAGTTAACCTGGAATTACTATTGTGGCTTTTAGAAGATAATTATATATAGTTTAATGTGTGTAAACGTCTGTGAGTTAAACACAAAGAAAGACATATTCTTCTTCCTGACGTTACTGACCAGTGCGGCTGTGTTCCCTGGCGAGGATGTCTGTTGGGGATGCGGAGGGGGTCGCTGTCCTCTCCTCTTCGTCTCTGCTGCTCCTCCTCCTCCTCATCCCTCCGACTCTTCCTCTCCGTCTTCTGTCCCTTCGGTCTGTCCTGGGAGGGAAGCAGCTGAGTCTTCACCTTCTCTGACAAACTGTCTGCGTCCTTGAATACACTGAAAACAACGATAGATCATTTTTATGGAAATAAAGCCGACTAAGCTTCTTGATCAGTTTGTCTTCACTGCATTATTTAAACATCTGGTTGATGAGGTCGCAGCTCTTCATCGCTAGTGAATAAATGCTGGTATTTCTCACTGTGATTGTGAAAATGAGTCCTCGGACGATGAATAATCACACACCAACCTGTCAAAGTTGCGCAACTGGTCAGCATCCACATGATCGCTGATGTTCACCGTCAAGTCCGACACCTGCTGTGTGCTGGAGTTCTTCACAAACACACATATATACACACACACACAGACACACAAACACAGAAACATACAAGAAAAAGATCAATACCTGTTATAGATTTGTTGTTTCAGCAAATCAAAAAAGGCTACTGAGCCAAAAATAACCAATGACATCAGACTACATATGAGGCCAAACTGAGCAGACCATGAATATTAAAGGTACCCTGTGAAGATTTTGACCTCTATAGAAACAACATGTTTGTTTACAGTAACTTCCAGGTAGAAAACAACATCTCATTTATCACTACTGTTAGGTTGGAGATCTAATTGACATGATGGGCCACAGACTAAAGAAAACACAGCTTGAGTTTAAAACTAGCAGCTAGTCTGACCGACGGTGAGATGACGCCGTCGGGTAGATTTTATTTATCAAAGGCGCCAGCAAAGCAACAAAGTACATAAAATAAGCACAAAAGAAACGTCAGATAGATGGTTATTTTAAGATAGTTAAACAATTACATGGCAAGCGCAGAAAAAACATTTCCCATGAAAAAACTACAAGCATGGCAGCGCGGGTACATATCCATAAAACTCTCCAACGCTTTGTAATTTCTAATCTACCCGACTGTCCTGCTGTTATTACAGACATGTCTGAACTTGCCACAACCCCTCCACTCGCTCATGGACTCGACTCCTCTGTTGAACTGTGACATTTAGCCCGTGAACATCTAGGGCTTATGGGAAATGATGTTCGTTAAAGGCTGCTAAAAACCATTAATATTGAATAAATTATATAAGATTAAAAAAAAAACTCCCGTCCTTATATGAAGCGAGCCGCCTGACATACTGTTGAGAAAGCTTCAGTTCCAAGGTTGGATTTTTAGTTATTAGCATGTTAAAACAGGAAGTTCTGGTTTGACTTCGGCTCTTTATGGAGCTGTTTTGTTTGTTTGTTTGCATGCGCATACAGACACACGTGCAGGTGACACAATGCACAATCCTGCTGACGGTTTCACTCTATTCCACTGATCGACTGCGACAACATGCCAAGATACTCAGCAATGTGGCAGCAAAGGCAGAGAAGAAGACGACGGCAAGGAAACATTGATGTAAACAATGCAGGTTTTAAAATGTTTATAAAAATCTGCTTTGCAAATGTTTTATGAAGAAGGAAATGCATTCAACGCGTTTATTGGTGAGTAACATTCAAGGTAAAAATAATTTTTGTTTGTTTACAGGAAAACTAGACGAGGCATCTTTAAAGAGCAGCTTAACACCTGAAAATCTTGTCTTTGCTGACCTCCAGTGGTCAAAGCAAGTTCTCACCTTGCTGCAGTGATGTACAGGTGTACGCTACTGTGACATCACTGTTTGGTTTGACTACAGGTGATACAGAGCACATCTCTGTCCTCACCCAACAGTGCTGTCAGGTGTGTTCAGAGGTGCAACAAACGATAAAAGGAAACGTATACAGGTGATTGCATTTGATTTGTTTTCATAGCATGTACTAAAACACTAGCACTCACAAGTAGACACAACTAATTCTGGGGAAAATTCAGCGTAAAGCAACGTCTAGAATCAGGCAATCTAAAGACCCATCGATTATCTGTCTGACAACAGTTTAGCCTCTGGGGGCAACAGCCAATATTTCAGGAGTTCCAGCGTAGCCAACGAATAACCTGATAACAGATATGCAGGCCAAGACTTCCTCTTCCCTGCACCTGTCATTGTTTACAGTTTGATTAGCAACTTGAGACGATCCAGACGACATTTTGGCTAATCTCTGTAAACAGATATATGCATATAAACATAGATACGTTTTAAAAAAGCTAATAAAAAGCATCGTCAGATGATAGCTGACAGGTTCTGAGATTGCATTTCGGTCAATGCGTTCTGCCTCTTTTGCTCTCCACACAGACTGTTTACCTGCATGCAACCAAAGCTCGCTCAAATGTGATTGGTCGATACAACTCAGACTACAAACAGAAACCAGAACACTTCCAGTACCAAAATGCATTCTGCATTCTCCTGCATTCATATGGAGATATCTGTTTATAGAGATTAAAAATCAGGCAACATAGAACTCCCAACAAAGAAAGTCCCAAAGTCAGACGCAGCTGAGGTTTGTTTGAAGACGAGATCAAGTCAAGAATATTATGTTGAACCTCAGGAAAACCAGTAAACACTGTTTCTGGTTAATTTACAGTACAACAGATTTAGATCTGTCTGCAGGAGATGTGTACTAAATCCTCAAGTGTTCAACTAATTTAGATGTAGATGTTTGATATAATTGTTTCCCTGAATTAGCTTGTAGTGCAGGCAAGAAAAAAGCAGCAGGGTCCTAAATCAATTCTTTCAGGAGTCCAACTTTTAAAACTGACAGCTGGTAGTGGCGACATCGGGTACAGTCTGTGAAGAGATTTGTGTTCCTACCATCAGGTTGAAGATCAAGGTGGAATCCACAGCGATAGCTTTGAGCAGCAACTGGATGTCACCGTCTTTGGCTTTATATCTCAGACTGTACAACTCCTTGTTGCTGCTCCAGTCAGCAGGCAGCAGCTCTGACTTCTTATCACTGCTGCGGGGCTGGAGGTGGGATGAGAGGGGGATAGATACAGAAAAACAGAGTGATAAAGAAAAAGAGGTAAGATAGTGAAGGTTAGAGGACAGTGAGAGTGTGTATCATCATGACAAGCTCATCAGAATTTCTATGGAAATAAAACCGTAATGTTTAAGTTGGACTGACCCCAAGTGGTACAGCATTAAATGACTGGAGATAACATGGCATTTATTATTCAAATTTCTATGGCTGTCCTTTATCTATAATGCTTGGGGATTTGAGGATTACAAACGAAGAAGGACAAAAGCTGAATAACATCATCATTATGATGGCAGAAGCATATATATTTAAAGCCACTAAAAGACAACTACTGAAGTATCAACTGACTCTTGAAAAGGATATTAGTGAGAATAAAGAGCAAAAGCTAGATTTTTAACATGGGTGGGATATTTTGAGTCAGGGAGAGAGTTGGAGTTAAAATATCATAGAACATGGTGAACTATATATAGGACAAGAGGATTATATGCATATACTGTGTATTTATGTTGTTCTAATTTTGTATCCTCTAAATATATAGTTATATTAATAGTTATATTTTTTAACTACAACGGGAAGCTTCTTTATTTTTTCCCCTCTTTTTGATAATTAAGTTTTTAAACTGCTGATTGAGCTTCCAAATGGAAAATAAATTGATGTACTTGACTGGTTTTGTATGTTTTTTTTGTTTGTTTGTTCTGTTAAGTTTGTTTTTTTCATATATGCAGCTGGTGGTATTTGTTTGGTAGGTTTTTTTGTTGCAAACATGGCAACCTATTACAGTTCAATAACTGACGTTGGTTACGTAGCTAACCGGTTTAGGAAGCTGGTTTTCATTAGCAAGTAAAGAGTGAGTCAGCGACTAATGATACGAGAGTCCATTGAAAAACCGGCTTGTTTAATCTCTTCCTGAGCAGTACAGGAGAATAACTTCTCTAAATACAGACTATAAATCCTTTACATGTACAGTTAAGAACCATTCTTCAGTTCGGCGTATGTTTGATACACAAAGCAGCACATTTTAATGAAAATCTAGATCAACTTCTGGCCTTCTTCATTAACACCATATCATTCAGCGAGCAGTGAAAACCGATTCTCAAAGTTAATATCTTGTCGAAAGTTAGTCGTAATTCATGAATCATAAATATACACAAATTTCTCCAAAAGTAGCAACTCAAATTAACGTAACTGCAGTACTGGCGAATGACAAAGGAAGCGTTAAACTGCTGGATTTTAAAGGGGGTTTGGTGTAACGTTATAAAGCGTTGACGTTACGTTCGGTTGTTGTTAGCTAACGTTAGCCGATTGAACTCACCTCGTCTCCAGAGCCGATGCACCTGTATCCGCTCTTTATCATTTCCCAGTGAACGAAACACACGACTGCGTCCTGTGGACAGCTGATGCTGCCGGCCACAGAGCTGTACAACACCTCCAGGCCTGCCATGTCTCTAATCTGCAGCAACTATAACGTCAACATTGGTTTTGTTGTTGCAGAAGGGAAAACGAAAGTCTTGACAGTCAAGCCGTGACGTCAAGACGCCAGCAACGGTAGACACTTCCTGTCTGCCGCTTTCAAAATAAGGATCAAAAATATGCTGACAACAAAAACAATTTCATGCAGTTAAAGATCCTCTCCAGACATGTACTAAGACATATAAAAGTACTCTGCTTGGAACAATATTGTGTGTCTACAAAAAGTATAATTACCACGTTAAGATCCTTAAAATGGATTCTGCTCCTTCTCCCTCATTAAAAATTCCAGTCTATGAATATGCAAATATATTTTATTTCAGAAATTTAATACTTCACAGAAGATGTCTCCTACCTCACTGTAAAGTCCATTCTCAGTGTTTGTGCACTGGAGGCTTCAACTTTCCACATCACACTACTGTAAGTTGATTATTGGACCACGATTGGTTCATGATTGTAGGCCTGCCCCTTAATATTGGATTTTCAGTGAGCTCAGAGAAACTTTCCACTTTCAGCAGATGAATGTGAAAACAAAATCTGCACATACATCATTCTGCACAGTGAAGGTCAGACATTCAACTCTAGGAACAAGAAGAAAACATATTTTTGAGTGGAGGGCGACTTTAAATAAGATCACTTTGTTTTCTATTCAGTTTCAGGCCAACCACCACCATCTCAATCCCAACCCACTCATTCAACTATTGCACACAAATTGACATTTGCAATTTGTGATAATGTTAAATTATCAGTAGATGTAGTAGAAGTAGCAGCAAAGGTGTTGAGTTATACTTTCTGTGGACATTTGATTTTTTTTTTTTAAAGGTCAGAAAAATCCTGATATAGTTTAACTGATCTTTTTTAATTTGTGATATAATCATCATTAATTTTTGGAAACCTTTATTCAACCAGGATATATCTGTATCCTGTTTTACACGTCTATACTTTCTCTTTGACTCCTGAATGTGTCCGTGGATAAAAACAGACAGTATCTGAGTGAGTTTTGTTTTAATAAAAGGAAAGTATCCTCAGCGGAAAATCAGTGGTGTATTGTTTCTAACTTTATAGAGCTTTATCAATTGTGTTTTGATCCAACACGTAAAGAGTCCGGCAGTGAACACATGCTCAGAATTTACGTTCCGCTTTCTAAAACTGCAATCCTTACAGTGGCTTATTGAAAAAGATCTCACTGTTTCTCTCTACCGACTTTGTGAAAATGTGTCAAATGTAGGGAGAGTCATTTACTTAAAACAAAGAGTTAGAAATGAACAACTAGTGTAAAATATAAATAATAGGACTAGGGATGCAACTAACGATTATTTTAATTATCAATTAATCTGTTGATTATTCTCTCAATTAATCAATTAAAGTTTGGTCTACAAAATGTCAGAAAATGGAGAAAATGTCAATCACTGTTTCCCAGAGCCCAAGGAGATGCTTTCAAACAATAACTAATAATGATAACTTTATTTGTATAACACATTTCATACAAAGGTTGCAGCTCAAAGTGCTTTACATGCAAATGACAAAATCAGAACATCAGGACAAATTCAAATAAAAGATCCATAAAAACAGATAAAAAGAAGAAGAAATAAAGAAACAACAAACAAGCAAGCAAAACAATACAAGTTTAGGTTGACGTCCTTTATTGTTACATCTCATTACACGAGTATAAGAGAGTAAAAATGTTAAGTTTCAGCTCCTCAACAATGCAGCAAGGAAATAAAAAGGATTATTTTCATTATCAATTAATCTCTTGATTATTTTCTCAATTAATAGGTTAGTCGTTAGGTCTATAAAATGTCTTGTTTTGTCCCGACCAACAGTTCACAACCCAAAGATATTCAGTTCACTGTCATAGGGGACTAAAGAAACCAGAAAATATTCACCATTAAGAAGCTGGAATCAGAGAAACTTTGACTTATTTATTTAAAAATAAAAAAGACTCGAACGATCGAACGATTAATCGATTATCGAAATAGTTGGCGATTAATTTTTCAACTAATCAATTAATCTAAAATCATTACAGCTCTAAATAGGACACAAAACGCTGATAGTTAATGTATTTATTTATGTATTTACCGTGTTCAGTGTCCCTTTGCAGCAGTGGACTTCATTTCCCGTCGTGCCTCTCGCAGGGCGGAGAGAGGGCGCTTCCTTGTCAAAATGGCGGCTCCTTTGACTCTACTTTTGATTGTGGCCGTTACAATCCGCGCTGCTCTCTTCAGATCCAGTTTAGCGGACTTAATTTCAGAGAGAGTGGAAGTGGTGTCTCCGCTGACCGCCTGGAAGAGAGGTAAGCGGGGGTTCAGCGGCTTTTTGGGGCCAGTTTTCAGGCTGAAACGCCGCTGCGGCTGCCCCCTTCTCCTCGGCGCTGCTACCACAGAATAATGAGAGGAAAGTGGGAAACCGGTTTAGCTACATAGATACAGCTTTGCTTGGCTAAATCCACATGTAGACAGCTCACTAACGCTATATTAAAGGAAATATAGCAGCTAGGTTTCTGTCTGTGAAGATTTAAAGTAGTTTTGACGCGTATCTTCTTCTTGTTTGTGAGTAAAAAAGGTTAGTGATTGTGTTTGTCTGGTTTAAAGATGCTGCAGCAGCGACCTGCAAGCCTGAACTGAGTTTTACAGGCTCAGAAAGGAGATAGAAATGAACTGAGTACTTTCCTTAAATGCTGCACTCATGCACAGCAATGAAGTACCTGAATTTCACACAAATGTTTCAGATTTTTAGAGGGTTTGCACTTCCACTACACATCTTTTGATGGGACTAATCTATACAGCAGTGTAAAAATACTCCATTACAAGTAAAAGTCCCGCATGAAAAATCCTACTACAGTAAAAGTACATAAGTATTATGAGCTTGATGTAGTTAAAGTATTGCAGTAAAAGTAGTGGTTTGGTCCCTCTGACTGATATATTATTATATATGACATCATTAGATTATTAATAGTGAAGCATCAGTGTTAGAGCAGCATGTTACTGTTGTAGCTGCTGGAGGTGGAGCTAGTTTACACTACTTTTATATACAGTTAGCTAGTTTAGTCCAGTGGTTCCCAACCTAGGGGTCGGGCCCCTCCAAAGGGTCAGCAGATAAATCTGAGGGGTCGTGAGATGATTAATGGGAGAGGAAAGAAGAAAAAACAAAGTTCTGATACACAAATCTGTTTTCAGTTTTTGGACTTTTTCTCTAATCTTTGATTTTTGCTGAAATATTGGATCATTTGAACATTTATTGAAATGAAAGCATGTGAGAAGTTTAGAGGGAAAAATCACTATTTGGTGGAGCTGTTAACAACTCATAGACATGTGAAATGTGACCCCGACTACACACTGCTTTTTGTAAGACGTCAAAAGCCAAAAAGGTTGGAAACCACTGGTTTCATCTTTAACAATGTGTTGTATTTTAAAAGCTTGTTATATTATCTATTGTGTCAAATCTTCATCTGAAAAGTAACTAAAGCTGTTTAATAAATGTAGTGGAGTAGAAAGTACAATATTTCCCTCTGAAATGTAGTGGAGTGGAAGTATAAAGTAGTATCACATGGAAACACAAGTAAAGTACAAGCACCTCAAAAATATATGTTACTTTCCACCACTGCGTGTAGGTTCGACCATGGGCCAGTTTTATCAGGATTTTTAATTTGGGGGGCTGTTTACAGGCACAGATCAATAAGGCTTAATCTCTCGATTAATGGATAATGATCACTTCCTGAAATATCTTCTTTTGTCCAGACCAACAACCCAAAAATATTCAGTTTACTATATACAGGAGAGGGTTAAATAAACCAGAAAATATTCACATTTATGAAGCTGGAACCAGAGAATTTGCGATTTTTTTCTTAAAAAATGACTCAGAACGATTAATCAATTATCAAAATAGTTGAGGATTAATTTAATAATTGGCAACTAATTGATTAATCCACTAATCATTGCAGCTCTACTGTTTAGGATTGTATCTGAGGTCAGATTAGTAAGTGAGGACTAGTAGCTCATTTAGCTTTTGACCCTGATGAAGACACAGTAGTGTTGAAACGTCGGTCACTATTAACGGCTGCAGATCAATCAGTGTTCTTCAGTCTGTTCACATCATTTGTTTCCCCGACCTGAGAAACACCTGATTCAGCTGCACATAGCTGGAAGATGTGCAGAGTTAATTAGCTTCTAGTTGGTTTATTTTAATACTCATATGTGAATATATGTTCTGTGCTGCACTTGCAGATGAACTTTATTGGTTATCCACACAATAAACATCGGCTCGCTTCATTTATGTTTGATTGAAAGTTCTGTTGTTGTTTTCTAGGAAAAAAATTGGCATCAACATTTCTGATCAAATGCCACCTATTTGTGTTTGTGAAGAATAAATCTGTTCTGGTCCAACAAACTGTTTGAATTCATACATTAAAATGTCATTTCTGGGTTCTGAGTTGGACACTGTGGTTGGTTTGAATGCTTCTCCTTGTGTGGAGGCAGTATTAGATGTAACAAGGTTATATTACAGTAATTGGCATTTACAGGAGCCTTGTATTGATTTTGTTATCTGCAGTAGATTTGATCTAAACTCAAAACTTCAGCTTTCATCAGGGAGCCAAATATTTCTTTAGGAGGACCAGATGTGGCCTGGGGACCAGTATTTGCCTACCACTGATTTAAATCACAGTATCTAGTGCTGCAACTCTTGTATTTTCATTATCTGTTAATCTGTTGATTGTTTTCTTGATTAATAATTTGTTCTGTGAAATGTCAGAAAATAGTGAAAAATATCCCTCACAGTCAGAGTTGTCAGATTCAAAATAATTGCTTATTTTTTCAGACCAGCTGTCAAAAACCCCAAAGCGTTCAGTGTATGATCATCAAAAACAAATCAAATATGCACATTTTAGCAGCTGAAACGAGTGTATTTGGTGTGACAATTAATCACACTCAGGGTCGCAGTGGCGGCACACATGCATGTGCTTGTTAATGTGGGAATTACTGCACCACATCCTGTCCCATCATGAATTGTTCATTAGGCAGCTGGAACAGGAAGTGTAGAAAGACTCTGTAGCTGTTAGAGTCGGGAGAAAGGATGAAGACGACCTCATCTATCGTCTCCTTCTGGATCTGTGTCTTTGAAGAAATCCTTTCTGTCTGTTACTGCTCGTACAACAATGGCTGACGACAGTATTATTATAAATATAATAGACAGTAATTACCCTTTACTTCTGGGATGATTATACATATTTCTCCAGTCTGTATTTTAGTGATGATATGATGTATCTGTAGTGGTTTTTAATGAGTTTATTCAGGGTTATTAGCAGTGTTATTGAAGGTAAATCCTTTGAATTAAGCTCTTTTTTTGTCTGCATCTCTTCTGAGATCCTCAGCTGTGTTAACTCTCCTCCTCATGATCTTTATGCACATCTGTGTACTACAGTATTTACCTCCATTAAAGCTTCACCTGTGAGAGACTCTCCTCTCCTCTGTGATTTTACTACAAATGCAGAAAATTAGCATCAAAACAAGCAGGTAAATTCTTATTTGATGCCTCTCACACAAAAAATTAATACTATAATATCAACTTTCAATACTTGTGTAATCATTTTAGTTATTTTTTAAGCATAAATGTCAAACATTTGCTGGTTCCAGCTTCTCAAATGTGAGGATTTTATGTTTTTCTTGGTCATACATGATAGTAAACTGAATATATTTGGGTTTTTGACTGTTGGTTGGACAAAAAAAGACATTGACATGATTAATTCCTGGTGAATCCGTTAATTAATAATGAAAATAATGGTCAGTTGCAGCACTAGTGGAAACCCAGGCCTTTATGATTTATTCTTTTCTATTAAGTCAGATATTTTTCACTATTGTCTGACATTTTATAGACAAAATGCAGCCCTAGTTGAACCATTTAACTGGAGTCTTTCTTCCCCTTAAAGCCTCCATAAAGGCCGGAGAATCTTTCACTTACAGTACATGACCTGTTTTTGTTTGTTTGTTTGTTTGTTTGTTTGCAGTGGTTGAAGGTTTGGCTCTGCTTGACTTAGGAGTCTCACCGTACTCTGGAGATGTTTTCCATGAGGTGAGAAATCCACACACACACATACAGTATCTGTATGAATCTATAAATATGAGCAGCATGTCCGTTATACATGTGTGTGTTTCCAGATTGTTTCAGTTGGTCTTTATAAATGTTTTATGATCCCGGCAGCATGTGTTCGTGTTCCTGCTCTGATCCTAAATGTCCCTTTTTTTTTTTCCCCTTCTCTCCAGACTCCTCTCATCATTTACCTCTTTCACTTTTTGGTGGACTATGCAGAAATAACATTTATGGTGAGTAGAAAGATGAGAAACATCCTCTTTTTAGAGGCAGATTCATGTATTTATAAGCCAATAAAGAAGTGGCATTTTGGTGTGGATATTTTAAGTATGATCCAGTGTGAATACCAATAAACTTTCTCATTTGAGCTGGACTGAAATGACATTTTAAGCATTTGGTTTAAAAAAAAAAAATGCTAATGCTACGGATTTACTGTGCTGAATATAAAGGAGGATTTTATAGGGAAGAGAGCCGTGATGGGAAAGCTTTGTGTTTGGTGAAACTGCTCTGCCACGATAAGGAAATTCTGCCTTTAGTGATTTGAAGAAGAAAGTAAACTGTATATATTTTATTTTTGTTCGTTCTCTGTCTTTCTGTCTCTTCAGTTAGCCGATGTAATCACTGCTGTGGCGCTCTACATCGCGGTGAAGGAATACAACAAACAAGTGGTGAGAAAACACAACTGTGTCTTCTAGAAATACAGAGAAACAAATCCCAGCATTTTCATCTTAAGTTGTTTTGGGCTAAAACTGATTTATTGTCTGAGTGGAATCAGTCACATAAGTAACATGATACTGATACAGACAGTGCAGATGTAATCTGACAATTCATTTCTCAATGAATCGGTTAATTATGTATAAAAGAGGGAAAAATGTCCGTTACAGTATCCTAGCGTACAAGGTGACATCATCAAATTTCTTGCTTTGTCCGACAAACAGTTTCACTTTAACATAAGACCAAAACAATTCAGCAAAATCTCACATTTGAGAAACCAGAACTATCAAATGTTTGTTTTTTAATGATCAAGTAATCATTGCAGCTACCTCACAATGAATATGATAGAACTATATTCTTATTTCACTGCTACATGACTGAGTTATGATCAATAAATTATATAGTTTCCACAGATAAGACAAGGTTTCATTATTAGTAAATGAAACTAACTGAAACTTTGACAGTCTGTTATTTGGTGTTTTTGTGTTGTAGTTTTTTGGGGTTTTTTTCTGTCCTCGTAGTAAAAGTGTTGTGATATATTTCATGTGACGTTAATGTTGTTTCAGTTCAGGAAACAGAAATATGCGTTGGAGGCAGACCGTTACCCCCACGACTGTCACGAGCTCATCAGAAGCCCCAAAGAAATGTTCTACATCCCTCTGAAAGTCGCCATGTTGTAAGTACCTCGAACCTCCCGGAGTGACTTTAAACCAGTAAACGCACAGTTATGACCGAGTTTATGTCTTCTCTACCGTCTCTCACAGTTACCTATTGAACCCGTTCACCATCCTGTCCTGCGTCGCCAAGTCCACCTGCGGTCTGAACAACGCCGTCATCGCCACCTTCATCCTTTCTACAATAAAGGGTAGAATTTGATTTTAACTACAAGAGTCTCACATGGTTTTTCTAAAGGTCATTTCACATTTATGGGATCTAAGTCCCACTTTAACTGGGAAGAACTATTTCCTGTTGTTGTTTTACCTTGTTATGATCGGTCATTAAGGAATTTTGTGTCTCTTTTTGGCTTAAACTTCAAGCTTTTATCCATTCTTATTGTATTCTCGTAGTTACTGTATAATAAAGCTTTATAATAAATGTGTAAAAGTTATTTAAAGAATGATCTCATTTAGATTTCAGGCATTTTGCTCGACTCCACCAGCAGAAACACACTTTAACTCTGCTGTAACAACCATATTGAAACCACAGAATGATTACGTAACAGAATAAGTGATTATTTGATTAACTGGTTTGAGTAATTCTCTGTTTTTTGTTTGTTTGTTTGTTTTTTGCAGGAAATGTTTTGCTGAGTGCCATATTTTTGGCTTTGGCCACATATCAGTCCATCTATCCGCTGACTCTCTGCGCTCCAGCTCTGCTGTATTTGATGCAGGTATGTTGTGCATATATATATGTTTTTTAACTTTATTGATGAACACAGACTACAGATTAAGCATCCCGCTGTCTTATATGGGTATTTTAGAAAAATACTCAAGTATATAAACAAAGACATAAGTGAAGGAAATGAGTAGACGCACAAAATTTCAAAATAAATACATAAAAAAACATCATCACACCCTCATTTTTAAACTTAAATGTGCAGTAAACACATTTTATTACACATATGCAGTGTATACATCCAGTTTGAGCCTAGATTTATAATACTAGTGATTGCGATAAGTACACGACTACAGAGGACCGTCTTTCTCTATAGTTTGTTTTATTTTTATTTCTGTGTCATGCCAAACATCTGGCTCATCCCACATAGGATTACAAGATGCTGCAATTATTATATTATTATAAAAGTAATCCATATCCAGTAATACATATACAAAAGCATGTAGAAGAAGAAAACAAAAGCAGTAACATTAGCTGTAATATTCTCCATGAAATTTACCTTTTCAACCTTTGCCTCCGTTGCTCCAGAGTTTGTGGGTTTTGTTTCAGCCGATTTATGGTTATTATTTTATTAATACCAGAACTCTGTAGCCTTCTGGTTAAGACACATGTCAACTCCCAATCTCTCTATTCCCCCTTTGCTTCCTGTCTCTCTACTGTCGCTTTAATAAAGGCTTAAAAAATAACCCCCCCGGAAAATAAAACGCCAGAACTCTGAGCTTGTATATTCTATTTTTATCTCATATGTCTGTATGAAAATTCCTTAAAATGAGGTTTCATGGCTTAAAGGATAAGTCTGTGTTCAAGAATATATTTTTAATTCAACTTTTCTCTCCTAAAAGCCCAAAAAATATGTGTAAAATCACCTAATAGATCACACACTCTCCAACAAAGGGTGCTGTATTTTGTCATAAATTGAAATGTTTTAATGTTTCATCCTTATCTTCTAAACAAATTGCCTCCAGTTGGGGCCACATAGACATTCGGGCCAGTGTTTTTCCTGTTTCCCCCTTATCAATATTTGATATTAATATCTTTTGTTCTCCTCCTTCCTCCCTCTCTTCATTCCAGCCACTCCTATCTGGTTTCACTGCCCGTTTTTAAAATAAATCTGAATATAATTTCATGGATTTGTGTCCACTAATATCTCCATCTCTCCCTCCCTCCAGCGTCAGTACATCCCGGTGAACTTCCGGCGGGTCAGCTTCTGGTGGTTCATCGCGCAGTATGCCTTCATGTACCTCGGCAGCCTCTTCGTCATCATCTGCCTCTCCTTTTTCCTGCTGGGCTCCTGGGACTACCTGCCCTCCGTCTACGGCTTCATGTGAGTGTCGAAGAGCTTTTAAAGAAGCATCTAAATATTAATAATGGTCTATATAATGTATAGAAATAGTGTGTTGATTGGAGTCAGACATGACATGTCAGCATGGTCGATATTATCGGTCATTTTTAGCTCATCACAGTTAATATCAGTGTGTTTATCTGCTGACAACAAGAAGTTGCAGCACAAAAATATCAAATTTATGTTTTAGGTCATTTAGAAACTTTGTCGTCATTACATAGTTTGTCCACCAGAGAGCACTGACGAGTTTATCAACTGTAAAATGTTCCTCTCACTGAGTAAATAAAGCTTTTTTAGTATCTAATTAAAGGGATCCTAATAAAACATTTTGTCCATGCTGTGTGTTTATGTTTAAAAGAGGATATTAGCTCGTAAAATGTCATCAGATCTTTTAATTTTTCAAATATCAGTAAGGCGTCCCGGTCCGGCTGTAGTCCTCCGTTGTGACCGTCTGTTCTCTCTCCCTCCAGTCTCTCAGTACCGGACCTGACCCCGAACATCGGCCTCTTCTGGTATTTCTTCGCCGAGATGTTCGAACACTTCCGCCTCTTCTTCCTCTGCGTCTTCCAGATCAACGTCTTCTTCTACACCATCCCTCTGTCCGTCAAACTCAAGTAAGTCCTCCGACTGTCGCACCGCCATGTTTTTATTACTCTCATAACAACTTCGTCTACAATAAGTTAATGTGAGGCTGGTTTTTTGGTAACGCTATATTTTACAGGTCCTTCAATTTTTTTATACTAATTTAATTTTATACTAAGTTCCTGAAGTAATTTTCAGGTATTTTACAGTGAAATTTTAGTTAATTAAGTAATTAAAAAGTAATTTATTTTATAGAGCGGGCGGTGCAGTGTGGAACAAAGGTAAGTAGTAGATTATACTTGGGGTCATAGTTATTTAATACTTAATTTGCAGTTTTCAGTGTGTAGTTCTGTGTGTCAGCATGTTAGATTCTTTATGAAAATGAGCGCATTTCCTGAATACTATCAAATTACCAATTACATAACACTTACAGAGAAAGATCCTAAGAGTGAACAGTTACACAGCAGCAACTTTTAGGAAATTATTGAAAAATTTCCCTTGAAGTTAGTGAGAGAGTAAAACATCTGCAACATAAAGTGTTACTGAAACCTAATATGCTACAAAACTTCTTTTTAGTCTTTCAACCACTCAAAGAGCTTTTACACTAATTGCCAACATTCACCCATTCAAACACACACACGTACTGATGGCACAGCCTTCGGGTTCAGTATCCTGCCCGAGGACACTCTGACATGCGGACTGGAGGAGGATATTTAGATATTTATTTAGATTTTTTGCAAATTAACAACTGTGAACCCAAATATGATAAGTGGGCACATACTAAACCAACTTTCTCATGATTAAAAAATTAAAATTAACCATTAAATAACCTGCAAATTACTGCAAAATTTTCAGGAAGTTAAACTAAAATGAAAGGACCTGTAAAATAAAGCATTACTGTTTTATTAATATAAAATGCCTCCTGTCCTACAGAATGTGTTTAAATGTGTAATATTACACTGCTGGTGTCTGTGTTACAGGGAGCATCCAGTGTTTCTGATCTTCATGCAGTTAGCTGTGATCTCCATCTTTAAGTCGTATCCCACTGTGGGCGACATCGCTCTCTACCTGGCCTTCCTGCCTGTGTGGAGTCACCTGCACAGATGTGAGTGTCTGAAACACAGAAGATGTTGTACATTAACTGTTTCAACATATTTGTTGTATTGTTTCAACACTTTCACCTCTAAAAGTGAAGGTTTATTTTCATCTGTGATCTTAAGTTCAGACTGCACAGCTACGTAGCTGTGTAACGAGGATTTTTATGAATATTTGAGATTTTGGGGGAAATGACTCCTTTTTTCTGGTCTCTCTTCCCGTCCAGTCTTGAGGAACATCTTCCTGGTGTCTTGTGTCCTGCTGGCCTGTTCGGCTCTGTTCCCTGTTCTCTGGCACCTCTGGATCTACGCCGGCAGCGCCAACTCCAACTTTTACTACGCCATAACGCTGCTGTTCAACGTGGCACAGGTAGGAAAGTCTGTACAGGAGCCGAGGGGAGTTCGTTAATTAGGTATTTGGAGACACGTCTGGATCTATGATTGCTCTTTTTTAAAAATAAACCAGGAAACCTCTTCCTCTTCCCAATGAGAGAGGAATTGTTTTAAAGAATTCTTAACAATGTCATTAAAATTTTTAGTGTAAACATTAAAACTTGTCTGGAGGGATCTTTTTTCTGCTTTGAGAACACACACACAACAAGGTGCAGACCATTGTGAGCTTCAATAAGTTTTTAACAATTATGTCTGATGTTGGTGTTTTGTATTCGTAAATGTTTAAAGTTATGAGAAATTTGATTTAGAATAACATTTCTTCCATATCTATCTGTAGGAATACGTATGCTGTTCTGTGTTTTAAGTATTTAAAGTGACAGAAAACATCCAGTAACGACTTAAAGTCATTGTTGACTTTTTATGATTTTTCCTCTCAGAAGTTCAAAGGCCAGGACGATTCGTGCATCATTATTTGATGTAAATAGAGAGCAGAAGTCATGACGTCACTTTCTGTGTAGCTTTGGTTTCGCTAGCTTCTGTGACTCAATGCAAGATCTCATTCAGCGTCTCTTTCATCAGTCTTTGAAGCGTGTTGCTGGAGTTTATTTTCCATATTCTAAGACCACTCGGCTCCACTGCAGCAGCTGCTATCAGAAGTTAAATGATTACTTTGTGAGCACAGAAAAAACTACAACTCCAAACAAAAACAAAAATAAATAAATAAAAAAAACTACAAGTGCAGCAGTGCAGATACTTGCGTCATGGTAACAGAGTTTCATCCATAAAACTCATCGCTTTCTTGGACTCGTTTCCTCTGCCGAGCCGTTACGTTTAGCCCGCAAACATCTAGGGCTTATGGGAAATGGTGTTCATTCAAGACTACTTAAAAAAAAAATATATTGGATAAACAACGATATTTGAATGTTTTCCAAAAAACAAGTGTCATTATAAACACATGATTTGACTTCGGCGCTCTAATAAAATCAATGACGACCTCAGAAACAACTATTTCACATAGCATTAGTTACCATGGCAACAGATGAATATCACAGCTTGTAACTGTATGTTTGAACAACATAGAAGCTATTTACAACATTACAAAGTTCGAATTGTTTTTTTTTTTTTATTATTTATGAGGGAAATTACCCAAACTCTTATTCTTAATCACTCATCAGTGTCCTGATATTTTATTTCCTCTCAGATTCTGCTGGTGTCGGATTATTTCTACGCCTTCTTGAGGAGAGAACACCATCTCACCTACGGACTATACCTGAAGAGGAAAGACGGCTCCGAGGCTACACTAGTTCTTAAATAAAACACACACACACACACACAGCTACACACACACACACACACACACAAACACACTAATACACAAACCACCTGGCTGGCCGCCTCCACCAGGAAGGGAGAAACTGCTCAAGGTCTCAGTTATCCTCAAAGGGAACAAACACAAACTGAGGAGGATAAAAGACTCCAGAGGCCACACTGCCTGGTACCACAAGTCACAACATACTACACGACAGACAGATGTTGGATGTAGAAATCCTGGCTCCTGCCAAACGACTAAAACATCCTTTCTCCTCCTTTCTCTTTGTCTTCTGGAGCGCTCTAACTCCGACGCCTCACTCCACCCGGAGCCTGTTGTGACACTCTGTTCATCCTGCAGCTCCCTCCTGGACAGCTTTTATTTTGAAGCACCATCACTCATGCAGATTTTTCTTTTTTCGTTTGTTTGTTTTTCTGGAAGGAAACTTCAGCTGCAGTGGGTTTTATTTTAAACCTTGGTTCCTCTTTAAACACCAAAAAAAAAACCCACCAAAAATGTAGGAAAACCTCCATTGATTGATTATTCCTGATATCCAGATGATTATATTTATGTCCTTTTATTGTGGGGAAAAAGAAGAAGAAACCCTTTGTGTTTGGAAGCCTAAAAATATCAGTTTGTCTCTCTCTCTCTTTTTCACCACTTTCTTACTGTTTGCTTTTCATCCTTTTGTTAACTTCTCTATTAATTAACTTGTGACGTGTGATCAGTGTTTCATCTCAACGCTTCACCTCATCGTGGTTCATAAACCTTAACACCTGCCTACAAACAAACAAAGTTAAGGATGAGATACAGAAATGACTAAAGCTCAGACAGCTCCGTTAACAGCCTGATGATGATGATGATGATGATGATGAAGAAGAAGAAGAAGAAGAGGAAAGTCTGA
This sequence comes from Thunnus maccoyii, assembly GCF_910596095.1. NCBI lineage: Eukaryota > Metazoa > Chordata > Actinopteri > Scombriformes > Scombridae > Thunnus > Thunnus maccoyii. The sequence continues at coordinate 32,701,733 of NC_056535.1, read as the reverse complement.
CTAAGACAACAGTGAACGTGTTTTAACAACTGAAGGTTCAGGATGTGTGAAGAGCAGAAACAGAAGTTTTCCTCTTGTCAAAATCACAGTTTCATAATTAAGATTAATAAATAGACAAAATTCCAGCCAGTTAACAAAGTTCGGGCCAACGAATGAATCTGGAAACGGTTAAAGTTTCATATTTTGCTCAATTTCTGCATGTAAAATCAAGTTTATTTAATGAAGTCATGGTTGAATTTAACATTTAAAATGATTGTTAGTGACGTCAGAGTCTTGAAAGCTGACGGTATTTTTAAGTTGGAAGTTTGTATCTTCCATTTCCTCTAACGTGACATGAACAAACATCATAAGCATGCATGATTTTCAATTATTCCCCCCATTAAATGACTTTTTTACACAATCAGGAAACCAAGACTGTAGTCAAGGATGTCCATGACATGCTAATGATATTTTTGCCTTTTCTTAGAAGCTACTGACATAAAGAACTGTGCAAAAGTTTTAGACACTTAGTTTTTATTCATCAATTAACTTGATACAAAGTTGATCAAACAGCAGAAACCTAAAGAAAATCAGTATTTGTTGTGAGCAGCTTGGCAGCAGTTCTCCTCCGTAAACCTGCACACAGTGTTTCAGGTTCTCGGCAGGTCGGATGTTTTCCTGCCACAGTTCTTCTTCTGTCTCTTCCTGTTAATCCCAGACTGACTCCATGATGTTGAGAACAGAGACTCCTTGTTCTTCTCGTTGATGAAGGTCGTTCTTCATGACCTCGGCTGGATGTTTGGGCTTGTTGTCGTGCTGCAGAATAAATTTGAGACTGATCCTCAGATTCTCCATCAGATGAAGAAGAATCTAAACATCTAAAGTGCCTGAAACTTTTGCACAGTTCTGTATATCTACTTAAAAAATGATTTAATTCACATCCTTAAAATAAGCCTTAAACAGCCTCAGATGGTGATATTAAGATTGATCTTTTGTTGAATATTTTTACTTTATATTAAAATATGAATGAATGAAAATATGAATTAAAATATTAAGTCCGCAGGTAAATGTTTTTGTTTTTGGCCTCCGTATGAAAATAATTTAAGCAACAACAGAAGTTTTATTGAAGGTATTTAGAGATCTATAGAAAAAAAATAAGTTTCTTTATTTGTAGACAAACAATAAAATAAAACAAACACAGATCAGTCTGTTCAGTTGCTTTCTCACGTGATTTTTTTTTTTTTTTTAAACCCCTCGTCTGTTTGGGCTGAAGGTCGATTTTGATACCAATGAGTCGAAGGTAATTTGTGATATTTATTTATTTGCTGCACTGAAAACTTTGCAAAGAGATTTAATTTTTCTTTTTTTTTTTGGTTTCATTAAAAAAGGAGGAGCTCTTATGTTGTTTTGATACTGTATATATATATGAATGTTTTGTTTTATTACAGATATTAAAATGCTGTGTCTGAGAGGGGCTGATGTTCAAGCTGATGAATGAATGAGTGAACATGTCATAAATGATTATTATTAAACTGGAGGTGTTGGTTTACTGCTGTCTGGTTTTAAATGTCAGTACTGATGTGTGGGAGGTGTCAGTGCATCCTAACCGTCACTTGTTTTGTTGTTTTTCATATTACATCCCTGCAGAATTTAACAGACAGATATAAGACTAGAGACATTTCATACCAAAATAACATTATAAACCACTATGAATTTGAAAAAATAGCACAAATAAAGAATGTATTATGGTGATTTAAAAACACACACAAACTATTTGGGCTATCGTTAGCCACTGTAGTGCTAACAGGGCGCCAATACTCCGACCATGGATGCATAATAAGACTTATATATTAATAAGCCCGACTCAGTGCGAGTCCCGGAGCTGGTGAACCAACTGTCAATCACAGCTGTCAATCAACGCCCACACGGCAGACATCAAAGCTATTATAAGTCTTCAAATCTTAGTAATGGAGCAATAATTTCCAAAAATGACGAGCAAAAGCGATTTAAAAATCCGTGATGTCATCATAATGTAAAGTCTATGGGCCGAGCGGGAAAAAAACACACACGCACAACAAGCAACCCCGGTAGCTAGAAACTTTTTTTTGGTGTATGTGCCAGCCGAGCAATTCTTTTTGGACTGAATTGGCGCCATTTTTAGTCCGGTGTCCAGCTCTCATAATACATCCATTGAGTCCACAAACCGATGGGTGACGTCACGGTGGCTACGTCCACTATTTTATACAGTCTGCGGTATTACTTTATGATACGCATTACAATGAAAAAACACAGAACCTGTAAAAATACAACAATTATAAAGGAATTTTGGTTGCACTGAATTAAAATTGCACAACATGAAAAAACGAAATGCTTGTAAAACAGGAGAATATATATATATATGACAACTTCATAATATTTTATACATTTTTATATACTTTTACTGCCGCAGAAAGTTTAATACATACGGATGCATCATGAAAACAAAAACAGCCGCAGTAACTGATTTTCTCTCTTTTAAATCTCTTCTTAGGACGTTTTTTTCCCCCTTATTTTATTTTAATTCAGCTGTTGTTTATTTGTTTTTTTTAGTTTTCTTTTTTAGAAGTTGCTTTACAGAAGTTGGTTTTATGTATTATTATCAAATCTGATGGTTTTATAATTTATGCTGTCTTGAAACGTGAGTTTTGATATATAAAGACTATTATTGTGTTTTTTAGTTCTTGTATGATTTAATTCTAAAAGGAATTTTGGGTTTTCTGTAAAATATTAATTTCGAATGTCAATACAAACAGACTTATAAAACTAAACATAATATTCTAAAATTTTACCTCATTGATTCAAAGTTGATTTAAACATAATGCAAAAACCAAAATATACATGCTGAATTCTTTGGTATTAAATGCAACATCTTACCTAAATGTAAGTTACCACAATTATGATTGTGATGAGAGTATAACTACATAAGTCATTTACATTAATTCTTAATGCACAACAATTTTAAATACACATTTTTACTGGATGAAAATTGGCACCTGAAAGTTTTGATGAAGCAGCAGGTGATGATGATGGTGGAGGAAGGATTCAAACCAGCCGGTCTTTTTGACTGATTAAAATGTATCTCGTCCTCCTCATGAAGCATTAAACCTTCCTATATCTAAATCTATTTAGATCATGAATGCACCAAAGAAATTGTTATATGAATTTTTTTGCAAATTTTGCATGTAGTTCACTTTCACAAAAAAGTAACAGCCTTGACACAGGTGAAACACTCCACCCAGGTAACTGTTTGATACGTCTTCTTCGTGTGTTGTCTGTGAGTATTTTGTTGACTTCATGAGGGTTAGGTTTTTAGGATACTGAGGAGTGCTGAGCTCAACAGAGTGCTGAATCACGCTGCTGTCTCTGAGGGAAACCTTTGAATAAACATAGTAACGTCCCTCCTTTTGGACTATAAGCCTCCCATCTTTGTAGTCCATCCCACAGCTGTCAGTCGGCCAACCACCATTATGTACATCTGAGGGGAAAATGACACAAGAAAATACCAGTAATGAAAAGTTTAGCTCAGTTAAATAGTGGGGCCGGTGCCACAAACACTAACAAAGTGTTGAAGATTCACATTTTTATTTGCAGATCTAAACTGCCTCTGTAATATTAAAAACACAGAAAGTTATCTTACCAGCTACCACATGTGCAAATGGTTTGCAGGACAGATTCAGATTGGGTCCATCTTGTCCTATGTCAGGAACACAAATGCTATCAAATTATTGAATGAAAATGAAGAAATTAACATTAATATATGATGTATGATATATTCTGTACCTGGTGTGGTGTTGGGGGTCTGTGTTGAAACAGCCTGCAATGGAAGATAAAAACAGGTAACTGCTTCAGTGTCTGGATGCACACGTGCAGTTGCACTAATTGTGATAGAAACATTTCCTCAATGCTGCACATTTGTCATTAAAGGACGGGTTCACAGTTTTTCAAGTCTGTCTTCCCTGTTTGGGGAACTTTGTGTTGTCTGGAGGGATTTTCTTCACTTGGAGCGGTGACAGCAGGGTTTAACTGGCGGAATGATTAATATAATCAATAAAAAAAAAAAAGTCCTTTTTGAGGAGCATATGTGGCTGACAGAAGTAGCCCCAACCAGACCCCACCATGTCCATCAGAATGAAATATTGTTTATTTATTTTTAAAAATTGAGCACATGCTTCTTAATCATTTTCTGACTAAAATAAACATAAATACAATGTATAATTAAATGATATGAAACATGCTATTATTGATAGCCATTATCAAAGCCAAACTCAATGTAGAAAGATAAAGCTGGCAGCAATTCAGCAACGCACACACACTGCTGAGGTTCATGCAGGCTGTGTGTCCCAGGTGTTAGCCTCATGCTGAGGTAAGATCTTGATTATTTATCATTTTCAGATATTACACAGCCTCATTTAACAGTATTCCTACAAACCATGCAAGGCAACAACCTGGCCTTGAGTACAAACATTACAACTGACGCTAACATGAGTTTTGGAATTCATTTATGATTTATCTTTGCATAGGTTGACGTGATGCGATGCATTGAACATCTGTATTTACAGGTTTTGATCACTTGCCATTCATTAAGGTTCACTATGCCATGGCCACCCCAGTCAAAATGTCCTGGTTACACCACTGTTCAGCCATCCAAATGAGACAAATCAAGTAGATATCTTTCAATGTTACAGTCTTTTTAGTGCCAAAGTTCCTCTTTTTGTTACTATACTTCCACTGCAGCTCAACAGGGAAACACTGTCTGAGGAAACACAAAGAGGGAATTTGATGCTAAAAAGACTGTAAATGTGTCAGATATCCACTTGATATGACTAACTCAGACTGCTGAAGCCTCATTCACATCAACTTTTAAATGCATTTTTACACTAAATGACTATGGTTTTTGTCCCCCATCACTTACATCTTTTAATAGCCAGTATGAAAAGGAGGAATGATTACAGCGAGGAAAACCTCTTTCAGTGTTCATATGGACACCTGACTATTTTAAGACACACTTGAAAATTTGTGAACATATCCTTAAATATTTTGATTATTATGGTGTTCACCTCATACAGGCCTAACTGGCCCTCAGTGTTTTAAGATAAAACTGAAGGTGCAAAAATCAAAGACCAAACTGATACTCACAGGCAGGAGATGGTAGAGACGGTTGATGAAATAGGCCTCTATGGTGAGGCCAAACAGTGCCAAGCCCACCAGTATGAAGAGCGGGGTTCGTGCTGCTCTGAAACACTGTCGCAACTTGTTTGATCTTGAGATGGTGACATGGCCGTCTGCCACAGACACAGAGTGATACTGGACGTCAGCCTCTTCCATTCCTGCTGCAGAAATATCCTCAAGAAGTTGACCAAAAAGTGTCGTGAAGGGTCAAAGTGACAAACTGAGAGCGAGACAAAGAGGGTTTTTGGGTTTAATGGTTGAATGCTGCTCAAAAAAACAAAGAGACCAGACGACTTCCTTTTCGTAAGCTGATAAGAGTTGGCAAGATGATTAGAAGATAATCATGCACAGTTCATATACTGCTTCATGCGGTGACATTTCAACATTTCCGCTCTAATCTCAAAATCTCTCAGCTTCATATACACACCTGCCATGATCAAAGGTCATGTTTTCACATAAATGTGAACTGAAATCCACTAGTGCATCTTCAATACATCTTCCTTTTCTTTCTTTAAACTTGTGTATTGTAAATTTCTATTTCAAGGGCATAACTTTCTTCATGTTAACATTGTAATACTGTATAATATTCAGAGAAAATAACTTGTATTTTATTAATGTAACAGTTCAGAGATGTTTAGATATTGAAGGGAAAAAAATACATAAACATACACAGTATGTAACATGTAACAAGAGATCAATGAATAATTAACACAGGGTCAAAGGACAAGAACTTGGAAAATGTATTTTCGTTTCAGTGTACATATGCTGAAACATTAAAAATAGGATTTACTGTAATGCATAATTGAAAGTAAACAGTAAAAAAGAATTTATCCAGCATCAAATCAGCTTACTGAGTCTGATTTCAGTGTTGAATCTGCAAATCTGAATCCCTTCAAATCCCTTATTATTGAATCCATTTACATTTAGTGTTTAACATTTGAAGAAACTTAAGTTATAAATAACTACAAGATAACATCTTATATTTTGTATTAAACATAGTGTTGGAAGTGTGCTCTAAAATGATGGGGAAAAAACCACAATGAATGATTTAATGGAACTGAATTTTGACATTTTTACAACTTCAAGGCTATGCATACAGTATGTACGGAAGCACATTACATTCACCAAAGGAAAAAAAAGTCCTTATCTCATAATTATGAAATAAGTATCTCACTATTACTAGATGTGGGTTTCATAATTATGACATCTTTTTCTGTAATTAGATCTTTTCTCATAATTATGAGATAAAGCCTCAAATGTTTGTTTTTTTTTCCATCAGTGAATGCAATGCACTTCTGTACTTCCGTACATTATACTCTTAAAACATTTAGCATTTGGAAATGTGGACTCGGATGTGGTTTATACTGAAATGGTGGAAAGTGAAAGCAAGTGAAGGATAAAAACCACGTCCATGTCATAAATGATGATTATAGTTATTAAACTAGAGGTGTTGGTTTACTCCTGTCTGTTTTTACATGTCAGTACTGATGTGTGTGAGGTGTACGTACTTCCTAATTGTCACTTGTTCTTTTGTCTTTATATCACATTCCTGGGAAAGTTTTAATTTTATAGTCAGATATAAAACCAGCGACATTTCATAAGTGTGACTGCAGTTCTTGTGGGGAAACATACCTTTCCTGTCAGCTTTATCTTTTCACATCTGGCGAAGCATACGAAGGAGTTAAAGTGAACAGCAGCCATCAAACTTCCTCAAATGATTCTAACTTCAAACCACAAATAACTTTCCCACATGCTTCACTTCAGAGATGAGTCTGCTTTCGCATTTTTTAGCTACAACTCTGAATAAAGACTTTTCTTAATCAAGTTTTTATGTGACTGGGATTAACACTGGTATAACTTTATGATGTGCATTACAACGTGAAACAAAGAATCTTAAAAAATACATCAATTATAAATTGGGTGCTTTGAAATATAATTGGACAATAATAGGAAACATAAAAGAAAATGAAATGCTTGTAAAACAGGAGAATATATATATATATATATATATATATATATATATATATATATATATATATATATATGACAACTTTATAATATTTTATTTATTGTATATACTTTTACTGCTGCAGAGCATTTAATACATACAGGTGCATCATGAAAACAAAACCAGTTACAGTAACTGATTCTTTATCTTTTAAATCTCTTCCTTCCTTCCTCTACACTTATTTATTTTTTTAATTTTCTTTTTTAAAACCTACTTCATGGGAGTTGGTTTTATCTGTTTTATCATGAAACCTGATGGTTTTATAATTTATGCTGCCCTGCAATGTGGGTTTTGAAAAGTCTATATAAAGACTTTTTATAAAATCAATAATAATCACAAATGTAGATAAAAAGAGACTTATAAAACTACACATAATATTCTAACATTTTACCTCATTGATTCAAAGTTGATTTAAACACAATGCAAAAACCAAAATATACATGCTGAATACTTTGGTATTAATTGCAACATTTTACCTAAATGTAAGGCCTAACTGGCCCTCGGTGTTTTAAGATAAAACTGAAGGTGCAAAAATCAAAGACCAAACTGATACTCACAGGCAGGAGATGGTAGAGAAGGTTGATGAAATAGGCCTCTATGGTGAGGCCAAACAGTGCCAAGCCCACCAGTATAAAGAGCGGGGTTCGTGCTGCTCTGAAACACCGTCGCACCTTGTTTGATCTTTGTGGCACCGGAGAGATGGTGACATGGCCGTCTGCCACAGACACAGAGTGATACTGGACGTCAGCCTCTTCCATTCCTGCTGCAGAAATATCCTCAAGAAGTTGGCTAAAAAGTGTCGTGAAGGGTCAAAGTGACAAACTGAGAGCGAGACAAAGAGGGTTTTTGGGTTTAATGGTTGAATGCCACTCAAAAAAACAAAGAGACCAGAAGACTTCCTTTTTATAAGCTGTCTAAGAGTCTGCAAGATGATTAGAAGATAATCATGCACAGTTCATATGCTGCTTCATGCGATAACATTTCAACATTTCCGCTCTAATCTCAAAATCTCTCAGCTTCATACAGATGCCTGCCATGAAGTGTGTGTGGACCAAAATGGACCAAATGTGGACCGAAATCCACAGACACATCTTCACTACATCTTCCTTTTCTTTCTTTAAACTTTATTTCTTTAAACTTGTGTATCATGCAATATGTAAGAACTGTGAAGCTATTTACATGTATTAATCGCTTTCTATTGCCAATGGGTGAACAGATTGTATCTTTACATCTTTGGGTTTTTGACTGACAGACAAAACAAGTCACCTGAATTAGTCATTTTTCACTATTTTCTTATATTTTATACATTATAACACAACTTAACAGCAAACAAACATGATATAAACTAAAACAATTCAGGTCTTAGATATTGAGTCCCTCCTCAAGACCACAAGCACAAGATGGAAGATGGAGGACCTGTCAGAGTTGATATTGTTGTTCAGTGGTTCAAATTTCTAACAAATTTGTGATTAGTAAAATGATGTAGACCCAAATAATATGGAGTAAAGCTGTGCTCTCAGGGACCCTGGGCAATTTGCCCGGTTGGTAATCCAGCCTTGCTCCTACTAAGATATATAGAAAGATATAAACTACGGTTAAATGTGGGTTTAAATGATGCAGGGTTAGCTAGTCATCCTGAATCACTTGATAGCATAAATGTATGTAACTGCTCCCAAGTTCAAGCTAAGTCATTAAAATATTTTGACATTTGACAGAAAAAGAGAAGAGGGATTAAAATATAAAGAAAGCACAATTAATCATTTACATCTTCTAGGCCACATTTAATTTGGAAATGTGGACTCGGAGGTGGTTTATACTGTAGTGAAAGAAAGTGAAAGTAAGTGAAGGAAGAAAACCACGTAGCAAAAGCCAACAGTATCCTTTCAGTAAGGCGAGTCTTTAAAAAGGAGGCAGTGAAACGGATTTGAACGCGCCCCAAATATTCCCGGGAAAAAATATCACGTCATAAACCCCGCCCGTCAACGTCCGCCTGCTACAGCACTCTGAGAAGGATGCGTTTGTTTTATTTTGCGGGCTGCACCGCTTTCACTCACAGGCGTCACCGCCAAACCTGCCGAATAAGCCTCGTTGGTGCTGAAATTAAAACCAAACGCATTGTGTTTTATATTCCCGCCTCTTCAAATCGCACCGACCAATTATGAAGCGCAACGTCATCGGGTTATTTGAATATTCATTACATTTCGCGGGCTTTCAGTACCACGTGGTCGTTTCGCGCGAAAAGCGACTCCCGGCCGGAAGAAGAAGAAGTTTCTTTACAAGAGGCAGAAACAGACAGACGTGCAGCAATGGCGGTGAGTTAAAACGATTAAAAATCAGATTAATACAGACTAAAATATATAACTGTCATGTTCATGTGTCTGCTGAAGGAGTGAGAAGTTAAATTAGGCAGATTTACGTTTGTAGTTTGAGTTTCTTACAGTAAATAAAGTTGTCAGCATCACAACAATGAAGACAGAGACGGGATGAGTTTTTTTTTATCTGACTGAACCATAAACCAAAATGCTTTTAAAGTTAAATCTGCACAGAATTAAAAATACATTTTCTAACTAATGTTCAGCACTGCGAGCATGAACAATAATCTGTGATGTATCTGCTTTGTTTGTCGTCTTGCTGACTCGCCATGTGGCTGCTAAATTAACGTTAGATTAAGTGTCAGATTAGATGGATTACAGAAGCGGCTTTTAAGCAGATAAAATAACAAAATACAGGTGGAAAAATAACAAGAGACGTCACAGAATAAGAGATAAAACACACGCATATCATCTTGAAACTCAAAACTTTCATCAGTAACTCTGTTTCCAGCTACATTTGATAAGTGCTCACATCTATTGACCCTTCAAAGAAGTTCAGTTGGCGATTTATTCTAATTCAAGTGTTTGAACCTCAATATTTGATCATTTTACCTCCTGTAGCTGGATTTGTCTCCAGCAGTAGCTTCATTTCTCGCATCCACATCAGTCATAACTCATTTTCTCATTAATATATCATATTTAGTCTAACTCAGAGATCTGTTACTATGATAAACAGTCATTTAAAGAGATACAGATGTGCAACTCAACCAACATGATGTATTACCTTTTGTTGAGATTGTTTGTCTGGTGTTAGTTCAGCTTCTTACTGATTATTACTGAGACCACAGTCTTGTATTGTATTGTGATGTGGTCACAATGGAGTACAGAGACAGTGCTGCCATAAAGAAAGCCATTATCTGTACATTTATTAAACTTTTATTAAGCTGACAACAATCAGCGGTGGAAAACTTACTCTCATCCTTTAAAAACTGAGTAGTTGATCAATCGATTAGTAGATCAGCAGACAGTTAGTCATTCTAAATACTTTTTTAAAGACAAAAATGTCCAAATTATCTGGTTCCAGCTGCTCAAATGTGAATATCTTCTGGTTTATTTAGTCGTCTGTGACACAGCGATCAACATTTTTCTCTATTTTCTGACATTTTATAGACCGAACGACATAAAAACGCTAAAATAAAAACACACTTGCAAGTAAATGTGAAGCATTAAAAACCTACAAGTTACAAAATACAGAATTATAATCAGCAAAATGTATGTAAATATCAAAAGTAAATGCACTCAGTAAGCAGAATGTCAGATTATGTCTGTTAAGATTCAAGAAACTTTGTCAAACAGTAAAAGAAATTTCTGTTTGACACATATAACAATAACAAAGTAGAAACAGTAAAAATATCACAGTTGATTTATTATTACTGGTGCATTGACATTTTAATGTTGTAGTTTGAGTTGAAGTCTAGTTTATCATGTTTTATACATAAAAATATAACCTGCAAACTATTTGTAACTGTCAAATTAAATCAAAAGTTCTGTTTTTCCCTTTTAAAACTAGTAGAATTATAAAATAGCATCAAATAGAAATACACAAGTAACGTACTGAACTGAAACACTAGATACTCTTTAACTTTAAACAATATAAAACGTACAACGATGGCTCCCAGTTGAGTAGATGACGTCATGTTCCGGTATTGAAGTAGTCGGCGATCCTTGTTGTGTCGACAGGATTCCTCCGAGTCGTTCCACATGGCCACCAGCCCCAGCCGAGGCCCCAGGAGAGGAGACCTGACCTCCAGCCCCGGCAGAGACCTGCCGCCCTTCGAGGATGAGTCGGAGGGGCTGCTGGGAGAGGGACCCCTGCCCGGAGAGGAGGAGGAGGACGGAGACGGAGAGGAACTGATCGGGGACGGGATGGAGAGGTGAGGATGGGAAAAATTGCCTTGTGTTGGAAAGTAGGGATGTTGTTTCGAATGATGAGATGATAACAACTCCTCTTCCTCTTCCTCTCCGTTCAGGGATTACCGTGCCATCCCGGCGCTGGATCAGTACGAGGCTGAGGGTTTGGACCTGGATGACGAGGATCTGTCGGAGCTGTCGCCTGGAGCCCGAGCCGCCGCCGAGGAGGCCATGAGGAGGAGGGACAGGGAGCAGGGCGTCAGCGGGCGGCTGAGGAGAGGACTGCTCTACGGTGAGGAAGGAGAGAGCGGACGGATTCGGAGAAGGAGACGTGACTCCTCTTGTGAAGTTGTTATTGATCTTTATCGTTCATTTTTCGTTGTTATGTAGATAGCGAAGACGAGGACGACGGGCGCCCCGCGGCCCGGCGAAGGCGGTTCCTCGAGCGGGCGGCAGAGGGCGTGGTAGACGGAGAGGAAGAGGAAATGATAGAGAGCATCGAGAACTTGGAGGACATGAAGGTTTGTGTAATGAAAAAGAAAAAAAAAAAAAGGTGCTTTTCAGCTCTGATTGGTCTCCAGCAACGTTAGAAGCTCTGACATCATCATCATCTCCTCCGTCCGCAGGGTCACACCGTGAGGGAGTGGGTGTCCATGGCGGCTCCACGGCTGGAGATCTACAACCGATTCAAGAACTTCCTGCGTACGCACGTCGACGAAAACGGCCACAACGTCTTCAAGGAGAAGATCAGCGACATGTGCAAAGGTTGCTCCGCTTTTCAGCTTTGAAATATGAGGAAACGAACACGCTGGTGAATCTTTGTCATGGATGTTTAACTGATTCCTGTTTGGTTTTTTTTTTTAAACAGAGAATAAGGAGAGTCTGGTCGTCAACTATGAAGATCTTGCAGCCAGAGAGCATGTGTTGGCCTACTTCTTACCTGAAGCTCCAGCTGAAATGTTGAAGGTGAGAATACTTTAGTTCCCAGCTGATGGAAAACCGCTGCGTCGTTGTGAAGCGAGTCACAAGCATTTGGGTCAATTTTGTTAAAGCGATAAAACTACTTTGAAATGTAGCAAACTTCCAGAACAACTCCTTTATATTGACGCATCATTTCCTGCTTCCTGGTTAGTGTTGCTACAACATGCAGCTCTACCGTATCAGTAACATATCGATTCGGGTTTGTGGGTCATGTGACAATCGCCTTGCACCTCCGTTGACTTTAGCGTCTTTTAGAAGACCGGCCTGTTAGTTTCTAATCTTTGGCTACTAATCACTGAATTAAATATGAGCTCCGTCAAAACAAACCTGTATTTTTTCTGCAGGTTTTTGACGAAGCAGCTAAAGAAGTGGTGCTGGCCATGTACCCGAAATACGACCGCATCGCGCACGAGATCCACGTCCGCATCTGCAACCTGCCGCTGGTCGAGGAGATCCGCTCACTCAGGCAGCTCCATCTGAACCAGCTGATCAGGACCAGCGGCGTCGTGAGCAGCTGCACCGGCGTCCTCCCTCAGCTCGCCATGGTCAAGTACAACTGTAACAAGTGTAACTTTGTGCTGGGACCCTTCTTCCAGTCCCAGAACCAGGAGGTGAAGCCGGGTTCCTGTCCCGAGTGTCAGTCCCAAGGACCCTTCGAGATCAACATGGAGGAGGTGAGAGGCTCGGGCACGAAGGATACGAACATTTATATATTTATTATGCAACAAAGAGTGTTATACGTTCAAATCCTTTCCACCTCTTGTCATGTATCGACCAATGATCAGTCTCCTCGTCTCAGTTAATTAATTAGTTAACCAATCGTCTCCGTCCTGCAGACCGTGTACCAGAACTACCAGAGAATCACCATCCAGGAAAGCCCCGGTAAGGTCGCCGCCGGTCGCCTTCCGCGCTCTAAAGACGCCATCCTGCTGGCCGACCTGGTGGACAGCTGCAAGCCGGGAGACGAGATCGTGAGTAGATATAAGATCATAAATACACATCTCGCCTTTTAAAAACAGGAATAAAATGCTGGAGATGTGTTACAAGAACATCATGTGACTCTCTTGCATTAAAAAAAAGTTTTAAAAAAATCACAAGTCGGATCAGAAATGCTCCCTGATGCTTAAAGTTTTATGTCCGTCTCAGGAGCTGACGGGCATCTACCACAACAACTACGACGGTTCTCTCAACATGGCCAACGGCTTCCCGGTGTTCGCCACCGTGATCCTCGCCAACCACATCACCCGCCGAGACGAAGGCGTCGCCGTGGCCGAGCTGACCGACGAAGACGTCAAAGCCATCGTCGCCCTTTCCAAGGACGAACGCATCGGAGAGAGGGTGAGGAGTCGACGCACAAACCCTCACATATATATATATATATATATATATATATATATAGAGATAAAGGCTGCTGGCTTGTTTTTATAATATTACAGATGTTTCCTAAACTTTCCCTCCATTTTTCTCTCACATGTGTAGATTTTTGCCAGCATGGCGCCGTCCATCTACGCTCACGAGGACATCAAGAGAGCTCTGGCTCTGTCGCTGTTTGGAGGAGAGCCCAAAAATCCAGGTAAAAACCCAGAAGAAGAAGAAGTCTGGTGGCAACTTTTCATCTATTTTCTTGCATCATATAACAGATTTTTCTCTTTATTTATCATCAGTCCTCACAGATACAGTGTTGTTCTGTCAGTCTGTGATCTATAAACTCTCTCTTCTCTCCTCCAGGTGGTAAACACAAGGTGCGTGGAGACATCAACGTGCTGCTGTGTGGAGACCCGGGAACCGCCAAGTCCCAGTTTCTCAAGTATGAAGCAACACTGAAAGCATGAAAACACATAAACCAAAGCTAGAAACACACCGACTGTGAGAGGATATGGAGATAAATACAGATACTGATGTGTGGAAAAATGAGTCATGGATCTGAACTTCAGGCGTATTTTTCTCCGCAGGTATGTCGAGAAGGTGGCGAGCCGCGCCGTGTTCACCACGGGTCAGGGGGCCTCCGCCGTCGGTCTGACCGCCTACGTGCAGAGACACCCGGTCAGCCGCGAGTGGACGCTGGAGGCCGGAGCGCTGGTGCTGGCCGACCGCGGCGTCTGTCTCATTGACGAGTTCGATAAGGTGAGCGGAGACGCCGACCCGGGGCTAAATAATAATAATAATCCTTCCTGTGTTCGGTCAGTCTGAAGATGGAATAAATGAATAAATAATCTCCGTCTCTCCAGATGAACGATGCAGACAGGACGAGTATCCACGAGGCCATGGAGCAGCAGAGCATCTCCATCTCTAAAGCCGGCATCGTCACCTCGCTGCAGGCCAGATGCACCGTCATCGCCGCCTCCAACCCCATCGGTACATAACAAAACATGGCAACGTCAACGTTATTACACATTTAAAACAAATCATAGATGCCTTAAATCACTGTTGGTTGACATCATTTAAAATGATCACTACGCTATGCTGTAAAAAGCTTGAATAGAGGTTAAACTTTGGTCAGTGTGGTGCGTTCAGGTGCTGCTGGGAAACTGACGTGTGTGTTGAGAGTAGCTTGTTGAACAGCAGCTTGTTTTTAAAGGTTCCCCTGACCTCTAGAAGTGCTATGGAGCAGTTCTTTTTAATGTTCACTATTCTGGTGATCTACACGTGGCTGTAATTTGCCAGGAAACACATTGTTGCACCAATAAAGGCGGGACAGAAGACGGCATGCTAGTAAACATGGATGCTAACAATGCAGGATTTAAAAATATCTGCTTTGCAAATGTTTTGTGAGGAAGAAAATTCATTCAACACATTTGAGTTGAAATAAGTCAATCAGTCAGTTGACAAAAAAGTTAATCAGCAAATATTTAGATTTTAATTTAATGTTCTGGTAAACATGACCTAGTTTCAGCCTCTCAGATGTTTTATATGACAGTAAACTCAACGTCTTTGGTTTTGGACTGTTAGTCGGACAAAACAGGCAGTTTGAAGACGTCACTTTTAACTTGAGTTAATTGTAACGAGCACATTTCATCAACCAGAAGATTCATTGATAATAAATGTGTTCATGTTTTCTCTCAGTCTGTACTGATCACATGTAAATAAAACACTTGCTGTGCTCCTGTTGTTCCCGCAGGCGGCAGGTACGACCCCTCCCTGACCTTCGCTGAGAACGTGGACCTGACGGAGCCCATCGTGTCTCGTTTCGACGTGCTGTGTGTCGTCAGAGACACTATCGACCCCGTACAGGTACAAACACCTTCTTACCTGTCCGTGACACAAGCCTTTAATTAAAACCGAATCTTTAATAAAAATAAATTAAATCTCTCGTTTTCCTTTTTTTAACCGTCCAGGACGAGATGTTGGCGCACTTCGTGGTCGGCTCCCACATCAAGCATCACCCTAGCAACAAGGAAGGGGGCGTGGCCTTGGAGGAAATGGTTCTGCCCAACACGTCAGATGTGCCGACTATTCCCCAGGAACTCCTGAGGAAGTACATCATGTACGCCAAGGAGCGGGTACGAACTCACACACACACACACACACACACGCTTATACACCGCAGTCTAGTCTGAGAGTTTTCATAGTTGTGATTAAATGAGTTTAAAGTATTTTAACTGACAAAAATGTAGTTTTTGTTAAATTTGATCTGTTTTATGATGATGATGCAGAAGAAAATAAACATTTTACCACTTTGAAAATTAATCTTTGTGTATTTCATGACCTTTTGTGTCTTTAAAGCAGATATATTTTAGCTGCTTTAAGTTTAGAGGCAAAATTCAGTTTAAAGTCATGAAATGTGAAGTTTTGTGTGTCTCTGGTTCTTTGGTTTGAATGTTTTTTTTTTTCTGGTGTCTGCAGGTTCACCCCAAACTGAACCAGATGGATCAGGACAAAGTGGCTCGAATCTACAGCGACCTCCGTAAAGAGTCCATGGTGAGTCTGAGTCCTTCTGATGATCTAACGATGTTCTCACCTCCAGTTAAATCAGTCAGGAAACCGAAAGAAAGACTGAAACTGATTCTGAGCAGCGACTGAGAGATTTTAAACCAAGAAAGAAATCAAATTGATACAATAACATTTACAGAACAGACATCATTTGTAGTCATATTTGACCTTTTCTAAGCTCTCTGTAAGTATGTTGCTGCTGTTTCTATGACGACAAAACATTCATGTGGAGCTGCATCGATTAAAGAACTTCAGTCAGCAACTATTTTAATAATAAATTAATCATTTACATCATTTTTTAAAGCAGAAGTTCTTGATCTTACATGATTGTGAAGTGAAGTTTTCTGCAGTTTTATAAACCAAACAATTAATTAAGTAAATATCAGGGAGAAGTCGTTAGTTTCAGCTCTATGTTCACGCTGGTTTGGTCTCGCTAACAGGCCACGGGCAGCATCCCCATCACGGTGCGTCACATCGAGTCGATGATCCGCATGGCGGAGGCTCACGCCAAGATGCACCTGAGGGACTACGTGGTGGAGGACGACGTCAACATGGCCATCAGGGTCATGCTGGAGAGCTTCATCGACACGCAGAAGTTCAGCGTCATGAGGAGCATGAGGAAGGTGCGTTTTAAAGAGGATCAGAGTTTCACGGAGACATGAATCCCAACGTCAGTCCTGATGTTTTTTATTTAACTCGATGCTGTCTGTGTTTCCCGTCCAGACGTTCGCTCGCTACCTGGCCTTCCGCAGGGACAACAACGAGCTGCTGCTCTTCATCCTCAAACAGCTGGTGGCTGAGCAGGTGTCCTACCAGAGGAACAGATACGGAGTTCAGAACGACACCATCGAGATACCAGAGAAAGACCTGCATGATAAGGTAACGACACAAGGAGAGAGATAGTGAACATGCTAAAATGCTAAATGTTACATCACATACAGTCACATTATTCTCTCGATTGTTTGTTTATGATCACATAAGACGAAGAAAAGCAGCTCAAATGACTCAATGATTAATCAACTATCAAAATAATTGGATATTAATTTTCTCTCGCTACACTTTAACATTCAGTAAAGTTTATAAATGCAAACAGCGCCGTGTGTTATTACAGGTTAGAGTATGAATGTTTTCTACAGTTTTTATATAAAAGAGGCTCAGACACAAGTGAAGTTAATGATGACACATCCTCTCCTCTTCCTCCACCTTCCTCCTCCTCCTCCTGCAGGCGAGACAGATCAACATCCACAACCTGACGTCCTTCTACGACAGCGACCTTTTCCGCTCCAACAAGTTCAGTCACGACGGCAAGAAGAAGCTGATCCTGCAGCAGTTCTAAGAGCCTCTTCGACCTCCCTTCATCATCCTCTTCCTCCTCTTCCTCCTCCTCCTCCTCCTGCTGCCCCCTAAACATGAACTAAATTTCAGGACCAGGAATGGGTCGTTGGGTTTTCATCATGTTGGACTGAGATGTTCTCTTGTTTGGGTCTAAGAGGGAAGATGCCCGGAAAAACGTTGAAGTTGTGGCTCATCGTTCAGCGTCTCCAGAGGGATGTTTGAGCATCTGTGGTGACGGGAAGTAAATGTTTCACAGTGGATGAAATGTACATTCAGAAGGTCAAATTATGTTTTCGCTACGTCACCACAGATGAAGAGTTTGTTTCCAAAATAAGAGCAAAGATATAGAATTTTAAAAAAAAGGAATTAGACTAATTTACAAATGCTAAATGTTTTGGAAACGTCTCCTCCTGTTTTCTCTTCCTGGGATCGTCTGTATCCGCCCTCAGGTTGGGCTGATTGTAAATAAATGTACATGTTTGTGTCTGTATTGTTGAAGATTTCCTCTGTTAGTAGCTGTTAAGATATATTTCAGACTGTTCAGTTTCAGGTTTGTTTGTTCAGATGGAGAGAAACTAGCTGGAACTGTATTGTCCATACTGATGACAAAAGAGCAGAAAAAAACACATGTAAAGTACTTAAAGAGGTAAAAATAAATCAAGTTTTGCTGTTTCTACTGTTGGATTTGACTTGATGTTGGATTGTAGGTCTGTTTTTGATATTAAACTTGTATTTGTTAAACATTGGTCTTCAGTCTACTTCATCTCCACAGGGACTCGTTAATGAACACTGATCTGATTGTGCTATAGCAGCTATATGTGTTTACTGTCAATAGAAAACATGAGTTTTCCCAAATTGCCAACCTGGAAACAAAAGTTTGTGAGGAAGCTTTTAGCCGGAGTGTTGGGGGGGGGAAGGTGATGAGAGGCAGATTTATTCAGACCAGCGTAACCAAAGAAAACCACAAGTGTCTCCAATCATGAAAATAAATCAATCCATCCAGACAGAACTGTATTTCTCATGGGGTTGTTGTCTCCCTGAAATCAATACCTGGTATATGACAGTGTTACTTGTATCAGTTAATGTTGTTTACACACATTATTCACAATATAATCTTTACTATAAGTCATAAGTACAAAGCACATTAATACAAAGATATCCACTCGATATGACTGCTGAAGCCTCATATAAGCTTCAGATAAACCTTTATGGTCTCCATCACTTACACTGAAAGCACATTTGAAGGGGATCTTTAAATCGACAGACAGACTTAAAGTCCCCCTCCGGTTTCTCTGAGCTCATTAAAAATCCAATTTTAAGGGGGGCGGGCCTACGAGCATGACATCACAAATAGTTTGAAAGCCAGTCCTGCTCCAACATTCAGAGACAATATGCAATTTTACAATTTACAATTTAATGTAGCAAACGCTTTTATCCAAAGGAACATACATCTGAGAGCTGATACAACACAAGCAGGGATCTAGTCAGGAGAGAACAACACGAGGAGCTCATTATGCTTAAATCTGAGTCCAATAGGACGTAGATGCCAACAGATAGTGCACAGATTGTATAGAAGCAGTTTTTTTTCCTCTTCCTTCAGTCCATCGAGTGCAGAGGTGTTTGCAGAAGAACCGGGTCTTTAGGAGGCATCTTGTGTCCAGCAGTTAAACTTCTGAAATGAAATATATTTGCATATTTATAGATTCTGGAATTTTTAATGAAGGAGAAGGAGAGGATGCCATTTTAAGGATTTTAATGAGATAAATTAGTTTGTTTTGTGGGAAAAACCATATCAGACACACATTATTATTCAAAGTAGAGTATTTACATTCATTTGAAAACATGTCTGAAGGGGATCTTTAGAATAATAGTAAACTTGTCCTTTAAAACATACATTTATCAGAGAACTTTTCCTGATTTTACTTGAGTCTTTTATTTCTTTTTAATTTTCTTTTCTTTTATTTTGCATTGCTGGAATAGTTTCTTCTGTTTTATTATAAATCTATAACTATAATGTAACGCTCACACAAAAAAAGGGATTTTATGAGGTAAATAATTCACATAAGTCCTTTTCTGTTTGTCTTTAAAAAAGAAACAAAAAGACCACCACATCAGTGTTGTTTCCAGCTGTGTTTCAGGATAATCTGTAACAATAATACACCATTTGCTGAGTGTACACTGATCATTGATATTAATATGCTATAATACATTAGTGCAAGTCATGTGGTATTTTGGTATTTCATTGTATTGGTTTACTGCTTTATAAAAATTACGAGGAGCACTTGAACGCAGCAGCAGGTCTGAGCCGCATCAGTGCGCAGCTGCGACATCTGGCGGCCGATATGAAGAACAACACGCAGCTGTCGGCGGTTATTTCCAGCGTCGGTGGTGCAGCGGATCAGATGCTGCTCTGACCGCATCTCTATCCGCACACACACATCCTGTCTGTCTCTCTGTACGGACTCTCTCACACACACACACACTTACACACACACACACACACACACACCGGCAGCCATGAGCGCGGCGCTTTCCTGACGGGCCTCCATTCACATCCAGAGCGCGTCTGCAGCCTTCAAACCTCCGTCCGTCCGTTAAGAGCCGAGCAGGGCAGCGGGGATGTTGTGCACTGCAGCAGACATGGCTGGCCTGCTGCACATCACGCTGATAGGTGAGTCCCTCTTTTCATTTATTACAGCCAGTCACACAGTGATTCAGGGGTTTTAATAGGATGCACAAATACTTTACAACAAAACAGGAAAATCCTTCTAGAAAATGAGAGCAGATAAATATTTGGAGACTTTGGAAAACATCACAGAGGAAGATAAACTCCCGACGGAGCAGAAAGCACATTTTAACTCCTGTAAGAATGTAAATGTGTTGTAAATGTGCCATGCAGTAGCACTAAAAATCAACAACAGCAACAACAATAATGATAATAATAATAATAATAATAATGATAATAATAATAATAATAATGTAACCAGCAGTAATCTGTATTAATGACCTGGTTCAGGTTAAATTCTGCAAAGTAGATGCTCAGGCTGACTGTGTGGGAGGCGCGCAGTGCACTTAAATCAGAGCACACACACTGCAGTGTCTGACACACACACACACACACACACACACACACACACACACACACACACACACACACACACACACACACAAGGACCTGCTGTTGGGCACCAGACATGGCATTAGGAATAATCATCATCATCATCATCATCATCAACACATGAGTCAGCGTTCATTTGACTATCAGCAGTTTTGCACTGTCATGGATAATAACAATAATATATATTTTTTTAAATGTTATTGATTATGTGATGAACCAACGTGATGCTTCGGTTGTGATTATTTGTAAAAATACTGGCTCATATAATTATAATATTTATAATAATTATGGCTATTTTTATCATCAATTAGTCTGATTAATATTTCTGCAATTGATTGATTTTTTTAGTCTATAAAATGTTACAAAATAGTGAAAATTGGCTTAAATGTCTTTAAATTGCTCAGTCCAAAACCTAAAGATGTTAAATTTACAATATAAAACAAAGAAAAGTAGAGCTGCAATGATTAGTCGATTAATCGATTAGCTGCTAACGATTAGATTAATCACCATCTATTTTGATAATCGATTAATCGGATCATCTCTGACAGAAAAAGCAGTTCGTCAGATGTGAATATTTTCTGGTTTCTTTAGTCTTCTATGACAGTAAACTGAGTATCTTTGAGTTGTTGACTGTTGGTGGAGACAAAATAAGAGATTTTAAGACGTCATCTAGGGTTTTGGGAAACAGTGACCAACATTTTTCACCATTTTAAAGACTAAAACGACTTATCAGTTAATCAATAATGAAAATAATCGTTAGTTGCAGCCTTAGAGAAAAGCAGTAAAAGCTGGAACTAGTTAAAAAGACAAGTTACTTAAACAATAAGGTGGTTCGCAAAATTGTTGCTGATTATTTTCAGGATTAATTTCAGCGCTAATAATAATTAGAGATAATCATCATTATCATCATCATCACAACCTCGACATAATTATAACGTAATGTTTTTATTTTAATGCACATTTTGATGATTGTTTATGGGATGAAAACTGTCTCACTGCTTCCCTGCAGAGCTCATCAGCAGCAGCAGCAGCAGCAGCACAAAAGGAGTTTCTTTGTTTTCATGTGTTTTTGATATTGCAGCTTCCAGCTCTTTCTGGTGAAATCTGGAGATTCAGCTCTGTCTCTGTGTCTGTGAGGCTACACAGACGTAAACTGTGCAACGTTTTCATGCTACAGTTTGGTTATAAACTCAGAAGAGAGAAAATACTCTTTTTTTTGTGCTAATCATAAAACATTTGGGAGAAATCTTTCCTGCTTTTCCAATATGGAGTAAAAAGAGACAGGGTGAGGAAGAGGACGGTGAGCTGTGTCACCAACCTGTCCATCTCTCAGTCGGTCGGGGTGAAGGGGATTTGGGGGAGGGTCCTGGTCCAGCATAATCTGATCTGAGGGGTGTTAAAGCACGGAGAGAGGCAGGCTTAAGGGGCAACTCCCCCCCTAACAGACACAAAATGAAAGCCAGAGACTATATGAGCAAAATGTGGCTTCATCATCAGATTTTATCAAATAACTGGACATTTACAACTGCTGTGTGTGATCGTTAACTGAATATTGTTGAGTTTTAGACGGTTGGTCAGAAAAATAAGCAATTTGAAGATGTCACCTCAGGTTGTCAGGGAAACTGTGTCATTTTTCACGATTTCCTGCCATTTTTATAGACAAAATAGTTAATTAATCAAGAAAATTATATGCAGATGAAGCGATAATGAAAAATAATCACTAGTTGCAGGCGTACTTTAAACAGATAAAATGATTCATTGACATTGAAGACATTTAGATGCCATTCTGCTTTGAAAACACAAACAAGTCAGCGTTCTGGTTTTCTTCTCTTGTCCCGAAGGAATCGTTGATGTGAAGCATCACAGAGCAGCCAGATTAACATGAAGCGAGCTGCAGTTAACTAAATCACACCGTGTGACGTCTGGTATCGACGATCTGATTTCCTACCTGTCTGCTGTGTGCAGCCACAAATCAGTTTTTCGTCAAGGGGGTTTTTTTCTTTCTGCACCTGGAATCTCAGGTTCGTTGTGTTTGATGAACTTCGGAGGGTCTCTCCCCTCCAGCACCTGCTCGTTTCCCCCCCTGTGGCACCCAGCCGCCAGCATGGAGCTTATCTGTGTTAAGCTGATAAGGCTAACTCAACTGTTCAATTCTTCCAGCTGGATGGATGCTGGAAGACTTTTCTGAAGTAATTACGCTGCAAAGTTGCCTTTGTAGACACAATTTTCAAGGTCATGGTGTAGCGGTGAAACTAGGGTGTGCAGCATGAGAGAAATTGACTTTTCTGTGCTCTTAATAGTTTTTGGACAACACTGGAGTTCTACGGCTTATGTGAAATGCTGATAATTATAAAAAGATAAAATAACAACAGTATAGTTGCAACTCTAGTTGATTTATCGATTAGTTGCCTACTATTTTGATAGTCGCTTAATTGTTTTGAGTCATTTTTTAAGAAAAACATGTCCAAATTCTCTGATTCCAGCTTCTTAAATGTGAATGTTGTGTGGTTTCTGAAGTCTTCTGTGACAATTAACTGAACATATTTGCGTTGTGGACAAAACAAGACATTTGAGGATGTCATCTTGGCTTTGGGAAACAGTAATAAACATTTCTCACCATTTTCTGATATTTTATAGAACAAGCAACTAATCAATTAATCGAGAAAATAATCGGCAGATTAATCAATGATGATAGTTAGTTGTAGCCCTAAACAACAGCTTTAGTGGAGCTTATGGCTACTTGGCAGCAACAAGCTGTAAACATCTACGTATCATCACCTTATAAAGCTGTTGTTGTTTTATCCAGTGGGCCTGGAGCAGCACTAACGTTTCTGACCACATCATGAATGTTAGTCCGATATTCACTCTCTTTAAACTCTGGTTTTGGTCTCCACCAGCTCCTGAGGGAAATATGCTCCACTATGTTCACCAGATAGTCACTAAATGTGTCTGTCGGTTGGTTTATCAGAGCTACCAATGGTCAAACTTTTTCAACCGAAAAAGTTCCAGGACCAGTGGAACCAGAGGAATTAAACTGGTAGAATATGTCTTTAGGGCTGTTATCAAAATGCTTCCATGTCAGCTGTTTGACCATCATGCTCTCCATCACCAGGATGTGTATCACATTTTCCTTCAGCTTTGACTGTCGCTCAATTAATTGCGTCATTATTTTGCGGCATCATCTTCTTCTTGTGGTTTACTGCACTCGATTGGAGAATCAGCGCCACTTCATCATCAACATCAGCTGTTTACTTTGATGCGCTCAATTATTAATATTTGCAAAACAGTGGTGGAAGGAAACGCAGATCATTTTGCAATTTCTTTTATCAGTTTTCTGAAATTTCAGTTAAAATTTGGATGGAAACCTGACTTGTGTCTAACCAATCAGCCCCGCAAACCCCACCCTTAAAGCTCCTTAACTATTAGAAAGTAGAAAGTACCATACGCAGAGCAAGGACTTTTTTGTCACCTGGAACTATTGTTTAGTTCTTGAGTTCCTAAAAATGTTCTTGGTCTCCTGGAAAGTTCACGCAGTTGAAATACTCTAAATGATCACATAATCTGACACAGTGACCATCTCCAAAGACAAAAACAATGGGCGTCATGCAAGAACCAATCATATAAACAGATTAATTCATGAGAAGCATGTATGAGTAATTTAAGAAAATTTGTGGCATTCATCAGTTTTCTTGTACTTGGAATTTTCTCTGAGTTATGAAATTTACGAGTTCAGACCTGCCATATAGTCATGAACAGGTCTTGACAAGGGGAGAAACACTTCTAAACGTGTTATGTTTTTGTCTGCTGATTTCTGTAAGCAGGACTTGAAGTCTTGTTTTTACTCTTTGGGAACATTTTTGTGAATGAAAGTCACTAACAAACGAAGCTGAACATGGACATTTTAGGATTGTCAATTATGTTAATAATGAAATCTCAGGAACATTCACCTCCTCAGGAACAGGTGACGTTCATCAGGCTGAAACGAGTGATTTATGACAAGTTTGTGAGTTTGTTGCCTTGGAACAATCGTACAAACAAACCTCACAGAAAAAAGTCAGAGAGGTTTAGGATAAGAATATGAAAATATTCTTGCATGAGGCCCAATGTGTTGTCTGATCTTAGAATTAAAGTATCATCCTCTTGTCCTCTTGTTCTACCGGGTATATGAGTGAATCATCGACATAAGAGTTGACTCAAGTTGGACTTTCAGTCGTCCTCTTTCTCGTGATGGACTTATCCCCAAAGCTGCTTACCTCAAGGTCAACCTGTCATGCTTTTTAGGGGGGAAAAACAAGAGAGCTAGTGCTCTTTATCTCCATCGATTGTTTTTTTAGTTTGAACAAATCAATCACAGAGTAAAGTAGAGCTCAGCACAAAGAGCAGAGGCTAATACTGGCAAGGTTCGAGGCTCCAGTCACTGTTTATTTAGTGGGCAGAGCATCTTAGTACCAGTGCATTAGTTGTGCTGCACGATCTTCTGAAATATATCTCCTGGGTATATGGCACAATAACACTGCATCAGGAAATGTGCTTTAAAGAGAGACATCAGTGCACACGTTGCACATTTAAAACACTCTTTGGGCTTTTATTGTTCCAACATCTCCTCCCTCTTCAACCAAATATTCACAAATCAAAGTTATTAGTTATGTTGTTAGTTGGCCTCTGAGGATGTTTTTGGTCCTCAGATTGGTAGAAATCCAAACACACACACACACATACACACACACACACATATACACACTTTATCAACATGCAGTTATGTCTACACAGTGCTGACTTTGGGGTTTGGGAAGGAGAGAGGAATTAAAACAACTGCAGCACCTCTCCACTGGGTGATGGATCCCGCAGACAGAGCGCTTTTCGCAGGTTGCCAAACTTGAGGCACACTGCGCTGCCTTTTTTGTTGAAGCCTACAATTTTAAACTCAGTCCAGGTCTACTGTTTCTGTTCAGATCATGATAACTAAATTGGTAAAGTCATTTAGCTCCGGGTATCCAGCAACAGCCACCACTAGTTTGTCCTCCATGACTGTTATCTCCACTTGTTGTCATCACCACCACAGAGGGCCCGCCTCTCAATTCATCCGATTGGGCGCTCCTGCAAAAACGCGAGATGCATAGAGTGAAAAAACACAAAAGCAGAGCGCTTAAAGCTGCACCCTCACTGAAAACAATTACAAAAAGCCGCCTCAGGCTGCTAAAAAGTGCTCTGTCTGATAGGCGCCTTATCTTTCTCTCCTCCTGTTCTTGGACCGGCTTGGACTGGACCGGTCATCCACAGCGAGCAGCGGGGCAAGAAGGACATTTTATAGACCGCTGGTTTTTCAAACAAGCACTTTTTAGAGGTGAACTAAAAGTCTTCCCTGATTTTTACAGGAGATATTAGTGTTAGCATATAATCAAACAGCTTATTCTGTGACCTAATGTTTTTGTTGCACCTTGCCTGCTATATTTTTCTTGTCATCAAATCCATGAAAAGACCAAAAACCAACTGTGAATTGATCCTACAAATTACCTGTGTAGCCAAAGCCTTTTAAGGCTTATTTCTCTGTGACATATCGAGCTCCATTCTTGTCACAAAATTATTAGCAAGATTAAGAGTCATTAGCATTTACACTAAAACAGAAACGGCTACTTTGCAAGGTTTGTTATCATTAAAAATACTCAGTTTATCAGTTGCAAATCACTTTCCAGTCAAAAACAGTACACACACATCACTCATTATGAGACAGTTGGCCCCCTGCTCCTCCCACAAAGACAGACAGACCGCCGCCTCGTCATTTATATTCGTTTGGCGTCTCTGTCAGTGACATTTTGCAGGTGAAGCAGAACTGCTGTTTGTCAAAAACTGGAGCTGAACTTCAGTATTTATTTTAGATGAAGAGAGGCTGTCTGACTCCTGTCCAAAGCTTCCTGCCACAGCAGATCCACACCGACACTCATCTGCAGCACACCATGCAAAATATTATAGAAAACAGTCAAAGAAAGCCTGAGATGCAGCTTCTGTTTTCTTAAAGCAGAGCGATTCTGTTATTCTGTTTTAATTTGCTTCACTAATTTCATAATCACCATCATCATCATTTGCATATACTGACATTTTCTAATTAGGACACAACACAAAGCACAGCTGAGGTTGAAGGGAATATTATTAGCTCGGTGTTTCACTGTGTCCGGGGGAAAACGGAGCTTTTGCAAACGGGGCTGTCGGTAAAGTTAAGAAGATCTTTCTGTCACCTTTAACTTTTTCTGTGATCGATCATTTTAAATGGCAATAGAGCCAGTTTCACGGCACCGCTGTCGTCATTAACCTGTACTTAAGTAGATTTCATCAGACTACATTGTGATGATAAAATAAGTCTCTTCTGCTCCTCACCACATGTTGGCCGTGATGTGCATTTTATTTGTGTGGCAACTGAAAACAGCACAAAGAAGAAGAGATTCAGCTGATCCTCTTGTGCAGTTGTTTCACTGTGGAAAGATGTCTCCATAAAAACCACCTGGAATACAAGTGTGGATGCAAGTTTTCACATTAAAAGAGAAACTGACCATCCACTAGGCCACAAGACAGTCCCCAGATAGCATACGGAAGTGGGCCACTTCAGGCACCGCTGGCCTTCCTCTGACCCGGACAAAATGGCCTTAAACGGCCCACATGTAAAATAGCAAACATGGCCCAAATATCCCAGATGAAATGTGAGCCTTTTTTTGGTAAAGATGCGGCACTCTCAGGTATGTGTGTTCTGGATGTGGGCCAGTTCTGGTTTATCTGGTTTGTTCTTGGTTGATATGCGGTTTGCTTGTGGCCCAGATCTGGGAAACAGGAACGGACCGCCCATCATTCCACGCAGTATGTGGGCCGGATCTGGGCCAAAGCAATTTCGCTATCTGGGACTGGCTTTGTGCAAAAGGAACAAACAGAGTGGTTAAACCCATTCCAAGTCTATCACCAGTATGCGAGTCCTTAGAAATGGGATCTCGTAGAATGTTTACAGGCACTTTAATACCAGTGAGAGATATAAACCAATCTGACACAAAAGCTTTAAAACCAGGATATTTCTGAGTTTCAGATTTAACTGCATGAAGCGCCTCCTTAGAGACAACTGGAACTTTCCTAACTGGAGCAACGAGAGCAGCTGGTTTTTACCACCTGGGTGATTTACGCTGCTTTTCAGTACAGGATGCTCTGCTTTCCAATGACCCCTGTCAATGGCAATAATTACAAACTTGACCAAAACCAACCGAACATAGACCACAATTCATCTTTGCAGACTCAAACCAAGCAAGTTTAATGGAGTGACCAATAGCTTTAGCAGTAAAATGATCTGAAACACAGTTTTTTTCCCGTTTTTTCCTTTATGTGCCAACACGTATTCATCTGCCAAAGTAGCAGCTTCAGAGGCAGTTTCTTCTTCATGCTCAGCAATATGAGCGGCAACCACAGGTGGGAACAGCAACCCTGGCGTTTTAAAATTCAGATGGCTTAGTGTAGATGCGGTCTCAGTCTTGTTCATGAATTATTTATCATAAAACATCTTTTATGAGGAAGGAGGTTCTGCAGCGGCTGCCTGTGATCCATCTCTCTATACGGAGATAACTACAAACTGAGATAACTCGATTTGAAAGTTAGATTTGATATAAGATATGAGCAACTTACACTTTTTTTGTTAAAATAATTTAGTTATCATGAGCAAACTGATGGATCTTCGTCACCTCGTACCCTTGTGAGGCTCTATGGTGTCGGGCCGGAGAGCTTAACATGCTGCAGACGTGTTTGAGACATGTTGGCGATGATATCATAATCTGCTCAGTCAGCCTCTTGAGGTCAGACGGCCATCTGTGGTCCCAGACAGGGAGCACTATGGGATACATGAGGGAGACTGGAGGGAGGGCTTCAGTGACGGGGATTAATGATGGACGAACGGACGGGACAGATGAGCGATGTCATGATTATAAATAGATAAATTAATGAGTTGATGGACTAAATTATCCAATGAATGGGTGGCAGGTTTCAAGTTAATGAAAGTACTGACCGTCCGTGAACGCATGAATGAGTAAATGAACTGATTAGGAAAATGAAGGAATGAGAGAATGAATGGAGAGTAGATGTGGTGATGAGAGAAATTGAACTGAAAGAGGTTTGCAGTGACTTTACAAGGGCAGCAGTGCAGTAAATATAAGAGCAGTAAATTAAATGAGTTGAATGTATTAATGCAGACAACAGAGCGCTCTTATCTCTGTTCTTTCTCTGTGCTGCAGGTCTTCAGAGTTTTGCAAAACAAAACTGCATTAAATCTGGAGAGAGAAATCGTTAAAATGATTTGATCTGTCAATTCACTCCGATCTATTTGACCTCTGTTTTTTTTTTTTTTGCTTTTCATTTGACTTATTTTTATGAGCCGCGCTAGGTTTATTATGTGTCATCGCACAGTGACGCTGCATAAATTGAGCTTCTTCAGTTGTTCAGACTTTCACTTTAGGAAAATTGAATGCCATGAAACTAAATTAGACATCAACCTTCTGTTGTTTTCTTTACTTTTATTTGCTTGCAAAGATGCAAAATGGCTCGGAATAAAACTGAAGACACAGCCCTGAAAGATATATGCTTCTGTCACCATATTAAACCAAACAGCTGAAGGATGTATACGATTAAGCTTGTTCCTAAATATATTGGATTTTATTCAAATTTTTTCATATTTATTAGTCCATTAATTCCCACTTTGCAATGTACTTAAGTGTTAAAAATTGTTGGTATCATACATTAATGTGTTTCATCTTATTTGTTTGTGCTTTATTTCTTGCCACCCATATAATTCTCACCACTTACTGCCTGTTTTATATTCTGTTTGAGTGCTTTTACCCCGTTGAATCCTAAAACCTCTGCTGATGTGACAACTTAATTTCCCCAGAGAGATCAATAAAATTTCATTTCAGACGTAAGGATTCCACCTCCATTTTTTAATCTAACAAGGCATTGTGGTACATAACAAATCATCTTTTAAGTGTTTTTCTCTCTCTTTCCTGCAGCTCTTCTAACCGGCTGCGATGCCTTCAGACTCGGTTCTTCCCAGGGTGTCATCCCCCTCGGTTCTCCGGTGTCTCGTCTGTTCCGGGATGAAGGCCCGGCCCAGCCACATTTCATCCAGGAATTAGTCAGAACCAAACGCCACACAGTCCACGACTTAGTGCGAGTCCAACCTCATTTGGTTCATGACATGGCCTGGCCGGAGATACACGAAACATCTCGTTCACAGACCAAGATGGACTCGGCTAACTCCTCCCAGTTAAACCCACCTCTGTCCTCTGCCAGCCAGGACGTAGCCAGTACCCATGCAGCTGTGGATGAAAACTTAGACGTGGAGGACGAGATGGAGGTGAGGACAAGTATCAGGTGATGTGTATTAAACTGTGCAGAGTAACAATATAGCTTGATGAAATGATTTTTTTCTGCAAACAGCAGCAGCAGTACAGGTAAATACCTGCATCCTTGCTTCAACTCGAACACGTGTTTTGTTTTGATTGTATAAAAAGAGTCTGTCACCGTTTCATGTTTCCTGTTCGTGCAGTAACAACTTCAGCAAGACTAAATGGATGCAACCTGTAAATGAGGAATGTGGAATAAATAAGGAAATAAACTGGAAACACAAAAATGACATTTCAGTGTACGGCAGCGTAATGGTGCCACCATGACAAACAAATATTTGCTCAGTTTCTCAATATATATACAGTAACAGTCAGTTTGGACACACTTTCTCAAATGGAAAGGTGTGTCCAAACTTTTGACTGGTACTGTACGTTATATTTTCATTATAACGTGATACTTTCTCGTTATAAATGTTTTTTTTCACTCGTTATAATGAGATAAACAGCTCGTTGGAACATTTATTCATATTAAAACAAGTACATTTTCTCATTACAATGAGCTGCTACTGAAATAGATGCGTGTGAATGTTTGAATGAATACCAGTGGCCTATTGTCTACTGTATATACTTATACTAAGTCTTACTTTCTTTTAGGGCGAAGGCATAGTGAAATTCTGCTCATACTAAGCATCCTAGATGGATTTGTTATCAGCATACAGACACTCTGAAGGATTTTGTCCACATTGTGTCTCTATTGGAGAAAGAACCAAGCCCGTTGGATGTGTTTGCACCTATGATTATGAGAAAAGTTTCTAATTTTAGCACGAAACATATTGCGTAAAAAAGCGAGTACATTTTTCTCTGTATAATGAGAAAGTTATAACATCTTCCTCACTATAATGAGAGATATATAAGGCATATTTTATTCATTAAGGGTCACAGTCCTGAGCAGAGATGTGCAGATCTTTCTCAAAGTTCCTATCGTCTCCATTTTGCGTATGTGAATGTGTGGAGACGTGTTTTATCTGTAATATATTTCCTCCTTTTACTTTTCCTTTATGCAGGCAGTAAGTAATGTAAATGAAGTAATAAAATGAAGGTGCAGTGTAAGTGAAACAGTCTCAGTAAGTCACCCATGATGTCCTCTTGCATTACAGTAGCCTGCACAAAGACTAGAGTCATGTTCTCTCAGTAAAGAGGAGTAAGCCAGGAGCAGCGATCAATACAAAACATCAACATGAAATAATGCTGTGTCATTTGTGTGATCAGCAAAAGTATTTATTGAATGCCAGTTAGTCACTAATATTAATCAATAAACCTAAAAACATTCTGCATTCGAGCCATGAGGAATATTGCAGCAGTGCAGGAGAGTTTTATAGGATGAATATTTATAAAAGATGTGAAAGACACTTGCACCTTTCCTTATTTTCAGTTTTTTAAATATTTAGCTCTGAATTCTATCTGTCGGTCTGACTGTTCTGTCCAAATATCTTTCCTCTTTCAGCGTATGGTTCATCTCGCAGTCCCCCAGGATCCAGAAAGCTACCGGGGACAGACTGACTCCACTGACCCAGAGACGGAGCTCCTCGGTGGGCCGGGAGCCGGCGACGCCTCCTTGGAGGCCTCCGGCTTCTACGGGACGGACACGGAGGAGAGAGACAGAGGAGAGGAGGGAGGGGAGGACCGAGAGAGAAGAGTGGGAGAGGAGAGGGGGGAGGACGATTGGGAGAGAGACATGGGGGAGGACAGAGGGAGGAGAGAGAAGGAAGAAGAAGAAGAGAGGGGAGGAGGAACAGACATCGAAGATGTTCATGTCCAGGATGCCTTGGAGGTCAACCACACAACGCCAGATCTGGACGCTCTAATCGGTTGGTAGAAATGATCTTCAATCAATAAAGTGCTGTTGAGATCACACAGCTCATCCTCAGGCAGCCATATTATATCCATTAGTAACCTCAGCGCTCATACATTACTCCATGATCCGGTCACACACTGTTCCCTATTCAAACCTGAGGGAAAACATGCTGTTGTCCAGCAGCAGGTTGCATCTTCAAAGGCATTTTGTGATCCTGCAGATGTTTACTGACTGCCTGAATGATAAAATGTTTACCCAGGGCATAACCAATGTTTAAATTCAAACATTTGTACATTTATCTGTCTGACAAGCATCAAGTGTTCTGCGCTAGCTGTGGCAGATCATGGAAATGTCCAGCGAAGTTTGGAAATACTTGGTTTAAGTGTTGAGTTTGCCACATTCAAATATTAATTCCTGGCAGACAGAAGACGTCTGCAATGGTGGCAAAAGGTTGAATCCTACTGACTTTAGTGATCCCTGAGTGAACCATGAGTTTGACATTTGTGGTTTGGAGTGAAATGTCTCGCTAACTGTCGGATGGATTAGCATGAAATTTCGTTCAGACATCCACGTCCCCCTCAGGATAAATTTAAATGCCTTTGGTAAACCCCTGAATTTTAATTTAGCACCATTATCAGGTCAAAATTTTAATTTATCCAACACTTTTGGTTTAATACTTTCCAAATCAGCCTCAGCTTTACTTTGTGTTTAGTGCTAATTAGCTAACGTTAGCATGCTTGTTAGCCAAACTAAGATGGTGAACATGTTAAACATTAAACAGCAAAATATAAATCGGAACAAGCACTAAACATCAATAATAATTCAATAATAAATATCTTCAATGTGACATCAGCAGCCATATTATTATTGGAAAAGGTTGTGTACATTTACTAACATGCAACTCGGTCATTTCAGTGAATTCAGTGTGTAATGTTTGTGCTGTTTTTTGATTGGAAACCAATTAGCTGTTAATAAACTGACTGTTTCATGATGTCACCTTACAAGCTAACCAATACTGTTTTAGCGTAAATGTTCTTTATTTCTTTTACATATTTAAAGCTAAATAAGCATGTCTTTGTTAAACCTACACAATGTTAATGTTTAACTAATTTGCACAGCAGCAGATGCTCTCGTGTCTACTGTGAGTCTTCGATACAAGCAGACTGTCAAAACCTCCTGGCAACTGTAGACTGAAGAATGCCGCAAGAGGTTTATTCATGAGAAGTGTGCAAACGTGTTTCTGACATCTCTGACGTCTCTTTGTGTCACACAGGCTACAGTCCGTCTTTCCTCCCGTCCGGCTCCAAGCAGCCCAGCATCTCCTCCCCAGCTGAGGTGCACGATTCTGGGCTACAGGAGCATCGTACGACCCCGGTCCTGGAGGTGAGGACAGAACAAGGCAGAGAAAAGATGCCTTGATAACGATTGTTTATTGTTTTTGTGTTTTTGGCCATACAAAGTATAAAATTTAGACTTACACATATGTAATAAACAATATAATACAAATATACAATACAAACTTCCTCATAAAAGTTCCTCGGACAAATACACATGTATGTGGTTTGTAACAGGGTCGCCTGCCTCAGTAGTTGCTTTTGGAACATGTATTGACACTTTTTGAGACGTGACGATACTTTGTATGAATTATTGTGAATATGAATTGTGCATTTGGCGTGGCTGTGGCTCAGGAGGTAGAGCAGGTCATCCGCCAATCAGAAGGTCGAAGGTGGTTCGATTCCAGGCTCCTCCAGTCCGCATGTCGAAGTGTCCTCGGGCAAGATACTGAACCCCAAATTGGTGTGTGAGTGTGTGTGTGAATGGATGAGCATAGAAACGTTGTGGGGCGCTTCTTTATCACTCTTGAGGAGCAGGTTGGCACCTCATGAGGCAGCTTCTGCCATCAGTGTGTGAGGAGGTAGTCAATAAGACTAGAAAAGCGCTATAAGTGCAGTTAATTAACCATGAATTAGTTTGTTTCAAGCATACCAAGACTAGCAGACAGAGAAGTTTGGCCACGATTTATCAGTCTGTGACAAAGAGTAGCAAAATTGAAGTGTATTTATGTGAAAAAGTTCCAGTTTACTACTTTTAAATAAACATATACTGTAGGAGGTTTGAAGACAGTATAAATAAAAAGAGAAATCATCAGCTGTAGTTTGGCTTTAATTGGATCAAAGTAAATCAGATGTAATCCAGGGCTCACCTACTAACCTTGCGCTGAATTAATGTCTTAGTCTTTAACTTCTTTATGTGATTAGCGGTGTCTCGTCGACTCATAATGACTGAGCAAGCGGGGAGAAGCCACACAGCAAAAGACTGTGTTGATGCTGTTTTTCTTACTAATTTTTCTTAAACCATTAATCTACAGATCAATAGCAGCACACGCAAGAGCCCCTTGAGTCACGTTGTTACCACATGTGTCAGTATCGTCTTCACTACAATGACTACACACTACTTCTGATCTTATAATACTACCAGTAATATCACCTCTACTACTCATGCTCTTATAACATACAGTACAACCACCATTAGTACTACTTCTACTACCGCCAACAACACTGTTTCTATTACTGCTGCTACTTCTACTACTATAAATATTACCATAGTATTACTTTTACTACAACAACTTCTACTTGCAATATCAGTATTACTGCAACCATCAGTACTACAAATAATGTGACTACTGCTATTATTTCTACCATTATCAGCAATAATTAGCTTCAGAATTGGGGGGGACACAATGAAGTCTGGAAATCAGGAAACCAGGAAAGTAAAACCTAGTGAGTGCAGTTTATTTACATATAATTAACCTTTCAAATGACACATTTCATTAACATGCAAACTTAAGATTCAGAGGCGATCCAGATTAATAGATCAGCTTTTTAAAATCAAATCCGAGCTTCTCTCATCTGATTTACGGTGGTTGGACTGCTAGTTGACAACAGAGTGATTTTAGCGAGTAAATGAAACTGAAATCTTTAAAATGTTGGGGAAACAAATGGAAATTTCACCCTTTTTATTACACTTCCACCACCATGACTCGTCTCCTGATAGCTTGATGTTTACCGTACAGGGAGCTCCTTTAGAGAGAGAGCCGTGGGAGGCGGAGGGGGATGAAGACGGTCGTTCCAGTGGCTACGGAGACCTTCCCTCCTCCATCACTATAACTAGCACTACATCTACTGCTGCTTCTACTTCTGCTGCTGCTGCTGCTGGAGACGCTGAAGGGACCGCCACTCCTGAGACTGACACGGGCACAGACTTTGGGCTGCTGGGAAGTTATACAAAAGGTACTCTGAATGAAATAAATCTGATCATGATATACTGGCTGATATTAATTTTCTTTACACAAACCATCAGGTGTATACCCGATGAAGGAAACGTTGTGAACTAATAATATTCCAGCAGTAACAGCAAGACAGTGTGTGGGAGTTTATCTCATTTTTATTCAAGTTGTGCTTTTCCTCCGACACATCTGTCACATATTCAGGTGTGCAGAGACTTTTTCCACCTTTACACAACCCATAACATAAATAAAAGTGTTCGATGAGGTTCCCTTCAATTTGTTTTTTTTTAACAGTTGCTTTATATATTTAAGTTATCCAGTAACAGATAATTACATGAGCAATCAAGTGTACCTAGAGTGTGTGTATCTGTGTATACACCTGTATACTACATATATACACTCACTGAGCACTTTATCAGGAACACCTGTGCAATCTAATGCAATTTAATACAACAGCTCTGCCATTGGCATAGTTAGAACGGTGATAATTCTCCTTTATCTTTATTATTGAGGTCATAGTGGGTGCTGGTGGTGTACTGGAGCACATTATATTGAAATTTATTCCTGATATTTTTTCCACCCCATTAACATACATGAGGGGGGGAAACTGAAAGTGTATAAGCTTCATAAAAGTAGAATTTATGGCAGAGCTGTTGTATTGGATTACATTAGATTACACAGGTGTTCCTAATAAAGTGCTCGGTGAGTGTGTGTGTGTGTGTGTGTGTGTGCTGTTAATTAATAAAGGAGGGATGAAAAATATGCCCTACAAGTAAAGGTATATGCCTTCATGTTTGCAGATTAAAGGAATAGTTTGACATTTTGGGAAATATACTTATTCACGTGGAGAGTTAGATGTCATGTCTGTATGTTTAATGTAAAGCTGCCGTCAGTCTTTGGAAACAGAGGAAACTGCTAGAATGTCTCTATCCAAAGGTAACAAAAATGCACTGCTACAGAAGATCAGACTAAAGAGTTTGGTTTTTGCAATATGCGAACATGTCTGTCTTGCATGAGAGAATTTGTCAAACTACATTTGCCAGAAACACAACACAGCAATGAGATAAGTAAAGAAAAGGTTAAAAAGCATCTTCTTGCTTTTGTTTTACGTCTGGTTTGTTCCTGCAGATGACACAGAGTACGAAGAGGCAGAGCGGAAGGAGGAAGAGGAAGAAACAGGTCTGCCACACATAGGTGTATTTACCCAGAATCCCACTGTGCCAGAGGTTGGCATGGCTCCCAGCAGACAGCCTCTGCAGCCCAGCGTGGAGGAAGAAGAGGAGCTGCAACAAGAAGAACATGAGTTAAAAGGTGAGGAGACATTAAATTACTACATTTATTAACACATTTATTTAATAAATGCATCATAAACTCATTGTTTTTCTATTAGGTGAAGAGGAAGAGGAGGAGGAGGAGTGGAGAAAGACTGATGGAGAGGAAACAAGAATCAGACACATCGTCCCGCTCACCACAGATCCTTCACCCTCCGTCGGCTTCACCGACCCGTCCTGGGATTGGCGGGAAAAGACCGTGCCCCCGCAGACCCGAGGGTCAGAGGTCAGGGGAAACGGAGTCACAGAGTTCTTCTTACTGGGCGGTGATTTCAACGAGATGGACGAAGCACAGCAGGTACATTTACACACAAACATATATGCAGATAGTCTTTACATTTCCGTTCTAACTCTTAACGTTGACAGTTTCAGGTTGTGTGTGTCGACTGGAGCGAGCTGACTGGACGCGGCTACGTCATCCTGAACATGACACAAAACTTCAACTGTGTGAGTACCACGGTTACCAAAATGAACTTCTATCAGTATAGGCTGTAGAGTTATTTTGATTGGATACTCATATCTTAAGGATAGTCCATTCTTTTAAAAGGATAACATACGATATTAATCTAGACATTTAACTTCAAACACAATTATTGTCTAAACATACTAAAGATCCCCTCCAGACCATAGACTGTATAAAAATATGGACGTAGTTACCGTGACGTCACCCGTTGGTTTCTGAAGAGCGGTTTTGAAGCTCAAAGCGAGCTGCTCCGGCCGTCGCCATCTTGGCGGTGCGTGACGCTGCCTAACT
Organism: Thunnus maccoyii; assembly: GCF_910596095.1. Taxonomy (NCBI): domain Eukaryota; kingdom Metazoa; phylum Chordata; class Actinopteri; order Scombriformes; family Scombridae; genus Thunnus; species Thunnus maccoyii. The sequence continues at coordinate 32,664,366 of NC_056535.1, read as the reverse complement.
CCCAGCCAATCAAAAATGGGCAAAGAGGCGGGCCGAATGGCTGAAACAAGCCACCTACCGGCTGGCGGACCTGTCACTCAAAGCAGCCATATTCTTCATTATGCAGAACTTTACGGCTTAATAAAATTTAAATGGGTGAGTTATAAACGTATAGTTGTCATGAAAGGGGAAATTAGCTACAGAGACCAAAACCTTTTTTTGTACCAGGCTGTAAACATGTTTATTTCTGCTGTAAAGTTGGGCATTTTAACATGGGGGTCTATGGGGATTGACTCGCTTTTGGAGCCTCAAGTGGCCATTCAAGGAACTGCAGTTTTTGGCACTTCCACATTGGCTTCATTTTACAGCCCCGGAGGTTGCTGCTTGCTCCAGACATGTTTTAAGATGTGTGTAAAATACTCCACTTTAACTGCTGGACACAAGATGTCTCCTCCTTCACTGTAAAGTCCGTTCTCAGTGTTTGTGCACTGGAGGATTCAGGTTTCCGCTTCACACTTATGCAAATTGAATATTGCAGCAGGATTGGCTTCCAAACTAGTTGTGATGTCACGAATCACGCTTGTACTCCCGCCTCTTAAAACAGGATTTTCAATGAGCTCAGAGAAACAGAACAAGAACAGAAGCAAGAGGAAAAACACATTTTTGAGTGGAGGAAGACTTTAAACTTAATTTATACAGAAAAATAGCAAATCATAAGCTACTAAAGCTTTAAATGCCTTCAGAAACTATCAGATAAAGCAAACTTACACATCATATACAAACAGATCAGCCAGCTTCTTTGTTCCCAGAGGGTTTGTCACAGGCTTTATAGATTCTAGGGCTTCACTCGTCCAGGAAGCAGTTAGGCAGGTAGAGGAAGGTTAGCTTAAGTCTTTTAGCTTAAGTCTATGGCTTATAGAGATTGGTAGATCACTTTCTCAATGGATTTAATAGTAGTTTATCTTTGAATTAAGGATAAAATCACATATTTACTCTCACAAACTCCTGAAGTTAATCTATTCAGCTCAAACAAACTGCACCAGAGTCTGTTTGGACGCTGACTTCGACTTTGATTGACAGCTTTCTCCTCAGCCTGAACAAACCAAACCAAACAGGCAAACAGACCAGACTTCTTTTGACCTGAACCACACAATTTAGTTGTGAAAGTCACCCTTAAGCATTAAAGTGCTCTGATTCTTTTCCATCCATTTATTCCCTAAAAATAAACATCCCTCATCCTCGTTTTGAATGCAGACATGAATGTCGGCTTGACTTTTCTCTCATGCTGTCAGGCGGAGGAGCAGGACTTGAACAGCTGGAGGCCATCTGTTTTTGTGTGTGTGTGTGGTAGTGAGGGAGGAAGGACCTTCACCATGGTGTCTGTTGCCATGGCAGCAACACAAACCCACACAGCCGCCGCAGTGACTTTATGATTGTTACGGCAACATGAATAGAGTTAAACTTGTGCTCCTACAGTTTATCCAACCTTCTCTTGTTTCCTCTCCTTTGACACAAGAGAGAGAAAGATGAAAAAGTTTTTGATGTCGTCATGGAGATCAAGTGGTAACATGTAGAAAAATGTGTGTGTGTGTGTGTAACAGGAGGAGTTCCGTGTAGACCAGGGCGTCCGACTGTTGAAGATCATGGAGCGAGTGTTCGCACGAAGAATGAACAGCCCCGAGGGATCGTGGGTACTCTACCTCAGCAAGCCTACACACCAACAACACCAGCTGCTGATGAACGTGGCGTCTGAGCATGGTACACACACACAACATTTTGTTATAGAATTAAATGGAAAATAAAGTAATAAAGGACATTTTACTGACATTTCTTTATGCTCAACACTAACCTTAATCTTGAGTAATGACTCTGTACTCTGAAACATTTGATTATTGTCATAAAAGCAGCTTTGTGTTGTTATTTGTCTGCAGTTTCTTCATTAATTTGGATAAATAGACAAAAATAGAAGGTGTGATTTCACACGCAGTTATTTTCAGCAGCCACCATGAAGTGTGAAAACCTTCGACAATCTGAGACATCAGTAGCAAACTCAGATTTTAATGTCAGACAACAAGACATAAAGGGAATCTTCCAAATAAGTAATTGCTTCAGTACATGCAGACCGGCTAACTCAGACATGATGAACGATGCTTTGAGAGCTGCTTAGCCAACACATCCAGACACACTTATACTGTACAAACACACACAGACGTTGGGATGTTAACATTGTTGGATATGTGTCATGTCTTCCAGGAGTGATAGCTACCAAGGATGTGCTGGGAATGCTGGGAGAGATCAGGAAATGTTTACATGAGGTACACTGTCTGAATAATTTGTTTAAATGTTTAAAACTGTCTGTTTCTACAGATGTAAACAGTGATCTCAACGTTTCTAATTGAACTTGTAATTTGAATCGAGTCTGTGTTAATTGTTAAACATAACATACAAGACTTTTGTTTATGTTAAAGGTCAAAGTTGACAATATTGTTGTTATGGTGACGTCAGTGTTAAAACTATATCATTGCACAAAGAGTTTCCAGGTAAAATTGTATGAAGAGTTGCAAAAATATTCCAAATCTGTGTTTGCACAGTCGTTATCAATAACTAATTATTGAAATATAAATTTCTACTGACTGGATTCAGAAACATGAGATTTGTTGGGGGGATTGAGGACCTGTACGCTCAGGATTGGACACGTAAATTACAAAAATTGCAAAAAACTACTGACTGTCATTTTATGAAAGATATCAGACACCAGCATAAGGTGTCATCGTGAATTTGTGCAACAGAAGGAAATGTGTGTTTGTATGAAAATCTTAAATAATGTTCCTAAACTTTTTTTTTGATACATTTTATTAATTTTTCAAACACAGAAACTCATAAAAAAAACCATGACAGCACTTAAATCAACCATGTAACAACATACACTGCAAGATTAATATCATAACACAAAAACTAGATCCAGTGCTTTTTGATATCAGTCCGCTATTAGTTTTTAGAAAAAGAGAGAAAAGAAATTAATAAAGTGAAAAAAAGGGAATTTTACTCAATTTCATGAAATAAGATTTTCACTTTTAGACCTTATCTGTCGACTACTTTTACATATAAAATATAAACTATTATCTGTAAGTAAATGTACATAATGATGATACATAAGATTATGAATGATGGTACTGATGATAATTAATAAAAAAATAAGTACTTTGCAAATATAATATTGTACAGATTTATAGAAACTATGCCAACGCTGCTAATCAACACATACATATAAACAAGTTTTGTTTAATATGGAAAAATACGTGTTGTAATGCAGGAACATGCTTTTTCTGTAATGACATTTTGTTTTTGTTCATATCCAGTTAAATGTGTGTGTGTGTTTGCTTCTTCAGGTGGGCATCGCTAACTTCAGCGCGGCCAGTAACTGTCAGTCTCGGCCCAGTCAGACACGCAGTGACTACGGCAAGCTATTTGTGGTTCTGGTGATCATCGGCTCCATCTGCATGGTCATCATCACATCGGGATTCATATACATCTGCTGGCAAAGACGACTGCCTGCAACAAAGACTACGGTAGGTAAACACACACACACACACACACACACACACACACACACACACACACACACACACACACGCCTGTCCTAACCGTGCTGTAAGAGGAGTAAATGTGTCACGTACAGGCGCATAAACAGAAGCTCTTGTGTTTTCTCACCTCGCAGTTCCGCGCTGAAGAGCTTCACTTTGTGGAGAACGGTTGCCACGACAACCCCACGCTGGACGTAACCAATGACAGCCAGCCTGAGATGCAGGAGAAAAAGCCGAGCACCAATGGGCTGGCAGGGGTGAGAGAAGGAGGCGGGGAGGAGAGCAGTCGCTGGCAGGTGATTGGACGACTGATTTTTTAAAAAAGATGATTTTTTTTCCACAAACTGTTTCAGAGTCTGTGACAAATAAGGGACTCACACATGAAGAAAGATCATAAAATGACTTTTGACATGATAAATAATCTGCTGTCTTGTTTCTTATGGTAAAATTAACTTTATTCTACCCGACAAACAGCATGAAACCTCTGATCTTTTGTTTTTTTTAGGTGTTTGTCAATCAAGCAGCAACCGAGGAGGAAGAAGAGGAGCAGGACACACATCTCTGATGGACGAAGAGGAAGAGGAGACAGGTTATGAAGGACGTTCGCCTTTGATAGACAGATTATATAAATGGAGCCTTGAGTGAAGAAGAAGAAGAAGATGACAGTGATGACAGAAGAGAATAAGAGGAGGAAGAATACAAAATATCTTCGGTGGAGAGAAGGAAAAAAAAGTGGATTTGTTGTCCAATCAGAGTCAAAGTAGGACTGATGCTAGGAGGAACGTAGCAGGAGGAGTCACTGACATCATCATGGGGATTACATACTGGGTTACATGTCACATACTGGACGCTTTGGTCAAATCTGAATTCATAGACAGACAGTAAACTTGACAAACTCTAAGATGTCCACTGTTTGAAAGAGTTAACAAAGTTGGACTTCTGATTGGGAAAGTTGAGAATTTCATAGAGCTGCATACCCCTACGCGATGTAAGATAATGTCGTCTTTACATCAAACTCTTCTGTTTAGTGTGCCTTACGCTTTTAGCTTTTTGCACTGTGGCTGCACGAGACAATTTAAACATAAAACTAGAGACTAATAAAAACATAAATCACCTTTTATGTTTGAATGTAAAGGAGCTTTTAAAGCTTGGTTGCCATTTTTGTGTCACATTAAGCAAAATACTTTGACGAAATGGCTCCAACAAAAGCTGAAACTAAGTATAATACCCAAAAAGACATTGTTTACTTTCATTACCAGTGGTGCATTGTAGATAAGTACATTTACTTTGTACTTTACATTTATCTGACAGCTGCAGTCACTAGTTTTCTGTACAAATTAATATTTTACATATAAAACATATAATGTGCTTACAAAATATGATGCATTATTATAGATTTAAGTCACCAACAGTATAGAAAGTAGTTAAATTGGCATATTTACACATTAATGAATCATTAATTGTAATCCAATAATATAATATAGTTTTTAGCATAACAAGTACATTTTTCTACCAATACTTGAATGTACCTTTACTTATAATGGAGTATTTTTACAATGCAGTGTTGTTTCATTTAACTTAAGTAAAAGATGCGAATATTTCTTCCACCAGTGTAGATAAAACTTGTAGGTAAAAGCCACAGCCAAGAATTGCTCACAGCAGCAAGAAATGCAAAAAGTCTAATCAAGAATATCCTAAAATTTATCACAACCTCAGAGATGGTCAATGGTTTTACCCCAAAGTCTGACTCAGGCGACTCCTCTTAGCTACTCTTCTGAATCACTGAACAGGAAGTAGAGCCTGTATTAACTTTGAAAGTAAGGTTTTGGCACTTTATCGATTCCTCTTGGAAATAGTGACTATCATCATTGAAATGCTGCATCATGTTAAATGTATTACATACAGTGACTGAAATATCTCTATTTTGCTTATAGGAATGGTTGTAACTGCTGAGGATGTTCACTGTACACTCTACAACAAGTCACGTGTTTGCTATACGTATGTGCTGTTAGCCTAATATGCTTTTTCAATAGTGTTGGAATGGCTGCTGTACGCTCCTGGCTAAATCTTGAGGCCATGACACATGGGCAACAAAAGCATGAAAAGTTACAAGTTACAGTGTTGAAGTCAAGTCGGCAAACTCCGAGTCCAAGTCGAGCCCCAAGTCTTCAACGTTTGAGTGTTAAGTTCAAGTCACTTTTATCATGTCCGAGTCACCGCAATCATGTATGAATCACCACGGTCATGTTCAAGTCACAGCAATCTGATTCACTACAGTCATGTCACTGTCATGTCCAAGTCACTACGTTCATGTCCGAGTCACCAGAGTCGTGTCATAGTCATGTCAGAGTCACTACGATCATGTCTGAGTGACTACAGTCATGTCCTAGTTAGTATAGGTCTGAGTCACTAAGATCATGTCCATGTCACTATGGTCATGTCAGAGTCATTAAGGACATGTTTGAGTAACTAAGGTCGTGTCCAAGTCATTACCATCATATCTGAGTCACTACGGTCATGTTCGAGGCACAGTGCTTATGTTCGAGTCACCATGGTCATGTTTGAATCACTATGGTCATGTCCGAGTCACTGTGATCATGTCCGAGTCACTACGATCATGTCCAAGTCACTAGAGTCGTGTCATAGTCATGTCCGAGTCACTACAATCATGTCCGAGTCACTAGAGTCGTGTCATAGTCATGTCTGAGTCACTATGGTCATGTCCGAGTCACTAGAGTCGTGTCATAGTCATGTCCGAGTCACTATGATCATGTCCATGTCACTATGGTCATGTTTGAATCACTATGGTCATGTCCGAGTCACTGCGATCATGTCCGAGTCACTAGAGTCGTGTCATAGTCATGTCTGAGTCACTATGGTCATATCCAAGTCACTACGATCATGTCCATGTTACTATGGTCATGTCCGAGTCACTATGATCATGTCTGAGTGACTACAGTCATGTCCCAGTTAGTATAGGTCTGAGTCACTAAGATCAAGACCAAGTCGCTATGGCCATGCCAGAGTCATTAAGGACTTGTTTGAGTTACTAAGGTTGTGTCCAAGTCATTACCATCATATCTGAGTCACTATGGTCATGTCTGAGTCACTACTGTCATGTCTCGGTCATGTTCAAGTCACTACAATCATGTCCAAGTCACTACAATCATGTCCGAGTCACTACAGTCATGTCATGGACTTACTATGGTTATGTCCGAGTCACTGCAAATGTGTCACTATGGTCATGTCGGAGTCATTAGACATGTTTGAGTCACTGTGATCATGTCCAAGTCACTATGGTCATGTTCGAGGCACAGTGGTCATGTCTGAGTCACTACTGTCATGTCTCGGTCATGTTCAAGTCACTACAATCATGTCCGAGTCACTACAGTCATGTCATGGACTTACTATGGTTATGTCCGAGTCACTGCAAATGTGTCACTATGGTCATGTCGGAGTCATTAGACATGTTTGAGTCACTGTGATCATGTCCAAGTCACTATGGTAATGTTCAAGTCACTACAATCATGTCCAAATCACTACAGTCATGTCATGGACTTACTATGGTTATGTCCGAGTCACTGCAAATGTGTCACTATGGTCATGTCGGAGTTATTAGACATGTTTGAGTCACTGTGATCATGTACAAGTCACTATGGTCATGTTCGAGTCACTGCAATCATATCTGAGTCACTACAGTCACGTTCGAGTCACTATGATCATGTCTGAGCCATTACGGTCATGCGGAGTCAGTAAGTACATGTCAGAGTCACTACAGATATTTCCGAGTCACTACGGTCATGTTCGAGTCACTAAGATCATGTTTGAGTCACTACAATCACGTCTGATCTGATCTTATTTATTTATTGGGACCACGTACAGTGTTAAACATAAATGTTACCATTTGATGTTCTGTACCAGATTTAGCTTATAGCTAATTTTCATCTACAGTCCCTTCAGCTGGTCATGTCTAACATTAAAGTCCAAATTAAGGTGCAAGTCATCAAAAGCAGGACTTATGCTGGACTTGACTGATCCAGGGCTCCAATAATATATTTCTGGCTAATTACCCAACCGTCAAAGCACAAACAGAAATCTCACACATCAGATAAACAGAAATAATTTAACCCACCTTGAGGTATTTTGGTCTGACTCGAGTCACTGCGCAGTTAACTGGAATGGAGATAGAAAATTGAATGTTTGTTTTCTTTTATTCAGATCGTTTTCTACAGTGATTTTGTTCTTCAGTCTCCATTCCTGTTACAGGTAGTATTGCCCATCTGCATTTCATCAAGATGTCGCCTGTGTTTCAGCTCTTTTACTCTGACTTTTTCTCGATGTAACAATACTGTATATGGCTTCACTATAAACTACGCTGATTGATATGCACTTTGTCAGCTAAGCAGGATTTATGGAGCATTCAGGACACCCGGGGACTTGAGAACCGTCCATCCTGAATACCTTAAATGACTGTCTGCAATGTAATTATCTGTTTCTGAGAGCACAAGATGCAGGGAGGACACAGTCCCCTGATCATCCACAGGAAGACCAAATAGATGAGCATGTAGCTTTCAGCACTGCAGCGAGCACCGATATAACAGAACTTACAGCTTCTGTTGCTTTTATTTGCTGAAAGCCGAAATAAGAGAGTTTGATGGAGACAAGTTTGTTGCTTTTTGTTCGCTAGAAATCAACTGAACGCTTACAAGATTCTGATCAACTAAGTTTGTTTTCACAGGTGTTTTTTCTTTTCAGAATCTAAAGGCAGCCTCACGTATGTTTGCATTTGTTAGCGGTGCTAGTGCAAGTCAATGGGCACTCAGTTGTAGCGAAAAAACAAAAACAAATGACCCTTTGTTTGTATAAAGATAGAAAGTTAGGTTGAGTTTTCATTCCCGCCGGGTATTTATTTGTGTTCATTTATTTTAAAGATGTTTTTTTTGTATGTCTGTTTATATGCATTTTGATCATATACTGTCTCATTCTTTTGGTTGTCTGTGTAATAAGTTAAATGTGAGAAATAAACGTTTGGAGAAAATGTGATTTCTTGTTAATTCTGGCCCCTGCAACAATGAACTGGTTAATAGGATCTAGGAAATAAATGAACAGATTGATGATTTCATTTTTGTATGTATTTCAAAGTTAAATTAATTGTGAATAAATGGCTCATCATAGCTCATTAATCTTGGCCATTTTCATTCTAACCTCAGGGTGGTAATTTCTGTGTCTGAGGGTTTGTAGGTCTTCCACTTTGGTTCAGACTGAAATATATTAAAAACTTATTTTTTACAGATATTCATAGTCCAGAGGGGATGAGTCTGACTCACTTACATAAACTCCTGACTTTTCCTCTAGCAACACCATGCTCCTCAGAGAATGAATTAATAACTTTGATTTCCTGACTTTTCATCTAGCACCATCAACTGGTCAAAAATAAATTTTATCCAATACTTTGGTTTGGTTATTTTAGTGCTAATTAACAAATGTTTGAAAAACAATATTCTCTGCTGCCCTCAGGTCTTCAGGAGGGCTGTTCCAGAGATGTGGACCATAATAATAAAATGATGCCTCACTGTGGGGTTTTGTTCTGACTTTAGGGATAATTAAGACCTAAGGGTTCTAGAGGGTTTATGGGATAAAAGCAAATCTGATAAACAGATAGGACTGAGACCATTAAGAGCTTTATAAACCAATAAAAGGATCTTAAAATCAATTTTGAAGCAGACAGGTAGCCAGTGCAGAGACTGGTGTAATCCTCCTGTTCATACTGGCGATTAAAAGATCACCTTTAAATGTGCGTTCAATGTAAGTGATGGGGGGCCAAAATCCACAATGTGTCCAAGATTCAAGAGATTCAATAGCTTTTGTTGTCACATGCACAGCAACACAGCGGGTGGCAACACTGAAGGCAGTGAAATTTGGCTTCTTGGAGCTCTAGTTCCAATTAGATTATGAAATAAGTATTTACAATTATAAAAAAGGAGAGAGAGAAGAGAAAGATAAGAGAGACAAAAAAATATGCAAATATACATCATATTGCACACTGGTGCGCAAGTGTGTTATTGCACATAGGTGATAATAAGATAAATAAGTATATTACACATAAGTAATATGTGATAAATACTTCGTCCACACAGTTATTTTGTGCAAAAACTGTATGTAAAAGTTGATGTGAAGCTTATATGAGGCTTCAGCAGTCTGAGTTAGTCATATCAAGTGGATATCTGCTACATTTACAGTCTTTTTAGCATCAAATTCCCTCTTTGTGTTTCCTCGGACAGTGTTTCCCTGTTGAGCTGTGGTGGAAGTATAGTAACAAAAAGACGGACTTTGACACTAAAAAGATTGTAACGTTGAAAGATATCTACTTGATTTGACTCATTTGGACGAAAGCTTCATATTAGTTTCAGATAAACTTTTAAATGCATTTTTGCACAGAAGGACTGTGGATTTTGTCCCCCATCACTTTCATTGTAAGTGCATTATGAGGGGATCTTCTAATGGTCAGTATGAACAGGAGGAATGATTACAGCAAGAAAAACCTGTTTCACTGTTCATTTGGGCTCCTGGCTGTTGTTTTTTAAACGAGTTGAAAAACTGTGAACACGTCCTTTAACCCTGCTAAAGAGAAGATAAATGTATTCAGGCAGACCACTAGTCTCCTAAACTTTCTGCTTGGGGTCCTTTTTGCTAACGCTAATTCTTGTTAGCTGGCTTGCTACGTACGCAGTCAGTAGTTGAGACAGATCAGATGTTGGTGGTTTCTCTCTGCTGAGAATGAGCCCGAAAGATGTCAGGTTTGTCCACATTTTTGACAATTCACTCAAACACACACCCCGACTGTTGCAAATGTGTCAAACTGTGTCACTTTAATAGCTAGGTAGCTTAAAACATCCGCCTAATCTTTTGTTGTGTGTCAAGCTAACGTAGCTAGTTAGCTCTCAGTACTGTTCTTCCGTCTATGAGGAAAATATTGATGTCAAACTGACGGTAAACTTAGAGAAAACGGTGTATACCCTAATTGAAATGTTGTCACATTTTGTTAAGGCTGCCTTCTTACTTCTGAGTAAAAATATTTCAGCACCATAATGATCCACTTTTAGACCTCTCTCACGCTGCGTGCTAACGTTACCGCCCACTGCGATGGATCTTTGTGGTAGAATATTGGAGGTGAAGACAGTAAAAATGCTAAAATTACTTCATCATTAATGCTGTTTGTTGTACTAACAGTACACTGAAGTAATCGGCGGCTGCTTAGGACTTTAAAATCAATCAGTGTGATGTTTTATTGTTGATCTCCTTTCACCTGCAAGCTTCAAAATATTAAATTAGTAGATTTTTGAACGGAGTTTGGTTTGTCTTTCTGTCATACACTGGATATTCGGCTAGCTTTAGATATGTTATTTGTTCCTTGTCATCTAGGAGGAAGATTGGTTAATTTGACGTCAAGTAACTTTAAATGTTTAAGTCAAAGACCAAACCGTGTAAAGTTATTTAGCAGTTAACCAACCAAGCGTAACGTTACATCACGTTAACTACCGGTATGTACCGAAGCGAGGTTAGGTTGTCCAGCTGAATGTTTGCCGATTTAACCCAACAACTATACTAAGTAGTTAACACTAGTGAAGTCAGTTATTAAATACAGAAATATGAATGTGTCGGCCAGTTAGTCACACGGCAGTCAGGGGATGCTGGCAGCTGTCACTGACACTAACTCAGCTTTTGTCCTTCAACCAGCCGCAGCCAGTTTTCATGTTGAGACGAGCTGCTTTTAATGCGGATTTCGACACCGAAACAACGTCATTTTTCATCATGTTTCATCCGATCCAGGCAAAGTCAGTCCTATAAATCCGGTTAGATAACTTTACGTTAGCATTATGTCATACCATCATAACATCAGTTTTAATAGCAAGAGGTTTGCTTAGTGCGTAGCTGGCTAGCTGAGCGGCTACCAGTGTGTTTCAGGCCCTTTTATAAGGAAGTTACCCTCTTATGAATAGTTGGCTACATGTTTACTTTTGGAAGTCATTAATGAATTTGGGCTGTGGCACTGATTAGTCATGACTGTGATATTGTGTGGCGTAATGGTATCCTTTCTGTAGCTGCCATTCAAAACGTAGTAATGTTACACGTATGCAAACTCTCACACATTATCCTGACTAACTGGCAGTGGTGGAAGAAGTACTCAGATCTTTTACTTAAGTAAAAATAGTAATACTGCAATGAAAAAAAATACTCAATTACATGTAAAATTCTTGCATTGAAAGTCTTAAGTAAAAGGAGTCAAGTGAATTTATTTATAGAGCATATTTAAAAACAACAAGAGCTGACTCAAGTGCTTTAGAACTACAATGAAAACACATTATGAGGATCCAAAAATAATAATTAAAGTGTAGAATAAATTAATAAATATTGGATTTTAATTTAAAAAAAACTGACAGCATTAGACAGAAAAAATAAATACAGAGTGTGACCAGTCATGTCTTCATAATGACTATTAAAATGCTGAAGAAAAGAGAGAGATTGGTTTTAAAAATGTCAATTGAGGAGGAGGATCTAATAAAGAGGCAAACTGTTCCACTGTACCGTGGATTTTAACTGGGAGCGTTGAATGAAGAGCAGTGATTGGTCAGCAAATCTGAGGGGTCTGGCAGTAGAATAGGGGAAAGATGAGGAGCTGCCAGTCCATGCAGAGCTTTTTTTTTTTTTTTTTTTTAAAAAAAAAGAATAAAACTCTCTTAAAATCAATTCTGCGTTTCACTGGTGACCGGTGTAGAGAGGCCAGTACAGGAGTGATGTGGTCTCTCTCTTTTTGGTTCCAGTGAGGAGTCTCGCTGCAGCATTTTGAACCAGCTGCAGGCCAGATAAAGCTGACTGACTGATTCCTATATACAGACAACTACAATAGTCAATGCGGGAGGAGATAAAAGCATGCACTATGGTCTCCAAATCCTCAATAGACAGAAATGATTTTAGGTTTTTAAGTGATCTAAGATGCAAGAATCTTGATTTGTTTATCAAAAAAGTGCATAAATATTGTCTGCAAAGTGTACTTAAAGTATTAAAAGTAGTCACAGCGCAAAATGGCCCAATTTAGGGTGTTATATTTATCATACATGTGTATATACGTTATTTGGATATTAAAACTGATTAATTGATGTGCACATGTCAGATAGAGGTCATTTTAACACCTTACACTGTTTTAATGAATCTGTAACTATGCATGTTTTACTAATATACATTTTACATATAAAATATTGGTCTGAAAAGTAACTAATAACTAATAAAGCTGTGAAAGTACAATTAAAAGTACAATATTTCCCTCTGAAATGTAGTGGAGTGAAAGTATAAAGTAGCTTAAAATGGAAATACTCAAAGTAATTACCTCACAATTGTACTTAAGTACAGTATTTGTGTAAATGTACGTGGTAATTTTCCACCACCGCTAACTGGCACGTCAGGTGGACTCTTATCAGTCTATTAATGTACATGTATTACTATATTTACATGCACCAGAGTGACGCCTACGTTAAATCTGCAGGCTTGTACTTCTATAAAAGGAGTCGCTCTAATTATAGTGTTTATTCAGAATTTGCATGAACTGCAGGTTATTCATGGTACTAAAAGATGATGATGTGTGTGTGTGTGTGTGTGTAGAGTTTTATAAGGCTGCAAGTAATGATTATTTTCATTATAGATCAGTTTGACAATTATTCTGTTGATTAATCGATTGGTTGTTTGGTCCATAAAATCCCAAACTCAAAGTTACTCAGTTTACTGTAGAAACTAGGAAATATGAAATTGAGAATTATGAAAATAGTTGGCAACTAATTGATTAATTGTTGCAGCTTTAGATTTAAATTTAAATTCAATACAAAAGTGTATTTTCTTTTATATATGTAAATTTAGTGAATAAATGTTGTTCCTCTTCTTAAGGTCAGCACAAACACAACAAAAGTCTCTAATAGGTATAAAAAAAAAAATTAAATGAACTAAATAATTGTCATTATAGACTAATCAGGTGGTTATTTTCTCCATTGTTTGATTCATTGTTGGGGCCAAAACAGCCCAGAAATTTAGTTTACTGTCACATTTGCAAATCTGAAACCAGAGTTAAACATTATTTAGCTTCTTCTAAAAAACATCTTCATCCACATGCTGCATTGCTGTATAAAGAGTCCAGGCTGATGAGTCCATGCAAAGATAGTCATACTTAGTTATTGTATGTATGTCTAATAGTTCTTGAAGGACACGTTCACAGTTTTTCAAGTGTGTCTTAAAACAGTCAGGAGCCCAAATGAACAGTAAAACATGTTTTTCTTGCTGTAATCATTCCTCCTGTTCATACTGACCATTAGAAGATCCTTTCATAATGCACTTATGATGGAGGGCAAAATCCACAGTCCTCCTTCTGTGCAAAAATGTATCTAAAAGTTTATCTGAAGCTTATATGAAGCTTCAGTCAAATCAAGTAGATATCTTTCAATGTTACAGTCTTTTTAGTGCCAAAGTTCCTCTTGTTGTTACTATACTTCCACCGCAGCTCAACAAGGAAACACTGTCCGAGGAAACACAAAGAGGAGAATTTGATGCTAAAAAGACTGTAAATGTGTCAGATATCCACTTGATATGACTAACTCAGACTGCTGAAGCCGCACTAAATGACTGTGTGGACACACTGTGGATTTTATCCTCCATCACTGACATTGAAATCACATTTGAAGGGGATCTTTTAATAACCAGTATGAACAGGAGGAATGATTACAGCAAGGAAAACCTTGTTCACTGTTCATATGGACACCTGACTGTTGTTTTAAGACACTTGAAAAATTGTGAACATGTCCTTTAACTTGTTGCCGTACTACAGTTCAGAATTTGAAATCCTCAGACTCTCTTCTGTGTCCTCTGCTGTCTCCAGGGATGACCTGATGACAGCAACATCTGGCTTCTTCGACCTGTTCCTGCATCATCCCAGCTCTGTGGGATAGGACGCCTCTCCCACATCTCCAACCACCTGCTACGGGCCTCCTTCAGAGACCTCCAACAACCCGGGGTTGAACTGTACCAACCCCACACACACACACACACACACACAGCATCCAACACAAGCCAGAGAGACTCTGCCGGCGTCCTTTACAAAAAAAAAAAAAAAAAAAAAAAAGAGAGACAATGTATTGCCTACAGTGGCTCCTCCCCGTGCTGCTCATCCCCAAACCGCTGAACCCGGCGCTGTGGTTCAATCACTCCATGTTCATGGGCTTCTACCTGCTCAGCTTCCTGCTGGAGAGGAAGCCCTGCACCATCTGTGCCTTGGTCTTCCTGGCTGCCCTCTTCCTCATCTGCTACAGTTGCTGGGGCAACTGCTTCCTCTACCACTGCCAGGACGCCTCACTGCCGGACGCTGCCCACGACCCAGCGATTGTCGGGACCTAGGAGAGAGAAAGAGGGAGAGAGAGAGAGAGCGATATCGAAGAGGAGGTTGGGGCGGGCGGGGAAGGAGATGTGGTGAAGGGTGACGAGGCATTGCTGGGGAATTACTGTAGAATGATACTGCCATGCTGGAAGAGGGGATGGACTACACTTTGGGGGGCGGGAGAGCGGTGAAGAGGCGGTGTTGAAAGACTGCCGAGAGCGCTGGGCTGAAGGCGGTGACGAGGAGGAGGAGGAGGAGGAGGAGGAGGAGAGCCAGTTTTCGAGGATTATCGGGGGCTGTTCTGCCATGCTGTAAAGACAGACAGACTTGAATCTGAGGTGGTGGGAGGAGAGGAGGGGGAGGCGGCGTCGGAGGAGACGTTTCGTGTTACTTTAATGTTACAGACCGGGGAGGAGGAGGGGCGTGTGACATTTCATTTTCAGCAACTTGAATTCCAGCATTTTAAAAAGGGGATGAAAAGTAAACGATATATATACATACATAAATAAATAAATAAACCACCTGGGACGTCAACTGAAAACGGCCGCTGTGTTTCAGTATTTCTCTCAACAGCTTCTCCTAAAAAAACCCTGTTTTTAGAATAAAACTCACCTCAAACTGCCAAAAATCCCGACATAACCTCTCCTAAAGTCTCAGACAGAGCTCGGACATGGCCGTGCTCGCCGCTCAGACCTGCAGCGGCTGAGCTCCGTGTACCAGGTAGTGTTAAAGAACATCTCCATAGAAACGAGGAGCAACACGCCCGCCTCTCACAGTCCGACGTGACCAAACTTCCTGTCACACACACACACACACACACACACACACACACACACACACACACACACACACACACACACACACACACACGACACTGGACAATCAATAACTATGCTGTGAATAATTCTCCCCTCTCTTCGCCGCATCGCCACACACACACATAAACACACCTCACAAGGTGTAATAATGCTGAGAAACATGTGACCCGCCGCCGTGCTCTGTCGCTGCCCCCCCCTCCTCCTCTCCTCGTCTTCCTCGTCTCCTCTTCCTCCTCCACCACCACACTCACGATCTGAACTTTTTTTGTTTGTTTTTTGCCGGTTTTTTTTGTTTGTTTTTTTTCTTGTGCATGGGTTGCCTTTAGTTTTTTTTTTTTTTTTTTCATTAAGGTCACACACAAAAATTTTAATTCATTAAAACAAAATGCTGAAAGTTTCCAAAGGGTAGAAAAGTCTGAATGTGTGTGTGAGTGTGTGTGTGTGTGTTGAGTGAATGAAAGACCATGTGTGTTATGAGGGATAGGTGTGTATTCTCTTGTGATCATGACATGCTGAAGAGCGTAAAATGTGGTGAAACACAAGGTAACGTACTGTAAACGGTCAGTATTCTCCAGCAACAATAAGCAATACACAACGCCAGCTGAAGAAATCAAACTTTTTTCACTGACGATTAGAAGTTTATTGGTAATCAGAAGGACGATGCTGTCATTAAGTTTCCTTGTGTGTCACTGTTTTAAGTGTTATGTTTAGCTGTCAGACGCAGGTTAAGGTGTTTATACTGTGTACCTATTGGTGTGTGTGTGTGTGTGTGTGTGTGTGTGTGTGTGTGTGTGTGTGTGTGTGTGTGTGGCCTCCTGTCGCGGTGCTGAACATGCTCCACTGCTACATGATTGCTTTGGTTTTAATTTAAATAAAGTTTTTTCTTCTCAACGTGTTCAACTGTGTCTCATTCATTATCATATCAGACAAATGATTTAGTTAAAAGGTTTTGTAGAAACGCATTTTTGTAGTCAGATGAGGCCTTCATTCAAGGTGTTTCATCCAGGGCTGCAACTAAGAACTGTTCTCATTATCTATTAATCTGTCGGTTATTTTCTTGATAAATCAATTAGTTGTTTAGTCTATAAAATGGTGAAAAATGTCGATCAGTGTTTCCCAAAGCCCAAGGTGACGTCCTCAAATGTCTTTATTTTGTTCTCAACTTAAATATATTTAGTTTATTATCATAGAGGACCAAAGAAACAATAAAAATATTCACATTTGAGAAGCTGGAATCAGAGAATTTAGACATTTTCTTCTTAAAAAATGACTCTAAAGGGTTCATTGATCTATCAAAATAATTGGAGATTAATTTAATAGTTAGCAATTAATTGATTAATCATTGCGACTGTAGTCTCAATAAGATCTTCCCCCAGGGGACCAAGATCATTTTCAGGAACTAAATCTATTTTTCATCCAAATTAAGTTCCTGTGCAGTAGCTCCAGGTGTAGAATAGCAACGATAAGTCGATTAATCAATGAGTTGATCGACAGAAAATTGATTGGCAACTTTTTTGATAATCATATAATTGTTGTAGTCATTTTTTTTAAAGCAAAACTGCAAAAAAATTTGGTTTCTTCAGCTTCTCGAATAATGATTGAATGATTTTCTGTGTTAAACGTGACAACTGTCAAAACTGACAAAACAACGTCTAGAGATGTCACCTCTGACTCTGGGAAACTGTCATTTAAATCAATAATAAATAATTGGCAGTTTAATTGATAATGAAATTTAGTTGGGAGGTAGAACTCTCTACTTTCTTTGTTTCAGCTTTTGTTAGTATCAGACCCTTATCTTTGCCTTTTTGTGTTAAATTATCCTGCAGAAAATAAACAGTTCTTATGACAAACACATCGCAAGTAAATCATGCAAAAGTATTAAATGAGACTATTTTCCAAAGCACGCCGTCTGTATCACCTTCAGAAGCTCTTCGCCTGCTTTGTTCACATCTTGTAGTACTTTGTTAGTTAGAAATTCTCTTGGCTAGTAAATATTTCCCAGTAGATGATGATGAGAACTGAGAGTCTGGAAGAAACACCTCATCAGGTCGGATCCAAGAGATCAACATGTCAGTCAGGATTAGAGATGCAACAGGCGTCTCGAATCATTACAGAAGGTTTGTTTTACAGCTGGATAGTAAGTAACTAATTAATTTAACATATCTATTTAAACAGAAATAATTGGAAAAAGAACGGCGTCAGGACATCAGTGAAGGGATGAAGAGGAGATAAATGACGGAGGATGAAACAAACAAGGGGAAACTGTACTGACGGTACGTGAGCTGGAGGTGAGTCTCAGATGATGCAACTCAAGTGCAAGCACAGCAAACAACCTGCTCCAAATACTCCCCGCAGACTTTAACGTCCTCTTTCACCTCCTAAATGATATATTTTTTTTCATCATCCTGAAACAGTCCGCCGCGCAGAACAAACAGCTGATTTACAGGTTGTTTTTTTTTTTTTTTTTACGAACACGACTCTTCTGCTCTTGCACTTTTATTCCTTATGAGAAACAGCCAAGATAAAGTTCATTTCTTTGTAATGTTCTTCACTTTTTATGCATTGTCTGCGTGGCGTGGTTCAACGAGTTTAAAATCATCTGAAACTGGTTTAATTAGTTGCACAAAATACAGCTTTAAGCCACTCAGAATGAGTATTAAAGAGATTATGATGAATTATAACTGCGGTGAAGATGCTGCACACAAGGCATTCAGATACATTTTTATATAAGATTATGGTTTTACAATGAAAATTTATTTTTATTATCGATTAGAGACACAGCGGGCACAGTGCAAACATGCATTCATTGATTAATTTATTCCTACGCTGTGTTTTAAATACATCTGAGGTGCTTTAATTCTCTTAGGATGTGAGATTAACCTCTCGAACTGCGTGGAAATGATCTTTCTACACAATTAATTGTATTTGTTGAAGCTTTAAACAAGAAAGTCTGCATATTGTCATTGATATCCCTGGTTTTTGAGGTGTATCTTCTCTCCATGATGCAAAGATATCACAGCTGTAGTTTTAATAGACGTCATATTTATCGTAGCTGTACTGAGACTGAGGATGTGAAACTATTCCGCTTCCTAAAAATGAAGCAGATCTGACCTGTGTTGAGCAACTATGGGCACAATGAGGCTGAAGAAAAAAAACGTCAGTACCTTCTTCCCATGCCATTTTATTGACCTCCCAAACAGTCTCTAAATATCTGAGTCAGACAAAGGTCAAAGGTCAGTTTAACCAAAGCCAAATGGATTCTGTGGCCAGTGAAAGTATCTTCAGGTCAGGTCCCGTTCCCAACCTTCAGTTTACAGGAGCAGCCAGCAGGGGGCAGCATTAGTCTCAGTGTCTGAAGCTGAGGACGTAGACTGTCCTGAGAAAAATGTGGAATAAATTCTACATTTTCTCACAGCTAATAATAAAAGTACACATGCTTAAAGTCCTGCTCAGATCAGAAATGTGTTTTTCTTACTTCAGTTGGATGATTTAGCAGAATGATGTTGGGTGAATTCAGCAATATTGGGATAGTTTTTAGTTGAATTTTATCTTGAGATCATGTTCTTGAAAGAAAGTGTTTACTTTCTTTATGTGAAGAAATTTAGTGTGTATGATATTTCTTTATATAAAGCATGGCTCATCATTTTGTTGTATTTGACACAAAACTACTTTTTAGTGACATGTTTGGTCATTTGGGACACAGTTTCATTATTGCTTTCAACCCTGATGACATATTTCAAATAATATTTTAAACTGATTTCTTGTTTTTCTTAACCTTAAATGTATCTCTAATGTTACTTGATATTATGTATTAGCTCCCTGTCTGGCTGTTTGTTTCCTGGGTGTCGTTCTATTCTGCAATAGACCTTAAATTCATCATTGATAGAAGATAAACTGTGGATTAAACTAAATGATCTGCATCAGCAGGCACCAACATTGCTGCTTGGTTAGAATAAATTCCTTGTTAGGCCACTATTTGCACCCTAAACATACTAAACAATATTTAAATTAAGCTTTATTGTTCACCATTGTCAGAGAAAATGATTGAGAGATGCTAATTTGACCAAATTATAAAGGTTACTGTGTAGGCATCAATTTGAAGTCTGTTCATAAATCATTAAAAAGTCTTAATCTGTACTTTAAAGTCGTCTGTCGGCTGCATCTCTGTGGTTCCAATTTACCTGAAACATGCCGAGACACCGAGAAAATGTCCTGATTTAAAAAATGTAAACATAAATCCAAAACAATATATGTTTATTTTGGTACACTATTACATCATACATGTTTATATATAACTTATATGTACAATATATTAGTCATTCGAATTTTATACCCTCACATTAAAATCAAGCTGAAGCATACGTCTTTTCTCTCACCTCTTGCTTTTTTGGGGGGTCAACTTCCAGTTTGATGTTGACCACACTCAACCTCATGAGACGTCACAGGATTTATGTCATGTGACTTTGGTCATGTGCTTCCACAGCAAAGTTTCAGCACCGACTGCTTTGACTTCAGGGCGGAAATACAGAAAAGCTTCAAATTTGAGAAGCTGCAACTAGCAAATATTTGGCATTTCTGCTTTAAAAAAAAAGTCTACAATGATTATTGATTATCAAAATAGTTGCTGATTACTGATTAGCTGATTAATAGCTAATCGTTGCTTTAAAGCTAACAGAAGGGGCCGTATATGATGGGCCCGATCAATAAAGTGACTATTGAGAGTAAATCATCGCTTCTCATCATTACAGCTACGTTGGTGGCATATAAATTATTGTATGAAGTGAATTCATTAACTGATGATCCATTAAGTGAACTAACTAATCAGATAAACTCATAGTAACTTGATCATTTTTTTAATGATGAGCGACAGGAATTTATGACACATCCTGCATTAATTCATGCGTTAATAACACTGAACTTAAAGTCACACAATTTAGCATTTATAAGAAGTATATAAACATTTAATAAATGGTTTATAACACACTATAATGTAGTTATAAGTAGTTATAAGAACATTTTTAAGTGTTTACTAATGTAGAGTATTTGAACTTCTTCTATGAAGACATATTTTATATTATTACAGCTGTGTTTTTTAATTATATTCATATATTTATACAGCAGCCTCCACTTATGGATGCAAACAAGACACTTATACAAACACTTATCTCTGTTTACAACCACATTATGACGTGTTAAAACCATTTATATGTGCTTCTAAATGCTAAATAGAGACACTTAAAGTAAAGTGTTACATGTGTTTCCTAGAAATTCTTCACCAAGCAGTAATAAGAGTGTGTCATACATGTCGGCTGATTGTCACATCCAAGTTAAATCGATGCAGATGCAAACGGCAACACTTCAAATCCACACGTTCATAGATCACATCCAGAAGAGCTGCATCATCCGTATCATCTGCAAAAGCAGGAAACTAACTCACTCGCAAATATTACTATTTTATCCTCAAGAACAGATTTAGTAGAGAAGCGTAAAAAAAACCCTCATAAAAAGCTGTTTGGCTGCCTGCCAGAGTTGTTTGTACGATAATCCCTCGGTGTCCCTGAATGTCACAGCTCCTGTTTGCGGAAACGTTTCAGCAGCCATTTTATGTTCCTTCCACTAAACGTCCAGGAACCGATGAAAAAAAACAACAACAACAAAAAAGGAAAGTAAATACAACTCGGAGAGAAAAGTAAAGCTGCTGCAGGTAGATTTGTGGACTTCTCCTCTATGAGGTTTGAATCACTGTTTGTGGCTGTTATTAAGGATTTATTTGGTCCCTCAGAGTTGAATGTTTTTGTGTGATATTTCTCTCAAATACACACTTTCACTCCATTATGTGAGATAATAATAATATTTGTCCTTCACTTTTGTAATAAAACAAACATGAGGATTTGTTGACCTTATTGAAAGCAAGGCTGCACAAGACATCACATTAGAGTTAAAGGATAAATTCACAGTTTTTCAAGTGTGTCTTAAAACAACTGTGGTGGAAGTATAGTAACAAAAAGAGGGACTTTGGCACTAAAAAGACTGTAATGTTGAAATATATCTACTTGATTTGACTCATTTGGAAGCTTCATATTAGCTTCAGATAAACTTTTAAATACATTTTTATACAGAAGGAGGACTGTGGATGATCATTATGGCAAGAAAAACATGTTTCACTGTTTATTTGGGCTCCTTACTTGTTTAAAGACAGACTTGAAAAATTGTGAACTCGTCCTTTAAATAACTAAGAGGTACTACACTGGAGATCCCGAGGAGATCCTGCATGTCGGCATTTTTACCACCCAACATAAATTCACTTATCAGGTACAGTCACTTCTCTGTCTGCAGGATGAATAAAATCCAAACGGTCCCTAAACATCAGCGAGTGAGCGATCCATCCAGAGAAAGCTGAAGTCATCTTCAACATCTTCGTCTGCACTTTGGTATCGTTTCTTGTGAAGGTAGATGCCTCTTCCTGGCGTATAAACTTTATCCAACTCAAACACACAAACTGGGTTTAATTTTAGTCTCTCGCCCCGACGCTCAGGAGGACTCTTCATGTTGGGTCCAAACCAGAAAAATACAAGACCCACAAGCTTCTTTTAGGTCCAGACTTGTTTACTTATAGGATCGTAATCTCAGTCTCTTGGTTCTGGTAAGCCTCCTCCTGCAACTCAGCGTACAGCTGGTCCATCCGCTGGAAGGCCAGGTACCCCTTTTTACCTGCAGATGAAGAAGAAAAAGAATAAAATACCTTAAACTGAACAGCTGAATTATGAATAAATGTTTTAAAAAATGGTAGATTAATGAATGTTTGTACCAAAAGAGAGGACAGTCTCTCTGGCAGCGCTGCGAAGATCTTCATCCGCTGATCTCCACAGATCTGCTATGTGGTCCACGCTCTCTGTCGCCTGGCAAGAACACACACACATATCAAAACTTGATAGAGTACCAGGTGATATTTCCGTGAGTATTTCTGTGTCTGCTGAGAGTTTGTGTAATACGTGTTGCTCACCCTGAGACATTTAAGAGCCAGACAGGAGCCTTGTTGGGTTTGAGCATTAGTGCTCTTCAGACTCTCCGTGTAGTAAACTACCGCCTGGAGAGGAAGGTTAGAGAGAAATGAGAGAGATGTGATATTATTGTTGTTGTAGCTGCATCATTGCACTTACTGTTAAACCCAGAGAGGGAAGCTGTAATTTGCAGATATACCTGAGCTACTGTGTGTCAGAGATATCTATGAGTCTACAGCCATGCTAGCAGCTCGGCAATGACAACGCTAACATGCTGATGATTAGCAGGTATAATGTTTACTTTACTCATTAGTGTGCTAACTTTTAGTAATTAACACTATGCACAAACAGCTGAGACTGATGGGAATGTCATTAGTTTTGTCTAAGTAATTGGTCATTAAACAAAGTACTGGACAGATTATTTGATCTGATGATGGTGCTCGAGGAAAAGTCAGAGGATCACCAAGGTCAGGTCAAGGTCAAGAGGGTTCAAATGCAGATGTCACCTCTGGAGACGGCAGGTCTGGGAGCCAATCAGAAGAGAGTAGGGTCCCCAGACGTGTGGTGCATCAACTTTTATTTGACTAGATTTGCAAATGGGTCACATTTCTCTGCTCAAGTCGTGTTTTTATCATGTAAAAAGTAGCTAAATATTCATTTTTTTGTGTGTTAAGTGTGAAAGAAATACTACACTAAATTACAGAAAAAAAATACAACCTGTTACATAAAGTGCAGGTGATGTTTTTACATTTATATCTGCCCAGTAAAACCTGTACATTTCACTGTGTGTGGCTTTCTTGGATTTTTATTTCACATGTAGCAGATTTTTTACTGTTCGCTTCTTATTCTGAACAAAAAGCATTTAAATTAACCGTAAAATAAGTTAGCTCATATACTTCTGTGGCAAATTAGGAAGTGACAGGCCTCATGTATGGGGACCCTTCTCTCTTCCCATTGGCTCACAGACCTGGAGTCCACAGACATGAGGTCTGTAGTCGGACCCTTCTGCAGTCTGTAGGATTCAGTAGGTTTTCATCCAAAATTTAATATGTCCAATACTTCAACTTATGACCAGATACCTGAAAAACTAATGACATTACCATCAGCCTCACCTGTATTTTGTGTTTGTGCTAATTAGCAAGTGTTACCATGCTAACATGCTAACCGGTAAACATGGTAAACATTACACCTACTTAACATCAGCATGGTAAGTTTTTTACTGTGAGCGTTCATTGTAAACATAAGCATTTAGCTCAAAGCCTTACAAAGCTGCTAGCATGGCTGTAGAGTCTTATTAATGTTAAAACACTAACAGTTTAATGTTTATGTACTTTGCTCCTGAAGGCCTTGCAGCCTGCAGCTCTGCAGAGGCAGTTGGCAGCAGCTTTGCAGACTTTGTGGTTGGAGTCGATCTGCAGGGCGGCCAGAGTCTGCAGCGTGCACGCCAGCGGGAGGAGCTCCGAGATGCTCCGCCCCCTCAGTTTATTTAAACCCCGCCTCCTTTTAGGGCTCCTCAGGGCAGACAGGATGTACTCTGAAACACATAACGAATGACCGACGAATGAGTAACACACATAATTTAGATGAGAGAACAGTCTCGTCACAAGGTCCATTTAGTAGCTGATCTGGAGCTTTCAATCATATTCTATGGTCTTTACCAGCAGATGAAGTTTGCATTGTAGATATTCAAATTTCCTTTTTTCATCTGAGGTTCTCGTCACAGCCTGATTTTCTGCAAAATTAGTACTTTTACTTTAGTACTTTGAGTAAATTTAGCTGGTAATACTTCTATACTTTTACTTATGCAGGATCTTTATTTGTAATGAAGTATTTTTACAAATAAAGATCTGAGCTCTACTTCCAAGACTGCAGGTGACAGAATCTGATGGGTCACCAAGTATAGTGAGAGGACACGAGTTTTAACATCCAGACTAACAGATGTTGCACATTTAGAAAGAATTCAGGCTGAAATAAAGTTATTTTTCTGCTTCTAAACAGTGAGATCGATAAGTCACAATGAACTTGGCCGCAAATAGTTTGTCTAGTTCTCTCAAATTAGTTATTTATGGTCTCAAAGTTTGAGATTTTCAGCTTTTCAAATGATATGATGAGCAGTAAGTGTGTAAATCATCCTCGAAACCTGTCAAAAACTCTGCTTGAGAAATGATTTGTTGTTTTAGAAAAAAAAAAACATGTCTAAATGAAATATTGTGCATGAATTATATCATTAAGGAGGTTTCACAAACACTCTGAGTGCTTTTGAGAACATGTGAGTTTGGGTTTAAGCAAATAGTCGAGTAATTGATTAATCGATTGTCAGAAAATTATTTGGCAGCTGTTGTTGTTATGAATTAATCATTTGAGTTATTTTCCAACTAAAAATGCTTAAAGTTCAAAGTGACATTCAGACACGTCACTTTGGACTCGTAGAAAAGTGAAAAAACTTTCTTCTTAATGACCATTAAACAATAGAGAACGAAATTTAACAGAATTAATTGTCTTGTATAAGCGTTTCACAGTGCAACACACAGGATGAGGTTACAAAGAGGAGCAACAGGGTTTTATACACCTGAAGTGGGCGTTACAGTTCTTTTCTTAATCTATCAAATACAGACTTATAAATAACGTCATGTCTGTTTACAGTCCTCCTGTCCAGGAGCCATCCTGTCCAACTGACCCCTTGATGACATGTCTCACTCTGTCTCCAACCAATTTTAATTTCTACATCTTCCTCTTTATAAATATAACGCTGAACTTCCTTTAACCTCAAACTGATAAGTCTGCTGATGTTGCAGCACAAAACAGGAACAATTTATCAAGATCTAGATAAAATAGTAACACTCATACACAGTGCAATCATCATTTTTTATAATTTTTAGCTGATTTCTGTCACCGTACAGACTGAACAACTAATAATTTAATTGAGAATATATAATCTGATTAGAGCTGCAGCAAAAGATTATCATTATTGATTAATCTGGGAGGTGGGGCTGCTTTTTTTTTGTCCTTTGCCGATCACATACCTGTGTTTTTAATGTCCTAAGACTCAAGATAATGAAAATCTCTACAGAAAATCTCAGAAAAGTAAATTTAATCTGATCTAACCTTTCTGGCAGTCTCTCTCTCTCTCTCTCTCTCTCTCTCTCTCTCTCTCTCTTACACTGGGCTGTTAACTCCACCCGCTTGGTCTTAAAAGTGAGTCAAAACAAGTGCCAAGATTTATTTCAGCTTTTATTCATCTCAGATCGACTTCTTCACAGAAACGCTGTGATGTTGTTGTTCCAGCAGTTTTAGAAGCGACGTGCTATGCAAACCAAAATGTGGTTTAACAGTTTAATAAACAGCAGACGTCAGCATCAGAGAGGAACGAGAGGAAGGAAGGAAGGAAGGAAGGAAGGAAGGAAGGAAGGAAGGAAAGAAGGAAGGAAGGAAGGAAGGGTGTTCATATCTGATCATATCTCGGCAATAAGATGAATCATGTGGCTCTTATGAAATCCTTTAAGCAGAGATGCAGCCTCTACAGCTACACACACACACACGCAGTTTGTTTGGTGTGACCTGTTGGCAGTGATGTAGACAGATGATCCAGATGCCTAGTCTGGGAACCAGACGAATCTGTGAGACCATGTTTTATTGGTCTGGCGATGTCAAGCTACCAGATGCCTCGAGTTTGCTGGAATTTCTGGAACGTTCTCGGGTCCTAAAGCTCTCTAGTAGAACTATAACAGAATATCATTCCTCAAATACTCAACAGATACCAGCAGAAAACACACACACACTGTACATGTACATATCTTTATACACAAACTCTGGAGGAGTCACCTTTCACCTGTGAACTCAGTACAGTAGAAACAAATAAATATGGATTTAGTTTTAAATTAATACAGTGTGTTCAGTGTTGTTCGCTGGTCTATAATCATTAAATGCCCAGAAAACATATTTTCTCAATCAGCTTCTTACTATGACTGCCATTTTTTTAAAAACAGTTTTGCTTCTTTCACACCGGATATTTGAGTATTTTTGTTTTTCTCTGCTTTTCTAACTTTTTGTTAGTTTCTTTAAACCGTCTCCTCAATATTACTGAACATAGAAACTCAGATCTCTCCTGGATAATGTGACGATCTCATAGGTTTATACTACGAACACCAGTTTCAAGTATTTTTTTGGCATGTTGGACAGCCAAGAATACTACAATACCCACGAGCCTCAGCTGCCATTGCAGAAGAATCCATGGGCGTGAATCAGAGCAGTAATGAATTCAAAACACTGTCGATGAAGTTGTAAACAAAACGTGACACCATAGTTGTTAGAATTTACTCAAAAATTACCCAGAAATTAAAAGTGAACAAGTGACCAGATATTAAAGGGGACGTATTATGCTTGTGTTTTTCTGTTATTTATATCCTGTTATGATGTCGGATGTTAAACATGGTCAAAGTTCCAAAAACGTGAGGTGAACGAATGTAAAAATGCTGCCTGCAAGTCAAAAATCAGGGCTTCAACCTGCTCTGAACACTTCCTTTGCAAAGTTTTTTCTTCATGTCGGCTCATCTCCCGCCAACAGTTAGTTACGGTTGAACATTTTGTTGCTATAGCAACCCCTATTGTCACAGTTACACAGCAGCAGCGGTTTAACTGACATTGTTTTGTCCACCAGTTTGGTTCAGTTCACCCAAATTACAAAAACATATTTTCATACTTAGCTCTAAAGGTCTAATAAAGTAGATATTTATGGTTTTATTTGTCCTGGTTTTGAGATTTCTGCCTCCACCTCAATACAATGTAGGTGGATGGGATTTAGTTTGTGGTGCTCACAGCATTAAAAAAATGACATTTCAGTGGAACTACTTTCTGCCAAAGAAATAGTCCCTTTGAAAAGTGTTCATGCTTTGAGCAGCACAATCAAAATTGCAAACACCTCCATTGCATTGGGGTGGAGGAAGAAATCAACGAGACTGCACGAGATACTGCAAAAGATATCACTTTTTAGTTTTTTTTAATATGGATGATCTGACCCTTTAATGCCCTTTTATAAAAATATAAGATAAGAAAAGATAAAAGTAAAATATATGACATTTTAACACTATGTCCTCACAAAATTCAGATGTAAAATCTCAGTTTTAAACGTATAGCCATACCTTCTTTGGAGAGGCGTGAGATGTGTTCTCCCAGCTCCTGGATGCTCCAGCGTTTCAGATACACCGACAGCTGGAAGAGGGTGACTCTCTCTGGGCTGCAGACGGGCCGAGGGCTGGGCACCACCCGGCAGGCTGTCTGGACCTGCTGCAGCAGCTGAGAAAACACTGCAGAGGAGAGAGAAAGCACGTTCAGCTCGGCCTGCGAGCAAAAACACCGCCTGTGGTCGAGTTAGTCGGTGCAGTGTTTGATCAGTGTGCAGGAGCCAACATCTATTACTGCCTCAACACTGCCTTTAGTAGTTTATGTTTGCCTTTTATAGTTTGGTGGTGTATTTTTTCCATCTCTTGCACATACCAGGCTCCCTGCACATGCAACAAGTCAATGCTCATCATCTGAGTTGCAGAAACACATCATGGGAAATGTAGGTAATTATAAAATAAAGTAGAAGCAGATGAGATGTGTCGAGGGAATAAAAAGTATCATACAATGAATGAAGAGCTTATTAACATTAGTACCTTTTTCTGATTGGCCGGGCTGCTTGGCCTTCACCTTGTGCGTGTAACGTTTCTTTAGCGTCCTGGAGAAGCAGTCGGTGTGGCAACAGAAAGGCGAGCTGCTGTCGTTAACACACTCCTCCCAAAACAACAGCGTGTCCCTCCTTCTCTGAGCTTTAGGGAGGACTGAGCGGGAAGAGCAGAAGAAGAGGAGGAGAATAAAAATTTTATTTGCACCTTAATTTATCCGTACACATCATGAGAACCTGAACAGGCTTAACATATAAAAATACAACAATAAAAAACAAGATAGTTCTGTAGTGTTTTGTGCAAAGTGTAAAGAAATAAGTTGGGAAAACCTGTTGTGAATTATTTCATGCTTATCATGTATTAAGTGTGGACAATATATAAATCTTCCACTAACTGTCAATGGCAGAGATGTTGTCATTCTTCTCTAGCAGCAAACAGCTGACTCTGTCCAGGACTTCAGCTTGGAGAGCCATTTCTTCCAGCAGATCCCTCCGAGACGGGCTGAAGTCAGTCGTTTTCATCATCTGAGGAAACATTACAAACACATTAGATCAGTGGATCCCTGTTTGTCCTACGTGTTGCAAAGCAAAAAAAGATGGATAGTTTGCACGTCCCAACTTAGTGAGATGCAGGACAAGAAGCATCAAAAAAGAAAAGGAGACGTCTGCAACCTTTTAAGTTTATTGCAACGTTTTGACCTGCATGGTCTTCATCAGGCGAACATTAATGTGAAGACAAGCGATGTATGCACAGGAAAAGATCACATGATGCAAAATAACACCCCTAGAAATTTGCTTTGTACGGACAAAACACACAATGTAGTTTATTTTAAATCATTATTATTGTTATTAAACAGCAAAGAGAGGTGTGTACATTGTGCAGAATATGCATGAGAAGGAAAGTTCTAGGACTTGGCACAAGGGGGAGACATATATATAAGAAGGTGTAAGGAAATCACATTTTTGTAATTGGTGTTCTTATAAAAAGGTGTTTTATGTCAATTTCCTCGTTTAAATCTTGGGTGACACTGTATTAAAGTCCAAATATATACAAAATATTCTGTTGTGTTGCAGACGTGACATCCTACAGGAACATACTGCACCTGTAGCAGGATGCCGCAGATGTCCAGGTGAGTCTCCAGAGCCTGGTCAAGACCCCAATTCCCAGAAGTCAGAGGGGTGATGACCAGCTCCTCCTCAGAAGCTGATTGGCTGTCCTGAGAGAGGAGGCCGAGACTCCTCAGCGTGCTCTGCTGGAGAGAACTGATGCTGTTGGATAAAAATAAAAAAAAGGAGAGATGAGTTGTTTCACAATACAGGAATGTTTAGCGTTTCATTGATTATTCTGTGAACTCACCCGCTGTCTTTTAGCCTCATGCTGCCCAAACAGGAAGTGTCGTCATCTGCGTTGAAGTCATGTGACAGGAAGTCAAAGCTGCCCAATACTTCCTCGACAGCCAGAGTCTCCTCTGATGATGAGCTTCTCAACAGGGAGAGGTCGTTCTGGAGGAGAACACGTGCACACATTCATAAAGCTAAAGGGCCTGAAGATACAAACACTAACACACAGAGTGCTTGTTTGTTTGTATGTGTATAGATCCATCAGATACCTTCAGTATGGTTGCCAGGTGCAGTATCTTGTTGTCCAGAGCTCTCAGCTCCTTCTCAGAGCAGCTCTGTTTCCGAAACGTCTTCTCCAGCTCTGCTATCATGGCTCCCAGCCTGAGGGCCTGAGCCCTGCGCTGGGCGCCGCTCACCCCCGGCCTCCCCGGGGCCGGAGCGGCTGCCGTGGGTGAGGAGGGGGCTACAGCTGGGGGCAGAGGAGTGGGTGGTGAGGGGGAGGCTGGGGCAGAATATGACTGACATTCTGGGGAGTCCTGAAAGAAATGTCAGAGAGATAAATGAGGAGAGGAGAGGAGATATCTATCAAACTTCTCAGAGTCACTCCCAGGAATCTCGCTGTTAACTTACTTAACTTAGGACTAAAAATACTCAGAGAAAACCTCAGAGCAGGACTTAAGACTCATTTATGAAGCGTCCTACTCTGACTCTCAGTGAGGAGAGAGTGTAACGACACTCAGAACCAAAACGTAGAAACTATGATGACATGTTGTAGTTGTCTTACATAGATATATACACACTATTTAGACTTCATAGACTGTAAACAAAGCTTAAGCAGCCGCTTAAGTAAATTGAAATAGTAATGACTCAACTGTGTGAAATCAGCCCCATTCAACCACATCCTTTCCCATAATATTGCATCATCTTACACATATTGCACAGACACATGTTGCAAACTGTGCTCTGTGGTCACCACTGTATGACATCTTCTCTTCCACGGTCCAATTCACCTTTAACTACACCTCCTGTTAACTTATGTTCCCTACATGACGGGAAAAGTATTATTTTTGTAATGTCACACAGTGTTGGGAAATGCACCGTGTGAACAGTGTATCTCCAGCTCAAGTACATAATAAGACTTAAGACCTTATAAAAATACCAGTTGTAATGAAATTATTACGCTATCCAGCCAGGGGGACGTGAATGTGTTAATATAGGATTTAGTTCACTCTCACATGTGCAATATCACTGTTGCAAAGCTGCATGCTCCCCGTTTGTTTTGTTTTTTTTTGGTAAAAATGATCTTTCAATACATTTATTCACATCAAGTTTTCATAAAACATCTCTCCTCTCACAGATTATCTCTGCCTGAGCACCGTCTCCTAACAGGTCAGGACTCCTCTGGAGCTCTCCTAAACATTGGCTGAGATGGGAATGATTTTCTAAAAAATTTGATAAAAAGTAGGATGAACAAAATAGGACCAAAATGTGTCACTCTGAGAACTTTTGGCCTGTTAGGATTGATATCCTACTCTGAGAAGCTTGATAAATACGGGCCCAGATGGGACTTGATGAGATGAGAAGTGATGACAAAAGATGTGAAAACAAGAGCAAAGACAACGAGAAACTAAAACAAGAAGGGATTTAACGAGATGTGGTAAAAAGCAGCGGTGCGCACAGCTCCAAATCTTAAGAGAGTATCGGGCGCACCGTTGTGGTAAAGATGAAACAAACAAAACAAAACATCGGCACTCACTGATCCATCTTCTTATGTTTTTTTAATTATGGACAGAAACAACAGAAATGAAGACGTTTCAGCGTGAAGAAATCATCAGCCGTGAGCGTTTCTGTCCACAATTAAAAAAACATAAGTAGATGGATCAGTGAGTGCCGCTGTTTTGTTTTGTTTATTTAACAAGATGTGACAGTAAGAGAAGAGAACTAGAGACTAGAGACAAGCTAGAAGAGATTTCAACCAAGAGAAGAAAATAATCACTCTAGCTGCAAATTAACTGATTCTCATCAATAATTACAATTCCACTGCAGATAGTAGGTACATTTGAAATTGTGCCAGATATGTTATTATTAGATATTCTTAGACCAGACAATATTGGCTTCTTATTATTATGAGAGAAAAAAAAAACACATATCCAACATCATGCATCGATCTGCAGCCTGTTCTCTGCTCCCACATTGTTTCTTTTATTTTCTTATTCAGGCATCAATCAGATCTGACAAAGAGCAGAGAGCAGTTTGCAGATTCTACAAGCCATTAAAAAAGTCCAAATCAATCATTTCTCTTTTTAGGTTTTCTCCTTCAAGGTAAAATATATACAGTTATACCCTGGCAGAATCTGTAAGATGTGTATCATTCATAGTGTCTGTAGTTGTGACCATAAAGCTCAATTTTGGTCTCATCACTCCAAATAACTTTGTTCCAGATGTTTTGAGGCTTGTCTAGGTACTGTTTGGCGTATTGTAAGCAGGCTGTTTTGTGGCGTTGCGACACTAATGGCTTTTTTCTGGCAGCTTGACCGTGCATCCCATTTTTGTTCAAGTATCTCCTTATTGTGCATCTTGAAACAGCCACATGCGACTTTCAGCTGGAGTTGTATGTGGGTTTTCCTTTGCAATCTGAACAATTTTCCTGGCAATTGTGGCTGAAATCTATGTCGGTCTACCTGACCGTGGCTCGGTATCAACAGAACACTTAGTTTTCCACGTCTTCATCAGAGCTTGAACACTACTGATTGACATTTTAAAATCTTTGGATATCTTTTTATATCCTTTTCCTGATTTATAAAGCTCAACTACATTTTCTCACAGGTCCTTTGACAGTTCTTTTGCTTTCCTCATGGCTCAGTACCAGTGGATGAAATGTGCAGGAGTCTCAAGAGCTGAGAAACTCATTGACTATTTATACACAGACATTAATTACAATCAAACAAGTCACAGGTGTGGAAAATTACCCTTCATAGCCATTGAAAGCTGTGTGTATCAACTTGTGTGTTTATTATCAGTCCAAACATTCAAGGGTATGTAAACTTTTGATCAGGGGTGACATCATTATAACACCAGACCCTGAAACTGCTCTGTTAGGACACTCCAACACTTTGAAAAATTTGGATTGTAACATTCGTATTGCTTTGATTCATGGTACGATGATTGCCAAGAGATGTATCCTGAAACTGTGGAAGTCTGATCTAGTTCCCACGTTTGAGACCTGGCTGAAGAAACTCATAGGCATCCTGCATGTGGAAAGACTGAGATATGAACTTTCTGGTAACACTCTGAAGTTCTCCAGGATATGGAGTCCAGTGCTGGAGCACATGAAGGACCAATGATACTCTCTTTACCCTCCTATCTTGCTCATGTACCTCTTTGATAATATGGACAGCTGTACAGTGGAACAGATGGCATTACTGTGACTGTTGACCCCCCCCCCCCCCCCCCCCCCCCCTTTTTTTTTCATATATATATATATATATCTGTGTCACTGGTGGTTCTTATCCTTTATTTCCTCATTATTATTTATTTACTTCTCAATGTCTCCTTGTTACTTACTTAATGTAACTTAATTTGAAAATCTTCACGAATAAAAGGTTAAAAAAAACAAAAAAAACTTTTGATCAGGGCCATTTTGGTGATTTCAGTTATCATTATGATTTAAAAAGGGCACACACAACTATGTGAAAATAAATGTCTTCACCTGACCACTATCCCTAAATAAAACAAAAGTTTTCAGCATGATCAGTCATATTTTCCAAAAAATGGCCAATATTTCACCAGTTCTACCAGGGTATGTAAGCTTATGAGCACATATAGGCCACTGAACCACTTCTAAGCCCACCTGTAAATATATAACTAGAAAAACTAAAGGCAAGGTTCGTCAAGGTCAGAGGTCAGAGTCATTAACAAGGAAGCATCAGTGTCTGAAGAGCAACAAACAGCGGCCGCTTCACACAGTGTCCCGACACATAATGTGTGAAATCCACACAGGACCAGCAGACAGCAGGAGCAGCAGTGTCACTGGATGTGTTGTGAAATTGCTGCTCTTCTGAAAAGTTGATGCAAGACACTACCTGAGTGTGTATATATTTAAGCACTGACATATGTTTTTCTGTCATGATTTATTTAATTGTATGTTTTTTATTATTATTACCTGATTCTCCGAGGAACAACTTCTCATTCTGCCATGTGTTGTGTTCTTATGGATATGGTTATAATGACAATTAAATAAACTTGAACTTGAGTTTGGCCTCACATACATGTAAAACAATTGGTGCGTCTCCAGAACTGTTTTGTTTTGATTTGTGTGTGTTGCCCTTTAATCGATGACGCTTTAATCGGACAGATGCTTCCTCACACATCAGGGAAGGATCCTCTCTTTAGCTTTTTTAAATTTGAATCAGGTTTTTAATGAAGTGTTTAATTCAATTTCTTCAAAGCTGTACATGACGAGTGGAGCCTTCAGGGTTTTTTTTTTTTACCTGCACGCTGACGCTGTCCTGTTCTAGGGCTGCTCTGTGCGTCTCAACATCTGGTTCTCCAGCTGTGTTTTTTCTCAGGATGTCAGGAGTGCTGGACCTGTAGTAGCAAATATATCATCCTTATTCATGTGAGAAAGAGTAAAGGTCAAAGCGGTATTATTATTTCAGGATTTTGTATGGTGGTATATGAAAAATGTAAAAACCCCCACAAAAAAATGTGAAAACAATTGTAAGCATTGCTACAAAAGTGGATCCTTTTTGATTAATGGACATTTAACAGCATGTTTTGTCCATAAAGATAAAACATTGTTACACTTTGATCTGTGAGTTTTAACAAGCAAAATGAGACAAATAACAGAGCTTTAAAGAGGCCAAATGATCTGTGCTCAAACTGCAGGTGTTTTGGTGAAATAAAAAATGATTATGTGAATGTAACACATGACGACATTTGTCAAACACAGTTATAAGATGAACAAACTGACAGGAACATAAAGGAAAAAACTGTCTGCAGTGGTGATAATCAGAAGTTAATTCCAATTTCAAAGTTTTTGTCTGCCTCCCGTATTTCCTGTGTTACTAGCCTCAAAACAAATATTTTATACACAAATGTCATCCGTGAAACAAAGTAAAATATTGACTTGTCAAGCAGACTGTATCTGACATCAAACACCATGTTGATGACGCATTTTCCATAGGAAATGCATTTTCTAGTTTATTTATTTGTCCCCAGTTGGTGATTATTTAATGTTCACTTCAACTGTTACATAAAACAGAACCTGAAGAGTGTATATTAGACTTAATGAATCATTCTGACAGACGGCAGTTATTTTCCAGGTTCATCAACGCTCCAAACTGCATTTTTTCCATGTAGTGGAGAGATGTGTAAACCATCATCTCTGGTGTTATTGAGTTGTTTTAATATTTTGGTTCACTGATATGATACTAATATGCTTTACAAAGTTATCATTATCACTGAATGTTTCCAAAATCCATTACCCTCACATTACCCTCACATTACCCTCACATTACCCTCACATTACCTTCACATTACCTTCACATTACCCTCACATTACCTTCACATTACCTTCACATTACTTTCACATTACCCTCACATTACCCTCACATTACCTTCACATTACCCTCACATTACCTTTACATTACCTTCACATTACCCTCACATTACCCTCACATTACCTTCATATGACCCTCACATTACTTTCACATTACCCTCACATAACCTTCACATTACCCTCACATTACCTTCACATTACCCTCACATTACCTTCATATGACCCTCACATTACCTTCACATTACCCTCACATTACCTTCACATTACTCTCACATTACCTTCACATTACCCTCACATTACCTTCACATTACCCTCACATTACCTTCACATTACCCTCACATTACCTTTACATTACCTTCACATTACCCTCACATTACCTTCATATGACCCTCACATTACTTTCACATTACCCTCACATAACCTTCACATTACCCTCACATTACCTTCACATTACCCTCACATTACCCTCACATTACCTTCATATGACCCTCACATTACCTTCACATTACCCTCACATTACCCTCACATTACCTTCACATTACCCTCACATTACCTTCACATTACCTTCATATGACCCTCACGTTACTTTCACATTACCCTCACATTACCTTCACATTACCTTCACATTACTCTCACATTACCTTCACATTACCCTCACATTACCTTCACATTACCCTCACATTACCTTTACATTACCCTCACATTACCTTCACATTACCTTCACATTACCCTCACATTACCTTCACATTACCCTCACATTACCTTTACATTACCTTCACATTACCCTCACATTACCTTCACATTACCCTCACATTACCTTTACATTACCTTCACATTACCCTCACATTACCTTCACATTACCCTCACATTACCTTCACATTACCTTCACATTACCTTCACATTACCTTTACATTACTCTCACATTAACCTCACATTACCCTCACATTACCTTTACATTACCCTCACATTACCTTCACATTACCTTCACATTACCCTCACATTACCTTCACATTACCTTTACATTACCTTCACATTATCCTCACATTACCCTCACATTACCTTCACATTACCCTCACATTACTTTTACATTACCCTCACATTACCTTCACATTACCTTCACAGTACCTTTACATTACCTTCACATTACCTTCGCCTTGTGAGCAGGTCTTAGTGACTTGGGAGTTGTCTGGAGTAGCTCTAACTTTTCTGACCTTGGTGCTTCTTTCAGCACTAAAATGCTTTGTGAATTACTCTTATTCCAACACCTGAGGAGTCATAAAGTTCTCCTAAAGCTCGCCTAACTCGGCCACTTTTAGCCTTACGATATTTTGTGAATACAGCCCCAGATTTACAATTACAATTCCAGTGCAGATAATAGACACAATCTAAACTGTCATCCTCACCTCTGTAGAACCGGCAGGGAAAATGTTTTACTCTCTGCTGGTGTGGATGGAGAATCAAACTCTCCCCACTCCTTGTCGTCCTCCTCCTCCTCCTCCTCCTCCTCCTCCCCCTCCTTCTCATCCATCATCTTCCTCTCCTCCCTCTCCTCTGTGGAGATCTCTGAGGATCCTTCCTCTCCCAGGGACAGGTGAGTCTGGCTTCCTACCAGACTGGTGCCTTGACTGGGGCTGGAAGGGTAGCTGTGAGTCCACATGAGACTGTGGAGGAAAAACAAAGATGAAACTGATTTTGATCGACTAATTTATGATGGAGTATGTTTTTCATCGTTTTTGGACAACAATGGAGCTCTATGGCACAGAAGCATAAGCTATATCAGACTATAGAACATACTTGTTAATAGAACCAGCGACCAGCGCTCCCTACCTCGGGGTATTAGGGCTTTGAGGGCTGTGGTGTGACGTGATAGCGGTGTGCGAAGGGTTGGACAGGTAGCTGAGCAGAGACACGCCTCCTCTGTTATGACGACTTTTAGATACCAGTGAAGGGAGGGAACCTTCTCGATCCCGCAGCTCACGCACCATCGACTGAGGAGGAAAGAGAAGAGGGACTCACATATTGATGCAAATATCAAACTGTAAAATGGTTCGCTGTAACTGACTGACACGTGATGAAGAGATTCAGGGAAATCGAAATTAGCCAAAGTGGAAATAATAAAAAAATAGAAGTCATATACATAGAGTATTTATAGAGAGCATAAAGTATCAAATGCACATTGACACTAGTTCTGCTAATTTTTGATCCACTGTTGCTACACCAAAAGAGGTGTTGCAAAGTAACACATAGATGCACCATGGTTATAATGGCTACTAATACATGTGCATTGCAGTATAGTGTGTTATGAAAGAGCATGCATGAGTGTAGGTGTATATGCATAAATCTGTGTATATACTCTATGTATGTTTGTGCTTTGCAATGACTGTACTTCTCTGTTCAGCTGCTACAAACCACCCTGTCACTATTTATTCTTCTGTGTGTGTGTGTGCATGTATTTGTGTGTTGTAGGGAAATTATGCTGCATACACGGTCACACTGTGGGAACTCGGCGCCCTTTTGGGGACAAAATTCATGTCCTCATGACGTAAATCATTAAATTTTAGGGTTAAGATTTGGTTTAATGTTAATGTTAAGGCATGTAGTGGTTATAGTTAAGATTAGGTAAGTCCCAAGGGAATTTAACTCAATGCAGTGTCTTCTTGAGTGTGTGTGTGTGTATATATACTCACTATAAAGTATTTCTCGGTGAAGGAGGGGGTGCTCGGTGCCGTCCAGCTGTAAACTGAACTCTTTCTGCTGGAGACCGACTGCCTGCTGACAGACAGCGGACGCATCTTCTCCGTGCTGTCAAATGGACTGCAGGTGCAAATATACACAAACATTTAGACACACATATATAAATGAACATTACACACAAACATACTGAATACATGTCATCCATTTGACAATAAACCAGCAAATACTACTGATCTTGAATATCTTTTCTAAACTTTTTATGCTTTTCCAAACACAACATTTCTATACCTTTCCTCACTCTGAAGACCTTTGTGGAAATCCTGGTGTGTGCATATAGCATGTGAAAAAACTAAACTTACTGCAACTTCTTAGTGACAGTGCATGTAAATTCATAGATTTTGTGGTTTCATGGTTCTGATCGGTGTAATTTCCATTGCCCCTGAGTCCACGGAATTGATTTGTTTATTCATTTTATTGACAATTGAGTACAATCATCAGTCTGTGTCTGTAAAAGGACATTTTGGTCTTTTGGGAGCCTTGACTTCACTTGTGTTGGAGGTTGCCAACATCCTGCTTCATATTCATTGGTTTCAGACATGCACTCCTGGGGGACTTTGCAGCGCAGCCGCTGATATTTGTCTCCACTGAGGTTTCATTTACTTAAATCAGTTTCTCCCATCAATCCCAGCTTGAAACAACACATTTCCCATCTCATCTTGCTGCCCACAGCTGGATTCTGTAATTGCTAAACACAATTTGTCATTTTGGTGATATAAAGTTCATATATGGCAGCAACACTGGTGGAAATCACTGAAATGTGACTCATTTAGGGGCTCTACAGAATTACATACTGTGTGTGTGTGTGTGTGTGTGTGTGTGTGTGTGAATTCGGCAGCCTTGTGCGAGTTTCCATCTCTCTGAGGAGAATCCATGAAAAGTCCTCCACCTGGCTTCTCTAAACCCTGAAATGTGATCTGTCATGGTGCAAGGGCACAGCAGTGTGTGTGTGTGTGTGTTGCTATGTGTGTGTGTGTCTGAGCGTGTGTGTGTGTATTTGGTGTACACTCTGTTTTCAATCAGCTGCTCAGCGACAGCTGGCTCAGGTTAGAGGTACAGCGAGGAGAGAGGCAGCGAATGAAGAGAACAATAAGAATAGATTCTGCAGGACGTGAATTTCAAATATTGCAACACATCATTTGTTGTTGTTGTTTACATCTCGTTGTTTGGTGTTTGGCCTTGTTTTTTAAGACGGTATTGTAAGGACGATGTTTGAGATTTCAGTGAAGAACAAAACAAGGCTTTTCATCCTTGATGCAGTGTCATTTGGATTCTGACTGTCCTGCTTTGTGCAGTCGTTTCACAGCTAAATTTAGGAACAAACTGCAGGTGATGCAAAATAATCTTGTTTGGTATTTGCTGAATGCATCCCCCTCAAACTCATGTTAGTTGTGAGGAATTCAGAAGGTGGGACTTCTGCCAGAACAGCTCAGAGTAGAGCAACAGAAGCTGCATCACAGGTACAATACAAAGGTCCATACACAACTATAACAGCAGGGCCAGTGTGCATTCATGTAAAGTCCTTCAAGTAAATAATGAAGCCAGAAAATGAAAATGAAAGATGCTTATAGAGGTCAGGTTAGGATTTACTTATGGAACAGGGTTTATAATGAAATCTTCACTGACATTTGTGCCATGAAATTGGTATTTTGATGTGGATGTTATTATTTTTTATTTAAATTGTAGTGATGTGTTTGTGGATTTCACAGTTTCATCATTTAGTTTATGTTAGATGTTTTGTGCTTCTTTATGTTCCTTTGTATTTTTTGTGTGTTTTCATTCGTTTTGTTTTCCAACAGTAGCCGTTCACTCCGTCATGTCATCACTCTCCATTTTTCTTGTATGTTTAGGTAGAAAATGTGAAATTTTCTGGTGGCTGTTTGACTGGATTGCGGACCAGCTGCACTTGTCATTCATGTGATTCATCAGTTAATATGATACTCACACAGGCAGCAGGGATACGGGACACTTCTCAGGTCGAGACACAAGTTCAGAAAAGACATTCTTATATTTTTACGCTACAAATTTAATTTTCTTGCACAGCTGTCCACACCTATTCCCCCGTCATATCATCCAGTTATTGTGCTTTTCTTTTTTGGAATATCTTTGATTTCATTCTCATCGGAGGAAATGCCACCGCGCCTTTACATCATGATGTTATTTTTATGTCATCACGTAGTCTGTTATTTCCGTCTTTCTATGTCATTCTTATGTGTTTGTGTTTATGTGTTTGTGTGTTTGTGTGTTCTTACTTCCAGGTGACTTCCAGCTGCAGTTTGATGGTTCCCAGCTCCGTGACGTCCACCAACATCAGCTGCGGCCTCACCACAAAGAAGTCTGCGCTCGCACACGTTACCATGCCAACCAGCAGCCAACCCAAACCCTTGGCTTCCATCACCTGAAAGATGAAATCTGATGGATTAGACATCTACGCAAATCACTTCCAGTGCAGTTGAGACAAAAATTTTGGAAAGAAGGAAAGGATATTAGGTCAGCGTAATAAAAGTCACAGGAGAAAACTTTGGTGTACTGCCACAAACGCAAGGAATTATGGGTACTCTGATTTTAATAAAAGTTCCCATTGAAATCAGTAAAAATATTCCTCTTCTAACCTTGATCTCAAAGTTGTGGTGTATGTGTGGGAGGAAGACCATCTCCTCTTCGTCCCAGGACTGTGTGTCGTCTGATTCGATCCTGCCTCTGATCCTCCAACGCTGGCGGCCCAGCCGCACCACCACCTGGTCACATGACATCATCGAGACATGACATCACCGACCATAACTCACACAACACATCGGTAAGTTATGTTAAGGTCGAGGGTTAAAGAGATCAAGAACATGAAAATACTGCATGTCATATGCTTTCAGTAAAATGAAACTGTAGTTACTCAGTTCCAACATACTTATGATACATTTGTTGTAGTTACAAAACGATAACGGTTACATTTAAAGGGCCAGTTCACCTAAATTGCACAAAAAACTTTTTTTTTTTAACAACAACACTCTGTACTTGAACCCAGGAGAAAACACTTTAAACAGTTTGAACTTTTGTAAGTCTGAAGGTGTCATAACCTGGAAATTAAGTGGAGTCATTTTCGGGAAAGATTGCAAACTCTCTGCTGTTTTGTCCTTTTTCACTCGTCGTTTACAAAGAACTAAAGGGATTTTTCTGCAATGACTAAACAGACATAAGAAATGCATTTTGGAAAATGGTGCTGACATTTCTTATTTTCTGTGATTTTACAATGTAAATTCTGCATTGTGAAGGTTTTACAGGAAAGCTAACCATGTTAAGCTGCCACTATGCTTTTCAGCCCCCTCCCTTCACACCTTTCTGACACTGGAATTGTGGGGTCAATTTCTGTAACTTTCCAAAACCAGGTACTAACATGGATTTTCATCAGAGTCAAATGTTTGACACATAAACTTTGCTGAGGAAACATGTGTGATCTAGTTTTCTCTTGTGCTCAACTACCCACAGACTGAGACTTTTCTGTGAGTCCAAACGCTGAATCACAAGTAACTTCCCAGAAACGATGCTGCAGGTTAATCAGGATAATCAACACACCTTACTGGTTCTCACTGATTCACAGTGAGGTCTATAGATCATCATTGTTTCTAAACAGACATGTTACTGCTGAATTTGTCAAATGTCATTTTTCAATG
The DNA here is from genome assembly GCF_910596095.1 of Thunnus maccoyii. Classification (NCBI taxonomy): domain Eukaryota; kingdom Metazoa; phylum Chordata; class Actinopteri; order Scombriformes; family Scombridae; genus Thunnus; species Thunnus maccoyii. Next base: position 32,622,592 of record NC_056535.1, on the reverse strand, counting down.
CTGTGAGAAATCCCAGTGGATGAAACCAAAACGTGGGAAAACCAGATTTTCCGTAGTTTATAGCTACTTCTTTTCGTTTTATTTGCATGTTAAGGCGTCTACTCATTGTGTTGAAGCTTGTGAGACCGCCGGGCTCAAAAGATGCTGAAATGTGTGATGAATGTCTTTCACTAGAAAAGCTCACCTCGTATTGGTCTCCAGGGCAGAGTCGAGCGAAGCCGATCAGACCTGCAAGTACAAACACATGTTAAATATTTGGAAGATAACGTGACACTGATAACCTGTAAACTGCTCTGAGACTCTGTGTGTGTGTGTGTGTGTACCTTTCATTTTGATGTGTAGCTCTCCGAGGAGGATTTCTAATTCTCCTTCCATCACTGACATGTCCTGCCGAGAGAAAAAAAAATGGATTAAAGTGGAATTTGTGAAAGAGTAAATAAATCTTTAGCAGGGTGCCTTAAGAGTTATTATTTTTGTCAACCAAGCACTTTTTCTGTAATGCTTTCTGTGTATTTTTTTTTTCCACATTGAGGTCAGAAGTTTTTCTCGGGGACATTTTACTGCAACAGATATTCTTTTTCTCACGCTAAAAGCTTGCTGACTGTTGGTTCTTGTTGTGGTGACTCTCAATTGAAAACAAAAACAGGTGTTTTTTTTACTAGTAGCGTACTTCATTTAAACAAGTTTGCACAATGAGCCGTAAGCTACTGAGGAATGCTTGTAATGCTTTCCATCCGTCGAAGCCGCACTGGGCAGCTTCACACTCTGGCAGCAGAAATGACAGACAGGAAGCAGTTTGAACTTTTTAAAAGTTTGAAGGCCTCATAACCTGGAAATCAGCTAACGTGTCATCAGTAAAAGAGAATGCCTTCGTCTTAAAATTAAACGGAGTTTCAGTCATTTTCTGGAAAGATTGCAAACTCACTCCTGTTTTGTTCTTTTTCATTCGTCGTCTACTAAGAACTAAAGGGATTTTTCTGCAATGACTAAAGAGACGTGAGAAATGCATTTTGGAAAATGGTGCTGACATTTCTTATTTGCTGTCATTTTACAATGTAAATTCTGCATCGTGCAGGTTTAAAGGAAAGCTAACCATGTTAAACTACCACTATGCTTTTCCAGAACTGCTTGCCGGCTTCGGAAACCCCCTCCCTCCACACCTTTCCGACACTGGAATTATGGGGTCAATTTCTTAACTTTCCAAAACCGACAATCTGATATTCAGCACCCACTGGTGAGAAAGAAGCCGGAGTTTGAACTTCTCATCTTGTCTTTTGTTTTTGTTTGTTACTCATTATACTATTACACAATTTATTGCACTGTTTCTGGCGCTTCATGTGTGTACGACTGATTGCAACCACTATGAATGCTTTTCAAGAGAAACTGTTTGAAGATGTGCACCATTTAATTATCCATGATCATCGTCCTCCCCCACAACCCCCCCCCCCTCCACCCCCCGCTCTCCATGATGGCCGATTGTGCTGCCAAGTGCTGCCTTTTGGAACAACTATAAACACTTTTGATTTCCAAAGTACTCGGACATCACATCATACACACTAGTTATTTTCTCCCTTACTGGAACTTATTTTAGAACCACACATTGGAAACTTAACAGGGGGCTTGATAAAAAGAAACGAGCAGAATAAAATGCAACATGTTTGTCTCCCACGTTAAAAATAAAAGCAAATGATCTTTCATAATAACCATTAAGTTTCATATCACATCTTACTTTTATCATAAATGAGTCTACGGGTCATTGAATGGATTTTATTGGAAGTCACGCGAATGATCAAAAGTGAAACGTATTATAATAATGAATTCCTCAGAAAGAGCCTTTAGAGTTTACGACAGCAGATGAAGCAGCATGTGCGGAGCAGACCGATGCCTCCTCCTGTGTGGGCTGACATTTCGGGAGGTCACGGCTGTTCGCCACACGCTGCAGACCAGCTTCATGCTCGAGGCCAAAACTGAGAACCAAGTGGCCAATTTATGACTCTTGGAGAGTTTGTAACACTGAGTCTAAACACAGAGTCAAGCTACATTTAAGCACAGATGGTAAATTCACCAAAGCGCAACAAAACAAGGCTCAAATGATTGCGGTAACGTTCAGAGGAGTGTGTGTGTCATGATTTGTATATCCAATGTTTACTTGTATTATGGACATGTTTGAATGGATATTGACCCACTTTAATGGTATTTTACACGCTTTCTCAAGAAGGAAAACAGTTTATACCTGTCATCACAATCCCAACATGGTTAAAAACAACATCTATAATTTACATAAAAGAAATCAGATTTCTGAAAGAAATCAGATTAAAACAATGAATCAGATCATTTGTTTTCAATCCAGTAACCCGGTCACTTTAAAACCTGTGTTGACCTACAGCTGCTCAGGACTGATGAGAGACCAGGTTCTAGGGATGTGCAGAGGGACCAGTATTTGTATTTGTATCTGTATTTGTTGAAGCAGCAAAATTATTTGTATTTGTATTCGCATAAAAGTGGAAAGAGGCTTAAAAATTCTGTTTTTGTTTTTATTACACTTTAAATTTTAGAAAATTAAAGTGTTATAATAAGTATACATGAATAAACTACCTTATGAAGGAGGTCCATCTCATTGCAGACAGACCTCTAGCTATTTATACACCCATAACACAGAGACAGCACAGCGTGTAACATGTAGGGAAGGATTTCAAAGGTGATTATTGCTTTGCACTTTTCATTTATTGCCTATTTTTTTTACAACCTAACTTCATGGAAAGAAGAAGGGGAACAACAGGTTATGGAGAGTCCCTTGAGAGCACTTCACATGTGTCAGTAGTTCAGCTTTATCTCTGAGGGACACCCCCAACTCTGGGAGTGATGTGCAAATTAGGAAATGTGCGTCATGTAGCAGGTGGATGTGACTCCCCTCGTTGAGACCTGCTGATAGACGTAACAGACTGAGATAACGATGTAACCAACCTGTGTGCTGGTATTTGACTTTTTTTTTTTTCTTCTGGCATACAAATAATTAAAAAAAATATTTGTATGAAACAAATATTCTTTCAAAACTCACTATTTGTGCTTTGCCGAATAACGTATTTGCATTCGGGCACACCCCTACCAGGTTCTGTAGTGAGAGAGAGTACAGGATTTCCATACAGCGTCTGAATTTCACTAATAACCGTCGCTGTTGTGGATAAAAAAAGACTTATTCAGACTTCCAGCAGCTACTCAACCTTTAGATCCTTTAACACTGTTCTGGTTCTGTCCCAGTCTGACTCTGCGTCCCTTCCACCAGTGCACCAGATGCCCTTGGACTTTCTCCCCTGTTTGTTGAACTGGACTTAGTGTGAGAAGGCCCTTGTACAGGAAATTGAAGTTTGCTTTCACACTAGTTGTTTTCTTAAGGAAATGTGACTGAGGACTGTTGCTTGCTCCGCACTCACCCTCGTAGAAAAGTGCAAAAGTGAGGTGAAACTCAGAGCGACAAGCAAACAGTCTTTCAGTCCTATTTTTGTTGTGACATGCAGCTTTAATATGCAGAAACACTCCACATGTTAATGTCAACAGCAAAGAATGTTTCTAGTCTTTAAGGTTCACAGGTTGGCGATGTAATGCTGAAGTTTATTTGTTTGCTAAGTATGATTTTATGTGTATGCTGGGTTTTTTGGTTTCCAGTTTGCCAGTTTGTGTTTTTTTTTCCTCCTGTGTTCAATCAGCTTCTTTCCCGTTCTCCTCTTCATCTCCTCATTCTCCTCACGTGAGTTTCTTTGCCCTTCTCCCCACCTGCACCTCATCTCCTCATTAGTTCAGTTAGTATATTAAGTCCCGCTTTTCAGTTTGGTTTTATTGGATCCTTTGTTAAGTCTCGTTCTGTATTCTGTTTTGTTCTGATCTGCCGGCTTTGTTTTCGCCTGCTCGAGCCTTAAAATAAAGAAGTTATTTTTCAGCTTTGCTCAGGCTGAAGTCTCCTGCGTTTAGGTCCACCTGCTACGCTCCACAAAACAAACACTTTGCAAGCATTTCCCCCCCGTTCCTGTCTGAAAGCAAAGGCAGAACGTGAATTCGTGAAATTCGTCATGCTACCCCAGTGACTTCCTTTATATCTCTATAAAAAAAAAACACTTTCTACAAGCATTTCTGCATTTTTCAGATTCTTCTCTAAAGCCCTTTTTAAACTATCTTTCAAAAAGTGCTACTTTACACAAATAAAGTTAATTATTAGTAGTGCTTTTTACATTTTGTGTCAGTTTTTATAAGAGTTTGAATGAATTTATTCAGGATACAACGATGCACCGCTTTGTCTGTCTCTGTCATGCCTGGTCGCATGTACAGAAACCACATACATGTGTTCTACAGCAGAAGTTTGTCCGTGTTAACCAGACTTCTCTAATCTCTGACCGACATTATGCAAAGAGACTTCCTTTAAGAAACAAGGGCCCTCGTTTCCTGATGACGATCATTCTTAGAAGTGTTTTCTAAGAGCGAACACTTCCACGAACAAGTATTTCAGAGTGAGCGCACACGTATGCCGTTAATCACTTCTTCACATAGGCTGAAGGTGACAGTAACGCGCTTTCTTAAAGGTACTTAAAGCTGCTATAGAGAAGTTTTATTATGAGTGGGTCCCTGCTTTCTGGTGAGTAACACTCAATATCAACATAACTTTTATTTCTTTACAAGAAAACTCTACAGGTCCCCTTTAGATGCATGTAAACACTTATTTAATCTAGATAATGTATCAAAAAATGACTATTGATTTTCCTAGAAAATGGTTCCTCTTATGGACTGACCGGAGATCTCAGCATTCTTGGAACGTCTTCATTCTTATTTATAACAACCCAAGAACACAAAAACAGTTTTTAGAGACACACACAGATGGCAGCGTTAGAGGCCGAGGTGTTGACCTCCCTCTGACTGAAAGGCTCAGCGGACGTCCTGTTTACTCGTGAAGCTCCTTCCTTCTGAATGAACATGTGACAGAGTGCGTTCTTTGTCTTAGTTTATGTTTGTCTATGTGTGTGAGAAAGAAAGAGCAGAAAAGAGATCTGAGTAGGAGGAAAACTTGTACTTGATGAGTAAAGTTGAGAGTTGTCAAAACATTGAGGGGAAAATTCAGAAAAATAGTGAGGAGGTGAAAGCAAAAAAAAAACATAAATAGACATAAATGTGTTTTAAAAGTCTTGGTTGGTTCTGAGAAAAAGAAGAAATGTCTCAGACAGACAGACAGCGGGTATGAATGAGTCCTCAGTTGTCTGTTAATGACCCTTAGCCTGCGGCTGCAAACAGAAGAATCCCTCTGGGACCATCACTCACACACCACATTATTTCATTTGGCAGCATTATGACCATTAGAGGCGAGCGTTGGCCTTCTGCTCTAAGGAGATGATGTTTAAGTGGCAGCCACTTCTGGCCTTGATATGTTTCAATTACTGAATCTCTCCATGATAACTCAGAACACAAGAATCTGTTTGCTGCGGTGATGAAATTGTTCAATTTTTCAGTATTAACAAAATACCGTCATAAAGCTTTCATACAGAGCAGCTGCTGTTTATTCCAGTGGATGAATTGTTACACTATCAACTAATTTTCTGTGCGATTGTTCACAGTTTCTATCCGATGTCATTCAGAGGCTATAACTTCCCGCCAAAATGTATTTCCTGATGAACAAAATATTAATCTTTTCTGTGATTATTATTGATCAGGTTGAGCATTTTTCTAATACATAAAAGTCCTATTGACACCTTTAAGGTGTGTTCAGACTGAAAATAACAGTTACTGGTTTGCAGGAAAAATAAACACAGAACATTAATTTTAAAAAGGCAACAATTTGCACGATTCCTTGTGTTTTTTTGTGTATTATTATTATTATTATTATGATTATTATTATTATTAGTAGTAGTAGTAGTATTATTATCATTTCTATGCATTAGGTGATGCTGTGATTCCCAACCTGGAGGCTGGGACTTCTTAAGGGGGTCCAAAGATATATCTGAGGGGCAACTAGATGATTAAATGGATAAAGAAAAAAAAAATCTGTTACAGAAAATTGTTTTTTTTTCTCTCTTGTGAAATACTGAAAACCTCTTCAGGCCTTTAAAATCCTTCATATGAGACAAATCCAAGATGAAAAATCACTGCTCACAATACGACCGCACCAACACCATAACCCGTGCTGAAGGGTCGTCTTTTCACAAGACAAAATGCTTTAGATGATGTCTCAGATTAGATTGTTCATTACAGTAACATTGCCCAAACAGTTACAGCCCACATACAGCACTCTTGCCTATATTTAGTCTCTGTTCTTCCAGGGAAGATTTATCTAACGCTCTTTCTAAATATCCCCCCTGCTTCACACTAATATAAATACACTCGCTCACAGTAACAACACGAACAGTTTGACTGAGCTTTAATAAAAAGTAAAATAACCTTCAGCTCTGTTTCAGGCTCTGGAAGTTGTTTGCAGCAGCTCTGACCTGCAGTAGACGGTGTTCAGCTGTTAATTACTCCTGCATGTTACACAGATGCCACATGAAAGGAGGTAATTTCTCACATGAATCTGAGTGTTTTTGTTTGAAAAGTGTTTTAGCATATAATCATCAACAAGAAATTGAGAAAATTATGTTAAAATGTAAAAAAAAGTAGCATCATTTCCTTGCTAATGTTTGTAATGAAATATTGAAACTGGGGCTAAAACATTAGAGTGAAAATAAAATGATTGTAAACAGAGGACGCTGGACAGAAACAGGATGTTGTCCTCTGACTTCTGGTCGTTCATCATACGTCGGATGACGTCATGTGCGACTGTGTTCAGTTGTGTTTCAGCCCTCTGTGACCTCCCGTCTGCTGCACATATCAACACATCACGGCATGACGGTGATTAATGTCAAACACCTGAGATACATTTTAACAGCACCAGAAGTGCACGAGAGACATGTGTTATATACTGTATTCCTCCTGTAATAAATGCTGTGTGCTTGATTTGAAAGGTTTGTCTGAACCAGCATCTTTTAAATCACTTTTACCTTTTATAAAAAAGCTTTTTATTAATGCTAGTGAACTGTTTTATTCACAACATGTCTTATTTGTCTTTATTATTGTTGTTTTTGTGTTATATTGTTATTGGGTTTTATACTCAATATTTTGATTGTCTGCTTTTATTTGCCTCTTTTTTATATAATCAACCATATAAAATACTTTGTAACTTGGTTTTGAAAAGTGCTGAATAAATAAAGTTTATTATTTGTGAACATAAACAGATAATACTACGGAGGCTGGGAGGGGCCACAGAGGAGAAAAAAACTAAAAATCAATCATTTGTGCTCTCACTCTAACTATTTTGCCTTTTCCTCTCTTGTAGAAGTCACCAAACACATTCAGTCAGTTGGAAATGTGAAGAAAGCAACGAAGAAGACATTTCCCCCGTGACCTCAGGTACTGATCCAAACTGGATCCGCGGCAGCCAGGAAGGGCTCCACAACGGTCCGTGTAACGCTTGTCAGTTCAATTTCCCATAATACATAACATATATACAGTATATATACAGTTATACATCCAAATCCACAACCCTGAAGCTGAGTTTTCATGAACTGGATGACATCCGCATGGAGCATGAAAGTGTTTAAGGTGAAAAATTTCCTTTATAAAAAGATCCTTTATCATATAACCTGTAGAAAACATTTAATATGTGTTGTTCTTAAAGTATATCCACATTTCTAAGAGCAAGATCCAAGTACGTCAGATGAGAGTATGGCCCCTCCCAGGCTCTGTATAATACAGTTCTCTAACTGAAAAAACATACTTTTCAGTGTAGTTTTGTGTGTTAAACGATCTATCAGCATATTAGGTTGTTTCATTAAAAAAACAACTAAGCCACCTTTTTCCACTTTCCTTATAATTTGTACCAAATTGCACCACCGCCTCTGTAAAAATGACTCATTAAATACCTGCAGATTACTCAGAAAATTTCCAGAAAATCTGTTTGAAGCATAAATGTACTGGGAATATCCAAAATTACTTCAAACATGCTCTGCAGTCATAACTGAAATCACACACACACACACACACGCACACACACACACACTCTCTGGTCTGAGCAGTACCTGCAGGCTGTGTTTGTGGTTGCGGTTGAGCTCCAGCAGACTCTCTCTGGAGGCTCGGGTAGACGGGGACAGCGAGAAGGCTCTCTTCATGTTGACCGCTCCCTGACACAACTTCCACTGGATACAATACGTCTCATACAGCTCCTCCACCTGCAGAGACAACAGACAGACAAAGACATTGTGTGTTCAGGCTGAGAACAATACAGTCAAACAATAATCTATTTCTTTACAGCCGCATTAAGACAGTTACAAAGTCAGCCTACTATCACCTGAAGAATATATCAAGACTTAAAGGACTTATGTCTCAGCAGGATTTGGAAAAACTTGCATTTGCAACAAGCATTCATCTTCGGTAAACTCGACAACTGTAACGGTCTCCCTGAAAAATCGATCAGACGCTGCTGCTTGAGTCCTCAAAGTGGATCACATCACTCCAGTTCTCAGATCTTTACACTGGCTTCCTGTTTCTCAAATTGGTTTTAAAATACTGCTGTTGGTTTATAAAACACTGAATGGTTTAGGGCCAAAATATTCTGATCCGCTGCTACGTTATGAACCATCCAGACCTCTCAGGTGGTCTGGGATCAGGTCTGCTTTCTGTCCCCAGAGTTAAAAACTAAACATGGAGAAGCAGCGTTCAGTTTTTATTTTTATGCTCCACATATCTGGAACAAACTCCCAGAAAACTGCAGGTCTGCTGCAACTCTCAATTCTTTTAAATGACAGCTGAAGACTTTTCTGTTTGCCTTTGATTAAACCAAATAATTATTCATTTCTTACACTGCGCTGTAACTTTTACTCTTGTATTTTATACCTGTCTTGTTCTGTTTTAGCTAGGTTTTGTTTTCTATTCTTTTGGCTCTTTAATGGCTGTTTTTCGGTCGTATTTAAATGTCCTTTCTTGGTGTGTTTCTTTTGCACTTTGTCTCAATGCTTTTAATGTTTTATGTAAAGCACTTTGAATTGCCCTAGCTGAAATGTGCCTTATAAATAAACTTGTCTTGTCTTTATTTACATGAAACTCAGCTCCGGTGGAGACACTGTAGGCTGTACTTTGCATGGACTGTGGCTGTTTAAGTACTCAAATCAAATTTCCTCCTCATTTAAATAAATAGATTAAGATTAGATGAGATTTAATCTATTCAAAACTGTTTAAAGTTCTCTATTTGAATGAATACATGAATAACTGTCCCTTCATCAGTTGATCACCATCACGTAAACCCAAGATCAAACCCTAAAGCAGAAAATTGAGGCAAACATGTAAAAAACAAAAACTTTTTTACCTTGCTGATTTGAAATTCTAATCTTCGTATGTATCTCTCCACCGCTCTGATCTCCTGTGAAAGCAAAACATATGATATGAATACTTTTTTTCAGTGTTTACCTATCTGTATACATGTAAGTCTTTATTTAGTTGAGCTTTAAAAGTTTAAAGTCTCTTCAAGGCGATTTTTATGTTGTACTAAAGTGAAGTGAAACCACTTCCTGGCTGGGAGATAAGATAACTTATTTTAAGCACATAGCAGGTCCATATTTGATTAAATGATAACAACAACACATACGTGAAATGAAATGAGATACGACGCATTCAGTGTTTGTAGTTTTTGGCATCATGGTGCCATTTCTACTCAGTCAGCGCTGTGCAAACATTTTAGGCACTAAAAGTAAAGTCAGGATGCTTAAAAATAATGAATTCATGAATAGTTTTTATTTAACAATTAATTTAAATCCAATTAACTCGATACAAAGTTGAGCAGATGGAAGAAACCTCAGTTCTCCTCGGTTCACCTGCCCACAGTGTTTCAGGTACTCGGCAGGTCGGTTGTTCCTGCATCTTGGAGACGTTTCCACAGTTCTTCTGTGGATTGAGGCGTCTCATTTGACTTTGTCACTGAAGGTTGTTCTTTATGACCCTGGCTGGATGTTTGGGCTCATTGTCACGCTGCAGAATAAATCTGGGACCGATCAGACGCCTCCCTGATGGTGTTGCATTATGGATAAGAACGCAAACATCCAAAGTGCCTAAAACTTTTGCACAGTGCTGGTATGGCATCGGTATGACGTTGAGCTATGTGAAAACACTTAAAATATGTTTTGGTTTGACTGAAAGAAAAATTGGTTGAAAATGTGGATCTCCAGAGAGAAATGTGTCTGTGGCTCTGGTGCAAAGATTACCTTCTCCAGATCATACAGAAAGGCCTGGAAACAGAGCAAAAACATCATTATCATCATCATCATCATTGTCGCTGTCACCATAACCACCCACAAAACAAATCAAACTATCCCCACACCCATACATACATATTTTGCACAGAACCCACCCACCAACACACGCTCACACACTCAGTTTCTTCCTCTCGCTCCTCACCAGTCTGGAGTTTCTCTTGGTCTCTCTCTGCTGTGAAGACAGGAAGTCCATCTCTGCCTGGTGACCCTCCAGATACTCCCTGCAGACAGTTACGTCAGCATCATGTGAAATTCATGGTGAAATCATGAAACATTTGAAGCAGAGCTGCAGCAGGCAGCTACACTCCAAGCGGCAACCTCCGGGGCTGTAAAATGAAGCCAATGCGGAAGTGCCAAAAACTGCAGTTCCTTGAATGGCCACTTGAGGCTCCAAAAGCGAGTCAATCCCCATAGACCCCCATGTTAAAATGCCCAACTTTACAGCAGAAATAAACATGTTTACAGCCTGGTACAAAAAACTAATTACTAATTTCCCCTTTCATGACAACTGTACAGCCCGTACAACCCGTTTAAATGTTATTAAGCCGTAAAGTTATGCATAATGAAGGACATGGCTGCTTTGAGTGACAGGTCCGCCAGCCGCTAGGTGGCTTGTTTCAGCCATTCGGCCCGCCTCTTTGCCCATTTTTGATTGGCTGGAAGTTGGGCAGAGTCACACACTGCCAAGATGGCGATGGCTGGAACGGCTCGCTTTGAGTTTCAAAACCGCTCTTCAGAAACCAACGGTTGACGTCATGGTAACTACGTCCATATTTTTATACAGTCTATGCTACACTCAGGACCCAGGATCAGTGGGGTAAACATGTTTTCACCATATTTACCAGTTTCCAGCTTGTAAAAACCACTCTTGTCAACACCGAAGTGGTTATTACAACTTTCTCATGTTTTTCTGACTTAGCGTTAAATATTACAGAAATTGATACTTCATCAGTCAATCAAGGCAACTACACTCATCTCTTGTTAGTTTGGTAAATGCAAATAATGTTTACTCGCACACAACAATGTTTATAATGGAAAACGAGATTAGGAGTCTACAGCAGCACTAACAGCTCACTGAGCTCTTAAAGCACAGCGGTGCTTTGAGCTAAATGCTAATGCTAGCATGGCAACATGTGATAATGCTAACGAACTGATGTTTGCAGGTATTGTCTTTGTCACCATGTTAGTTTACTGTGTTATCATGCTCACATTTGCCAATTAGAACAAAATACAAAAGTGCTGCTGAAGCTGATGGGAATGTTATTAGTTCTGGTCATAAATCAAAGTATTTTGACCTGATGACGGCACTAGAGGAAAAGTTAAATTTAAGTTATTATGATCCATCCTGTGAATGTGTGCGCCAAGTTTCGTGACAATCCATTCAATAGTTGTCAGTATATTTCACTAAAAAACTAAAATGTGAACCTTATAGTGGCACTAAAAGAAAACTCTGATTATTTCCAAAGTCAGTATGATTCATCCTCTGGGGAACATGAATGTCTGTACCAAATTCCAATTTCAAACATTAGCTCATGAACTGAAATTTAAGAGTTCTAAAGTTTAGAAATCATCTTAGTGTTGAGAGGGAGATGGTCGCAGTTATCTGTATACTGTATTCTGTATACTGTACAGTTGTGTACGTACTTGAGTCCTTTGCGTAGCGCCTGGAAGACCCTGTCGACCTCCTCCGGCTGCATAGACCAGATAGCTCCTCCTCCTCTGCTGGGAGACAGCTGCATCCTGGGAGATTTACCTCCGGCTATGGCTTTGGAGCGAAGAGAGGTCCGAACAGAGGACTGCCTAAAAACACAGATACACAGACAGAATGAGATAGTGATCCATCAGCAAAAAAGCAAGTTTCAGTCTCAGAATTCAATTGAAGATTTTCTTCAAGGCATTTCATATTAAACAACAAAATATGTCATTTGTAACTGCTCTCCTGAACAACAAATATAAGCATTTTCTGATCTTATGCCTCATATCGGCAGGAGAACATCATCATTTGCTTCTGGCCTCCAAAATAGTTTCAAATCACTGTTGGAAAAATAAATCAGTTTTATGGTTTGACAACAGTATGGTCTGGTTAGGGTTAGGAAATGATCATGGTTTGGGTTAAAATTACAACTTTGTCGTATTTGTAGACTTTGGTCTTTGTTGTCATGGTTACAATAATAACCATGCCTGGGAATGTTCGGTGGACGACTGTGGTCATGGTAAAAAACAATGCCTGTTGAGTGTTGGTGGCGATCTCCAGTGTTTAAGTCTTCGGTTGATCCATTTATTCACTCCAACGTTCTTCCTACACGTACTTTGTCGCTCTAGAAAAACGACATCTGACTTCCTCCTTTGCTCATGTCTCTGAAGTGAAACCACTTTTTTAGTCACATAGCCTTTTGTTTAATTTAATGAATTAATGTAACTGACAGTGAAAACATTTTTTTTATAAGGACAATTCCTTAGAAGAAGTATTTATAGTAATGTCAGATCAGGCTGAGATTCTCAGATGCGATGAAATAAGATAAAAAAAAGTATTCAACCATTTTTAACCTCTTAACATCCACTGAAGCCAGTTGTAAGCAGCTTAGCATCACATAGTAATGAGCAATTGACACTATTTGGCCACTTGTAGATGTTTCGGAGAGGTTCGGGGACACCAGTGACACCACAAACTAAAAATTGCCTAGATCATTTAAGGTTAGGTCTAGAGATCTGGGATTTTATGGTTGACAAGATGTAGAAGGTATGTGGTGATATGTCTGCATAGTTCTGGCGTAAAGCTTGTCCTAGTTATTGTTATTCACATATGACTCATTATAGACGAGGACCAAAAACAACTCTTTTGAGTCATATTTGAACTGATGTAGTTTTGGTTTTGTTTTAGCCACATGTTAAACAAGCACATTTCCAGAAACTAGAAGATGTTACCTTTCAAATGAAGGGTGGATGTTAAAGGGTTAAGCAGGTACTTTGTGTGGAGACAGTAACACACAGAATTTCAGTGTTCAAACATACATCTATAAACTGGTGTATCAGCCATATTTCTGTAATTACGGATTATATTATGGCTATAAAAGTGTTTTCATGATGTGTGATATTTGTCGCCTCTGTCAGTGTGTGTGGTTCGGTGTGTGTGTGTGGTGTGGTTTATAGCTGAGTTGTGTCGGGTTCCTGTCAACATCAAACCTCCATATTAAGAATCACGAGAGACCACAAAGCATTGTGCTGTCAGGACGGGGACTCACAAGATGCTCAGATGACTAGAGACAGTGTGAATGTGTGTTTGAATATTTACGTTTTTTTTTTTTTCTTTCTCTCTCACACACACACACATACAGGAAGTACATTCCAGCTCCGCGTCTCCTAAAGTGACATTTTGTTCTCCGTCGCTCTCGAGGGACCGACGGTTGACATCTGTGTGTTTGTTCCTCCTTCGATTAGAAATAACATCTTACATTTAAAGTCTGTGGTGCGTTCACTGTCTGCCCGTCAATGAGGAACAGGCTCGTCTGAGGGTGAAGGGATTTCCCTCCACATGCCATCAAACAGTTTAGCTCTAAATCTTAAAGGACGAAAACAGATTTTATTTTTTTCTCCTTTATTGTTTTACATTGTGGAAAAACATTTTCCACAGACGGATGATCTATTACTGTCAACATGAGCCCAGATTTTGGTCAAAGTTTCTGTTTATTCCTGCTTTATGTTTCCTGTCATCCTGACAGATACGGGAATAAATGCGAGTCTCCTCTGGGACGTAATCCCTCAAAAATTTATCGCCTTACATACTTTTGTTTTATTTAGACAGCAGTTCATTTAAAGTTTGTTTGATATTGTAGAAGATGTGTTTTGACCTCTTGAAAATCTACTGAGTATTTAAAACATACCTTGAATAAATGTAGACAGCACTAAATGTCCAAACGTAAGGTAAAATCACAACACATTATAAAAGGACACCATGCTACCTACTGTTTTTTGGGCAGAGCGTGCATTAGATTTATTTTTGCATTTTTACTAATTAGACCCAAAAAAAGGAGTCTAAACTTTCTTAAATGATCTTAACCAAATCCTAATACTAAATCAACATTTTCCTCATTTAATTACCTGTTTTTAGCTCAGATTACACTGCAAACACAATTGAATTTGGTGTGTTTACACAGGCAACTAAACGAGGTGCCACATTTATCTTCAATCAATGTGATGTGTGCTGGTTGGCCAAACTGAACTTTAGCAAGCAACATATTCGTGAGACCCAGCTCAACATACCAGCACACCATCGCCTGAAATGGTTAAATAATGCCATATGATTTTTAGTGTTTTCTTTTTAACTTTAGGATGTGTCTTTTTGGGTTTACCACAAACTTTCCCAGCTGTGTGGATGTCATTAAAGAACCAGACCACCTGCTGCGGTGAGTAAACTGGCATTTGGCAGCAGGGATATGCAGAGAGCCCAGTATTTGTATTTGTATCTGTATTTGTTGAGGCAGCAAAATTATTTGTATTTGTATTCGTATAAAAGTGGACAGAGGCTTAAAAATCCTGTTTTTGTTTTTATTTAGAAAATTTAAGAGTTACAATAAGTGTTCATGAAGTGTGTATCAGTAGTTCAGCTTTATCTCTTGGGGAACACTCCCAACTCTGGGAGTGATGTCCAAATTAGGAAATATGCGTCATGTAGCAGGTGGATGTGACTCCCCTCATTAAGACCTGCTGATAGACATCACAGCGGAGCAGAGGAGAGACACTGAGATAGCGATGTAACCGACCTGCATGCTGGTATATGACATGGTTTATTTTTCTTCCTGAAAACAAATAATTTTTGAAATATTTGTATGAAACAAGTATTCGTAAAAATAACCTCACTATTTGTGCTTTGCCGAATAACGTATTTGTATTCGGGCACACCCCTATTTGGCAGCACAATATACAACAGTAGCTTGAGAAGTGTAAAATATACTTGTGCATATACTTGTATTTCTATTGTCTACAATCTAATCAATAACAGTACAACGTTTCAAATCCAGATTGGCTCTTCGTCAGGTAACAGAGGCATCAAACTGACTCAGGTGTGTGTCATGGAATAAATAGTCTTTGTCCCTTCTAGTGATGTGGCTACAAGCCCAGAGTTAGAGCACATCTCCAAGCCAGATACAAGAAAAAAATATATTTTGATGTGTAATAAAGAAGAATATTGTGAGTCCACAGAGTAACTATATTTTTCTTGGACAGCACTTGGACAAGAAAGATGTGCGTGTATTATTATAAACTGACTGCCTATAATCAAATTAAGACAGTAAACCGCAGTACGTGTATAAGCTTAAACCACACTTTTCAATGTTTATTTGATCTGTTTTACTGTCAGTAAAATCAACCAGTCAGCAGAAAGTTTGGACATCCTGCGGAGGACATAAATGAAATACAAAGACATGATTTCTTCATCTTTGTTAGTCATTATTAAATCTCTCTATCTCTACTGACCGGTTGGTTTTTACTTGCGTTCTCATTGGCCGTAACAGTCTGTCACTCACCGTCGTCGTCCAGTCAGAGAGCTGAAACCGGTGAAGGAACGGCTCCTGTGGATCAAACCTCCATCCGAGGGAGAGTCGAATCGCAGCTTCACCGACATCCTGAGGAGACGCAGAAAGAGAGAGAAGAGTTGAAGGAGTACCGAGCAACACTTTAATCATATCTGCGGGGCGTTGCAAGGAAATAAAAGTTCCCACCCTTTAAAATTCCCAATTATTATTTCCCCTTCGATCCCAATTAACTGCACCCAGCCACACACACACACACACACTCCCAGCTGAGTCATAGATGATGCTACAAGTGATTGATCTGTTGATGGATCTGTTTCGCCAGACCTCCATGACTTTTACAAGACAGGGAAATTCAACCACACTATTTCCAAACCGATGAAATTTCACAAGTCTCAAGTTTTTTCCACCCAAACCAGCATTTTCAAACATAAACCGATTTCAAATGGCTGCCTCAATATTTCCAAAGATCTTGTTCTCAC
The DNA here is from genome assembly GCF_910596095.1 of Thunnus maccoyii. NCBI lineage: Eukaryota > Metazoa > Chordata > Actinopteri > Scombriformes > Scombridae > Thunnus > Thunnus maccoyii. Next base: position 32,606,269 of record NC_056535.1, on the reverse strand, counting down.
AACATTCTTTAACAATGTCCTCTCCGGACCCCCGAGTTCCTGATCAGACAGAGTTGTGGCTGCGCAAGAACAATGAGAAAGCATCACCAACTCCTGGTCAGAAAACGCTTTGAAAAATGATTAGTTTCTGACAATGATTGCAACTGTAGTTGAGTGGTGGTGGTATGTGAAGAGGTAAGAGTAGCTGCTTAAGCCAAGAATGTAAAATTTTAATGAATATTAGTAGTTTTCTGTTTAAATTTCATGCCTTTTTATAATTTATTATTGTTGTTAGCGGTTTGAACTCATTTACTAACACACACAGACATTTGTACATCTACTACATGTGCGGATCCTCACTGATATAATAACCATGATGCCCAACATTAACCATTACAACCACACGCCTAAGTTTACCCTGAAAACAGGTTGTAAACCCAAACCAGACAAAAAGTCTTCACTCTCAAGGTCTAAAATGCAAAATCGCTCACAAATGTTAAAGAACAAGATTAAAAACTCTCACACGCACACACACACAGTAAACCTCAAACACAACTTCACTTATTCCCCCAGACAGGAAACAGAGTTCCAGCATCTCTGGGACACACCAAGAAAAAAACAAAGCCTCAGACAAAAGAGTCACGCTAACTACATGCATGTGCATACAAACATGAACGTGTACACAAACGTCTAACATCCCTTGGGTCTTGACTTTATCAAATCATAATCACTCTTTTTGATAGTTTGATTTCATATCACATCAAGCCGAGTGCCTCAGACGGCAGAGTGTCATTTGAGGGTAAAGTGTTCATGTGTCACACTCACAACAGGCTTCGTTTGGCCTCTTTAAAGAGTAAATACACCCTCAAAAAGTCTGGCAGAGCCCTCCCTCCCAGACTATTTTAAAAATGTAGCGGAGGAGTAGGAGCCAAATATGAGGTGTGGCTTGTCATGTGGGGGGTTTTGGGGACACTGAAAGACCACAGCAAAGTGAGGACAGTCACTAGAAGCACATTCATGGCCTTTTTCTAAAAGTTTCTGTGTGATACCTGCGTTGTCGCTGGGCTAGCGGCTCTCAACGAGAGGCTCTCAGGTGTGTGTGTCTCTTTTTGAAGAGCCAACATAGATGTAGCCAATAGCTGAATAATGCAACTCAACACAATAATTCAATTTCTATATGGCAATTCCAATTGCAAATATACAAAGTCTTCCTCAGTCTGGGGCACCAAATGAGTGGGACATGTTCTTTTTTTTCTGTTTTTCTTACCAACAGGTGCGCTTGTATACAGCTTTTGGAAATACACACTTGTTCTCTCTTCTTAACATTCTTCCTCTCTCTCTCCCCGTTGACTTGCATGGTTTTCATTTGGTTTGATTCTCAAAGCCTTACTGGTCGGTCAGTTTTCGCCCAACAGCCACCACTTGCTTTTTTTGTCTAGAGGACTTTGTCTGGGCTGGTGTTGCTATAGTTGCACTTTTTTGGGGGAGCTCCAATCTAAAATCTCGCCTGGGGCACCAAACATAGCCAGGACTCGCCCTGGTCTCACTAGAATGAATCAGAAAAGAGAACAATACTGATGCAAGAAAAACGACCAATGCTCAAGTTGAACAGGCATGACAGCTCTGACTGTAGTTGTGATTCAGACAAAATTGAATTATTCTATAAAAATGTGGCCACAAAAGCTTTTCCTTTAAGACAGTGAAGAGAAAAAATTGCGGTAGAAAATAAAAATGTCAATCAGCGATGAGGAGCAGGCGGTATTAAAATAAATCTCATCATGGGTAGTTTGCATACACAGATAAATGCGCTGCAATTCCACAGAAAAACACTGTGTGTATCATCCTATAGTAAAAATATGTTCTCACATACACACAAACACAGTCTGGATGCCATCTGCTCCGAGCCTCTCATGTGGTTCCTGTGAAGTATGAGGTTGGTTGGAGTTAAAACAACAACAACAACAACAACAACACTATTCTTAACACGGTCGTCAGTGGTTTTCTTCTAAATGAGTTCAGAATGAGTCACTGTTGAAACCTTTGTAATGGTAGTTTACTATTCCTGAATATCTAATACGGAAAAAAAAGGATCAATAGTCCAAACTCTAACTCAGCATCTTATTTAGGAATTGATGATGATGATGATATGTAGCTAAATGTCATGAATGTGCAGTTTTAGTGATTGTCTTGGCCAGTATTTCTTCCTTTTTGTTTCCTGTGCACCTCATCCACACTCAGAGCCCTCATAAATAAGATTTGAACCAATAACATGTCAGAAATATGCTGCCAGTGAAAGTAGCTCAGGGTAACCCAGTTTGGAGTCCTGACCCAGAATGTAAAATACTCTGGCCCCTGATGCCAAAACCAACAAGCAGTCGCCTAGTAACCACACATAACACATGGGGATGGAGAAACCAGGTCTGATGATTTTGAACCAAAGTTGGCCAAGTAAGCGCTTACTATACTATAGTACACAAGCCTTTGTTGCTCGTTACCCTCCACCTACATGTCTCCCAGTAGAGGAAGTCAGGAGTAAAAGGTTTTGGTATTTCAGGGTCAAAGAGTCCCATGACAACAACATACATACTTAAGGTTTTAGATGAGGAAGCTCTGCCAAAAGCTCTGAGAAATGTACGTTTTACTTTTCAAGGCTATAGGTGTAATTTTATTGGGAGACACAGGAGACATGTCAACCTTGACTGTGTCCTATTACGATTTGTCTCCCTAAATAAATTCTATCAACTGTCTGATGTGATGGAAAGTAAGAGTGCATTTACTCAGAATCAAGAGTCTTATATATATATGCACATTTTTTTGTCTTTCTTTCGTACTGCTGATATTCTGGGTTATCTTATGGATTGTATAGGATAGGCAAAAATAATAAATTTTACATTTATTTGACAACTGTACCAATACTTTATAGATTAAGATTTTACAGTAAAAACAGTACAATGCATTTTAAATTATTGTTAAAGATCAAATCAATGGTCAGTTGTTAACAGTTCCACCAAAGAGACATTTCAAACTGGTCAAATTATCAAACAAACAATGAATTGCGTCTTGCTCAAGGACACTTGGACACATTGGCAGGAAGAACCGGGGATCAAACCACCAACCCTGCGGTTAGTGGATGACCTGCTCTACATCCTGAGCCACAGACCATTTGGAGAGGCCCGATCCCGAGGTTGGGAATCTCTGAACTGAACTACCGAACTATATATATAAAGTAGTTCAAACTAGCTCCACCAAGAGCAGCTACAACAGTACAATGCTGCTCTAACACTGATGTGATGTGTGTACTTCTACATTGTGGTGCTGCTACTTTGACTTCTTCACCACTGACTGTCTGGGAGAATCTCTTCAAACTCAAATTTCACTCCGTCTTTTGAGCTTTTTCATCAAAATGGCCAGTTCACCATTTTCACTTAACTGAATTAATTTATCATTCAGTCTTCCATGTCTTGAAAGGTCGGCTTAAATTGTGGAGTTTTTATTATTTAAATGTTGTGTTCAGTATATATTTATGTGTGTTTGTGTGTGTATAAGAGGCATTTGACTACCAAGAGATTTAGATTCATGTGCTTTATAAACCTGAGAAGAATTTACTTCAGAGGCATTGGTAGGAAAAAACTTTGAACTACTTTTTTGCTGAGTATAGGCTTTAATAAATGACAAACTTGGAGGGATCAGCTCAGCTGTATTCAGCTGAGCGCAGCAGAATAACACAGTTCAGTCTTGGCTGAGTGCCACATTAACCAACTGTAACAAGTGATGTGAGGAATGTAAAACACATCGCGCCTTCAAACAAGCATAAAGTCTATTTCTGCTGTCTCAGTTACATCCATCAACACCTGTCTGCTCAGTTACAGTCTCTGGTTGTACACACAACATTTTTAAAATATATCAGCGCACAAAAATCACTTGGAAAAAGCTTTAAAACCACATCATGTATTTGTCTTGTTTTACTACACACAGATGAATGTCTGCATGTTTGAGTCCTACTTCTGATTAGCAGAAAGAAACTGCTCTTTAAATTCAAGTTGTTGAGAGCTGATGAGTCCTCCTGCTCTCATGTTGCATGAAAAAAAACACAAGACGTGTTCCAACTTTTTCTCTAACTTTGTGTTTGTTCAGAGGAATTTAGGGATTTCCTCTGAACCACCGAATCACCGCCACACGTGACCACGAAGCAGGGAGACAAACAGACTTTCAGAGAGGAGGAGGGAGAGTTGTGCTTGTTAGCTGGATTTTAAAAGGAAGTAACAATCAGTGTAATGAGTAAACAAGAAAGAACGATAGATTGGGTGTTATGGAAATGGGAAAAATGAGTAAAATTACAAGACAGACGAGTAATACTTAAAAAAAAAGATATACAGTACATTATAAAGGCTCCCTAAACATCCTAAACATCTGTGGAGAACAAGCAGAGCAACACACACACATGAAATGTCCCAGATCTCCTTTAACAATGTTTAAAATCCTGACACACCCTCTACTCCTGTAAATGAGCTGTTTAAAGGAGCTCTGGGTCACACACAGCCGCACAGCTGAAGCTGCTTGAGACCTCCTCTGTTTACACTGAGAGAGAGAGTCTGCTGGAAAAAGAGAAATAGAGCAGAAACATGGTGAGAAGTCACATCTGACTGTAGGGAAACAGAGGAAAGAGGGAGAAAGAAATATAAGATCTGAGCAAGGTTCATGAATGGAGAATGAACTCGTTAGTCAGAAAGTGTCAAACCATTTTTAAATTTACTAGTTTGTCTAAGAAATAAGCCGGTTAATATAAAGATGGACGTAGCAAGGTGTGATGTCACCTGTTGGTTTGGAGCTGGTTTGAAGCACAGAGTAGCATCTCATGTTTGGCGCCATTTTTTCCATTGGAGCCAGAACCTTCCAAATAAGGAGTGTGCTAAGCTAATGCTAGCTTACTGGAACAGTGAGCGCTGCACACTTGGGCTACCATTAACTACTTTAGCTAAATTGTGCTAACAGGGCAGGTATCGTAATCAAGTAACATTAAACTTAGTGAAATATTGCAACAATAGTCTGACTCAATGTGAGTCCTAGAGCCGGGGAGAGCAGCAGTTGAGCCAACTGTCAATCACAGCTGTCAATCAACACCCACACGGCAGACATCAAAGCTACTATAAGTCTTCAAATCTTATTAACGGAGCAATAATTTCCCAAAATGACCACTAGCACACTTATTAGAGGGCCTTAATTTAGAGATTGAGGCTATAATGACTTGTTAAAAGAAAATGATTTGACTTAGTATTTCTAGAGATATGTTGACGCTGTTTGAATGGGAGTCAATTAGAGCATCTAGCCACCATCATTGGCATTTTCAGGGACTTCTGCACTGGCTTCAGCCTCAAGCCAATGCTACTTAAATCATAAACCACAAGCAGCATGATTTCAGATTACATTTTCTTTGCTGTTATAGTAAATAGTTTTTAGAATTACAGAAGAATGATGTGATAAAAGCAGAAATGTTGTGAAAATAAAATTGACATATTGTCACCTTTTTAAGTTGATATGTTGAACTTGTTGGAAAACAGTTGTTTATTTCAACATCCAGCGGTTACGTGGCAACATTATCATTCATTTGGAGGCATGTTTCTGTCTGCCTGGTGAATGTAAGTCCAACATTCACTCTCTTTTAGTTCTGTTTGCTCTCTACCAACTCCTGAGGGATATATCTGATTCTTTAGCTGCTAAGTGCTCCACTATGTGTTGGCCAATAAAACAACTTGTAGATTATGTTTTGGTCATGATTTTAGATCCTGCTGTTTTCATTTAAACCTGCACCCCGCCAGCTGATTTCATTGATGATTGATTATATGCTTGTTGGCTGGAGGTGTGCGGCTGCTGACTGCAGCTGGTGCAGCATTTTGTTGGGATGACAATCTGCAGCTTCTTGTTTCACTGTGATTAAAAATGACTTAGAGCCACTTGTGTGAACGCAACTGAACAATGAGCATATATAAAAACTGCCAGAAAATGTTTAAATGTTTCAGAAATAAATCACATTTGGGAGGTGATTCAAATGTAAAAATGAGGGAGGCACATTCCAAGAGTGATGAAGAATTCAGGGAGGATGAGGACGGTGTGTGTTTGTGAGTATAGGAGGGTCCAAAAGTCTGAGACCACTCTCCCCTGTGAAAATGGTTTCAGACTTTTGGACCCTACTGTATGTTTGTGCATGCATTTCTGTTACTTCTTCGAGACGTTTTCTGGTATAAATACCAACCTTGTTGGGACCAGTAGTCCTCATGAGGATCGAAGCCTGGTCCCAATGAGGCAAAACATCTTTTCTGAGGTCCTAAATAAGATTAGGTGTGAATTGAAGTTTGGTCAAGGTTAGGGTTAGGCATGAATTAGTTAGGGTTAAGGTTAGGGTTAGGGTTTGGGTTAGGCTGTCCATAATGAATGGAAGTCAATGCAATGTCCCACTAGGGATAGCTGCGCAAACAAAAAAACTGTGTATGCACAAACCCAGAGATATGCATACTCATTCTTTTTGTCAGATTTATAAAGCCGTGTTACGCTTGGTTGTGTTTTCTAAATCTCAGTGATTGTGGAGCTCAGTGCATGTGCACGAGCCCCATTTCCACAAATATCCATAAATGGATGAAGACAAGCCTTTAGCCAGCTGTTTTCATATCAGTTCGCCAACTGCTTCACCAATCTGTCAATGAAACAAACGGGAAAGAAGACGTGCAGTTTCACAGTTTGTGTTGCGCCGGTGAGGTTCTCCAACAGAAGAACAGCTGTCATTACATGCGGCTGTGTGGCTCTTTATAGCGTTCGTATCATTAATTCATTATATGGAGCTGTAAATTATCTCAGAAATGTAATCAAATGTAATGTTTATAGCTCTCATATCTAAACTGACTTTACAAGGTGTGTCAATAAAAAAGATTATTAACAACAAATAAAATTTTGACTCTCATGTAAATTAAAAGAATGATAAAATGAATCTAACAGAAATGATTAATCAACATTATGTTTGTTAATCGCCGTGTAATCGATGTGTAAATGCAAAAAATCACACAATCAGTGCAGCTGGTTATCAACCTAAACAATGTTTTACCAAAAGATTCCATCTCTCACCTTATATTCCCACCTCATCACATCAAAAACATGTATGCATGTTTTTTTTTGTGTGTATGCATCGATTATACATCTGGCCCCCCGGTCTTAAAAAATTAGCCTTGACCTGCAAGTGATTTACGGGGTCCCATGTGGTGAGGAGGTAGGAGGTTGGGGCCTATATATGTGTGTATGTGTGTCTGGCCGCAAAGCTGTGATCATGCAGCAGACCCTCACAAGAGGCCCATACATCATTTGTGGTGGTAAACACACACACAAGCAGACACACGTCAAACACTTAAATGTTTACATTCACACACACACAAAGTTTAAAATTCCATGTAAAAGTCAAGCAGAAGGAAATGATTTTCTTCTTTCTCTCTCTGCTCTCTTTCTCTGGGTGTGGTATCAGTGTGTTTTAAATGTGGTTTCAGCGGTCTCTTCGGTAATCTCTCCCCTCCAACTCGGCGTAATTAGCGTCATTTAACTTCCATGTTTGCCTGGTTTTGACTCTGCAATGATCAGTTCCTTCCCTCAGTCGCAGTGGGGTCGGAGACATCAAACAAACAGGTTTGTAAGTGACAGCAGATTCAAACCCCTCCAAACCAGAGAACTCCTGACAAGTCAACAGGACTCGTGCAAGAACACATTCTTGCTTTTAAGAATTTGTTGCATTCATCGATTTTCTCACACTTACATTTTTCTTCAAGGTACAAAATTCGCCAGTGGTCCAGGGGTCTCATTTATAAAAGTTGCATAGGCACTAAAGAAGGTGTACGCCACTTTCTAAGTAAACTTTGGGATTAATAAAAAACAAACTTGACGGGAGAACGTGCGGTCCTCCAAGGAAACTTTGACCCATGGGTAGGCACATAAACCGGAGAAAGTGTGACTCGGATGGCAGAAGGATGAAACTCGAGAACCAGTTTGAAATCGATACCGTTGTGTAAAATACATCAAAATATTACCTCTCATTATTATATATGAAGAGTTAATTTGCAAAAACAGATAAAAGCCGTTCTTTAAATGAATACACAAGCCCCTGTTTGGTTGATGGAGTGAACATACACAAAAACAACAATAACGCAGATATCTGTTTTTGCAAAAGAACCCCTCAAATATGTTGTACTGTTTCATCAGGAATCATATTCAATTGGATCGGTAGTTATAAAACAATACTTACATGTTATGAAATGTATTCTCATAAACAATGAGGTGAACAGTGCGTTTAAACTGATGCTGTTTTCGATGCCTCAGTCGGGCGGATACGAGAGCATAGTTTCATATATTGTTGTCACATGTTTGTTGCACAGAGCTGTCAATGAGCTAGTGGCCCTTTCATTGTCAATTAAAATCAGAGTAATTCACACATCTGAAGGTGTTAGCTTTTCAAATGTGTGGGTATAAAAAGGCATACAATTACAATGCATAATGACGCACAATGGCTGCTTTGGCACTGTTGGAAGACTTGGCGAATGGAAAACTTCGGAGAGAACGAATTTTCAGAGACCAGCAAGATTTACTGGCCAGTGATGATGTGTGCCTTATGAGCCGGTTCTGATTTCCAAGAGCTGTTCCCTTGGATCTCTGTGATGTACTGGGCCCAACTTTACAGAGAAGCACCCGCAGAAACCAAGACGTGCCAGTCCCACTTCAAATCCTGACAACCCTCAGATTTCTGGCAACCGGCACTTGTCAAAGGGAATTGGCTGACAGGTCAGGGATCTCTCAGCCAAACTTTAGCTGTGTTATGCCAGACGTGTTAGGAGGTATAATTGGTTTGATGCATCTCAACATAAGGTTTCCTTAAACGGTCAACAGATTCAGAGTTTTCAGAAAGGAGGCCCAGGTGTCATGAAATTCAGCTGTTTGGTTTTTATTAGATGCAGTGATTTCTTCCATTGAGAGATGTTCTGCCAACAAATCAAGCCATCGTGACCTTGTTATTTTGTGTCTGTGTTTCCAGTTGAGCAATACTGTCTTTTTTGCAATGGTCAAGATGATAAGTATGGCATTGTAGTATTTGTGTGAGCTGGGTATGAGGTCTCCTAAGAGGCAGAGGGAAGGGGAAAGTGAAAACCTGTGACCCAAGATTTGGTAAATGGTTATTATGTTATTCCACAAATTTTGAGTTGGTGTGCAAAGACATACAGAGTGAAAGTAGTTGTAGTTGTCTGGTGTTGAGAGTGCACTGGGGACATATGTCAGTGTCTGTGAAACCCATTAAGTGCATCCTGTGTTGCGTTATGTGTGTTCTGTGTATGTCTTAAATTGAACAAGCTGTAGTCTGGGGTTACTGGTAATCGAGAAGATGTTATTGCAAATTAGTTTCCCGAAGGTGGCGTCAATATGAATTGATTAATCTTTTCCCCAGTCTGTGGTGGGGATGGTTATGGTGGAGTCTTTGGTTGATATTGTAAATAGGTCTTTTACTAATGGTGGTGGTTGCAAGTCATTGTGTGTGATACCAGTTTTTTTTGTGTGTTTGTGTTCTTGAATTGTGGATATTGTAGAAAATGTTCTTGAGTGAGAACAAACTTCTGGGTTAATTTATGGAGCGTTAATATGATATTTTTCAAACAGGTGTTCTAAGTGAGTAATTCCTTTGATTTTCCATGAATTAAAAGAGAAGGTATGCTTGTTGATCATGAAGTCTGGGTTGCTCCAAATTGAGGTGAATTTACATGGTGAGGGTGTGTGATCTTATTGGTTCTCCACCAAGCTTCCAGAGTTGTGGCAATGATTGTGTTCCTGTAGCAGGTATGTTTTTGTATTTTTGTTGAGAGAAATAGTAGATCTTTAATGCACAATTCATTGCATTCTGATTGTTCAATTTCTAACCACGGGTCTTGGGTCATGTGACTGTGGGTCATAGACTGTATAGAAATAATGGAGCCACTGTGATGTCACCCATTGCTTTGTGGACTCGTGTATTGAAGCCTTGAGTTTGGCATTTTGGACCACCGCCATCTTGGATTTTTGGAGCCAGAAGTGATGAGACATGACCATATTTAGACAAGAGGGTGGAGCTGACCCTAACACTAGCAGCTAGCTTGATTAGCATGGTGCATTTACAGTCTATGTTTAACTGTGATAATGCTAATGCTGATGTTAATTTTCGCTAGCAAAAAACTAGCTTAAAACCTTTAAAACACAATGTACTTACTGAAAAAACTGAACATCCGACTCCTTAGAGGGTCTTTTAGGAAAACCAAACCCTGAACAAGACTTTTAGGTGACCAAAATGTTACAATTAACTCTCACTGAATGAACTGAAAACACACTGAAATAGTGACGCCTATACTTGTCAATCACAATATAGCGATGCCCTAAAGAATACTAATGTAGTGGCTCGGTGGCCTGGGTCAACCCATGACTTATTCATATAGAGAAGCAGCAGTGTTGGGCACAGACATGAAGCTGGAGCTGATCGTGATGGCTGACTTCTAGGTATAGATGATTAATTCAGAAATTCTAAATCAATTGCATTTTTTCTCTTCTGCAGTGCCAAACCCATTCACTAACCTTGCAGGCAACAGTGGATATCCCCTCAAGCAGTGAATGCTCACCCTTTTCTCCAACTGACAGAGCACAGAGGAGAGAAACTACAATTTGCGCCATTGCCAGGCGTGCCCTTTTGTGGAGTGCACCATCAGGCGTCTGAAGGGCAAATGGTGTTGCCTCGATTCCACAGGCAGAAAACCTTTATACAAGCCCATAAAGGTTTGCGAAATTGTGAGGGCGTTTGCTATGCTACATAATGCGGCGCAGCTAAAGAATGTGGCTTTACCCCCTGATGCTGTTGGTTGTGTTGGCCCTGACCCCGACCCCTATCCCCAGGCATTTGAGCCAAAGGCTGCTACCATGCGCCAGTGTGAGTATGTGATGTGTTGCTTGTAAAAACACAAGGTATGGAAAAAATAACACTATTTATTAAGTAGATCTTTAAGTGTACAGCTTATGTCACATAAAACAAGTCATTTCTTTTAACTCCTTGTCCTTGGAGACACATAAGGTGCGGTGGACCCGGCGGGGCTTGGTTTCTACTTTTATGTCAGACCGCTTCTTTTTATTTTGGAGAGGGTCCGACCTTCTGAGCCAACAGCATTCACTGCGTCCACCACATGCTGCCACTCAAAAGCCTTTGTAATGCCCACACTGTGCCCACCAAACAATATCTTCTTGCTTCAACCTCACCAATAAGAATTTTAATGTCACGCTGGGTGAAATTTCTTTATTTAGCTTTTCTGTCAGAATATGCCATCATTGTCATCATGCCGTCAGCATGGATTAATATTAATTAGGAGCATTTCACCGACTATTTATAGGCAACTATGGGCATTAAAAGGGGTAGGACAAGAAGCATGCGCACGTGCACCAAATTTTGAGTTGATTGTGATTTATAAAGGGAAATCGGTGTGGGACATCCATGTGTACTGTGTTATAAATCAGAGTTTTTTTGTGCGTTTTTTGTGCGTTTCTGCTTTTTGTCCGTATGCAACCTTTTGATGTGAATCCTCCGCACAGTTTTATAAATGAGGTCCCAGGTCTGTTGTACAAGTCATTGACAGATAGTCTGCCCTTCTCCACAAGGAGAGAACTAAGAATTATAACACCTTGGTTTGCACCGGTTGCCTCCCTCATAACTGCCACATCTGTGGTTTGAGTCTGACAGCGGACCTTTGTTGCATGTCGTACCTCATCTCTCTCTCCACCCGTTTCCTTTCACTTCTCTACTGCCTCTTTAATAAATGGCAAAATTACAATATATAAATTAAAAGAATTATAATATCTTAATGAGAATGAATTTGGAATTTAAATAATATATGAAATTGACTGAAATAAAATATATAAATCAACTTTATGCAAAATGAATATTCTGTTCAATGTATCATCATCATCATCAAGGTAACAATAAAAATACTGTTGTGTGTGTAATGAAAATCACAAACTACAATAATCACAATAAATTTATATCAAATCAATACAGTTTGTTAAGCTTTATTTATTCACTCCTTTACAAGAGAGACCAGACAAGAGGTTATATATATATATACAAGATGGCACTGTGGTAGATACTGGTTTAAGGGTCGTGGAGGCAGCACTAGCATACAGGATATCTCCTTATTCAGAACGGTGGGCTGTATAATGTGCTTTTCTTTTTAAAAAAAAAAAAAAAAAAAAAAAAGGAGAGGCAAGCTCTGTTCTTGTACCAGAAAACTATTTGAATTTTTAGTTTTTGAGCAAGATGTTCAACATTTTTCAAACAGTTTTGTAGGAAAATCTGCTGTCCATCCAAAGTCCTAAGTATTAGTTAGACCTCCATTTAAAACATGGATAGGTTTGGGAACATCAACGGTTTGTGCTCTTGTAAAATGCACATATTTAGTCTTTTTTTAGTTTCAAACAAAATCAATCAGAGGTCTGGAGGTCATCAAAAGCAGACTTGTAACCTAGAGAAGGCCTGGTTTGCGGTAGGGCCGATGACATACAAGATGGTGTCATCAGCATAAAAATGGTCATTACAGTGCTGAGTTAGAAAACGGTAATTATGAATAAAGTATACAAGTCTTTGAAACTCCTTTTTGATGATTGTGGTTTACAGTAATTAGACTGTAGACAAAACAAAAACTAACACAGTAACACAATATTCTGAACAAGTGAAGGTTTAAACAATATTTTTGGACAGAAAAATGCACACAAAGCACATTCTGCTCATGACTTCTGTAAAGCCACCGTAAGCATTCAGACAGCAAAGCCGTTACCAAGGACATCTGGATCTGAAATTGTTTAAGTTTCCAATATGATATAAAGACAAAACATCATTATGCTACATACATAAATACTGCTAATCCCTGTGTATGTGGTGTATATATGTGTGTGTAAGCGGACCATATGGGGAATAGTTTGAATCTCTGTTTATTGAAACATGACAAACACATTCTGTATGTACATCCTCAATCTCCAGGGTCCTGGTGTGTGTGTGTGTGAGTGTGTTTGTTTGGGGTCTTATTTCTGGCATCTCTCTGTTAGTGAAAACATGTTTTTTTGTTATCTTGTGTCCTCTGTCTTCTTGGTTTTGCTTTGTCTCCTTTCCTTTCTTTTTCTCTCTCTCTCTCTCTCTCTCTCTTCTATGCCTTAAATTACTTTGAATCCACAAAATATCTTTTATCTAATTAAGAGCAGTGAATGAACAAATCTATCTTAGCTGAGAGTTGTGCAAGTACATTTAGTCGCCATAAATCGTCCATTCAGAGAGATTTTTCAGCAAGACAAGAGAAAGAGAGTATTTGAAAGAAAGAAAGAAGAAGCTCATTTTTGGCTCAGTGCCAGCTGAAACCTGATTGGCTCATTGCTGAGGGGTCAGAGGTCATAGATGACTCATGTCCCCCAGGGTGAAGAACTATGCTGTTCTGGATAGAAAAACACACACACACACACACACACATGCACAGCAACCCTGTCTCCAACAAATTACATCCATATACGACTAAATTGTTTTCCTGATTACTTTGCGTTAACAAACATAATCGCTGCCTGGATTATGTTTACAGGCAATGTTTTTTTTCGAATGAATGAAGCGTTAAATTTATGTACTGCACTGAAGTGGAAGGGAGGGGGATGGTGGGTACACAAACTTATGCTGGACGTTGACACCAGAGACCAGGGTTTGCATCCTGAGTGCTGTGTGTTGTTAGATTTAGGCAACAAAAGCACTTGTGTTAAATTTAGTAAAAGATTCTAGCTCTTTTTGTGATTTTCTGTTTGTTATATACTGTTATGGTGTCAGATGTCAGATGTCTATATTACACATGGTCAAAGGTCCAAAACCTGAGGTGAACATATGTAAAAATGTTCCCTGGAAGTCAAAAGCCAGGGCTTCAGCCTGCTCTGAACACTTCATTTGCAATATTACCTCTACTTCCTCCTTGTGATGATGTCAGATTGTTCACACATGCCCACAAACGGCCGTCCATTTCGTAGCTGTTGTTGCTAGGGGTTGTTCCATGGGTTGTTCACGTTGTCCACTCTTATATTTCGGATGCATTTGAGAAGTGTGTATTTAGAGTAAAGAACGAAAAAGAGAAGTGAAATTCTACTACTACTGTTTCTTTATTTAGCCACCGGTGCTGCCAGAAGTCTATTGAGATGCAGCGTCCAGAACCTAATCAACCAGAGTGGACTCATTGGGACTGAGGCTAAAATGTAATTCACATAATGTCTTGTGCTTCACTTTACTGCAGACTTAACAAAGACCCTCATCTTTCTGGTATTATGCACATTTCCATTTTCCTATATTTATATTCTGGGGCTCTACTGGAATATCTCTGCATGATTTCTCTGTGTGATGTGCAATTTAAATAAAGTGAGGTTGAAGTTGATTTAAAGATTAAAAAACTCCTTTTTTATCTTATACTGGCCCTTTATGCAGCCCCTCAGTTCAGCCTCTGTCTGAAACAGGCCGTTTTAGCTCCTGTCTCTTTAAGACCCTCCTCCCGATGAGCCAGCTCTGTTCTGATTGGTCAGCTTCAGGAAGCTTCCTCTGGCTCCAGAGGCTACGTATACAAACAGTGGTAGTAAGATTTCACTTCTTTTTCTTGTTCTTTACTTGAAATGGCAACTTCTCAAATACATCTGTACAAGTTCTTGCCTGAATCAGATCTGGAATATGAGAGTGGACAACAGCAACAAAGGCTATGGAATAACCGGCTGTTTATTGACTTGCATGGCGAGCTGACATCATCTTGTTGTGAAAGTAAGAAGAAAAAACATGTGAACAAATTGATCAAGCAGGCTGAAACCTGGGCTTTGTCTTACAGGCAGCATTTTTACATATGTTCACCTCAAATATCGGAATGTTACCGTGTTTAATGTAGATATGGGACATCGTAACAGGATATAAATCACAGAAAATCACAAAAAGCAGAATAGGTCCCATTTAATTAAATGCTGCCAGTGCCTAAACATAACCATAAAACAATGTAATAATAATATTGTATGCTAGTCAGCACAAATGGATGTTGTACTACAAGATCAGATAAAAATATGTTGTCACTGAAAGTTTTACTCATTCATTCAGTATCAACATTTTTATGACTTGCAACCTCTTTTTGTCTTCTGTCTGGTATAAAGATGTCAAACTTCCTGGACTGGAAGAAACTAAGTCAAGTCAGCACTTAGGCTTTTGCTATTACTTGTGTTCAAACAGATTTAATAAGAGAAAAGTCAGAGGTGTGGACAGACATCGTATTTCTTACTCTCTATCCAAAATAATGTTGCATCACTGCCTTCTATTGTTTATCTGTTTTTGTTGATTTTTTTTACTGTTTTACAAGGCGTTATGGTCACAACTCGATATGAGTAATTAAAGTGTTTGTGGAGGAGAGGGAGAGAACTAAACTATCATTCTACAATAAGTGTAGGAATGTAAGATTTAGTGGTATCTAGCAGTGAGGTTGCTAGATCGCCCCTTCCAAGCGTGTAGGAGAACCTACAGAAGCCGTGAAACACCAGTATTTGGTTTGTCCATTCTGAGCTACTGTAGAAACATGGCGGCCTCTGTGGAAGAGGACCTGCTCCCTATGTAGATATAAAGGGCTCATTCTAAGGCAACGAAAACACAATGATTCTTATTTTCAGGTGATTATACACTAATTAAAACATACTTATGAATATTATATTTCCATTTCTGCTAAGTCCGTTCCGCTAGATGCCACTAAATTCTACACACTGGTCCTTTAAGTTTTAAACTGGGGCATCAAAACGTCTGACATACAAACACAATCTGCGTGTCAAAAGTCGAGGGCAGAGGGAAGAAATAAATATGTCACACATGACAGAGTCGACGTGGTATTTATTCTTGGACCGAAGCTCAAAATGATGGTTGGTTTCCTTCCGAAATGGCTGCTAGACAAGCCAAACATCTAAAAACATTTGATTTATAACTGGTGATAACACATCACATTGGTATGATCTGCTATGACTAATAACCTTGAGAGGTTTTAAATCATACCCTTGTGTTTTCGCTCACAGCTGAGTTTTTTTTTTTTTTTCTTCTTCAAGTCATTCGATCAGTTGTTGTTTTAAGTGAGTGAATTAGCACTGAACTCGAGTTCTGTTAACATCATCTTTCAACAGACTGTTCTGTCAAAGTGTTTATTAGGAGAGAAAGAAAGGTCATGTCAGGAAAGAGGTAAGAGGAGGCAGATAAAGGTGGTTTGGGGGTTGAAATGCTTGTGTTGATGGGAACACATGATAAATAATAAAGGATCTTTTGTCATATCAATTGCAAAGTGCAGCCAAAGGAGAACTCAAAATATACGAAATGTCAAATTTCAGCTAAAAATCCAGGAATTTATAAGTTTTGCATTGTATTTCTGTCTTTTTATATGGGGAAACAAATGTTTACATTTCCTCAAAGGACTGGTTCATTTTGGGAAATATGGTGATTCACTTTCTGAGAGAGATTTAGATTTAGAAGATTGATACAATCTCATATCTGTCCGTTAAATATGAAGCTACAACCAGCAGCTGGTTAGCTTAGCACGACCCGGCTCTGTCCAAAGATAACAAAATCTGCCTAACAGCACGTCTAAATCTCACTAATTAACATGTTATGTCTTGTTTGTGTAATCCACACAAAAACTAATGTTTCACCATTGTACAACAGATCATATAGTAAACTATCTCTTGGCTGGGAGCAGTTGCCAGACAACTAATGGAAACTCGAGGGAGTTTCTAGTCCTGGCCAAGCAATCTGTTTTGTGCTAAGCTAGGGTAACGAGCTGCTGGCTGTAGCGTAATTTTAAATGCGCAGATGCGCAACTATGCAGCAAGTTCAACATACTTCTAATAAAAGTTGAAGACAGCTGGTTGCCTTTGAGGTTTTTACTGGAAGCAATTGGAGAGTGGTTTCAATCTTCTCCTCTAACTCCTCTAAGAAAGCAGATAAGCATTTTCCCCAAAATGTCAAACTTTTCCTTTGTGTGTACCCGAATTACTAAATGTTACAGACATGTGGGAGAAGTATTAAGATCTTTTAAGGAACTGCAAGTATTTAAGCAAAGTTTCTTTCGTTCTAGGCAAATTTAGGTTTTCAGGTAGCGATAACTTACCTCGCGAGGCAGCTAGATTCGCAACATCACGAGATCACGCGAGAATCCATCTCGTCAGGCTTCAAGTTATACGCTTATGTCCGAACCACCAATCAGCGTCCTATGAGGATTCTCGCGTGATCTCGCCATCTGTATGTGACAGACAGATGGCTCATCCAATCACCTGCCAAGTATTTTTTTGAAAGTACCTGCCCTTTTATTCATACATACTGCATGAATAAAGCAAACGGCGCAAACAACAGAGGAGAAAAGGCAATATTCAGTTCGTCAACTAGAAATAATGAAAAAAAAATGTTGATTAAAGGAGACAGAGAGGATAGAGAATGTGTGAGAGGAGTTATCCTCCTCTTCAGTTGTCATCTCTCTGGCTTCATGTTTCAGCTAGCCATCTTTCACATCACTGGTGTGCCTCCTCCCTCCTCTCCTTTTTCCATTTTCTCAGATTTCTTTATCTCTGCCTGTCTGCCTCTCTTTCACCCCCCCCCCCCCCCCCCCCCCCCCGTCTCCATCACTCTCTTTGTCTGTATCTCTTTTTTTTGCTCTGTTTCTCTTCTCTCTCTAGTTTTAACTCATTGTGCGGACCACCCTTTGTCCCCATCTCCCTGCCGTGTATTGTGTTATGTAGTGATATCCACGGTTCCTGTGTGTTTAGGCCGAGCCAGAGCAAAGACTAAAAGACTCTAAAGTAACTTAATCTCTTAAATCTATTGACATAAACCCTTTCACACACAGCGTACATCTCTATTTTCCTGAGGAGATACAAACATCTGAGCTCTTCACACACACACATGCACATGCCTGCCTTTTTTTAAGTCCACAAAAAGATACAAACATCTGTACTTCCCAACTTTGCACAAACACTTTCACATGCATCTTTTTCTCTACAAAGGATGAAAAACATCTGCCGGCTCCAAAACATGCATGCGTGGCAAGTTGATGAATGTAATCCTTATCTGATTATGTTCATCAATAAACAGCTGAGTGAGGAACTATGCGAGCAATGTGAATGATAGTTTTGGCATCCAGATGTGGATTACACTTTAAATCCAGGCTGTTTATGTTCATCGGGCCAACTTTTAGACTTTCATCAGGGCAGCAGCATCCAGAAAAGAAGAATGATTTAAAAGACTTATCAAAAGTGTTGGGAAATCACATAAAAAAAACTAGTAGGAGTGGGGAGTTCGGACCCACTGGGGTATTAAATATTCAAAAATTCAGTTTTTTATTGAGAGAATAAATCAAATTTAAACAGTTTTACATCTTGCTCTTACAGTGACTGTTCTGCCTTCCTCCTGTGAACATACATATGACCAAAGAGAGAAAAACCACAACGGCAAGAGACAAAAAAAAGGGGAAATTGCAACAATAATAAATAAAAAATAAATAAACAAACTAAAAATAAAAATGAAATTTACCCACCACACCCTTGGACGACTGCAGTAACTGAAATATTGTCATGCACTAGATATAGCAGTATATTAAACTACAATATGCGGTTACAGTCTCTCCACATGCTTTTCTATCAGCTTCTGTCTAAAGCAGAATATCTCTTATTAGCTCTTTTCCACTATGGTAACTTAATGACCCATAACCACTAGCTCTCCCTCGTCAAGTCCAGTTTATTTGTATAGCTCAATATCACAAATTTGCCTCAAGGAGCTTTACAATCTATACAGCAATACAACATCCTCTATCATCAGACCTTCCATTCAAATATGAAAAAAATCCCTAAAAAAACCTTTAACAGGGAAAAAAATGGAAGAAACGTCAGAACAGGAGAGGTCACTCATGTGACTGATGGTTTGTGCTTTTAAGCACTTTTGCCAAGAAATCTGTATGATGCCAAGAAACGTATGAGTGAAACAGTCGTTTTTGTTTCACCAAAATATTTGATCTTGCAGTAAAATATCTGCTAGTAGAAACTACAAAAATACAAAACTTTTTATGGGCATGTTTAGTCACTGGCAGCGCTTGGTTGAGGTTAGGAGAAGAGCTAATACAAATAAAAAGTCTGCAGTGACTTGAAGCGTAACATTTTTATTAATATTTAACCTTGACCAAAGTGATTTTGTTGCCTAAACCTAACCACACGCAGGACTCGGGAGGTGAATCTGGGTCTGTGGTGTCAGAGTCCTGCATCCTGCGACTTCAGAGCAATATATGAATGTAGCTCTTCATTCATTCAAAAAAACATTAGCTGTGAACATAATCCAGGCAGCATTTTATTGTTTGTCAACCCAGTTGGGAAAACAGTTTAGTTGTATATGAATGTAATTTCTAGGAGACAGTGTTGGTCAAGGAGATCCTGTAGAACCAGTTATACATATAGTCATCAAATGCCATTAACATATAGATTATCATCTACTGAACTTAACTTTTCAACGGAATTCAGTCCAGTTGTTCCAACAACAAACTGAACATATGGAAATAATGGAAACTAAAAGTCATAAGCCTCTGCTCCATTAAATCCATTTTGCTTCCATAAATCTCCTTTAAATCCTTATGTTTCCATCCCGTTCTGACCGACCAGGGAACGCTAAAGGTGGAGCGATAGTGAGCCGCCACCCCACATATCTCTTGGCTTAGCTTGTGTTACATTTCCTGGATGAAATTCCACTTTTACAGTATCTTCGATTTTTATTGAAATGGTGCATTTCTTCTGATTGCAATGACAGAAATCATGGAGTTTGACAGACAGAAACAACACAAAACCTGGATCCTAATACATTTCAAACTAGTGTTTAGAGACTGAATAACATCCACATTCACACAGGCTGCCATCATCTGTTGGAGGGGGGGGGCGGTAACTCCAAACATGTCTGCTTCCATGGTTAGTCTAAATGTATTCTATTGAAACAAACCAATCTAAACTTATCTAAGCACACGTCCTGCATTATTAATGTATTCCATGTTACCACCCAGCTGTTGCATTCCTTCCCCCTGGAGCTTGGATTTAGTACTACCTCCTGAGAAGTGCTGAAATTTAGGTTCAGGAACTCGCCCCGAAGCGACGGCTCTGCACCTTAAGTTACGGGGTGTTTAAGTCCCCGTAGTGGAAAAGACCAATCTGAGACACATTCGTCTATTTCACTCTCTCTCTCTTTGTCTGAGTCCCGGTCTCTTATTTTCACAGCTGAGTGGAAAGAAACAGGGAATCCCAAAATTTTTCCTCTTCTTTCCTCATCCATCTCGTTCCCTCGCTACCAGATGTGAGTTTCCATCTCTGTAGAGAAATAACTGGGCAGATAAAGAGACATCACTCCGTCTGCATGTACGTCTCTCTCGTTTCTGGCTCGCCTAATTTGTCTCTCTGAGGTTGTCTCTTGGTTCCCTGTGAGGGACAGGAGGATGAGGAAATGAAGAGGACAGGATGAGGATGAGGAGGAGGAGGAGGAGGAAATGTAGAGGAGAGGAGTTCTGGGTTTCTAATCACTCCATCTCTCCACGGTCCTTCACTCATTAGCCCTGCTGTCAACATCACTTATACTGGGCCCCAAACATGCTGCGCACACACACACTCCAATACTCCAGACTTACATAGAATTACACACTTTTCCTCTCTTTCTCTTATCTTCAAACACATCCACGCACACTTTTCATGACAGATGCAACATGGTTGTTATGAAGAGCAGCGAGGGAAGAGTTAAACCGGACCTGCAGGGCCTGTAACCGGCTGATTGACAGAACCCTGTTAAAAGGAGGAAGACACCAGGCAGCGTTGGCAGATCGGACGGTTTTCCAGCTTTCCATTTAATTGGACGGTTATAAATAGGGTGTAATAATCTGGCCTACTTTTTGTACCATTGTACAAGAAAGTTTGGCTATATACCAAAAAAAATCAGCTCCTCCTCTCATCCAATCAGATTGAGACTGACAGTGACCGAGTTCAGTCGGGTCAGCTGGATACACGATGACTGAAAACTGATGACTGTCAAAACAAAATGTCACTTCGGTTTATTAAAACTAAGTTGAAATGTTTTTCCTATTCCGATTATTATTCTGTCGTAGTTCTGTGATGAAACACTTGTTCATATGAGTGAAAGGTTTTAATGTTTAATGCAACATTATCTAAAAGACTTTGTTTGTGTAATTATACTGAAAAAACAAAATACCAGAGGCGATAGGATGCGTACAAAACACTCTCCTAAATGGAAATTGATTGTGCTACTTTTTGTCAAGGTGTGAAACATTTTCTACAACCAGCAGTTTCTTTGCTCTGCGTTAATGTGCTGATTGATTATTTATTAAATTGATCTTGTTATATAACTCACATGGCATGTTCTGTTCTTTCTACTCAGAGAAAAACAGTCAGTCGTGCATCATCATCATTATTAGTGATTAAACCTTACAACAATCATTTGCATCATTTCCTTTGCTCCTTGTGTCTGACCACACAGTTATCTTCATCTGGAGTCCTGCTAAACTCTGCCAGCAATGGTGTTTCTTTTCTGACACAATAGATTTGCTATTTTCTATCTTTTCTTTCTTTCCTGCATGTACAGTATGTGTGTTTGAGTCTACATGTCCTAAAGAAGGACTTTTGTATCAACAGTTGTTTTCACAGAATATCTGCAATAAATTAAATTTTTGCTAATAATCAGCAAAGCTACATATTATAATGTTTATTTAATGACAAAAAAACTGTATTTTTCATTCATTTCATCTAACCAGATCATCTAAACCTCTGCAGTATTTTAGATATTAACTTATTGTCTTGTCAAGGTATTGTGCTTTAAACACTGTGCGCTGGACAGACAGATGCTACAATGGTAGCATAAAGTTGCAGCGTGTATCATATTGAGATATAATAATCTGACGTAGATTTACAGGCTTTTTTCCAGATCACTTCAACACACTTTACTGTGGACACTTTAAGAAACATCCTGGGACTGAACTGGACACTTTGTGGTTTTAGGACACTCATTGTAACTAATGTACCGTACTGAAAACTCTCTGCTAGAGAAATAACTGTCTTAAGTGTGTCGAGTCTAATTGGTCTGTAGGATTTAAACGTCCATATGCTTAAAGCATCCAATTGTTGGTTTAAGACGCTAATAGATTCAACAGAACCTGGAAAGACAGCAGATGTATATTATACGATACCTGAGGGTCCTTTTACAGCAGACTATGATTTATCTGAACTACTGGGTGGAAGTTTGTTAAAACTTAAAGCTGTGATGTATTTATGAAACCAGTGCTACCAGCACTGACTTAAAGGCACCATCTCTAATACAAAATGGTAAAATTTCAAACACAGAACTGGAAACTACCTTCACTTCCAAACTGATGTTAATGTTTTAATGGAGAGAATAAAAAACTATATATATGCTGTTTAAAGACGACAAAAACAAAGAGTAATTTGGTATAAATCAAAACTTCTCATTTATGAGTGTAATTTATTCATATAAATTACACTCATACACAGTCATACTCAAAATAGTCAGAGTTTAGCAAACTCACTCGTGATCCTTCATCCCCAAAGCTCTCAGTTTTTGTCTTTTTATTAAAAGTGAAAGTTGGAAATTGCTTCGTCTTAGTTGATTTTTACACTTTTCTGCTGATTTTTCATACCTGCCAGCTGCACTCTTTGTCATTTCCACACCTCATCCATCCTGCTGCATGAGTTTGCAAATATCTATATATATACTTCAAACCCACACACTGTACTAGATTGTGTTTTTGCCTCAGCCTTTTCCAGTCCTTGTTTGCTTGCTCCTGATCTCAACCAGCTTTTGGATTTTGCGTGTCCCTTTTTTCTTTGCCTTTGCTAACTGCCTAAACATTGCAGGTCTTGGTTGCTTTCTGTTTGGATAACAAACAGAAAGCAGAAGGCTTCTCACGTATCTCTTCCTCATGCCTCAGCTCTTACCAACACATACAAGAAAAGGATGCACGGAAGAGGTGCGAGGATCCCTGATGACTGATATAAATAGCAAATATAAACAATTAATCCTGAAAGAACCAAACGGATATGAGAGAACAATAAAAACACCTATAAATGTTCTAAATAACATCCAAGATGCACTTGGAACATAAAATAAGAAGATATCGGCTCATGTAGAAAAAGTAAACAAAGATGCAAAAAATGTTTTTATAATTCATTCATGAGTCAGATTCTACACATGTAATACTGTTATTCATGAATGTATTTGAATAACTTTATATCTGGTGTTGTTGTTCTTGTTTCTCCAGGTAGTTTAACCCTCCTGTTGTCTTCGGGTCAGTTTTGACCCGGGAGGACAACAGGTGTCATTATGTGCTGTCATCAAAAAAATTGAAATGGTTTTAAAACAGTATCCTGACTAAACTTTTACATATACCAGTCTGCTATAATCCATCAACATATTTTCCTCTGATCTCAACTATAGTTAAAATAATTCATAATTTCTTAGTTAGGATACTGTTGTCCTCCCAGGTCAAAATTGACCCGAGGACAACAGGAGGATTAACTAATCAACAGTATTACAATCATGCTGTATTATTAATATTTCAGTAGCTCTTTTACTGTCTCATCAGATCAGCAGACCAGTCGATAGACAGATTTGGATTGGAGGAGTGTTGCTGTCTGGTAAAAAACATCTGCAGGATAAACCTCTCTCCTCACTCTGATGCACATTTAAGTGATCTGAACATCCTCGATGATGGCAGACCCTGATTGATTTCCAGGTTAAAGGCTGGAGGACAGAGGAGCAAAGACAGAAGGAAGTATAATTAGCTAAATGGAAAACATCCCTTTTTTGCTTGCCTCATGATTTTAACCTGATTTGTTTCTTTTGTTTGTCTGCCTGCTACATTTTTGGATATTTTTGTCTTTGCTGACTGCCCAAATGTTGGCGACGTTGTTTCTAAAGACTGCATAAACAGCTTCTTTTTTTGTACCTTACCTGTTTCAGCATTTCACAGATTAGTCACAGACATAAAAACATTAGTTGTGTCCCAGAGTCATATTCCAGTCATTTTAAATGTTGCGTGTTTGTAGCTTCACTGACAGCTTAGTATGTTTTTGCAAAATCTTGATGACTCAAAAGGGCTTTTCAGTAGCCACTTAATCCTCGAAACATCTGTTGGACTATGAACTTCTATAAATCCAAAACTGACTCGTGGACACGGAGTCTGATGGATTCAGCAGAAGATGAGGAAGGATGCACTTTGGAGGTTATTATCGTACTGGAGGGTCCTACAGCTGTTACTGCAGTTTAGGATTCACACAACTTTAAATTACTGCCTGAAAGCTATTTCTAGGATCGAATTAGACAACCAGTTAAACTGAGATGAGTCTTGTTTAACCTTAAGTTTGAATTTTTACTTTTAAATCACAATCTCTTCAACTATTCTACCTGTAAACACAACAAGAGACTTCTGTACTTTGTGTGGTCAACTCCATCTATTTATGTACTCAATTGCACTGAAATTTGAAAAAACAGAATGAATCTGGTGTCATGATCAAGTTTCTTGCCCTTGAGTCTCAGCTGCTTCATGATACAGGGACATAAAAACATACATATTGTGCAGGATGCTCTGTAAAGCCTCGCCATATTTCTGTTATGTATACTCCAGATGATGTGCAAGTGTGCTTTAGGGTTTGTTAAGGTCATTTCATTTCATTTAGAAGATTATTTAAATAGACTGGACTGAGGCAGAAAAGGTAACTATCTTTCATTCATAAAAGTAGTTATCTGCAAAATCTTCATAGCAGATGTCCATTTAGAAACAGTGATTTAACCTAAAAACCAATTCAAGGAAGTCTCTTTAACCTTTTTACTGTTTTTCAACAGTCTTTCATGTGGTATCAGGTAGCTTTTTCTGAAGAAAAGTCTGCCAAACCACAGGAAGTTGTGCAGTTTATGTTTCTGGTTTGTTTGGAATAAACTAACAGAAATATAAACGCACCACCAACAGAGGCTAAACACACACAGCCTGCTCTACCACACCGGGGTCCGCCGGTTGAGCTGAGCTCAAACGGAGATTGGACAATTCATGGAACAGAAAGGAAAACCAGTGGCAGAGTTGGAAGAGCCAGACTGGTTTACGGTGGAATGTGTTGAATGTGAACATGCAGGGCTGCAACAAACTCATCGCTGAGTACTGTGATGGCATTCGTGCTTTCCAAATGAAACTGGCTCTGTGGGAGACACAGCTATCCCAGCATGACCCAGTCCACTTCCCCCGTCTGAACTCTCCACCTGTCAATCAATAGGAATATGGATACGTACAAGGACATGCTGTCAAGGCTTGTATGTGAGTTGATTCACTGTCTTCACTCAGCTGGAGAGGGACTTTGCACTCTTTCACTTTCCGTTCACCATCAACACATCAGATGTGCCTGAGAAACTCCAAACGGAGCTGATCAAACTGCAGTATAGCGTAGCGTTGAAGGATAAATTCACGTCTGTTGGTTTGGAATCTATCAATTATCAATGACTGACACCAAATTACACCAAGATGACAGCTTTTGCATCTAAGATACTTTGCATGTTTGGGACAACGTATCTATGTGAGAAGGCTTTTAATGATGATGAACTTTGTCCAAACTGCACAATCAGCTGATGGACATCTTAATGAAGCTGGTCCCCGCGTGACGTAAATTTCATCATCGGAGGGTGTACGCGTAGGCTCTGTGCGGACATCCACGTCACCAATCCGTTGTGACCATGTGGCCACATGCTGTTTTCCTGTAGACGCTGATCAACTGCGCACATGTGGAATGTGTCCTCCAAGCAGACTCCAGAAAGTAGTATAAACAGAACTACTACGCCACCGTGGCGTCCACAGATGTCCATGTACGCATCCGCTCTGGAGTACATCTGTGGCTTAAGCCCATCGGTAGAACCAGACACTCACTCGCTCTCTCTCTCCTTTTCTCCATAGTTACTGTAGCGCACTGGACTCTAAATCTGCTGATCAAGGCAGCTGGACTGAACACAGTATCTGAACCAGCTATTCTGGAAAATGGATAACCGTTTTATAACTACCATTAATTCAAATGTAGCCTCTAATTAATGACTCAGACATTTAAACACCATCTGTAATTATGGTTGTTATAAGTTGTATGAACAAGAAAAAATATCTTCTTTGAGGCTGTTTGTTCTCCTCAACGGTTTGTAATTTTACATTGTGTCATTTTCATGTGCCAACATTGATTGGTACGGCTATTCTTAGCCTAACTATAACCTGCATTCAAATGTATAATTACTGAATGATACAGATATTAAAACACATGTGATTTACTGTTGTCAGTTGATAGGGAAATGGATGAATATTTGTTGCATTTCTCTTTTCTGCTTTATGTGATTTTACATTAATGTTTTATTTTCATATGCCAACATGCACTTAGTCATTGATTTGTTGGCAACAAAATTGATTGATTTTAAAATAATAAATCAGAAAGTAGCATAAAATATCTGCGTGTCGACTCGAGTCATATTGATGTTAGCAAAGGTCTCATTTGAACGGATGCTGCTCCCCTGATAAATGTTATCAATCCATCTATGTTTTTGTCATCCTGTTTGTTCAGGCTGTATTTTTGTAATTTTGCTATCGTTGGTCTTTACACACAACATCTATTTCCTGGGAAAAGAAGTCTTTCCTTATTTGAACTGAGCATCTAACAAAGGAAGATTTTGTACCGTTTCCACTTCATCCACCTGCCACATTACTGTATTTTCATTCTGACCTAGTTTTTTCTGTTATGAAATTGTTTTACACACTCTCACTCTCAAACACACACACACACACTCACACACACACGCTGTTTGCAAAAGTAAAGATCACACAGTGGGAACCTGCATGTGTGTGTGTGTGTTGTATTTGATACCCAGTGGCCCTGTAGGGAGTGAGGCCAGTGGGTTCAACCTCGCAAAGAACAAATTCAACTTAGAAACTTAGAAACATTCACACACACACACACACACACACACACACACACACACACACATACACACACACACTGGCCTGTTGTTTGGTTTCAGCGCAGCAGTCTGTCAGTAAGGTGATCTGGAGCTCCATCGTAGCACAACAGGCAGAGACTCGATCTCTCCTCTCAGCTGATTAAAGTTTGAGCTTCATGGCTAATTGGTTGTCAGGTAATTTAATTGCGGGGTCGGTCGGTGTCCAGTTGGCTCATCAGGTACAACCGTGACACAACACAAACCTGATTTTCACTCGCTCCTTTAGATTTCTTCACAGGAAGTGATCTAATACTGTAACAGTGGGGATGTGGCGAGTTATTAAACCAATAATTCACACATGACTCCTATAAATAAATGTTTTTTTTTCTCTGAATGTTTCACCAGTGGCTCATTCTGAAATCTGTATCTTTTCTGTACATTGTTAACTTCTACAGCAGGTTCAAACTGCAACAATTCGTGCTTGTCTCATCAGTTACAGTCACTGGTTCCCAACCCTCTGCAAAGAAACCGCATGAATCATCAAAAAAAGCAAAATGATAATAACATACGTTAATGGTGCCAATACATTATTTGTCCAAAAGAAGTATGTCTTTAAATCTTATATTCTCTAGTTGCTACACTGTGAGGGCTTTTGTTTGCTTGTTTTTGATAACTTGTGTCTGTCTCCTTTTTGGTTTATTTGCTGCCTAAGTAACAGCCTCTTCTCTTTGTCTGCTGTTTAAGTAAATCAGGCAGGTAAAGGTGCAGCCACATGACGTTTTTGTTCACCAAAATTTCCTCACACTTTGCCCCAAAACAGTGTATAACAGTGACGCTACAGTTTGTAGTCTGATAGTGATAATGAACTAAAAATGAAACATAATGTACCTTAACCCTCCTGTTGTCCTCCCGGGTCAAAATTGACCCGAGGCGTCGTTATGTGCTGTCATCAAAAAAACTGAAATGGTTTTAAAACAGTATCCTGACTAAACTTTTACATATACCAGTCTGCTATAATCCATCAACATATTTTCCTCTGATCTCAACTATAGTTAAAATAATTCATAATTTCTTAGTCAGGATACTGTTTTGAAACCATTCATTGACAGCACATAATTACACCTGTTGTCCTCTCGGGTCAAAATTGACCCAAAGACAACAGGAGGGTTAAAACAGTACAGTACAAACTGTGTGTAGTTCATAAGGAACGAGTGAGGAATGGGTTAAAAAACGACCTGATAATTGATAAATCATTAATAACTCTAATACCTCCCTAATAACTCACTCATTCCTTAGTAACTACACACAGTTTTGTGTATCAGCTCAAATATCAGCGCCAACATTTTTGCCACAACTGACACATCGACACAAATGTTCGTGTTGCTTTGATTTGAATTAATGCTTCACAATTTTAAAGCACTAAAATGATAAGCATTAGTTTCCCCCCACATAATCAGAATTGTAATTTTTTAAACAGGAAACAAGTCCACAAGCAGTCACATATGCTAAAGAAAACACATTACACCTAAATTTTAGAATACACACAATACAGCTTACAGCAAGTCAAACACTTTAAACTGCTGAGGAGAGAAAGTCGAAGGTGTCTGAAGTCACTTTATCGGATTCCTTTGTCAGCCTGAGGGTCACATCACAGGTTGGATACACAAACCTATAACTAACATATATCCTGCACATGGAGGTGATTATCTCCAGAAATTGGGAATTCTGTATTTTATATTCAGACTTAAACTAAAACGCCCCCCTTCTCCAAACTTCCTTTAACCCCCCTCCCACCTCCCCCTCTCTGTATAATGTTGTCTTAATTTCTGCATTTCTGTCTCACAGCCAAGATATTGCTTTGCATCAGTGAGGCCGGCACCCTTATGGAGCAGGAAACCTGATATCTGAAAATGAGGAGAATGCATATATGTGGCACAGCGTGCAGCGCTTCACAAAGACAAGGCTCAGCAGGATAAGGTTTGAAAAATCTGGCTCAAAATCCGCAGTGCTGCCACGCATGTGGGGGTCCAGAGTTAAAAATGTATGCACTCATATTACCGTAGATAAACCCCCATCTGCCAAATGTCATAAGACTGAATCCTTAAAAAGCTCTCCTCTCGCATATTATTATATATATATGACTGCACTTTGTAGCATTTCTGCAACTCGTTCTCCTTGTTATCAGGCCATTTGGAAGAGAATATGATGATTTATTCTTGTGTTTTCAGTTTGCATAACTCACTCAGATAGAAGTAGTCGGCCGAACGCCTAAAATATAAATATGAAGCTATATCCTGTGTATGTGGAGAGCTTTTTGCCAGTGTTTTTCCTCTCACATGATTGACTTTACTTGGCATAATGTAGGCCAATGAAAGGGCCCTGTGGTGTGAGCCGAGCCAATCTGGAATTTCACCCATGTGTGAAATGGAAATTCTTGTTCTGCCTCCCGAGGCCACGAGCATTTTACTCAAACAAATGACACTTGCGGGGGGCTTCCTGGCTCATCGATGTCTCAGCCGGTTCAAGTGAAAATCCGCACTAAAACACAACACTTGTTTTTCATTTAACCTGAGACGGATCAACAGTGATTTGTCGTCCTGAGCGAAGAGAGAAAGTTTTTTTCTGTTTCACTGGGTTTCTTTTCTCCTCAGCAGGTGGAGCAAAAACCAGATGCTCTAGGAAAACCACAGTTATGACGAGGACCGCTACAAATCTGTTTTAGTACGCGGGTGGCTCGAAACATGCCTGACTTCTTGCAACAAATGCAAGCAGTGATCCTGCACCATAATAAGAAGCTCCTGGTGGACGTGTATGAAGCTGTTGTCTTAATATCTTAGAGCCATGGTGGAAATTAATGTTCTCACTTTAACATTATTATCCCTTTGGATTCAACAGGCCTCATGTAAGAACATTTTCATATTCTTTTCCTTAAATGTCTCTTGTGTTTTTCCATCAGGTTTCCTTGTACAAATGTTCCAAAACCACCAAACTTCTCCTATATTGCTTGTTTCAACTGGATGAACATCTTCTGCTCTGTTTATGGATGAGTTTCATTCACAGAAGTGACAACCAAGAGTAAAACTCAGCTGTATTAGAAGAAGAATCTGAAAACAGAGAACGTATTTCTTTGGTTGTCAACGCTGTGTGATCACAAGAGACGGTTTTAAAATAAAGTTGGAAACAAGAAATCTTCAACCCTCTGAGTAACTTGGCAAAACATCACACTGATGCAGTCAAAAGAATATGAATTAAACATTAGTTTGAACTTATTTGGTTGAATTAAAGTTTGCTTACATGAATAATTTTGAGTTGTACAGATGTTCATGTTGTTGTTCCAAGAAGCAGGTTTACTGGATCATAAACTCAGGAATCCCTTAAAATGTAGGACTGAAAAACTGTTTTAATCTGCAAGTTTATTCATATCTAAAGGCCACTTATCTGTCTGCTTTACACACGCACATGTAAATACTCTCTTCCCCTAAACACACTGTACATGTATATAATGTTATAGTGTTAAATAGTGTTTCCTTCTTTTGTTGTTGCACATGTTTATATTGTTTTATGTTTGTGTATCTGCCTTTTAGGAGCCACAAGACACTTTTCATTGTACATGTTCTCTGTCCTGTATAATAACAATAAACTTGAATTGAACTGAATATAATTTCAATGAGACAAGAACATCTGCATGAACGATTCTGCAAAACCCTGGATTACATTCAATGACAAGTTGTTGTTTTTTTTACACCCAATGCCAACATTTTTCAAATTCTCACTTCAGTGCAACTTCAGTATGATTGATATATGAGAGGGAACGATTGTGATTACAGTTATTAAAAGGCTTGACGTTATATGCAAATCGTGAGGTGCTCAGAATAATTTTATTCTTGGGGGATGATGAGCTCTATAATTTAGTAAACCTGCTATTTGGAACAGGCCCCGCTTCAGCTCAGGAGTGTTGTGTATTTTGTGTATTTTTGTGCGTCTGGCTGACACAGAGGAGGACATTATCTTCTATCAGTAGAAAACAGAGGAGAGGCTCCGAGGCTCAGTCAGTGCAGCAGGACGCATGCTAGAAAATGATAAAACAAACCAACAAACACGTACCGAAATATGAGCATGAGCACATGCAAACGTTGCATCCAATCATACACATACATGCACATACACACGAAGGGGTATTATGTATATATTATGAGCATATTGTTGGTGTTGGACAGTGTGGTTGATATTTGTATTCATGAGAAACTTCAAGGTAAATTAGCTGCACTAAAAATACATCAGCATTGTTTTCAGTTTCTGCTTAAAGTTTGATGCTTTAGAGATATGAGGTATTCACACAGCATCAGTAATATGCACACACACACACACACACACACACACACATGCTGTATTTTAAATCCTCTTAGTGTGAGCGTGAGATTGACCTTCACATTTCTTTTCACAGCTATTTCGTATCTGGTTTGTGTTTTGAACACTGCCGACCTGTCACGGATCAGAAGACGGGTCTGACCTTTGACCTTGAGTAGCTGCCAGTGTCGTGGGCGTTGGGAGTGTTGCTGCATCAGTGTGTATTGTCAGATTGGACTCGTGGGGCTTGTAGATCACTGTGGAGCCTGGATGAACTTTCCAGAGTTTTGACCTCAAAGTGTGGACTAAAATGTGACTTAAGCTGCGTCTTTGGCTCGTGTATGAAGTCCTGTCGTCCCTGCTGCATCTTCAAATGCGTGTCTGTGCGTATGTGTGTTACTGGGAAGCTCCTGGCTCCAAATGGAAAATATGGCGTCGACCATAAGCTTCAACTCGGGTGACGACGGGTGACTTCACACCTCGATACGTCCTCCTGCACTCATGGAAGCTCTGACATTGAAAACTGGCTGTTTAAAATGTTCCAGTTGTGCAACATGTAACCATTTGCTCATTATTTGTTTTCCAGGAGTCAATTTTAGTGCTGAACATATTTTTTTCCTGGATCTCTCAAACTCTGATCTTGAATATCCTTTAACTTTTCAAACCTGTCATTGCTCTTGACTGCATCACAACATTAACACTGAAAAGACAGACAGATAGGTATGTAAATGCAAATGTAACTAACTGTTTAATCTGATAGATTAACCACTGAATCTCAAGCACGTTTCTCAGTGTCCCAGTTTACTAAACTGAGAGGAAACCAATGTCTGTCTGGAAATTAGGAAATCAATATAAAAACTTATTGTAAGTTTTGGAAAATATGCAGCAGTAATATGAAGTTCGCAGTATTTGTAGTTAATTTAGAATAAAGACATATTGTATTAATCTATCCACCTGGAGCGCCGCTCATTTCTGCTAAATTGTACACAAATAACTAAGACAGATTTATTACAGCAATAACGCTCAATGTGTTGCTCTGTATAAGGTGAAGTACAAAGTCTACCTTGTTCACCACTGCAGCCATTATTTCAGAAAAGTCTCATGGGTTTTGCAGGTTTGTTACCAAAGTATATGCACCGCTGTTTAAGTTTTATGTAAATTAGCGCACATACGCGCTCATAAAATTAGAAACATGTCTTATTGGGCTTTCAGTATCAGCAGCACACTGGAAAGCTTAAAATCATATCTGCTAAAATATATTTAGTCTATATATATTTAAACATCCAGTTGGGTAAAGTGAAGAAGAAGAAGAAAACAGCTGTTTTTAGAGGTTTATTTATAATAATATAATAATGAAAGTTGCTGGTGAAACTTAAGAAACCAAGTGACAGAATAGTTTCTCCTTCCCCGCAGTTTATTCTATAGTTAAGATGTTTAAAGACGTTGGTGAAGCAGACTGATGAGGTCGAGCTCCGTGTTGTTAGATTGGACTCGCGGGGACTGTGATTTACTGAACAAGCTGTCAGGTCCATCTAATGGTTCTGTTAAACCAATATTTTCCCACTGGGCAGTGGCAATAGGTCAAACAGGGTTTTTAGATGACTGAAGACTTTAATTCTGGAGTGAGACAGAAAACACATGAAATATTTTTCAAGTAGTCTAGAAACATGATTGACTGTGGAATAACATAATACACCCTGCTCAGGTTCCCAACAACACTTACAAAAGAGTTAATTACCATTTAATTGAAATGAAACCCCTAATTTTTGACTCTTTAATTGTATACCTCAGTATCACTGATTACCCAGTAATCATTTACAATTGTTGGCAAATAAAAGAGCTAATTGAGAATTGAGATCAACTGTGGTAGTCTGTCTGAAAAGCCTCCCCCTCCCCTTACCTGCTGTGTGCAAAAACAATAAAAAAAATATATGGCTGTGGATCATAAATAGAGAACTTATTTTTAGGACTTTTACTGCATTCTTGCTTTAATAGGCAGCATAGTGCAGTGAATTGTGACAGGAAATATGTTAGAGGGCAGACAGGACCTCTCGGTGGCTGTGCACAGTTAAAAAAAAAACCCAACAATGTGCCAAGTGTGTGTGTCTGACTGCACAGGAAGTCCTAAACCTAATATATGAAACATTAAAATTACTTTCGAAGGCTCTTAATTTGAAATCACAACAGTTAATTTAGGCAAACGAAACAATTTAGGATGAGGTGACATGAATTTATGTTGTAGGAGTATTAAAGATCTTGACCTCAAAGCTTTACTGTCCACTGACTGACAAAGTAAAACTCATTGATGGAGATTTTTTTCCAATGTTAAAAATAGAGCAGAAAGGTTTGGCAGATCCTATAAACCCCTCTGGTTGATCCAAGAGTAATAAGTTGTAATATGTTGTAATATTCTTGTTGTAGCTGTTGGAGTTGAGGAGAATCGGTCGTCAGTAGCAGTGTAGAGAGGCCAAAACTGCAGCTTCACAATCAGTTAACAGTGATCTTTAAGTTGCTGTTTTATTCAAAATTTGACTTTCTGTATCCAAATAAGGACTCCAGCTACGTAAACAGATGGCGGAACAGTATTAAATCAAAATAATGTAAAATGAGGGAGCACAATCATGAAACCAAAGAATTTAAAATATAAATTTCTTTTTTTTTTTTTGGTGGTGTCACACATGACGAGTGATGAAGATAGGCAATTCATGTTTAGTTTGAGTTGTATGTTAAAAATACAGAATGCACTTTTTACAGTATTTACATTTATTTACAGTTATAGCATTTACAGTAAAAAATGTACACATCAGGATAAACCTGGAAATGGTAATTATTCAGTGTTTATACGGAGAATACGCTGTAAATGCCTGGTTTACGGGTTAAACGCAAATGCTTTTATTTTGAAGGTTTCCGGGAAATTACCTAGCCTGTTGTTGTCACTAGTTTTAGAGTAGAAAACGCTCGAGACGTCGGGCGTGAGCTTCGTTGTTTTCCCTGTTTTGTAAACTGCAGCATGTTGGAGGAGAATAAATATGCTCAGTTTGAAAGACACCCGTTCTGGTTCCACTACACAACAGCTGTAGTAGATAAAAAAAAGCAATTTAATTTCAGTCTGACTTAATAAATATCAATAAATAAATAAATTCTAATCTTGCCACATATCTTAAAAGCCCAACAACAGGATTGTTTGACATGTTGTTGCTCCAAAGCCACCAGAACAAATCCTTGTACGTCAAAAATAATGTTGAATTAAGTGCTTCTGACTTTAATCAATATGGGTGGACTGTATGAATGCATCATATGACAGACACTGGACAAAGATTTGTTTATACTTGTAGGCCAGACTAAGACTAGTTGATAGACCAGTTGAGCTGATTAAACCAGTAAGGGAGTGGAGTTCTTCCATTCAGGTTCCTCAGAGGCCAGATACAAAAGTCCCTTTATGTATTCTAATAGAAAAAAGATTTCTGTCTGTCTCCACTCCCACTTAAAAAAACTAAAAACATATTTCACTCCAGCAGACGTGGAACAATGGAAAATTTTACTTCCCCAAAAAAATCTGATATCCAACCATTTGAAAAAGAAATCACTCCTACTCTTGAAGGTATAATTTTTCTCATTGATGTAAAGTACATTTTGGTGCTTTGAGTGAGGTCTTTACCTGCAAATACAGATGGCTTGGAGAGAAGAATCATCTGTTTTTTTAAAAATATTGCCTAATGGTACCATTTCCTTGCCAACAGAGTCCCTTTACACCTTACATTAAAATGTGTCTCGTGTCCAGATTGTATCTAGAAATGATTTAACCTGATTGCATTTACACCTGGTATTAATATGTGTCTCCTGTGTGCGATCGCTCTTTCTAGCTCAAACAACCAAACGTGACATCCTCCTCTCGTTTGCGTGGGTCCAAATCATCCGTGAAATTTCTCTTGTATACTTTCGTCTGATCAAATTGGAAGCAGACACTTGGTCTCATCTTGACTCCATCCATGAATGTCTTGAATATCCATAGCTTTCTTGCTGCTTTCTTGCTGCTTTCTTGCTGCTTTCTTGCTGCTTTCTTGCACATCTAGAGGTAGTTCGCCTGATCGGATCACAATCTGTCCTCAATGCGTCTTGAGTGCATTTACACCTGTACTTTCATGCGGTCAAACACTATCCGATTGCAACCCAATTTGATGCAAGGTGCAAAGGGGGCCATTTATGGTATTTTGAGATTATGTGGATTATTATGTCGAGCCTGAGCTTGTCGACTACTGTGCGGTTTCTGGAGCCAGAGTATTGTTTTATAAACGGTTGTGTCACCTTACAGTTGGACACCATCCAGGGTTGAGATTCTTTTTGAATGATTGTCAATCATCATTTTGAAGCATATGAACAATTTTTTATTGAAATCTGAAGTCAAAGAAATGTTGATGTTGGCAGCATGGTAACAGATCTTAAAGGAATAGTTTGGCCTTTTGGGAAAGAGGCTTGTTTACACGCTAAATATGAAGCTACAGCCAGTTAGCTTAGCTTAGCATAAAGACTGGAAACAGGGGGAAACTGCTAGCCTAGCTCTGTCTAAAGATAACAAAATCTGTCTAGCAGCACCTCTAAAGCCGGGCAGATGCTGTGCATTGTTCTTATTTATAATGCACGTTGTGTTAAATCACGCTACACATTTTAATCGACTCTTTATCCTATAACCTCTGTGCTTACACTGCAATCGACCAGTCATGACATGAGTGCTCACACTGAACAACACTGAACATTTACATGAAGCCCCCAAACACAATTTTCTTGTTCCTCATATGGATTTTCATGCAGACTAGACTAGATGTCTTGTTGCACATTGCTGCCTCTCACAGGGGGATCGAACAGGTTTGTCCATCGAGTTCTATTCGAACAAAATGACCGCTAGCACGTTGAGGTAACCTTATTCTGACTTGTGGGAATTCTGATCATGGAACTGCTCAAACTGCAAGAAATCCACCAGATAGTCTGAGAGCCAGATCGTTTGGGTAATTATTCAGGCGTCATGACCTCAAACTTCATGTGAAACAACAACCGATCTGGTAGAAGTGTTAAAATCGGCCTAAATCCAAACAGTGTCTGCTTGGCTTAAAGCTCAACGAGTAACAATTTATATGAAAAACCAAAGTGTAAAAATGACATGTTGTGGTTTTACGGGGGGGCGGGGGGGTTATGTACTGAATTATTTCTTGGCCGGGCGCAGTGACTTCCTGGAGTCTCAGCTGGTTGCCTGGCATAGAAATAGTCTGGCACATAACCCCCTGTAAAGTCAGAACTTGTAAGGATTGAATAAACAAGATACATAGTTTGAATTACTGAGCTTTAAGGGTGCTGGTAAGCTGATTTTGTTACCTTTACACAGAGCCAAGCTAGCTGCTTGCTAAACTGGAGCTAACTGTCTCCTGGCTGCAGCTTCATATGTAAGAAAATGGTATCGATCTTATCCAAGTATTGGGAAGAAAGCGAATAAGCTTCTTTCCCAAATTGTTGAACGGTTTAACAACATTAGTTACCCTTCAAATATTAAGTCTTTACATTTGATTATTCATGCATCAAAATATATATCCCTCAGTTCCCTAATCTCTATCTTCCACTGGTTTGTTTTTGGCAATACATGAGTAAAGATCATTCATTATACAAGAGAAACTTGAGGAGACGATGATACAAACACTGGACATCAGCCCTGAGATTCCCCTGATGATTTTCCCGTGAAATTAACAGGAACAGAGTGTTGAATTTGAATTTCATGAACAATAACCCAACACAACTTGTTCAGCATGAGAAAACTATTTGCTTTGTTGCTTTAACAACTATATTTACTGCAGTAAAACTAAGTAAAACTGAACGTATAGTGCCAAAATCTTCAGACACTGAGAGACTTTTGACCTTTCCGGGTCACCAGCTGGAGCTAAGAGGACAATGACACTGAGGAAGAAGAAGCACCATCAAACCACTAAAGCTCTGCTGAGTCAGTTGGAAAGTGAGTTTCCTTTTCCACACTGCTGTAGTTAAATGCCTTTTCAGATCAGAAAAAAAAACTGATTATGATGTTTGAAACATGGCTGCAGACACTGTAAGAAATGTCTTCCTGCTTCCGACTGAAGCAGCAGGTAGAAACAGCGCTTATAAAGATACAGAGGTTTCTGTTTTTATCACTTTTACTACTGTATCACTTTTTTCTTCCTTTCTTCTTCCCCAAATTCAATGCAAATTCAAATTTTTATGGAAAATTGGCAGATTCTTTGCATATTATTCGAGCAAGAAATGAAACCAAGATACAGTACTATGATGAAAGGAAAAAAAACATCTTTAAAGCCTGAAAATTCCTGATTTACATATTAAATTCAAACAGATTTAGGCAAATGAAACAATTTTGGATGATGCCAGATTTTGTTATGTTATGTTAACAGCAGGTCTAAATTTAAAAAAGTTGTTCCAGGAGTGTTAAAATCAGTAACATATGAAACATATGCTCTGTAATGAATTCAATATTTCTTGTTGTTTTTTAAATTATATACAGCAACAGATTCAGAGCAGGTTCTCGACACCCGTCTGTATGTATGTATCGCAGCAGAGGGCAACGAATTCAGACATGTTCTCTGAAGAAAAAGCTGATTGAAGAAAAGTAGATACACATAAAATATAGCTCCACTTTTACAAAATAACCTGCGGAATGTCTTCACCACATAAAACATCTTTAAACGACGCAGTCAAACTAGAGGAGTAATGCATTATGCATACAGTTTTTGATTTCTTTGTCACTCTTCCAGTTTTCTGCTGCTTTACAATCACAAGTGAACCTCTAACCAGCCACAACAGAGATAAAACAGGAGCTCTGCAGTGATTCAGAGATCGTCCTTTTTGGCTAAACTTGCTCTTATTGCCTCCAGAAATGTTTGTGGAAAGAATTTAACCTGTCACCGTTCTTCATCGCATCTGTTGCTCTGGATGACCGCCCTCAATCGACACTGACTGATTTGTTAGCAATTAAACAGCTTTATGGTACTTTTGTTTTTCCCCAGAAACAAACACTTAAAATAATCCAGTGTCAGAAAGTTCTCATGTGAAGCAGCAGGAAAGGATTTTTCTTTCAGTTCATCATTTCTCCAGAGGGTTCGTGGACCCAGAGGTCACGGAGCACAGTGCTAGATAAGCTCTCCGTGTGTCTCTGCTTGCATGTGTAAAGTGGTTGTTGGATGATGTCATGTGACTAATTGGAAGCAGCGTAGGTGTGTGTCAGTGTGTGTGTGTGTGTGTGTTTAAGCATAGTAAATGGAGTTAGAGGCATCAGGGAATAGAGCTCTTTGTTGACAGGATGATCTTGTTGCTATAAATCATTGAGGCTGTAAATCTGCACACACTCACACATGCTCACGTTACAGCACATGCACACACACACACACACACACACATACAACCACTAACCACCTCAGATTAATGCATGTAGGACACCTCTGCAAAAATGATGATTCATCCAACAGCTGTCTCACCAACTGCAGACACAAATGCAGGTACATGCAGAACCTCACACACACGATCGACACATGCAAAAACTTGCAAAACTTGCAAAACAAACAATTACGAATAAAGAATAATAACATTAATGCTGCTGTTCCTTCATATTAAGACAACAGCTTCAGTTAAAGCTGCAGCTTCCTGTTACAAATATAATCTCTTTGTTTTTACTGAATCATGCTGTCGTCACTAGTTAGTTGTACCCCTGTTTACCCTCGACTTCTGCAGTCTGCAAGATATTCCTCCAAATCAAACATAGTCCCATTAAAATATAATACAGCAAAGAGGTTGCCCTTGTTTGTTTACTGTGATTATGCTAATGTGTCTTAATTAATTGGGTAGAGATTTCTGGATGTAGAAGTGCTTCATGTAGCACTCTTAATTACCCCTTTACACCTAGCAAAGCTTTCTTTAAAACACACAAACACTCCTCCTCCAATAGAGTTCAGTTTAATTCAGTTAAAACAGGATTTATTGACATGACATTTCATGTTTGTCCAAAGCACAATGACTGTATGGAATATAAGTAAAAGAGATAAAGAGATGATGTGAATAACAATATGAACAAAATCGATTGTACAAAAGATGATTTTTTATTATCACTACAATAGTTAACATGTACTAACAGGGTTCAGTATCTTGCAGCAAGTCGTGTATAAAATGTCTTAATGGCACCAGATTATTTTCAGATGTTTGAGCCCACTAGAGACCAACACATACATGTGTCAGAATTATATAGTCAGATCAACCTGGTAGCTCTGGGTCTGAAAAGTGAAGCCAATGAGGAAGTGTCTTAAACCTGCATTCTCTCTAATGGCCAGCAGGGGACGACTCCACTAGCTAATTAAAAAAAAGTTAATTGTAACATTTTGATCGCCTAAATAGTCTTGTTCAGCATTCAGTTGTACTAAAAGATCCTCTAAGGAGTCTGTTCAGTTTTTCAGGTAAGTAGATTTTAAGTATATTAAGTACATTTTGTTTTAAGCCTGTTTTTCGCTAGCTAAATTAGCATCCCAATTAATATCATAGTTAACGTGAATTACGGATGCACCTTGCCAACCAAGCTAGCTAGCTAGTGCTAACGTTAGGGTTAGCTCCACCCTCTCGTCCAAATATATTCACTTTTGACTCCAAAAAACCAAGATGGCGACGGCCAAAATGCCAAACTCAAGGCTTCAAAACAGTAACCTACCAACCAATGGGTGACATCACAGTGGCTAAGGCCTCTTCAATAGTCAAAAAATGCAATCAAAGCGATTTATCGATTACCAAAATAGTTGCCAATTAGTTCTCTGTCGACTGACTTATCGATTAATGGATTAATCGACTAATCGTTGCAGCTCTAATCCAAACCAAAGCAATGATAGTGTAGTACAGAGAATAAACAGTCCACAGGACACAACTGTAAATCCAGAAAGAAATTCAACCTGCAAGTTGCTCTTTAATGTCGCAGCTCAACAATCTTTGTCGTCTTGATTCTGCGAAGGTCAGAACTACTATGGAAACGAGATATGCTTCAGTTTTATATGTGACACTTTCCTTGTTTCTGGATGTCTATGTTATATGTTTATGGTTTGAATCTGTGTGCTTTTGTTTGTTAGTTTTCCTCGTCAATATGTGGAAAAGTGTGTTATGTGTCCAAACTAATACGGCAACTAATGATTATTTTCATTATCAATTATGTCTGTCAATTATTTCCTTGATTAGTTTGATCTATAAATTGTCAGAAAATGATGAAACATGTTGATCACTGTTTCCCAACGCCCAAGAACAAAATATCCAAAAATATTTTGTTGTGTCCTGAACAACCGTCAACAACCCAAAAATATTCAGTTTTCTATCAAAGAGGATCAAAGAAACCAGAAAATATTCACATTTGAGAAGATGGGACCAGAGAATGACTTGAGAATAATTCAAAACGATTAATCTGTTACCAAAAATAGTGAATTTTCTGTCAATCAACTAATCGTTGCAGCTCTAAACCAATGAAATGCTTTTTGACTCTGTTTTATGATACTTAACACACTGTGCCCTCCTTCATTTCAAAAACACACTTCATTTAAGTGGAAACGACACTTCCTCTGTGATTTTCAGATCACACACACACACACAAACACACACACACACACACACACACACACATGCCACCGGTCGACAGTGACAATAAAACCATGAATGCTACAATACCAAACATCTGCATGCTTCATTAAACCACAAAGACAAACACTATTAATCTCACAATGGTCACAACCATTTATAACGTGCCGGCATCCTCACCGCTAATCAAGCCATTGTTGAGAAGTCTGAACCGATTACGATTGAAGCCGATAAACGCGGAACAGATTTACACTTCACTGAACAACAAAGACAACTCTGCCAGCTTTCTTATTGTTGAAAGTGTTCTCATCACCACACACACACACACACACACACACTTTCCTCAGAGACAAGTGTTAGCATTTAATTCAACCACAATTAAACCAGTGAACTCCTGGGGTCCATCTAATGACCCATGTAGTGAAAACCACCACAAAGACACATACACTGCAAGAGCTGAAGTTGATGGAATAGATAAAGAGAAAAGAAACTGAAGGGATGAAGAGGAGAAGAGATGGAGACAGAGAGAGAGAGAGAGGAAGAGGCAGAGCGAGGGGGGGGGGGCGAGCGAGCAGATCCTGACCCGGCTTGTTTTGTTGATGTTTTATCTGGCAGCTCGTCAGTTCGAGCTGCACTCGCTGAGGGGGTTCATGAGAAACTGACGCTCATCTGGCTCCGAGAGCAAAAAAGGAGGAGGAGGAGGGCAAATGATGAAGGAGAGGGGAGGAGAGGAAGATGAGACCAGAAGAGAGGAGACAAAAGAGGACAGAATACTGAAGAGGATTAAAAAACACTAAACGCAGCTAGATTTCTGCAGGAGAAACTTGGTTTGTGTAGTGAATGTTGTCATAGTCTTTTACATAGTGAAAGATAAAGACTTCAGAGGTTTCCTAACAGAAGTGCAGTGAGATAAGAGCTGAAACTTAATTAACTGTTGTTAACTGAAGATTAATCAGTAATGCCAAAAATTCATTGTTACCAGCTTCATAATTGTGAAGATTTGCTGCTTTTCTTTGTCAGATGTGATGAAAACTCAGTATCTTCAGGTTTTGGACTGCGATTTGAAGACGTCACTTTGAACTTCAGGAACTTGTGGGGGCCATTTTTTTCATTATGATTAATGCATTAATCAAGAAAAAAGTTGACAGATTAATTGATAATCAGAGTGGTTGATGGTTTTCCCCTTTTATGTAAAGTAATTTAGATAAATACTTCAGTTTTTCCATAATTACTTTCATTAAAAATAATTCAATCCAAAGTCTGACTTAATGTGAAACTGAAACTGAAATGAGTCTAAACAAGTTGGTTTCTGCAGCTAAATGTGGAACAAAAGTTTTGTTAAAGTTCAGATGAAACTGTGAGCTGCAGGGTCATAAAGCACTCACATAAAAAAACATAAAACACGCCGGACTTAGTTTGAAAATATGATCAGACGTGTAAATGTGAGTTTTAGAGTCAATCAGTTTATTTCAGTGCATGTAAACTTCTAAGATCAGATGATGTTGTGTGTTGTAAAGCCTCCTGAGGCAAATTTGTGATTAGGGATATTGGGCTATGCAAATAAATTTGACTTTTCTCACTCACCTCTCTCAGTATCAGTCTCCAAACCTGAGTAGACTGAATGAATGAACATCTGAAGACTCTGTAACACTGGACCACAAAGTAAACTGAGTTCAGCCAACATTTCTACAAGAACAATCAGGTCGCTGCTGTTTTTGATAAAACTAAAGATCCAAAGTAAAAAGTTCTCAACAACTTGCAGCTACTACTGCGACTGAGCATCCCGGCCCTGCTCTGTGTAACAACTGAGAGAGAAAGAAAGAGAGTGAAACCAACACAACTGATGGTCAGCTGTGTCTCAAAACACGACTCAGACTTGGATTTTCCCCCACACACACTTAGCAGCTCTTCAAACAAACGTCAACAGTCAGCTGTGTGCTCCTAAATGTCATGGCAACCAGTGAAACTTAACTTTTCCAAGCTTTTATTCCAGCCTGTTTCAAGAGGCTTTATGCAAAATCTCCTTCATGTAAGTAAACATTTAAGCTTTTCCTTCCAAATGGACCTCAAACAAGACACTAAACCTTCACTTGCATTCTGAATTAAAGCTTTAGAAACACTAAACACACATAATACATCTCCAAATGATCCATTACAGCCATTAAAAGCATATTAAACTTACCTGACTGGATGAAGAACCAGTTATTCCCAACTGTCACTCCACACCAAACTGCTCCAGCGGACGAGTCATATCCAACACTGCTGGGGAGCTCCTCCGTTTGCTTTCTCTGTGTATGTGAATGTGTGTGTTTGTGTGAGTGTGTGTGTGTGTGTCAGTGGGTTTGGCAGCTGCCTGCTCAGTCCTGATAGCGTTCAGCGTTGCAGCGGCTCGAGAGAGAGAGAGAGAGAGGGAGAGACTGAAAACACACAACGCAAGTTCTTCTTCTCTCTTAGCTCTCCTCACTCGTCCTCACGCCTGCTCTCTCTCTCTCTCTTTTCTCTGTCACACAGCTCTGCCTCCTTCTCCTGTCTCTCTCCCTCTCTCTCTCTCTCTCCTCCTTAGCTCTTCTCCACTCCCATTTATTATTTTTTTTTGACTGTTTCTCTCCTCCTCTTTCAGTACATCCCACTCTTCCAATCTGCTCCTTTCCTTTTGTCAGTTTCAATTAACAAACTGACTTTACTGTCATCTCCTCTTTCTTCTCACTGTTTTCTTTCTTTCTCTCACCTTCCTTCAGCGCTCTCAGCCCTTGTTATTTTCAGTTATTTATCTTTTCCTCTCTGCCTCTCCTCCTTCACCATACACTCCTCCTTTCCTCCAACTCTTTCCTCCTTTCTTCCCCTCCTCTCCTTCTTCTGCTCTTCTTTTTTTTCACTCATCAAGATGCTTCATTGCTTCTCTCTGTCATCTCTGATCTGTAATTTTCCTTCTTTTCTTTTTCATACTCTGCTCTCTTTTCCTGCCAGATCTTCCCGTTCTCTTCTTTCCTTTTCTCTATTTAAAGGGGAAACTTTTTCATCCCGGACCCTATTTTCTCATCTCTTTGTGTCTAAGTGACTAATGGGGGA
Source organism: Thunnus maccoyii (assembly GCF_910596095.1). Lineage (NCBI taxonomy): Eukaryota > Metazoa > Chordata > Actinopteri > Scombriformes > Scombridae > Thunnus > Thunnus maccoyii. Next base: position 32,562,153 of record NC_056535.1, on the reverse strand, counting down.
CAACAATTTTTGAAATTGGTCCAGAAAACGCTGCAGCCGGCAGCTGCTGAACAGGCTGCAGTGTAATCCTTGGGGGGCAATAGAGTCTTGTCAATGTACGTTGTGTTTGCTACTGACAGGCTCGTAGACACAAAAGTATGGGAAAATGGGGTCCAGGTTGAAAAATGAAAATGAAAAATAGTGAAGTTTACCTTTAAATCCCTGTTTTTCTTTCTGCTCTCTTAAGATATCTCTTCTTTAAGTCCTCTTTACTTTCAACTCTTTCTCTTCTCTATGTTGTTACTTTCTGTCTGTCAGAGTTGTAAATGAAAAAAAAAATGTTTCAGAAGCTCTCCTCCTCCTTTCCTTTCCTTCCTCTCTTTTTCTTTCGGTCTCCCCTTCCCCCCCTCTCTCCGCTTGGTGAGTATCATGTTTGGCAGATTGGCTTTAAACTAAAGAACTTGGCTCCGGCGCAGACCACATACATCACTAATACTGCAGCTTCATGTCCTGATTGATAGCCATGCATTTATGAAAATAAACATTGCATACTGAAAGTAGACTCTTCAGATCTGCAGGTTTGGATGTATATGTTTGAGAAAGTCTATCAGTTGTGCACAAAAGTGGAGCAAACCTTTAACTCTAGTGGATAAAAATAGAAAAAGTGAGCATAAAAATATTGAAGTCATTGTTTGGTGGAGGGGTTTATTGTGAATGGAAAAGGTTTATATGCAAAAATATGTCAGTAGATTGATGGAATAATCTCCTGAGTAATAAACAAAGAAACATCACACGTCTGTCTTGTTATATGAGATTATAAGTGAGTTTTTTCACTGGTGTTTTCCTGTGATTTGACATTTTACTAAACAAAACATTAAAGCTTCAGTTCATCCTGATTACAAATGAACATTTTCTCAAACATAATTTCTAGGGGGCAGTGTTGTATCCGGTCATGCAGACGGTTTTCTTTGTTTCTTTTATTTGCTCAGGTTTTGAGACGTCCCCCTCTGAGATTCTTGCCTCCACCTCAGTGCAATTTAGGCAATTTTTAGAGAGGGAGAAAATTAATAACTTGGACTGGGTCAGTTAAAAGCATTTTCTATTTTTCATATAATCTTATGTGAGCCTTCAGTTACCGTTAAGAAGATGCAAAGTACAGTTATTTACTGTCTTATGTACTGTGAAGCACTTTGTTGTAGAAAGGTGCTAATGCAAATAGACTTGCTTGCCTTGCCTTCATTATATTCTGTTTTTGTAGCTTTGTCTTATAAATGTGAGTGTTGTTCTGTTATTATCACATCAGATGCCGTCAGACAGAAATACACAGCCTTTGAACATGAAGTGAAGTATGCAGGATTGTTAAAATCTGCTCCGTCCAGAGGCGTTGCTCCGCCACCGTGTGAAAAACCTCAGAAGCCTTCGTACTCTGACTGAAGTCCTTGAACCTGCAATTAAGCTCAAAGTTGTCGTGTTTGTGAAAATCTCCAGATCGGCCTGCTGGGGTGGGGGGGGAACTGTGATGTGGGGATGTTGACACCAAGGGTCATGTGGGACAACTTAATGGACTATAATGAGCTGAGAATGTTTTAGGTTCCTTTTTGTTTGGTTGGTTGTCTGATGTTTGTTCTCAAGAACTTAACAGATTTCAATTGAATTTCAAGCAAAGTCGGCAAAGGAGTGATTAAAGGATGTCTTTACGTTCCATGATTATTTTCTCATGAACAGTTTTTTATTTGAAAGAAACAAGTCTAGTCCTCTACATGGACCTACATGTTTTGACCATATAGTGTTAGTTGTGATGCAGATCTTGATCCAGATATAGATTTTAAAAAGTCTTAACATTCAGCAGCATGTTAGCAGAACTGCAGCAGCAGCTTCAGTCCTCCCACAGAGGATGCGTTCAGGCAAAGTATTGAGTGTGTTTTTGCAGCGCTCAGCCCAACACACAATCACTGTATTAACACATTTAAAACAGAAGAAAGCAGCGTGAAAATACGTTTCGGGGTACGGTCACCTGCATAAAGCACATATGAAACATGAGCCGATATGCAGCCAAAGTAGACAACTGTGTTGATTAAAATAGAAATAGAGGACAAAGGACTGAAAAATGCCTCCTGTGCAGACATGTGTTTGTCAGACTAAAGCTGCTGCGGCTTTGGCTATGTAGCATATATGGACGTCATGTTATTCTGCTCTTCGAGTTTATCTCCAGCACGCAGAATACCTGGAGCTTTGTTGTTGACAAAGATTTGTGATTTGTTAATTTAGTTTCCCTGCCATTGGTTTAGTGCTAACCATGGTAGCCATTAAACTAGCTGTCTGAGGTTAATGAGTTGCTAACTGTTAATTTACTGTTGGGCTAACAGCTAACCCTAACCCTAACCCTAACCATAACCCTAACCCCTAACCCCCTAACCCTAACCCTAACCCTAACCCTAACCCTAATTGCTATGAATTTTACTCTCTTATTCTAATTAAGCAGCTAATTTATTATTTTGTGAATCCAGTTTCCTTGTTTTTATGCAAATATTATTATGATACTAATTCATTCTTACAGTACCTTTGGTCTGTCTCTTAATCTCATAGTTTTTTGATTTTAATCACTATCTTTTTTTTTCTTTTTGTTTTTATCCTGTACTATTTTCACAGTTTCACACTTGCTGTCATCACCCTTTTAGCTTACTGCATAGTGATGACATAAGATTAAGAAATTGCACTTATGTAAAACCTGATTAATATTTATCACACTGAACAGCTTATTTTTTCTCAAAGTTGTGTGATTTGTGTCCAATAATGCAGTGTGAAAAAATTTACTGTTTTACAACTTTGATCTTATCTTTGTATCTCTGGTCATTGTATATCTCAGTTATGATAACACTGTCTTCAACAAATTATTATCAGTAAAATAATTGCTGAGATCTGGGAGCAAAGCAACCAAACTGACATTTTCTGTTTCATAGAAATGTGTTTGGTTATTGTTTGTCTTCTCTTAAACTATCAGTCCTCGGATGTTAGGGCGTCCTTGGTGGCACTACTTTGTTCTGAAAATGGTCTCAGTTGAATTATAACTCAACAATAGCTATGATGAAAAACAGACAACGGACTATTCACTGGGATGAAATTAAAATATATCAGGAAGATGACAGGTGTTTGGAAAGGAAGGAAATATAAAGTCAGAAAACACAAAAACGTACGCTATGCTTCAGTAAATGTTCAGTAAAACATCTTAATATGCTGCATAGGATTTGTGGATAATGTGCTACAACATGCAAAGGTACATTTATGATTGATTTATGCTTAAATAAACCAACATTAAGGCTCTAACATGAGTGTGTTAGTTCAATTTCTGATCAGTTTTGTCAATCAGCTGCCAGTGTTCGATATATATGAAGAGACTGCCGAGATAGACACACACACACACACACACACACACACACACCTACAAACACACCCAAACATGTTTTGAAATACACAAATATTTCTGTCATAGTTTAGATCTCTTAAGTAACACACACATATACAAATGCACATACCGCACACACCCACATACATCATGAGTTGGCTGCTAACACAGAAACGTACACTGATATTTACTTCAGCTGGCACGTTCATTTTATAAGCACACACGCACACACACGCACACACACATACACACACACACACACACACACAAACACATGGCAGGCAGCGATAAGGAGGAAGAGACGAATGCATCCTGTGTATCCGGAGGCCTCCACTCCCTCACCGCACACTCACCGTAACAGCTGACTGTGAATTTTTGTGTGTGTGTGTTTGTGCGTATATGTATGTATGTATGCTCTTTGAGTTATTTAAAAGGTATGCTATGCAGGATTTTGCTAAAAAAACAATATATACACTCATACAATCATCACTTATGACCCACAAGAAGTGTGTGGTGGTGTATGTATCTACAGAGACTCTGTCTTCGGCCTGTATTTTCTTATTATTTTGCTGTGTTCGGTACGTTTCTTGGCATCAACCTTTGGGCAGTGGGTGTATACTCCCCAGGTTACATGACTGTCTCCGTCTCTCTCCTCTGCACCGCTCTGCTCTGTCTCTGTGTCATGGATGTATAAAGAGATGCAGGTCTGTGTGTCTGCTTGACCGAGCTACACACACGCAGAGCAGAGAGGCCACAGCGGACAGGATGAAGCTCTGCAATCACACACAAAACCCGGTAATGTGGCACCTTCCTGCAGGGTTGTGAGGAGGTGTGCAGAGGTGTGTGGGTGTGTTTATCTGGACTTTAGAATGTAACTGCTGTGAAACAATCAGAAAATAATGTTTTATTTATCTGATTCATGCTGCTTTGTTCTCACCAGCACAGCTCCCTCTCTTCACTCTCTAGCTCGCTCAACCACTGCTGCTCTCTCTCTCTCTCTCTCTCGCTATAGTGAGGAGGGGCCAACTTTGACCAACCGACAAATCCTGTATAGTATACCTTAAAAGGGCTGCTTGAGGGTTTAGATTTAGTTTAAGAAGTAAAAATTAGAATAAGGTTTAGGTTAAGGTTAGGGTCAGGGTTTTGGGAAAACTGCTGCTGCTGCTGCTTCTTCATGAAAGTCTGTGAAATGCAGTTATATTAATGCTTAATCATAAAGAGGAAACAACCCTCACTATAGACTGAATGACTATGACTAACAGCAACAGTCACCTCTGGGTAGACAACTGGCAGCTGATTTGAATTGCGGAGAAATATTTGAAATCAGCAAACTTGTTTATTTCTGTTGTCATTCTCAGCCGTAACTGTAACTTTTAAACATATGTAGTTAAACACAGTGGTTCTACTTATATGACATTTCTGTTGTGTATATTTTATGTACTGTGTTGCTTTGCTGGCATCTTTGATCAACCAAATCTACCCAACACTAATATGAAATGACTCTATAATATATTATAACAGTAAGGCACTGAATAAAAAGCCCTGCACATCCCCAGATCTCCAGCGTAACGCTCTGGCGCTGGGACATGAGATACTCTGGACAGGGGGGCTGGCGGAGTAGGAGAGGCTGGCTGGGAGAGGTGCATGGAGGCAATGACCACCTGGTTCCTGATCCATGTCACCTGGGCTGAAAGAGTCCTGAGCTTCTCCATGACATCCCAGAGAATTTGGTCATGCTGGCTCACTGGAGCGCTTTGGCTGGCAAGGGCTTGGTGGAGTGAGTCTGTGTCCGCTGGGTTGATGTTAGCCAGATCCTTCTGTTACGAACGACAGGGGGGAACCAAAACGTAGGACACATGAATAAGAGGTTTATTGACTGAGGATGTTGGCAGGGGGAAGCTGGTGGCCGGCGAAGCAGCGCAGAGCAAGGACGAAGACAAGGATGTGAGCATGGTTGGATGAAGCTAGCTAGCTTGGAAGCTAGTAGATGGGTCGACCACATGACTGGTCAGCAGGCAGAGAGATAAGCAGGAAACCAGGCAGTCATGCAGTGATCCTGTGGTACAGAGAGACAAGGTTATTTCAATGAGCGAAACAACACGAGACTAAGCTATGAATGCACAATTCAAAGCGGTCTGGGACGTGATCTACCACAGTTGCTGAAACAACGATCGGGCGATGAGTGGATGAAGATATATTGCTGATAGATGAGTTGATGGATTGCAGGTGTATGGATCGAAGCAGGTGTGTAGGCTGGACGGAAAGCAGGGAGAGAGTGAGAGAAGTGCCACGCCCACATCACAGACACACACACACACACACACACACACACACACACACACACATATACAGACAGGGGAGCACATGAGACACAGGGGATAAACTGGAGGCACTGTCATGACCGTGACATCACAACCTTTGACTGCTGATATAGTAATACATATTGTGAAACCCATTGTACTGAACTGAAATTATATGAACTGAACAGAAGAGTGCCTCTGTACTGTATGAGCACGATGCCCTCTGCTGTTAATTCGGTGTACTAAATAAAGAAAGTCTTGCACTTTTAACGCTCAAAGTTTTCCATGTCAAGGTCCTCAGGGGGAGACACAGAGCAGTGCACAGATTTCTTTTTGAGATTTGGTCCAAAGGAGACAATGTCTGGTGCACAACAGCATGACTGTCTGTGCTGTCATCACTGTGCTGTCTCTTTGTGTCATTTTCTAAGCTGTGAAATAAAATGTAAAGAATTGAATCCTCACAGTGTAAACAGATTCCAGCCAGTTTTTGGACAAAAGCCATTATGTATAATACTACTGTGAACAGACTGAGATGTCCTAATCACACATTGTACTACAGCGTGTGCAAAACAACTGTAACAAAAAAAACAAAACATCACCTGTATTTTTCTTTGTAGACTGTGCAGAATTCATGTTATTTTATTTGCATGGAAGGAGGCTTTTCAGTTTTTTAAAACATGATTTTTGGTGCTTTGAGAAGCTTAAACCGAGTCTCTCGAGCCCTGCTGAACTTTAGCCAAACCTCAACAAATCACATTAAAACTTTTCACATGGCCAGATAACTCTGAATGAGAATAAAATCATATTTCATGGTTTGAAATGTTTAATAGATGAAATCAGCCATGGATCTCAGCTTTCAGCAGGTCAGTGATAGGGATTTCACAGAGAACACAGTTATTCCTTAATCTAGTTTTGCTGCTCCTGTTGCAAATATGTTACAGTGTCCTCCACAGCAGTGCCAGGGCGAGATGCCCAACACTGGAGATCAGCATCAGTTACTATAGTAACAGCCGTGAACCATACTGTGGAGCCAACATGGCTGCCAAGGGGGAACTGCAGCAGCCAAGCTGCCTCTGTCAGTGTGGTTTCACACATGAGAGACAAGCACAACATCCTAACGCACTGGTTTGTAACCTTCCTGTATTCAGGGAAATCCTCTTTTTAAGAATCAGTTCTGTGTTTTATATGCAAACTATTTGTTTTCTATATTGTCTACAAGATTTTACACATCTGCTGTGTGGGACATGAAACCTCATGGTAAAATTAGAACTGTGCTGTCCAAAATATTCAGCTTCAGGAGGTCAGCTGAGCTGAAGAACATGCCATGCACCAACAGTTTGTATGTTTACATGCACACTTATAATTCAGTGAAGAATGATGGACTCTAACATTAAAATTGCACATCTGATTATGATAATCAGTAAGCAGATCATGCATACATTCCTGTCAAATGGAGCGTATCAAGCAGGTGAATGTCTTAGATTAAATGTACTTATAAAATAATAATAAAATGATGTAAACAGAATCAAAAAATAATTACTCCCATTGTGCATGTGCTCTAAGTGTCCATAGAGTCTTGGTTTTGAGTCTGGTATGATACTTAAAATAACATGAGACATGTGAGGGATGCTTGTAGCCCAAGCAGCTAACTAAAAATATATGCACCGCACCGTGAGTGCATTTTTAGATTGTGGATGTGAAAGTTAGAGCTCTCTGCAGTGTTAGCATGTTAGCACCATGCACTATCTACAGCATATGCAGGGCAACTGAAGTCCAGACTTCAGCAGTGCTTTGTTCTACTTAGACGAGATGTAAATAAACCTGAGATGAGTTACTGTATGAAGAAGCCTGATTTTTATGTCTGCAGTATATTCCCTTTAATGAAGCAAAAATTATAAACTTGAGAACAGCAAAGAAGAGCAGCAATTTCTATCTAATTTTTAATGCTAATCAACACAGACATTGAGGAACAATTGTCTACAGAAGCCTGCTGAGGCACAGCTTCCCTCTACCTCCTTTGAAATATCACTAATCTGCTCTGACACATGTAGTCAAAACATGACTTAATCAAATAACACGCATAAAAAAGTGTGTGTGATTGTTTTTCACAGCATCCGTGGGCCTAGTTTCGGTCCCTACATACAGTATTTGTGTTAGACTTCAATGAAGCTGCATCAGATTAGAGTTTCAGCCCCAAATCACAGTTCGGTTGCAACAGAAAGGCTTGACGGGACATACTCACAGCTCCATAGCAGCAGGTGAAAATTAAAACTACAGAGCAGAATAAAAAGCTCCACCTGCTGTGTGCAGCTTCCACACATCAAACTGAAGTATATTTTTTGAGGGTTCAAAATCGTCAAACCATTACCTCTTGCTGCCACCTTGTGCAGCTTTATTAAGACGTGATGCTGCGTGTTATAAACATCAAAAGAAGCATGAAAATAAAGGTTATATTTATATTATTTATGCATGTTTTGTTTCTTTGATTTAAACTTATATGAAAGTTCTGTTTATGGCAGCTTATAGTTTAGTTAATAAGGATTCATGGGGGGTCTGTAGCACAATAAAATACAAAGAAGAAGAAGGAGGGGGGAAAAAAATGAATTCCTTTCCACAATGATCAGACATTTGCATTCAGGCTGGAACGCCAATGTTTCCACATTCTAGACAAGAACCTGACGGGACTCAGCTCAGGGTTGGTTAAAGCTGAAATAATACCGTCAGCAGAATCAGACCCCAACCTGCACATACATCTATATATATATATATAATATTTGGTCTTACAGCAGAGCAGGTAGGTACAACCAACATTAACAAACATTTGGCTTGCGCTGCAGCTTCTTGGAGCTTTAAGCAGCAGCCTCACACTGAGGCGTCATTATAACCCACTGTGAGTCTCTGCATGCTGCCTTTTCTGTAGCAACGCCACAGGTGGGCAGTATATAGTGGGGGCACAAAGAGCTTTAAAAAGAGAGGTCTTCACAGTCACTGAACACACACTGAAATTTACAAGCCAACATGTTTGCTTGTGCGTACAACTTTCGACACTGTCTGTAAATGTTCTTATCATCTGATAGATCATCGGTTACGTAACGGCCCAAATATTTAGCCTCATTACAATGCCAGAGGATGAGGAAATGAGGAAACACTAATATTCTGTCTTCCCTACTTCTGACTTTCATAATATTACTCTTATTTTCATTATATTTGATGCTACATGGACAGAAAATAAGAGTGGTTAATGAGGTGGTTAATGAGAGAATTACCAACCATACACTCTCTTCCACTTCCTTTTAACTGCATTGACAGATCATCCATATAGATGTTAAAAAGAGAAGGAGACTAAATACAGTATTGTAAAACCTAAAGAAACCTGCAAAAACTTGGTTATAAAATTGATTATATGTTTTGTTTTGGGAGTAATAAGACTTTACAGATGACTAATATCATAAGATCATAATAAAGGATCTTATTACATTCATGTTTAGACTAATTGAGGCTACAAACTGAAAATGAAACTGGTAACTGGGATCAAACTTGTAAATAAAGTGCAAATTTTAAAAAAGAAGCTTTTTCACTTTTGTTTTAAAAAAAATATTGTTCAACTGATTTGCAAATCCTTTTGTTTATTTAAATATGACCTTTCTAAACTTAATGTTCTGTGTTCATAAATTGTGTTGGATCCTAATTTATCAGATTTTATTCACTGGTTTATTTTTCAAAAGTTTTTCATTCTTTCTTTTATTTCATTTCTTTCATCTTCCTCTTGTATGTCCAGTTTATTATCATTCAATGAGCTGCTTCATAATCATTTGCAAGTCTTTTTTGGGTCCATCAGTTACTTTTTTTGGTGATGTTTTGAATTTCAGGATTTTATTGTCAGTTTTATGTTGAATGTCTTGTGTTTCTTTGTGTTTCTTTGTCTTTTAACATCTTGGGACCATGTTGGTGATTTTCTATATTTTTCTTTATGTCAATAAATCTCAGGTGCAGAGCCAAACCAACAACAAACTCATCTACTAACAAGTATTGTATCCAAAGCCTGATATATATCTGTGCCGTAGACCTCCACTGTTGTCCAAAAACTATTAAAAACATGTCAGTGAGCCACACCGCTGCACTGGGTGACATGTTCCTTCATTATGAAGAGTTTTGGTCACATTAGTTTGTTTAGAAACGGCTCCAAAGACTAATAACAGCGATCACGTTTTCAGTTTCCAGAGAGTAGTTCTTTGTAAGGCAGACGCCACTGAGCATGTGCAGGAACAAGCTAGCTTACTGTGCTACATATCACAACCTCTTGACTTTGTACTACATTATACATTATAAATAATTTTAGCATAAAGTCAAGCTGTTTTGATATGTTGCACAACAAGCTACAGCACAGAGGAATAAGACATATTAAGCTTTGTATACACACACAACTGTTGGTTTGGCTCTGCACATGAGATTTGTTGACAATAACAAAAATATAGAAAATCAGCAGCCATATCCTTTTACATGTTATCCCTTGGATTTTGTTTTTGTGTCTGTAATCCATAAATAAATCATATCATACTTGTATTATGATTGAACACTGAGGTTGTTCACTTTCAGCACAGCAGAACTGAGAAATACCTGTGTTGATGTTTTCAGACATAAGAGGAAACAGAGAACGTAAAAGGTGAGCAGAGGTTTACCAGCGTAGGATAGATTATTAGGAAATGATGTGATACTCCGCAGCCGTGTGGGAAGGGGAGGCCAATGAGTTCACAACCTTCACAACAAACGAAAAAAAAAAAAAACACACAGAAATTGCTTCATATTGTAGTTTATTTCCTCTGGTGTTAAGGTGGAAGTTGTGGTCAGTTGCCTTCGAGAGAAGAAGGAAATACAAAAGGAAATCAACACTTTACATCTGGTAACAAAAAAAAAAAAAATCATCACAAGATCTGAGCATTTTGGGGAGGAAAAAAAAAAACCAAGACCAAAAAAAAAAATCTGTTCCTCCTTCCAGCACTCTCTGGGCTCGGGGCCAAGCGAGGGGAGGAAGGAAGGAGGGCGAAGAGGAGGAGGGGAGGAGGGATGAAGAGGAGGGAGAGGGAGGGAGGCAGGGAGGGGAAAAGCAGGAGAGAGCACAGGCAGGATCTGTGGGGGTTGCAGGGGTGCATGGAACAGATGCAGAATAATTTAACTCTTCCTCAGCCAAAGCCCGTCCCGCTCAGTGGGCTCTGCATTCAGCTCGCCTGATTAGAAACACAGTTGAAAAGCTTTGTGCCAGACAGAGAGCTCCACTCGCACTTATTCCTGAAAAACAACTGCTGCAATCACATTTGTCATATCCTTTCTAACAATAGCTAGTAGTTTGGGTCCTTGATTGACCGATTGATGAATTTTAGGGGATGTCTTCACCGAAATGCATATAAAGCTTTTTAAATGTATTAGTCTACAATAGGCTTTCCACTCTAAAACACTGCAACAGGGAAAACAAAGGCTAAATTGTTTCTTCTGCCTCTTTTCGTGTGTAAACAACCTGATGAAACTTACATCTTTTGGTGCAAAATGGAATTGACTAATTAATTTTGATAAACATGGTTGCTCTATTTGCTCTCAACAGTTCGTTTATAGTCCCATACATCTTCTCTGTGATTATTTATTGTGCATTTCAGGAAAGCCAAACACAAGATTAAGGTGTTCTCATTGACATATTTTCAATTATTTTGTCAGATGACTGCATGAGTATAAAATAGTGATTTGATCGTGGCTCATAGAGACCAGTAATTCCTGAGCTGTTGAATTAAAGCTATAATATGTAACTATTCCGCATTAAAATGTCTAAAAATGACTCGACCTTTGTTATATATTTTGTTCAGTTTTGTACTTCAGTTATCTCAAATGTTTCCAACAATTCCAACAAAATCTGTAATTTTAATCAAGGTCACAGTCAGTTCGCCAAAAACAAGCTGAGCAAACGTTAGCAGCTAGTTAGCGGCTAGCAGCCTCTCCTGGACGTTCTGTGTCAAACAGCGCCGGAGAAACACAGATTTTTTTATGTGAAACTCCTTTAATCAGTGTTTTTACTAGTTTTAATCCCTGTGTCTGTTTGTTTTCGAGAGGTGGAGACCTCTGTGGATAATTGGGCCCCTGGTAAAAACCTGCTGAATGTCTGAATCTTAAGTTATCAGAGAAACAAGCTGAGCAAACGTTAGCAGCAGCTTGGCTAGCAGCCTCTCCTGGATGTCCTGTGTCCACCGAACAGCGTCAGAGAAACACTGATTTTTAACGTGAAACTGTTTTATTCAGTGTTTTGACCTGTTTTAATCCCCAGGTCTGTTTGTTCTGGAGAGGAGGAGACCTCTGTGGATAATTCGGCTCCCAGTAAAAACATCCTGAACGATGAATACTGAAGTAATCCTAACTTGGACAGGCTGGTTGTTTAACAATGAAGACAACAACTCCCATGATCTCACGCTACTTCACAACATCATTGATTGAGAGACCCCTACTGGCAGAAATGACATATTGTGCGTTTAAGAGCCTTAATCAAATCACTTTTTTATTCTCATGGAGTCGTCTGACAGCCTAAACATAAAGATTTGTCAATACATACATGTATATTGTCTGATTGGCTGTATTTACATACAAAATGATAACAGAAAGGCTTTTTCTCTTGAAAGGTCTTGATGATGACAGTGAATGTCAAACATCATCACGTAAACCTTCTCAAACAGTTTCATTTTCCAAGTTTCATGTTAATCCAATTTAGACAGAGAGACATGAAACCAAAACAAAACTGAAAAGAAATTTTGGACAGTTACACATTATTATTTGTTCTTCAGGCTCTGTGCTTCAGCACATTCAGCTTGAAGGAACTGTGTGTGAGATACAGTCCTTTCAACACATTTAGTGCCTAAAGTTTAGGGGTTCAAGAGTAAATGGACACATTGGCTACTAAACTGTGTGTCATTTACAGTAATTCATGCACAAAAGAGCATAAACGTGGCCCAGAGTTGATTAAAGGTTGATTGAAGCCATTTAGATTGAGGCGGAGTTGTTTGATCACTATGAGAAGTAAAGAAGTGACCATGCAATGGTTGGGTAATGCTAACTGTTCAGTGTCTATATACCTGCTGCACAATCTGGCTGATTTGTCTCCCAACAATTCCAAGACGTTTCCTAATTTCTGGAAATATTGTCCCAAATAATTTGCAATTTTGACTATGATGTCATGTGTGGAAGACCAATAGCCAATGAGAGGCTCTGACTGATGATTGTTAGCTTAATTTGAAAGAGTTTGACCGAAATGGAGAAAAACTTACAAATTAAGTGAACAAAATCAAGTATTCAGACCAAATGCTCTGTGTATAATGATAACTGAAGGGCAAGAACTCTTTTTATATCAATATAAATATATCACTTTCACCCTTTCTTTCTGACAGTATGCTTACGTTAGTGTTAGTCTGGCATTTAACACCAAACTGCATGTGTAAAATTCATATTTTGTACCTTTCTCACCAATTAGATGGTGCAAATAACAGTCTAGCGAGTAATATTTTAATAGATCAGAGTTTTGAATCTATTATTATCTAAAACATTTAATAAACGATAGGCTGCAGTGGATGTTCCAGTGTGATTAATGGATATTATTGCAGGATGTTGAGCTTTTATGATGCCTGATATGATCAAATATAGCAGCAAAAACCAGCAACACTGTGGTTGATATTCACATCCACATTCAGCCATAACAGATATCCCAGTTTTTACATGCATGATGCAGCGCTGCTCTCATCCCTCCAACCCCCAGAAGAGACATCATTTAGAAAATGCAGGATAGACAGAGTCAGGTAAACATCTACAATGGCTGGCACACTAATTATGTATGCATGGATGGCTGTCTGCCTGAAACATTTGCTGCACTGTGACTGCACCTCACAGCTTATCTGGAATAGCAAACCTCACCCTTATTCATAGCAAACCTCACCCCTATTTTTTTTTTTTTTTCAGCGTCCTACCTCTTAACTCGGATAAATTGATATTTAAATTCAGAAAACAGCATTTTTTCCGTGATCCGTAAACATTCAAAAGTTTTTAAGTTTCTGCGGCACGCACAAAACACAATGACTCAGGTTTTCCAGCAGTCTCTGAATCAGTCAAGAAAAGCATTTCACGAATGGAAATAATCAAATTCTTTCTATAAATGGGTTGGAGTTCAGTTGTAGGTCCTTTGTTGTGTGTTTTCTGTTTATACGTGTCTAAGAGGAAGTTGTTGACAGTGGTTGTCCATCATCTGACGGAGGTGATATTTTGCACATGGTGTAGGTTTTAACATCAGTGCCTGTTAAAGCTCTCAGCTCTCTGGTCAGAGGGGTGATGTTTATTTTGGTATGGTGTGGTCTATTTTTACTGGAGCACATAAAAAGCATCAGATACAGACAGTCTGTTGCACCAATTACTCCAGTTTATTTATTTCAATCAGAAGCTCATACATTACCAGGGCTATTTGATAATAATACGCAATAGAAAAAAATACTTCCTAAAATGTTAACAAAAGGTTGTACATACAGTACATCACAGTTAAGATAAGACTATAAAATAAGAAGATATTAGCGATTATATCCTTAACTTGAGTTTATTAAACTGCATGCTGGGCTACGGTATTTTCCACCTGACTGTAAACCGCACAAAAAAACAGAAGTGCAGTTTCTACTGATTCTTTCAAGATGCAGAACACAGGAAGTGCTGAATTACACTGATAAGACTGTGGTAAATTCTAAAAAAAATAGTACAGACTTTACATTCATGTGTGAGGGACTTTAATTCTCATCTCGTTGTGTTTCATTGGGTGTCGGAGTGTGAAGGTGAAAAGAACAAACAGAAGCCCAGTTAGAAAACACACTGTAAAAAAAGAAAACACTAATGGAATAGTAAAAGAAACAAGCAAGTCACCCATGCTAAGCTAATTAGCCTAGCTGACCTTGAACATTAAGTTCAGTCTAGCAATGTTAGCATTTAGCTGTCAACAGCTACTAAAGTCGTGAAAGTTTGTCGCAGTCTTTAAAAATATGTTTTTTATGGAAGTCCAGCTAATTAACTAATGACGAGATAAACTTGTTTACTACATATCACGCCGAAAAAAAAGGTCATTTTGTTAAGATCTCTTCATCTCAAGAAGATGACCGTTTGTTTTGACAAAGTTAGGTGACATCAAGTTCAGAAAACAACCTTTTGTTTTCAAGGAGAAAGTAATTTCATTATCATAAATGGCTGTTATTCCAAGATCAGGAAAAGACTTGTGATCTTGAGGTAACAGGATTGTAAAAAACAAAAAAAAAACTCATCGTAACATGGCAGCTCTCAGCTTGTGTGGTAAGCCGACCTTGAATTTACATAATGTTATATCATAAAATAGCTCCCAATTTTATTAATTCACCTGAGTGCTCTCCTCTTTCTCATGATTAAAACTCAAATACCATGAAAAGGGCCGATAAAGACTTGTGGTGACATAACAATTTCGAAATGAATTACTTCTTAATTATTCAGGAATCTGCCACACTTCTAGTCAAATGTATTGAAACGTTTTCACAGATATGTATTATCATTGATGTGATCTGAGTTCTTACACTGTATTCACTAAGAGATAGTTGTTAGCATATTGCTGCCACCATGACAAAACATTATTTTATCAATTTCTCCATATGACAAGAAAACCTTTTTGTTATAATGATAAAAACCTTTTCATCATGACACGCTACTTTTGTAATTTCGTAATAAAGAAATACATTTTTACGTTACAATGAGAAACCTTTTGTCGTTTAAACTCAGTCAAACAAGAAAGTTCTCTTGTAAAATGAGACATTTTCTCATTATAACGTTATAACTGAGATATTTAACACAACGCGCTCAACTCACAATCAAAAAGCTGGGTGCTGAATCCTTAAAATACTGAAATTGAATAAAGAAGGCGGCTAGGACAGCACACCTATTCAACCATTTTTTTGTTATAACTGAGCAAATGTTTTTTTTGTCATGGTGGCAGCAATATGCTCTCATAATATTGTTTGTTACATTTTTTTTTATTTCTGAAGGTTCAGTCAACTCAGCAGCTCAATAAGATGCTTTGTTAAAACTCTGAGAGTGAAGTAAAACGCATTTAGATCAGATACGACTGCAAATGCATTTTTTTTTTTCATGAAATGTATGAAGGTCTGTTGAACACATTTCAGCACCACTTTGCTCTACACATACTGTACATGAAGTCAGATACATTTACACTAGAAGGGAATCCAGTACAACCACTACAACTAGATCTACAGTGCACTAAAGTAAAGGAGGAGGATCATCAGCTACTCTGTCTAGGTCATTTCATTTACTATATTTATATTTTTCTATTAGTTGATTTTGTGTGTTGTGCTTTGGATTATCTGTTGATGTGGTTTGACTTTCTAACTACCCAATACATATATAACCTGTATTTGCAATGAATGTAAAAACACAGCAATTCATTTATTGTAAAATCTAACATAAAAAGCTTTTTTTTTTTGGTCTATAAAACTTCTAGTTCTATATCTGGGTATGTTTAAACCTGAGATGGCATTTGTTTTGAAGTGTTCTCACATTACCATTAAATACTAAAAACCTCAAAATCTCTGCTTTAATTTCAGGTCGCATGCTGTGAAAGTGAACAAAAACCTCGCTGTGTGTTCTCTGTCTGCAGGAGCAGGTTCCTGATTAGCAGGATGGGACACACCTGGACCAGGTGTTCCTCATGTATAAAACCAGAGAAGCTGACAGTTCAGACTTTCTCTTCTCTCACCTAAAAACTCCTGTGTTGCTTTTTGATTCTTTTCCCTTTGTTCACCATTCAACACCCACACATCACATACTCACTCATCCACTCCCTGCATTACTGACTTATCCTACTCATTTGTTATTTTTTTTATTGTTTTGAGTACTTTGTTTTAAATAAATGTACTTTTGTAATATTGAATATCCAGGTGACTTCCCTTTTTTCGCCACAGTCCAGAGCCGGGCTGTGACATAATCATGTTATAAAAGTAGACGTCTTTTGTATGATTTTTATGTCATATAAAATGTAGGCTCATGATATAATGCAAGGCAAAGCTGCAGATCATAAAAACGCCATCACGGTGTTAGAATCTGTGGTGTTTTTGTCTTTGTTTCATCAAAAAGTCAAACTAATTTCCATCATTACCCGGGGAATTTAGATGTGTGATCGTCTGATTATGTTATTCTTTGAAATGACCATATAATGAAATCGAGGGGGGGGAAAAAACATTTTCCCTAATGAGGCCTCTCAGATCTGCAAAAGTGTATAAACACAGTGGAAGCAGTCTGTGTGAATCAAATAACAGATGCAAGTCTTTGAAAATCTGAGTTTTATTATGTTATTGTAATAATAACAATTAGAGTAATTGTATTTATGTAGTGCTTGACAAAGGGCACAGTTGTCAAAGTGCATATGAACATGAAATCACAGTAAAATATTGAAAACGGGGATAAAAAAAATGAACTCCTAGAAAATAAGTCTTTGTTGAGTCCTGAAAAGGATTAAACAGACTTGGGTGAAATTTCTCAGATTTGTAGTAACTCAGAAATATAGTTATATGAACTTAGAGCATATTATTTATCAGTGATCTTTGCTATTTAAAGTTTCAAATGTGCCATCACACCTGGGTGCCAAGTAAATATCTTTATCCACCTGCCAAAGACAAACATCTATTAGATGGATTGCTATTAAATTTAGTATAGACATTCATGGTTCCCAGAGGATGAATCCTGATGATTTTAGCGTTACTTGATGTGAGGAATTAACATGCATAGACTCTGTAGCTACAGTATGCTGTTGCCTCTGAACACACAGCTTTTATTGATCCCCTGATGTGGCACCACTAATTTGTCAAACACTTCCGTTCATGACAGGAAACCTCTAAAACAAATGACCGACTCTCAGCTCATCTGTATTTTAAGAAAAATGCTAACATAGCATGCTAATATACTGACACATAACATTAGCACATTACCTAATATGCCATGTTATTTACTCTAAAAACAACTTGTTAATTAGTCAGTCTCAAGTTAACATGCCACAACTCGCTGTGTAACCATGACAACCACAGAAACCACAGCAAGGGGAACACATTTGGGAAACGATACAGGAGCTGATTTTACTCATAGGGTATCTGAGTTTCCTGAATTATTCACTTCCTCACCAGCAGAGAACAGAGATCGATGGAGAGAAACAGTATCAGAGCAACATCAGCCTCAAAGTCTGATCATCTGGTTTGAGACAATAAAGAATATTTATGTTATTAGTCAGCAAAACAATGTTTTGCTCATCATGTCCTGTTCTGCTCTGTTTCTGTTTAGCAGCGTGATGAGATTGCACTGGTGGATCGCAGCAGCCTGTGGTGTACATGCTGGTAGGACGGGAGGGAGCTGCGGCAGCCACGACAGCAACTTGCTGTATAAATAATAGGGATGTGCAGAGAGCCCAGTATTTAGGGCCCGAGCACCGACCGGTGCGAAGCCCTATTGGAACTGAAGGAATTATTATTATTATTATTATTATTCCTCCGAAACAAACGCATTTTTGAGGGCCTAAACATGCACGAAAACTCATGAAAATTTGCACAGATGTCAGGACTGGCGAAAATTTCGATATTTTATGGGTCTCGAAATAAAGCGGGACAAAATGGCTCGACAGCGCCACCTAGAAAGTCAAGAAAATTGAGCCCCTCGATACAGATTGTCGTAGGAGAACGAAATTCGGTATGCATATGTATCATGACCAGACGCACCAAAAAGTCTCAAGGACACATAGCCTAACTCCAACAGGAAGTCGGCCATTTTGTATCAAAGTTGAAATTTTGCACCGATTTTGTCATTTCCAGCCCGCATACTTTAACGAACTCCTCCTAGAGATTTGACCCCAGGACTTTCAAATTCGGTCCGTATCATCTACAGGCATAGGAGATTAAAAGTTGCTAAAACAATTCTCATTAGTCTTTCCTAGGGGGCGTGGCTGGGCGGCGAATTTCGATCCTTCGCCATGAAAAATGAAACGGCTATAACTCCGGCATACATGATCCTAAGAGAGCCAAACCTTTTGTGCTTCATAAGAGTCCCGCCCTGAACGGGTCCATGTGACAATACAGGATATGAGTCATAGCGCCACCTCCTGGCAACAGGAAGTTACATGTTTTACGCTCTGACGCCCTGTGGGCAGCACGGTGATGGAATCCAGCTGAAATTTACTGAGAATAGCCTCAAGACCTTGGAGATCTTATATTATGAAGTTGGTGACCCTTCGTTGAAAGGTGTTGCCATGGCGACGCGGCGAATTTCGATGTGACGCCATGAAATTTCAATGCCTTATAACTTGACTCCACGTGGTCTGATCTTTTCCAAATTTCATATGCTTGTTAAGAGTCCCAATCTGAACACATGTTCAGTCTCATATTTAGCGAAAGTCATAGCGCCACCTACTGGCAACAGGAAGTATCATGCGTCGTACTTTGTCTAATTACTCCTAGGAAATTTGGCTGATGCACCTGAAATTAAGTCAGCTAATAAACAAGACCTTGGTGATGCTACATTTGGCAGCTCATGACCCAAAACTGAATGCTGTTACCGTGGCGACACATCCTTCGCCATGAAATATGATACTGTTTTTCAGGGAGAAGGGATTGCTCTACAGTCATGAAACTTGACACACATGTCTAGAGTGATGTCAGCTAAAATCCTATGTGGTCGCTTTGAATGGGCGTGGCAAAATGGCTCAACAGCGCCCCCTTTAAAATTTCAAAATTGCAGCCCCGCCTTCCAGATTAACGTAGAAAGATGAAATTCACAGGGCACATGTATAATGTCAACACGCACAAAAAAGCCTCTTGAAGCCTTATTGTAAGTCGAACAGGAAGTCGGCCATCTTGAAAAAAATGGTACATTTTCGCCTTTTCTTGGCCATTTCACATACCTTGTATTTTAAAGAACTCCTCCTACAGAATCCATGGTAAGGACTTAAAAATCAGTGTGTGTCATCTAGACTAGTGTATGATCATGATGGTTTGGCCGTGGCGTGGCGTTGAGTTTTGATGTTTCGCCATGACAGAGGAAATTGATATAACTTGAGTGTACACGGTTGGATCTGCCTCAAACTTTACACAACAAGTCACTGACAAAAGCCCTTCGACTGAGCGTCACTTCGACATGCGCTGGGGTGCGAGGGCCCGATCATCGCTGCTTGCAGCTTTAATTATTATTATTATTCCTCCGAAACAAACGCATTTTTGAGGGCCTAAACATGCACGAAAACTCATGAAAATTTGCACAGATGTCAGGACTGGCGAAAATTTCGATATTTTATGGGTCTCGAAATAAAGCGGGACAAAATGGCTCGACAGCGCCACCTAGAAAGTCAAGAAAATTGAGCCCCTCGATACAGATTGTCGTAGGAGAACGAAATTCGGTATGCATATGTATCATGACCAGACGCACCAAAAAGTCTCAAGGACACATAGCCTAACTCCAACAGGAAGTCGGCCATTTTGTATCAAAGTTGAAATTTTGCACCGATTTTGTCATTTCCAGCCCGCATACTTTAACGAACTCCTCCTAGAGATTTGACCCCAGGACTTTCAAATTCGGTCCGTATCATCTACAGGCATAGGAGATTAAAAGTTGCTAAAACAATTCTCATTAGTCTTTCCTAGGGGGCGTGGCTGGGCGGCGAATTTCGATCCTTCGCCATGAAAAATGAAACGGCTATAACTCCGGCATACATGATCCTAAGAGAGCCAAACCTTTTGTGCTTCATAAGAGTCCCGCCCTGAACGGGTCCATGTGACAATACAGGATATGAGTCATAGCGCCACCTCCTGGCAACAGGAAGTTACATGTTTTACGCTCTGACGCCCTGTGGGCAGCACGGTGATGGAATCCAGCTGAAATTTACTGAGAATAGCCTCAAGACCTTGGAGATCTTATATTATGAAGTTGGTGACCCTTCGTTGAAAGGTGTTGCCATGGCGACGCGGCGAATTTCGATGTGACGCCATGAAATTTCAATGCCTCATAACTTGACTCCACGTGGTCTGATCTTTTCCAAATTTCATATGCTTGTTAAGAGTCCCGGTCTGAACACATGTTCAGTCTCATATTTAGCGAAAGTCATAGCGCCACCTACTGGCAACAGGAAGTATCATGCGTCGTACTTTGTCTAATTACTCCTAGGAAATTTGGCTGATGCACCTGAAATTAAGTCAGCTAATAAACAAGACCTTGGTGATGCTACATTTGGCAGCTCATGACCCAAAACTGAATGCTGTTGCCATGGCGACACATCCTTCGCCATGAAATATGATACTGTTTTTCAGGGAGAAGGGATTGCTCTACAGTCATGAAACTTGACACACATGTCTAGAGTGATGTCAGCTAAAATCCTATGTGGTCGCTTTGAATGGGCGTGGCAAAATGGCTCAACAGCGCCCCCTTTAAAATTTCGAAATTGCAGCCCCGCCTTCCAGATTAATGTAGAAAGATGAAATTCACAGGGCACATGTATAATGTCAACACGCACAAAAAAGCCTCTTGAAGCCTTATTGTAAGTCGAACAGGAAGTCGGCCATCTTGAAAAAAATGGTACATTTTCGCCTTTTCTTGGCCATTTCGCATACCTTGTATTTTAAAGAACTCCTCCTACAGAATCCATGGTAAGGACTTAAAAATCAGTGTGTGTCATCTAGACTAGTGTATGATCATGATGGTTTGGCCGTGGCGTGGCGTTGAGTTTTGATGTTTCGCCATGACAGAGGAAATTGATATAACTTGAGTGTACACGGTTGGATCTGCCTCAAACTTTACACAACAAGTCACTGACAAAAGCCCTTCGACTGAGCGTCACTTCGACATGCGCTGGGGTGCGAGGGCCCGATCATCGCTGCTTGCAGCTTTAATTGTATTTGTATCTGTATTTGTTGAGGCAGCAAAATTATTTGTATTTGTATTTGAATAAAAGTGGAAAGAGGCTTAAAAATCCTGTTTTTATTTTTATTCAGCTTATAATTTTAGAAAATTAAAGATGAAAATTAAAGTGATGTCCAAATTAAGAAATATGCGTCATGTAACAGGTGGATGTGACTCCTCTCATTGAGACCTGCTGATAGACGTAACAACGGAGCAGAGAGACACTGAGGTAGCGACTATAACTGTGTTTTTTTTCTTCCCCAAATCAAATAATTTTTAAAATATTTGTATGAAACAAATATTCGTAAAAACCCCCCACTATTTGTGCTTTTCTGAATAACGTATTTGTATTCGAGCACACCCCTAATAAATTATACCTCAAGTGTTTCATTACTAATCATGTTAACATCCAATATTGCTGACGTGTATGCTAACATGCTTATTGTAGGTCCTACTGTTAGCACATTAGCATGCTAAGGCTCAAAGCACAGCTGAACCATGGACTGTATGTAAAGGTAGGCTAAATAATGTATATTATAAACAGTCCATGAGCTGAACTGACATTGATTAATTTCATTTTCTATGCAGCGGATAAAGGATAAACCATGGTGATTTCTCTGGCGCCACGCTTTGGCCAGTGTTTATTTTTATCCTACTTGTGCTAAGAATCTTAGAAAAGTAAAGCTGGGAATCCATTTTTCATGGATCCAACTGTTTTATTTTCTGATACGTGATAACAATTACAGCCTAATTGCAGCCTAATAAACTACAGAGATTGGGAGTGATGTAAGAAATCTCTCCATGCTTGATACCTGACGCAAACCCGCTCATAATAAGCCCTCTGGGCCACCAGGGCTCCTAAGACTGTAGACTTCTAGCCATCTAAATTGTGCCATTCAACTTACTTTTGCTTTATTGGATGATTTTCAAAACTGCCTACAGGAATATTCATCATATTCTCAGTCGGATACAAACCATGACCTTTCGTCTAATGAACCTCAAAAAACATGCTGGTCCGGCTGAGGGTTAACACAGTTACAGCATCTCTGTAATACAAAGACCCAGCACACTGTCATGAGCAAATATGGTCCAACATGCTTTTTCAAATGCGTAGTGTATAATGAAGGTATCCTTGTGGTTTTGAAAGGTCACTTATTTGATTCCTGTCGCTGCAGTTTGTCCTAAAGCAGCACACTGAGCTCCTACCTGCCTTATTGTTACTCTGGATATGAGAATCAGCTACATGCCTTAAATGTACATTTGTATGCTCATCGGTTAACCTTATTACTTTTTACCCATATGGATGGTGGGGTCACAATGTAACTGCTTCTAAAAATGTACTTATTTCAGCTGTGGGCTTTATAAAATGTACCTAATATTCATCTTGATGCACAATGCCTGCATCTATAACTTATGGAAAAAAATATGTATATGTATATATGTGTTTATGCCTATATTGATATGTGTAATTGTATAATTTGGGGGGCGGTTGTGGTGTCATGACTTCATAACTTTTGCTTAAAACCACTTTTTATTTATTGATTGATTCATTTTTATTAGATTGCCCTTTATTTTTATTTTTTAAAAACGGAATATACAAATAAAGTATTAAACATTTTCAGCCTTACAACTGTTTTCATCTGTTTCTTTTCTTTTTTTATTGTCAACCCCTGGTCAAAGTGGTCATTTCACACTCTCTCAGGTAACAGAGCAGTTGGGGATTTGGGGGATTTTTTTGTCTCATGCTGTGGCACTGAAGTGGTACTACTGTAGTTTCTCATTCCCTTACAATGGCCAGAATTTCCCAGATAATCTAGAATTTTCAACAGGTGTGGTTTTTACACATCTGGTTTGTTAACTACATTTCTATCTTACAGCATCTTTACTTGCAGTTAATACTGTTATCTTGTTTTTACTAATGTCTCATCACACTCAGTGAAACAGTGAAATCTTGCACTTAAATATTGCCATGCTTCTCAGCAAACATAAACGCCTTATATAAGATTACTTTTTTCCAGTTGTTAGGGTTAACCATTAAATTTACATTAGCAATTTAAAAGACATTTGAATGGTTATAAAAATATATACTAAAAAAGGAAAAAGATCCTCAATCCATCTATATTTTATACCCACTTAACTTCTTCAGGGTTTTGGCGCCAACGATGAGTGAATGTGAGAACGTTGAGTGACAGTTGAGGACAAACAAATTCATACCACTACTAGACTAAAACCAGTCTTCAAAATTCAGGTGTCAAATTCAGTAGTAGTTGCCATATTTCTCAATATACTCCCTTTTGTTTTCTGTCACTCTCACCTCCTCCCTCTTACTCCTTTTTTCTAAAGATCTACCAGACTCTGAACTGGCTGATCTGAGCTGTCTGTGTCAGCAATTTAGTTGTTACTGGTATGTATGCGGAGTACACCGTTACTAAGTCTCACTAATCAATATCTGCAATATCAAATGTCAGCCCTTCATATTGTTTTTTAATAAATTGAAGTTATATGACAGTGATTAACTATATCTGTCTAAATTCATAACAGTAAGGTCTGTTTATTGAATAATGTACGATGTACTCTGAAATTAAAGCATAGAACAAATAAACAATTGGAGTAAAAATCTTTTTAACAAAACTGAGTCTAAACTTTTGACTCATCATGGTAGCCACCTTCTGCAGACACACTCATTGCATGCTTTCTAAAATTGAAATCAAAGACTGTTTGGAAAGTTCTTCCCAACACTGTTCCTGATGCGGTTCACTTGTAGGTTGCTTTGGTTTCTGTCCAGTCATCCAAAACTAGCTTGATGACTTTGCCGGCCATTGCATGATTTGAAGTCTACCGTCTTGTTCTTTTCTTCTAAGGTAGTTCAGACAGCCTTGAGGTATGTTTTGGATCATTATCTTGCTGTAGGATGAACGCCTGACCAACTTGGTGTAGACCATAAGATATTGCATGGCTCTGCAAAATGCTGAAATCTAGGAACCAGGCCAGGGTGCCAGTCACTCTGTGCAAGTCGCCAACTCCGGATCCAGCAAATAATCCAGCAAGAATGAAATTTGAGGCTTAATTTTCCATTTTGTTTAGCAACACCAGTGAAAGACTGGTGCAGCCGTCACATTCCTGATATTTCTTAATAGGAGTCTTGTGTGCATTCATATTTTTTGTCACATTATACCATGAACACAATCAAATCTGAGGTGAAAAATGTACTGGTCACAGTTTCCCAGTGTTTTTTGACCACAGAAGCCTGGAAGGTTTAGTTTTGTCATCACTGTCTGTGGGCAGAAATGGTCAAAGATAGCTTCACAGTTTTTCAAGTCTGTCTGAAAACAACAGTCAGGTGTCCAATTGTACACTGAAAGAGGTTCATTATTCTTGCTGTTATCATTCCCACTTGTAATACTAAAAACTGTATTCAAAAGTTTATTCAGATAAAGTGGATATCTTCCAAAGTTAGAAGAAATTTCTTTCTTTGTGTTTTGACAGACAGTAATTTCTTGTTGAGCAGCAGTGGAAGTACAGTAACACAAATAGAGAATTTGGCACTAAAAAGATTAAAAAGCACTAAAAATATTGACTTGATTTGATTAATTTGGACAGCTGAAACTTCATATTAGCTTCAAATAAACTTTTAAATACATTTTGTACAGAAAAATCACTTACATTGTAAGTGCATCATGAAAGGATCTTCTAATCGTCAGTATGAACAGGAGGAATGATTACAGCAAGAAAAACATGTGTCAGTGTTCATTTGGGCACCTGACAGTTGTTTTAGGACAGACTTGTGTCTGGGCCAGACTATGCACTTGCAGCTGATTGCATAGCCTCCATTTATAACAAGGCGCTGCGTAATTCTGCCGATGACCCGGTCTTCCTACTTGGAGGTTTTAACAGATGCAATGTCGCCACACTCTTGCCAAATCTTGAAAAATTTGTAACATGCCTGACGAGACTGAACAAAACTCTGGATCAATGCTTTGGTAATTTGGACGGTGCCTAGGTCGTGCCCTCCTCTAATTATCCACCTTTTACCAAAGTACTGTCAGTTACTAAAGAGGACTAAACCCTCTGTCCAGCATGTTCAGGCCTGGACAGATGACTCAGTGGAAGCACTGAGGGGCTGCTTTAAGTCTGTTGAGTGGGGCTTATTTCTCAATGACCAGGATTGCCTCAACAATTATGAACTACTAAATGACACCATTATCAGCTATGTAAACTTTTGTGCAAACTCTTGAATTAAAACAAAGGAAGTCAGAATCTACACTAAAAATAAACCATGGGTTAACAAGGAACTGAAACATCACCTAAACTTGAAGAAAAAGGCCCTCCTGCAGGGTGAGTCTCAAAAAATGAAAGAGCTAAACAAGGAGACAGGACGCTTGATCAAAAAAGCACAGAGTATATAGATGGGCAGGCAGCAGAAAACAGACCCTAAGTGTGAAGACACCCTCAGTCTGTCAAACAATCTGAACTCATTTTTCTCCAGATTTGATAAACAGGACTTCAGTGATGAGTGTGAGGCTGTCTGCACTGGACCCCATACCCTATGATCCTACAGGAGAGGGAGGTTATCTCTGTGTTTCAAAGGGTTAACCCCCCAAGGCTCCTGGCCCAGACTCAAGCGGAAGGTTCTAAAGGAATGTGTGGCTCGACTGGGACTTATTTTCACCCAACTGTTCCAAATATTCCTCAGCTCAAACTTTGTCCACCAGGCCTGGAAGACAGCGACCATCATCCTTGTACCAATAACACCTCATGCCAAATCTCTTAATGACTTCGGTTCCATCACTCTCACACCTCTACTACAGAGTGTCTAATGTGTAAAGATTTCTCATCTCAAACAGCTAAGTTTATGGACCCCGTGCAATTTGCCTACCAAACTAATCAAGGTGTTGAAGAGGCTAAACTCATTCTCTTTGATAGAGTCATCTAGAAAAAGCCAACACTCATGTCTGTATTGTTTTTATGGACTTTTCCTCTGCTTTTAATATAGTCCAGCCCCACCTCCTCTTAAAGTGCCTGTGTGACCTGAATGTCAGCAGTAGTCTGGTCAACAACACCCTTTCTAACTGCCTTGTCCTGAATACAGGAGTCCCTCAGGGATGTGTACTATCTCCCCTACTGTTCTCAATATACACAAATGAAGTCCAGTGTAAGAGCAGTGACCTCACCCTTATCAAGTATGTGGATAATATGACCCTGGTTTCCTTCCAGCAGGTTATGAACAGCGCCTCTGACTGCCAGTACATCAACAGCTTGGCCTCCTGGTTTGACGACAGCTTCTTGGACCTTAATGTCACCACGACCAAGGAGCTATGTCTAGGAGGAAATAGGAGAGTAAGCAGTGCAGGTCCTACTTACAAGCCAATCAGTATGAAGGGCCAGGAAGTGGAGCAGGTCACCCACTTCAACAGTAGTAGACAATAAACTCACCTTTCAGGACAGTGTTGACTACATCTACAAGAGAGCAAGACAGCGCCTCACTCTTCTCAGGAAACTGAGGAGCTTTAACAGCTGCCAGCAGATCCTGTCCATGGTCTACAAATCACTTACTGAGAGTGTTCCCCCATTTAACATTGTTTCATGGTATGGAAACCACTCAGGAAAACAAAAGAACAAACTGACACAAGTTGTCAACCAGGCCAGCAAGATCATTGGAGACAAACAGCTCCAACTTCTGGATTTATTTTCTCAATCCACAACCAAAAAGGCAATCCTACCCATCCCCTCCACTCAGCATTTCAGTTGCTGCCATCAAACCTTGCCTGAAAAAATCCTGAAAGTCCCAATGGCCAGGAAGAACGGTTATAAGAAATCCTTTATTCCATCAGCTGTGACCATCGTCAATAAGAGCCTGTTTAAATAGGCCCCTTGAAACTCCCCTGCTCCCCCACCAACCTCTCCACCCACACACACTTTTTTTTAAACCCTTTCCCTTAACCTTCCTCTTGTTTAAAGGTTTTTTAAGGCTTTTTCAAGGCTGCTCTTCAGGACATTCTGCAACCAACACCATCACCTTATTTGGTGTGAAGTACAACTGTGTATTATGCATTGCTGCGATGGTTATTTATGACAGCCTCGCATGCCAGTGGGCGAACAATCCATTCATCACTTTTATTACTGCCACTTGCCACTAAGTCACTTTAAAAGTCCACCTTACCTTAAAGGTGGCCTATTATGCTCATTTCCAGCTCTATATTTTTATTCAGGGACTCCACTAGAATAACTTTTCATGATTCACAGTTCAAAAAAACTAATTTATCTTATACTGGCCCTTTATGCAGCCCTTCAGTTCAGTCTCTGTCTGAAACAGGCAGTTTTAGCTCCTGTCTCTTTAAGGCCCCTCTCCCGATGAGCCCACTCTGTTCTGACTGGCCAGCTTTCTGGAGGCTTGCCAAGGGTCAGCCCTATCAGTTGTGTTAAGTTACTGCTGATGAAAACCCAACATTTCCTGCTTTACTTCTTCATATTAAAAGTTTTTAAATGACTAAATAATGGGAGAATTTTATTGTTAAGAATTTACGGGAAATTAAACATATTCCTGACAAAATTAGCAGAGCTTTGACACATGAACATATGGAGATATTTGGAACTCTTTGTTCAGTGGATCAATTAGAAATAATGCAGGGAGGAATAGTGATGATGATGTTTATTGAAGAGCTGCAGAAAATCAGCACACCTCCAACAGGTAAACTACTTATTTTACTTACAGAGCTCAACTCCAGTCATGGCTTGGCATGACTACCCCCAAAACAATGGAAAAACACCATAATGTTAGCGGAGCAGAGCAGTAAACTGGCGTGCTGTGTGAGAAGCAGATGACCATATAAAGAAATCTGTCACAAGCCAATGTCAGCTCGGGCTGAAAGTAGAAAAAAAGTTGGAAACCGAACATTCAGGGCAGTCTGAAACTGATGCTTTTTGCTCACAGGGATTACTTCTACTCATGTTTACCTCATTATTTGACACTTTGACCACATTTAATATGAATATCCAACACTGTAACATTATATATATATAACTGAAAATAAGGAAAAGCATAATAGGTCCCCTTTAATGTACAATTATTTTGTATTGTTGTGTGTACGGTGTGTGTTGTCTCATATGCCAGTGCCAAAGACAAATTTCTATTTTATGTAAATTGAAAGGACAATGAAGCAATCTGAATCTTGAGAAAAAGTGAACCCATCCTGTAACCTGAACAGCACTAGAATTTAATTTGGATAAATGGTACATCTGTGTTGTCTCAACTTGTTAGAGGTGGATACATTAGTCTCAAAAGAGGTGTATTTTGTATAAAAATGTGACTTTAGCAGCTTTCACTCCTCCTAATAACAGGGGGACAGCAGTGACAGAAGGACCAAGCTGAAGCTCCACACACATCAGGTGAAGTTGGAAAAAGAAGGCACCCCACAAAAAGCAGCACTCCCCATCAGTCTTACAGCCCAAAAGACGCCTCTAAAAAAAACAAGAGGACACTGCATGCTTAACAGACAGCTCATAAAAAGCAATTTTAAGTCCTGCAAACAAACTGCACATCCGGGAAACGGAACCTGATCTGCAAAAGACGTGGAATGTCTCATTTCTTTTCTTCCGCCCTTCAAACCCGGTAATGATGGAGCAGTAAAAAAGCGACATGATTGGTGGATGCAGCCAGCAGAGGAGAAATGTAAACCCCTTCGTTTTGTTGCATCGGGGGGGTTGAAAACTGAACGCTCCCCTCTTGTTTTTTTTCTCCTTTTCCTTCCTACAATGACAGCAGGAGCCAGCCGGGCGGTGCGGTGGGAAGCTTCCCCCGGTACGAGAAGGATTTCCCTGCAAGTCTGCGGTAAGGACACAACAACAGAACAACACCACCACCTAGAATAAACAACAGGCAATGTGCGTGAGGCTCACATCAATGCGAATCACCAGGAAGGGACAGAGAGAGAAAAAAACCCGTACACAATACACAATGGTGTTGCCTGGGGCTGCCGCTGTAGCTCTCAGACAAACCCGGGTCAGACTCGCTCGTTTTGCTTGCTTGACAGCTGCAGGGCCAATGGAAATATGCATGGAGCCAGCTGCGCTAGGCTGCAGCCAATGGAAAAATCTGAAATGCTGAGCTGCTACTGGATCCAAATGGTAAGGTTAGGCTGGCTGCAGCAGCCACACCGCCGCCGCTGCTGAAACTTCCACCAAATAAAAAGCTGTTTGTGTTTTGGCTGCTGCAGTGGCCATTTTAGGTAAGAAGCGTCCTTTAACTTTTGGATGCGGCTCGGCTTTGTGCATGTGTGTGTGTGTGCGTGTGTGTGTGTGTGTGTGTGCAGGGGATAGGTAGGTGTGTGTGTGTGTGTGTGGTGTCTAGACTGGACTGTGGTGGCAAAACAGTGCAGGACTCCGGCATCCAGACTGAATGAACTCCGCGGGGCTGCTATAGCTTTATGTGGATTAAATAGATATTGCACGGAGTTCCTCCTCCTCCTCCTCCTCCTCCTCCCCTCCCCATCTCTCTCTCTCTCCCTCTCTCGCTCTCTCTCTCTCTCTTTCTCTCTCTCTCTCTCTCCTCTCCCCTCCCTCCCCTGCCTGCTAATTTTTTATGCATTTTTCTAAACTGTCATGGCGATTTTGTGTCCTTGGAAATAAAAAGCGCCAGTGTTTTTCGGGCTAACCTGGAGGATGTGTCGCCGGTGAGAGCGTGTGTCCGGTGTCCGGAGCAGGTGAGCTGTCCGCCGGGGAGGGTTTTTCGGCGGAGAGATGTCCCCGAGAAGGAGTTTTTAGAGGCTGTCCACACGTGTAAGGAGCGGGGCTGTTATAATGTATTTACAACAGCGATGCAGTGACATTACACAGCTAGCGGGG
Source organism: Thunnus maccoyii (assembly GCF_910596095.1). Lineage (NCBI taxonomy): Eukaryota > Metazoa > Chordata > Actinopteri > Scombriformes > Scombridae > Thunnus > Thunnus maccoyii. The sequence continues at coordinate 32,531,667 of NC_056535.1, read as the reverse complement.
AAGGCTAGCTCGGTAGCCACGGGTGCTAACATGAAATAGGACACAGTGTCTCCTTTCTCTCTGTCGGTGTGTGTAGTGTGTGTTTAGTGTTTTTCATCACAAGTCGCCGTTTTTGCTCGCCGGGAACTTCTTTTTTTTTCCTCCTCCTAGCTTGATCTCCCAACTTGTGGCAATCCAGTGGCTGGCTATACATAAGCTAGCTGAGTGTTAGCCCCTGCGTCTGCTAGCATTAATTACAGCCAAAGCCTCAAAAGAAGGTGTAAGCTACGTTGTTAGCCTGCTAGCCTCCTGAAACATTTGTAGATACAGCAGTCTGGTGTGTGTGCAGGTGTATAGTGAGTCATGAAGTGATTGTGTGTGGATGAACGGACAACACATTCACCTGGCCAGGTGTAACACCCAAGACAAAGGGTGCACCAAGAGCTAACCCCAATCATTGTGATCTGACTTAATGGATAATTGCACCAAATATGAACATGCAGTATCCATCAACTTTGCTGCCAGCACGGCCAAAGGATGTTTTGTCTCTACCTGTCAAGATGGTATTGGACAGGGAGTTGTCCTCCACTCATTTATCATGAAAAACCTTTTTATCTGGCATAAAAATTAGAAGCTGCCAATGAGAATGGGTTTTATTTCTTCTCATTCGGTAGCAGTTTTATAGATTTGTGACAAGATGAAAGGACGCAGGTACAATTTTCAAGACTACCTGGGAAGATCTGTGTGGTTTCAAGTAGAGTTGACAAGTATCACATCAATCAGCAACTATTGTGATCATCAATTAATCATTTTGAGTCATTTTTTAAGGAATAGTAGTCCAAATTCTCTCATATGTGCAGGTATATAGTGAGTCATGCACGTACTTGGAGTCACACCTTCACCTGCCCAGGTATAACACCCCCGGGTAACAGACAAAGGGTGCGCCAGGAGCTAACCTATGTCTACTGTCAGTCTCTGTGGTCTGACTTAATGGATAATTGCACCAAATGTGAACGTGCAATTTCAATTAACTCTGCTGCGAGCGTGGACAAAGGACGTTTTGTCCCTACCTGTCAAGATGGTATTGGAAAGGGAGTTGCCCTCCACTCCACTGATTTTTTTTTTCATGAGAAACCTTTGTATTTGGTAGAATAATTAGCAGCTGCCAGTGAGAATGATGTGTTATTTGTTCTCATTTGGTAGATAGATTTGTGACAAGGTGAAAGGACGCTGGTTCGATTTTCAAGACTAGCTGTGAAGATCTGTGTGGTTTCAGGTAGAGCTGCAACAAATAGTTGATTAATTAATGAGTTGGCAACTATTAAATTAATCACCAGCTATTTTGATAATCAGTTAATCGTTTTGAGTAATTTAAAGTCTCTGATTCCAGCTTCACAGATGTGAATACTTTCTGGTTTCTTTAGTCCTCCATGACAGTAAACTGAATATCTGTGGTTTATGGATTGTTGGTCAGGACAAAGCAAGACATTTGAGGACGCCATGTCTGGCTTTGGGAAACAATGATTGACATATTTCACCATTTTTTGACATTTTATGGACCAAACAAGCAGGACGTCTCTGCTGCAAAGTTTCATCATCAGGCAGGTCAGCCTTTAAACACCAATGAATGAATGAATGAAGCGCCTCGTCTGGCTTTGCATCCTCATGTTGTGTTTGCATGTTCACCCCCCCGTTTTGTCCTGTGTCCTCCCACAGCGAAAATTATGTAATATGAAGCCTCTAATCTGGATCCGTCTGTCTGTCTGTATGCCTGCTCGTTCACTCATAGTGTTAGCTTTACGTTTTACTGCCTGCTTGCAAAACTTCTGCTGCACTTTGACATCATCACCAAGAGAAGTTGCTTGGGTGACAGAAAAACAACAACTTTTGCACCCGGTTGTTGAGACAGCTGACAGTAGAAACAGAAGACGGGACAGTAGTGTATTTTTGTGTATGTTACAGCACGCCAAGTTAGTTCTACTCGTTACATTCATTCAAAAATCAAGTCGTCTGCGGTATAATGCTAATAGTGATGCAGGATAAACACTGTGGCAGATGTTTTCTGCTTCTGTTTGTGGAGAAAACATAGAGATCATAGAGGCAACGCAGAGCGAGTGAACATGTGACCTTTCTGTTACAGCTCACCTTTACCAGCTTATGAGCTCATTTGATCAGTACTTGGTCTGTTTTATGTATGTACATATGTGACAATTAATAACCGTTTTTGAACAGATAACAATTAAAGCCATGGATAGCACACATTTCCATTTTTTTGTTATTTTACAAAAACTTTAGAATAAACAACTTTTAATTAAGGTTTTAACTTCAGGTGACAGTATGACCTGCATCATCTTATGGGGGACATTTTCAAGGACCCAGCTGTTGTACAGAAATGCTACCTAAAGTATGACATGTTTCCTGCATTTTAATTTAAGTAACTTCCACATTTTGTTATGTTACAACCACAAATTAAAATGGATTTTATTGGGTTGTATGTACAACACAAAATAGTCCATTTTGAACTGGGGGGGGGGAATATGACATGCTTTTTAAAATGATTTACAAATAAAAATCTGAAAAGTGTTGAGTGCACATGTATTCACCTCTTTTGCTGTGAAACCCCCTAAATAAGATCAGGTGCAACCAGTTGCCTTCAGAAGTCACATAATTAGTTAAATGGAGTCCATCTGTGTTTAGTTGAATCTCAAATAAATACACCTATTCCGTGAAGGCCTCAAAGTTTGTTAGAGAACATTACATGAACAAACAGCATCATGAAGACCAAGAAGCTCGCAAAGCAGGTCAGGATGAAGTTGTGGAGAAGTATAAAGCAGGCTCACAGAGCACCATTAAATCCATCATTGGAAAATGGAAAGAACATGCAAATCTAACAAGAGAAGGTTGTCTACCTAAACTGACGGAGCGGGCAAGGAGAGCGTTGATCAGAGAAGCAGCCGAGAGGCCAATGGTAACTCTGGAGGAGCTGGATCCACAGCTCAGGTGGGAGAATCTGTACACAGGACAACTATTAGTTATGCACTCCACAAATCGGGCCTTTATGGAAGATTGGTGAGAAGAAAGCCGTAGCTGAAAGAAAGCCATAAGAAATCCCGTTCAGAGTTTGCCACAAGCCATGCGGGAGACACAGTAATCATGTGGAAAAAAAAAAAGGTACTCCGGTCAGATGAGACCAAAATTGAACTTTTTGGCCTTAGTGCAAAACGCTGTGTGTGGTAGAAACCCAACACCTCACATCACCCTGAACACACCATCCCCACAGAGAAACACGGCGGTGGCAGCATCACGCTGTTGGATGCTTTTCATCAGCAGGTACTGGGAAACTGGTCAGGATTGAGGCAAGAGGGATGGAGCCAAATATTAAAAAAATATATATAAAAAAAAAGAAGAAAACCTGTTGCTGTCTGCAAGGGACTTGAGACTGGGATGCAGGTTCACCTTCCAGCAGGACAATGATACTAAGCATACAACCAGAGCTACACTGGAATGGTTTAAGGCAAAGAATGTTTATGTCTTAGAAGAGCCCAGTCAAAGCCCAGACTTTAATCCAATTGAGAATCTGCGGCGAGACTCGAAAATTGCTGTTCAGACGGTCTCCATCCAATCTGACTGAGCTTGAGCTATTTTGCCAAGAAGAATAGTCAAAAAAAAATGCAGTCTGTAGATGTGCAAAGCTGGTAGAGACATACCCTAAAAGAGTTGCTGCTGTAATTGCAGTGAAATGTGGTTCTACCAAGTATTGACTCAGGGGGGCGGGGGTGGGGGGGGGTTGAATACTTGTGCATCCAACAGATGTCTGCTTTTTTGTCTTAATTATTGTTTGTGTCACAACAAGAAGTATTTTGCACCTTCAAAGCACTTTGCATGCTGTGTTAATCAAATGGTAAAAAGGCCAATAAAATCAATTTGAATTCCAGGTTGTAACACTGCAAAATGTGGGAAAGTCCAAGTCCACCATTGTAAACTATGCAGACAATGTTACCGCTTTATAGAAAATGAAAGTTAATGAAGTCGGCTTTTTCATAAGTCATCTTAACAGCAAACTATTACATCTGTCTAATAAATAATTTAATACAACTTAATATTAATTACGTTTTGGTTGCAGGTTTGTTTTTTATGCAGTAAATGACTTAGTGTCTCATGGATTTTTTTGCGTCTAATTTTAAAACGAGTGAAGAAACCCGTCCAAAATAATTGTTTGTAGGGAATAAAAAAAGCTACATCTCGATGCATCTGCTGTTTTTGAAGCACTTTGGCATTGAAAAGGAGCACATGAAGTAAGAGCAGGTGACTAATAAATTCGACCGTTTTAAACTGACGATGAAGTTAATCCTCGTATGATGAGTTCAAAGCCAGAACCGAATGCCAATTTATGAAGCAAACGTCAATTTAGAATTTGTTGGCTCCAGCTATATCGCACAAGAAAGACTCCAAAAACAGCAACATAACAGACTCTGTAACTTTCCAAATTGCTATAGTCATATTACAACTTTATGTTTTTAGAATGTCAAAAAGATGATCCAAACTCCCGTCAAGAGGCATACGATACCGTCACGTGCCTGGTTTTCTCAGGTTGTCATCCCACATCTTTACATTAAATATAAAGCAACCCTGTATTTATGGTTGAGTATTGAATCAAAGTGTCTTGTTAAATCAACCAGAAAATTGAACAGCTGCCCTAGTTTGTCTAAAATAAGTGTAATCATTGCTTGAGTCATGCATTCTTTCCAAATGGAGCTAATGTTTTGATACTAAAAACCTTTATTTATATGGAAGTTAAAAAAAACAGGTTTATTAAGCATTTAGACATAAGAACAGGTGCATATATGTGGTGATGTTATGTAAAGTTAAAAAATCCCATTTAAAGTGTATAAAATATATCTTATTAGCTTTTATCTCAATGTTGTTCTGGCTTGACTCCTGATAATTGCAAAAATTACTGTATCATGCTTTTCCTCATAGGCCTCATCCATTCTTTATGGGTTCACAGGTTCGATTTCCAGCTGCCATGGCCGGTCTTAACTTTTTGGGGGCCTGAAACAAAATTGAGCTCTGAGGCTTCTGCTGAACCTGGCTGCAAGATTTCTATGTGTAAATTAGTTTGTGGTTATTTGAATAAATGTGGTTTATTTGGGAATACGGACAATGTGAAACAAAAACAATTAAAGTCTTAAAACTAGATTATATGACACAATGTTGGGTAATAATGCAGGATGAGCCTTAGTTGATTTATTGGTACAAATTTACACCTCAAATAACAATTGACATGCAGTGAATCTGGAGCTTTTGGGGTTGTTTACCCACTTTGTCCATAATTCAGCCTGTCAGCTGCAAGTATAGGCAGAGACAGGTGACGGTGACTTTAATATCTAGACATAGATACTCAATAAGCAGACTCTGGTCCATATCTGGACCAAATAACAATTTAATCAGGACCAGGACCAAAATGTAACCTCAACCCGACACGGACAGCTTTTGAGTGACACATCACTGTCACTTCACCTCAGCTGCCATCATTCAGCCCGGCTGTCGCCACAGTTAACAAGGATGTTGTGGAATGTAGGAGCTCCGGTTGATGAAGTAAAATGTCTTGTTCAAAACCAGCCGATACAAAAAAAAGAGAAAGATTGAGAGTGAAAAACATGCATTTGATTGTGCTTGATTTGCAATCACACAGTGGTCATAATAAAGAGTGGGAACAAAAAACGCCACTATGACACCGAAGATACCCCGTTTTGAACAATATTATCCTCCAAACAGAGAAAAGAACCACAAAACTGAACCAGTTGAAGTCATGATGTCAAGACTTCAGCAGAATAAATGTAAAACCAAACATTTTCAACCATGTGAAAAACAGTGAAAAACTCAGTCTCCTCTTGGCCATCACACCTTTTTATATGCCCAAGTTTAAGGACTTGGTTACACAATGAAGATGTCAGGTCTCCCTTTTAATACAGAAGTTAGAGTTTTTATACTGAAATACCATCATGTAATGCAACTTTACTGGACCTTTTTAATGTGGTAGTTCATGTGAAACGACATTTCGATAGTATCTAACTTCCCTATCGTGATGTATTTCCGAGTGAAACGGGATAGACAGACGGGACGTAACTTTGGGAGGATTATGATTTGAACGTTGAGGAGTTGGCGTGTCAATCAATCAATCTTAGGTCTGTGCTGCGAAAAGTTGAAGATTGATTCATGGCTGGATGTCATGATATTATTGGTTGGTTTAAGCCTACGTAAATGCACGTCATATTTTGTTCTACAGGAAGAAAACATGACTGGATTTTGATAGAAAAATACAAAGAAATTGATTTTTTTTGTATTTTTCTTGGTATATATTGTTAAATAAGTGCACAGTATGACTGGAGATGTGATCTAAAAGGGTTAAAAAGTCAGTTTTCATTTCATCTTGACTTTAAGTGGACCTCCTAAGACTTGTATTTGAGTACCCCTGCTGTTCCCACAACACATTTTCACCCAGCCAGTCTGAGATGTTTTGTTATGTTTCTTACTAAAGGAAACCAGTGGGATGAGAGAGGAAAACTATTCAATATTGGTCGTCTCAGCATTCTCTCGGAGTTCACATTCTCTGCTGTTTCGGTAGACGGTTTCTGTGTTATTTCTATGTAGTTTCGGTTTGTCGCTTCTCACGGTGGAGACAGGAGAAATGTGATTTAAGCAGATTGGGTGAGTCTCAGTTTAGTATCTCAATTAGTGTCAATCAGAATCTCAATTAGTGGGGGGATGGAAAGCTGTCGTCTCGCTTTGTGTTTTTAGGCTGAGCAGACGGCTGTGCTCCAGCGCAGTACACTTACTTCTTCTTCTTCACGTTAATGGTGATATCAACTGTTCTTTATAAAGCTTTCCCACAAAACGTGTGCGTAGAGCTGTTAGAAAAGCTGTCGGAGGTCGTCACGTCGGTCGTCTTCTGTTTAATCTTTGTCATGATAATTGAACCAAATAAGAGGAACAATTGTGAGGTACTTGAAAATAATCTTGATAAGTCAGTGTGCAGATGACAGAAAATGAAAGACATTAATGAATCAGTGAGTATCTTCTGTGAGGGGAAAGTGTGTGTTTACTTGGTAACCCCCCAAAAAACTGCAAAAGGGCATTATCACTGAAAAGATCAGTTTATTCATTGATAGGATGGACTAAAGTTTTGATAATTGATTAGTTGTTTCAGTCATTTATCAAGGAAAAAGGCCAAACCTTCACTGATTTGATTGATTTGGAAATTGTGATGTATTTTACTTTTAATTTAATCAATTAGGCCTAATTATAGAAAAAAAGATGAATTCTTAAGTAAAATTAATGGAAATATACATTTTTTTGACCCTGTCAAAGGGAACAAAAGGCGGGAAGGAGGTAAGAAGTGGTGATGAGGTGCTAATTATAGACTGGAGCTGAAATGATTAGTTGATTTTAATCGATTAGTCACATTTTACAGTATTTCAAATGTGAGGATTTTCGGTGTTTCTCTGTTTTATGTCATTATAAACTGAATATCTTTGGGTTTTGGACTCTTGGTCGGACAAAACAGGATATTTGAAGACGTTATCTTGGCCCCCGGGAAATGATTTTTATTACTTTTTGACAATTTATAGACTAAATGATTAATTGATAATGAAAATAATCATTCGTTGCAGCCCTGTTATACACAACGGACCTTCTTGTGCAAAGCAATGTTAAACTTTATAGTTCTGAATCCAAACATTTTGAAATATACACGTACAGTATAACTGTATGTAGGTCTTCACTGTCAGCTGCAAGTCTTTCCCTAAAAATGCTGTAACTTAAGCACTGGTTTCAGTGTGGTGATGTGATTCAGCGAGTGGAAAAAGCTGGAGGATTCAGTTGTGGGCTTAAATATAGCACGCAATAGTGTAAATATGTCAATGTCACAGTAGCAGCGGACTAGGTCAGCTAGATCCTGGGCATGAAGGGGGGGGAAACAAGAGGAAAGTGTGTCATCAGGAGATCCTGCAGAAGTTGAGGTGATTAGTGATTTATTTAATTACTATGAGAATGCTGAGTTTCAGTGCGTCGTAACCCCCCGGGCCAGACTCCCACTGACAACGCCGTCCGCTCCTTTTGTTTGCTCCCTCGTGGGAGCGTCGTACGGCTGAAGCCGGGAAGGAGCGAGGAGGAGCTGTGTTCCATTTTAAAGATGCATTCCCCCTCTTTGTTCACACTAACACACACACACACACACACACGTTTAGGAAAAGAGCGCTGAATTTGGTTCTGATTTAGCACAGCCGGCTGCTCCTCCTCGTCCCTCAAGCGAGTCGTCTCCTGATGATTCTCAGACGCAGCAACAGTTAGGGCTCCTCTGCTCTTCTGTGCAAGGGCAAGTGGTTGAGCGAAGGGAATAAGGTCATTGAAAAAGAGAACGGGTCTCTCCGCTGAGGGTTTCTGTCTGCGGCTGCTGAGCAAAAGTCTGCTGTGTAGCACACCTACTTTTTCCAGGTCATAAAAATAAAATCTGGAGGTGTTTTTTACTCTAGAAATGATTCCACTTGTGATACTGAAACTGCAAAAAGGATGTTTACAGTATAAGAATAACTCAAATATATCTGCATCTGAGTTATTTTTATTGTTTTCACTACTTATTGTTTTGTCAATTAATTGGCTTTTATAACACCAGGAAATAGTAAAAATCACAATTTGTAAGAACTCATGGTTGAGCAATATCACGATTAATTGTCACATTTCTCTCTGTAATAATTAATCAGATGATATCTTATTAAATACACAAGATTCTCCATCCACACAGTGCAGCTCTTTATTATTTGTACTAAAATAAACCCTGAATTATGACTTCCATATTCAGTAGTTAACAACACTTTTAGATATTTGTTTGCTAAAAGAGGAAATTCAGAGTCAAATATGGCTCTGTTTAACATTGCTTGCGAATGTCAAAAAAAAGTAATACATAGATTTAATAAACACTTTTATGACTTCTGTTGTCTCATTATATTATTTGCTGGCTCTTTTAATGTGAAGTTGTTTTGTTATTTATTATTTTAACACTTGTGTAACTGACTGCTGCGTCTGAAACAAGCTTCGGTCAGGAAGCACAGAGGAGGCTGCGTTACAGGTTCAGGTCCACACTAGCTAACGTTGTTAGTTTTGCGTAACAGCAGCTGAATATGTCAACGTGTTAAACTCTGAATTTCTCTTGGTTGTTAAAGAATTGTAGCATTTTATTTTCTGACAAACTGTAGCTCATACTGAACATTTACTTCTAACTAGAGTGGCAACTAACGGTTATTTTCTTGATTAAGTGATTAATTGTTTGGTTAGCATCTCGTGCACTGAGTTCATGGAGCCTCCCGCAGCTAGCATCCAGGCTAACAAGCTAACCTGGCTCCCAGCCCTCATAACGGGGCTGGGTTCGGGGTGAGCTGACCTCAGTTGGTTGGCACTGATGCTCAGTAGTTAAAAACACACCTGTTTGAACATTTTGTCGGAGTAAAGTAGTTTTCCACCAATCATACGGTCTAAAGGTGCGTCCAGCCAGACTCCAAGTCAAAGCCAACGTTGTTTCCTGTCACAACACGATTTAAAGTGTTTTCCGTGTTCGTCAGGTACTGCTGCTCCTTTCGACTGGCACATAATCAGACTAACATACCTTGATTTTCACAAAAAAAAAAGATACTAATACCTCATATACAGCATACCACGCTGTTGAGCTCCTCACACACTCCACACTGAACGCTTCCAAAGAACTCTCTGACTGTATTTCTGTTTAACTTCGTGTTGTCCTGTATGGTGTTGACTGAAACTAAAGTGTGCCCTTATAACCGACAAAACATCTTTTTTTTTTTTTTCTTCTTTTTTTTCCCTGTACCAGCTTGTTCTCCTCTGCACTCCCCCCCCTCCCCCGCTGCATTTCTCCAACACTTGAGTCGTTTCTTCACTGGACACGTCTGGTTAATTACATCGCTATGAACTGCAGGTGGACACTACGTATGAAGGAATGACTTTATGGAGCATATCAATATGACTAAAATAAGATTGAATAGAGTCATAATGTTGGTTTTGGTTATTTTCCGATTTAATTGCCCAGCCTCATACAGAGCCAAAGTCAAACCGGAACTTCTGGATTCGGCTCCAGAAGTAGGAAAAACCTCAGGTGGCTCGCTTCATATGTTCAGATTAGGACAAAGAACAATCTAATATCGTTGTTTATCCAGTATTTATGTTTCTTTAGCGGTCTTTAACGAACACCATCTCCCATAAGCCCTAGATGTTTGCCGGCTACACTTCTTTTTTTTTTTTCAGAAAGAGTGATGAAAGAAACACTGAATGAGAGATTGCATCGAATGACGTCATGACTTAAGCTCTCTATGACTAACAGTCCAAAACTCAAGACATTTAATTTGCAATAATATAAAAGGGTAAATCCTCTCATTTGACTTTTTCTGTTCTTTTGCCAACGAAGAAATTAGTTTCCATTCAGATGTGGCCTCCCTTTCTTTTGTACACATGCAATCTGGTGTGTGTGTGTGTGTGTTTATGTGTTTGTGTGTTTTATGTGTTTATGTGCACAAGTTCTGCCTCACAAGGCTGCAAAATGAGCGAGGAGCAGACGGGTTGTTTCAATTCTGAAAACAGCATACCCTTGCATTAATATTCATGGGTGACAGGTGTGTAGGGATAAAACAACTTAACACAAAACTTGGGGAAAAAAAGGCTTTTTTTGCTGCTTTCATTTTATTGGATGGTTTAAAACGGAGAACAGGAAGTCCACACCTCTTTCACCTCGCCATTTCTCTTTTCTTGCTCTTCTTCTGTTTATACATCAAGGTGTATTTTTGCTCACTGTCTATTGTTAAATTGACGAGGAGGTTAAGTTGTATCACCTGTTGAAAGGTTTGAGTCAAAATGTATTTTATCTTTCAAAGGATATAAAAAGCTCCGGTGGGATTTGATGTGACACCTGTAGGAGACACGTGATGCAAAGTGTGAAGTGGAAAAGGGAGGCTAGGTGTGTATGTAGAGGTGAATCTACCATGAAACCATCTCCTTGTCATTTTTAAAGGTCATTTTTGTGGCCTTTTAACTGTACTAGATCGCTGGCCTTTTTAAGCGAGGAGTGACAGTAAGAGTTGTTGACATGCAGTAAAGTAAAGCAGCTTAAATGTGTTTCATCCTAAACTGTTTTTTTTATTTTTCCTGCAATTGAAACAGATCAAAATTGAAGATAATGAAGCCATTTATTTTGAACGTCTGGTGTCGCTGGAGATGGTTGAGTTTCCTGCGGGGTAAAGCAGAAATTCAATATTTGTGTTTATCGTCTCTACAGATAAACGCAGTGTGACACAGTTCTTCTACTGAATTATTGTGGTTCTTGTTTCTAAAATGTTTACTTAACACAAAGGGATGATGAGTTAACGTTACACGTAATAAATGTCACGCCATGAGGTCTTATTACTTAAATGTTTGGAAAATAATCGGATAATTTAATTAATAAAAAAGTTAAATACAGAAAATGTTGCGTTCAATGACATGAAGATCAATTTAACTTTATACAATGTGATTATTAAATACTTAAATCTGCATTAACTGACTTTATGTCCACTAGTTTTCAGCAAAAACAAGAAGTGAACACATTATCATTCATTTAAAGTCGTGTTTGGTGAGTGTAAGTCCAATATTCACTCTCTTTTAGCTCTGTTTTAACTCTCTACCGACTCCTGAGGGAAATAATATATAGCTGCTAAATGCTCCACCATGTTCACCAGCTAGTCTACAGTTAACTGTGTCTGTTTGTTGTTTGGTGCTGAGCAGGTAGTGTATAGTGGATTTTTAGAGCTTTTTCCTCTGAAAACAGCTGCCTGCTGCGACCTAAAACGACGCTATTAGAGCGCTGAGAGAGAACCAAAACAGTGAAGTTTCAGCCGGACAGATAAACAATGAGCTAAAACTCACTATAAAGCTCCGTAAAGCTGAGAGGAGCTGCAGAGGTTCATCACTACAAGCCACAACCAACATATTATCAGCTCAGATATTATTATGATCAATATTGATTATAATACTTTAAATGTGCCATGTGTAGTTTTCTTGCACTGAATGTAGAGTTATGTAAATGTTGACTCAGCACATCAGCATTATAAATATTTTGACCTTTATTTTGTTCATATCACCCAGTTTACATATTAATAATTGTTGCAGTAGTTTAATGCAGTATTGTGTGTGTATCACATGTAGAAACAGTGATAATCTTTCACACTTAAAAATGACTTGAATCACATGTGGAGGAGACTAAACTGATCTAGACAAACATAACAAACTGCAGTTGCAACTAAAGCACTTTATGATCCAAATATTATTTACTTGATATTATCATAACTAAGTTACTGAGTAGTAACTTCATGAGCTTTCATTAAATAAAATGTATCACAGTCAAGACAAACAAAAGACATAAAAGCAAGTTTGTACAAGCAGTGAACAAAGTCACAAGCAAAGGTTTGACTAAAGGGTTCAACTTATGTCAACTGCTAATAATAATAATAATAATTATAATAGAGCAGTAGTGGAATAAAACTATAAAACAGATTTGTGGTTGAGAATCACTTTATTTTGAAAATATGTTACACAAACTGCTCATTTACACAACAGAACACTTGATTGACAAGCTGCACAATCTCATTTAGAATCTCTATGGCAACAGGAGATGAAGTAACGAGGGCATGATGCTGGATAGTGATGTTTTCACAGTACCGCGTGCCCTCCGCATGCCCCCCCCCCCCCCCCCCCCCCCCGCACATGACAGACATCACACAGGCCCCGCCCCTCAGGGTAGAGCGGCGAGCGTACTCTACTACAGTAGCGTGGGTGTCGGTGGGCCTCGGGGCGTGGGGGGGTGCGAGGTGTCCCATATTACCTCAAAGCACTTAACTGATCAGACTTACCAGCTTGTTTCAGTCACTTTACATGTGCGTGTATCGCTTTGGTGTCTCTGCACTACATTTCCCAGAGATCACCTGCAGCGTGGGTGGTAATCTGACGGCTTTAGCTACGGTTTCTGTGTTGAGGCTTACATTTATTGGTAACGCTCTTTTTTTTTTTTTTTATCATCCGTCATGCCAGCAACAGCTTTTCTAAATTTCAAAGTAAAACGCTGATGCTAGAACTATCAAATCACTTCCTGTGTGTCAAATGCCAGATATTTAAAACCGCACATGTCCAAGCTGTCATGAATTTGCTGCTAGGTGAACACCTGTCGGGATATATCGGTTGGTAAACGTTGTTAAACAGTTTTCTATGGGGGGGGGGGGGGGGGGGGGGAATCCTGTAAATTAAAATGAAAATTGGTTCACTGATGAGCTTGACAGTCATGCAGGTACCCTAAAAATGCTCTAAAAAGAAGTATTTGTGCTCCACTTCTGTGTTAGTTATCCTACCAGGTGTGCAGGAGAAAATGAATTTGCACAATAACCACACAGACTGTCTTCTTCACCTGCAATCAAATCCTATATTGACATAAGACAGTGTTTGATGTAAGGATTAGCTAAGTGCCACACTTTTTTAAAAAAGATGGCGGTTATGAGTCAGAGCTGAACTTGTGTGCAGATCCAGCGGTAATCTTTGATGGTACAACGAGACAGGTGGTGGGAGTGTCTGTGACTGTTTTGCTGCCACAGACTACTAACCTACCGTTTTATCATCCATGTGCTAAGCAGGCAGAGGGCGATTCTACTGAATGTCATGTACTGAGTGTACAAAATATATGGAGCAGGAGCACACACCTGCTCTTTCCATCAAGCATAGTGAAGCTGCTGCTATCACCCGTTCAAATCCAGAAAATGAAAAGACATCGCTCACATCGATCGTTTTAAATTCATCCAAACCTTCAGAATTGCTCACCTGATTGGTTAAAATGTGATTTGCTGCCAGAAAAGCAATAAAAAATTCATTAAAACCCAATTAAATTAAGCTAGTAGGACAAGATTCTGGTCAAAACTGATCATGATTTTCTTTTTTCACTCAGAATTGTTTCCAAACCTTTGACTAGTTTATTAATTTACGCAGACAGAACAAACTATAAATATTTATCAGCCCTCTGGTAAAGGTAATGCTTTTTTTATTTTCAAAATAAACTGTTTGCTCATATGTAACTGCATAAAATGCTACATTTAAGAACAATAAGCTGAGGCTGTTTTGCACCATTTAAAACATTTTTTAAGAAAGTTTTCCAGTGTGTTTGTTTACAGACATTTCACCTGTAGCTGGATGTAGCTTCTGCTCCTGTTATAAAAGAAGACTGATTTCAGTGTCTGATCCATTATTAGAAAATTTTCTCCACCTTCAGACTTATTAAGAGTCTACTTCAGTCCTGTTAAGACCCTCAAGGATCCTCACAGTCTGCAGACTCCTGATGAAATCATTACAGATAAAAAAAAAACAAAAAACAACAAACTATCAGGCTCATGTATGATTCCATAGTTCACCTTGACCATAAATCTGCTTTCGGCCTCAAAACGATTGCATTTTTCACATTTCTGCCTCGACCGCTGCCCTTGCCGCTCCTCCACACTTAACAATAATGTAACACCGGAGCAGGAAGCACAACAGTTGCGGGGAGGCTCTGAGTGTGTTTGTCTTACTGAAGCCTTTTATTCTTTTCTTTTGTGAAGCGGTGACCGGAGCCAAGTCTGTGGCTCATGTAGTAAAAAGCCTCTGTAGTCTTTTAAATGTTTTGCTGGCTGTTTAAGTGGTCAGGAGATGTAGATTTTAGAGTTTTCTGGCTTTTTTTGTGACGTTTTAGGCGGTTGCTAAGCAACATATATGCTTCTGACTGTCATCATCGTCTTGGAGTTCAGATCCAAACAACAGATGATGCAAAAGTCTAGTGTTTTGGTCAGAACTAAGTGTCCGATACGTCTTTATTCTGCCTAAAAAAAAAACAACCCCATATTTTACTGCTCTGTCTGGATTTATTTAGACCGGGGTCCCTCCCCTCACTTCCTGTGCACGGTTCCTTATTTGTTGATGCAGCTCAGTTTTCATTTGACACAAACACCGCAGAATCGTCACATAAAAGTGAGTGCAGATTTGTGATCTTATTTTGATAATTTCACAGCCCCCCCCCCCCCCCCCCCCCCCGTCCTCTAGTGGCCGCAGCTGCTTCTCTTTTACCGTAAAGATGCCGCAGGAAGTGTCGAGTTTGCATTAACGGCGTATTAAACTGTACACACACACACCTGATTTCTGATGATTGTTTTCTGCTCCTCTCAGCACTTTCTGTGCTAATGCGTTGTGAGCAATGTGTCTTTTTTTTTTTTTCCAGTTTGACTTAAATGGTTGAGGGGGAGCCTTAGATTTAGATTAGAGGGGGAAAAAACCTGCAGAGCTTGTTAAAACAGCTGGAAAATCAACATCTGTCTGGATTAATTGACGGTACAAGGAAAAGCAACACAACCCGTCTCGTTATTTGTTTGAGTTTGCGCTCTTTAAGACGTTCTCTCTCCCTGCAAAGCCGTGATATTTGCATTTTTCAAGCAAAGGGAGTTGCATAATAAGCGTTGATATCTGGAAGACGTTGTGAAGTAATAGGCAACACTCGTTCCTCATCTTCCCTAGAAAGAAATGAACGGAATGAATCGGTTCCACCCCGACTCTGTGACAACACACACACACACACACACACACTGTATCATGTACAGCATAGAGTGAACTGGAGATATTTAGTTGTTTCCACTGCACCGGTACTGAACCTGTACTGTCTGTACTGTTAGACTGCAAGATCAGCACCTCCGAACCTGCTGTTGGAAGAGCTGAAAGTGCTTCGTGTTCCTGTTTATGTCGTAGAGAACTTGTTGGAAGCAACTTTGGCAGCATCCAATGAAACCAGGCTTTATGAGATACTGTATGTTTGGAAACTAACTGCAGAAAACACAGATGATCTATAAGCTGAAGACATGTCAGTCCAAGTCGAGTCTATTGAGTGTTAATGAAACAACTTCCTGGTTGTACATGTGTAATCCATCACTGGTTTTCACAGCTAAATTTCCGTCTGCAACTCATTTTTTTTTCCTTTTAGAGTTTTGGATGATTATATCTATTTTAAGGATGTAACCCACATATTTTTCCAAAAAACAACTTATGCTAATATGCATGTGTAAACTACAAATTTCTGTGTTTGTACCTTCTACCCATCGTTCCTGTGGTGCAGACGGATTCTAATATTCAGTGTCCAAATGTAAGTTGCATGTAGGTCACATGCCCAGGGATGTGATTTTGTACCTCACACCCTTGTGGTCCAGATACAAACTAGAGGAAACATGTGACTCCATGCAGATTTTTTTCTGCTCACTGATTAGAAAACATCAGATCTGTGTCATAGCAGCTGCAGTTTCTACCTCTGTAAGAAAAGTTCTGTTAGAGATAAAATATTATTATTATTATTTATAGCGCTGCACACTGCTGCATGTGCTGGTGAGAGTGAGAAGAATTATAACAATATCTTCAATCTGATAACGTTAGAGCTTCAACGATTAATAGATCAGCAGAAAATTAATCGTCAACTATTTTGATAATTGGTTGAATCACTGAACCATTTTTTTTAAGCAAAAGTTGCCAAAAATCCCCAACTTCCAACTTCTCAAATGTGTTTTTTTTTTTAATCTTCTGTGATATAAAACTGAATATTTTTGTGTTGTGGACTGTCGGTGAAGACGTCATCTCGGTCTTAATGAAACAATAATCAGCATTTTTCACCATTTTCTGACATTATATAGATGAAACTGCTAATCTATCACGATAATATCCAGAAATTATCTGTTGCAAACCTAATTAACATCCAGGATCAGCCCAGTTAGTAGCTTTAATAAGCTGAATTTGCTTTAATATACTCAATGTTAATTTTTCTGTAATGCTGAGGTTTGTATGTTAGGATGAGAGGGGTCACATGACTAGATCTGAAACACGTAATCTGTTGACCAAAAATAAATGGAATATATTGATAATTAAGTAATTTTTCAAGCAAAAACACAAAACATTCTCTTGTTCCAGCTTCTCAAATATGATCCAGTGTTTTTCCATGTAGGTTTTGTTTATTTATGTGGAAGTAAACTGAAATTGTAACATTTTTCACGACATTTCTATAGATGCAGTGATTTAATTGAGAGGTTAATCTGCAGATAAATTGATCATGAGAATAATCGTTGGCTGCAGCCCCTACATGTGACTCTGTTTCAGCTTCCTTTACCTGCAGGTTTTTTTTCTGTCTTTGTTGTGCAGGAAACTATTTTCAGTTGTATTCTCTGTCGTTGCTTAATATATCCGTATAACACACTGAACTGAAACCCTTGAAATGCTTTCAGGATGTTTCGGGGCTGACGTGATGTCAGTGGTATTCGCCTTTAAGGCAGAGAGGTGAGAAGTGTCAATGGATTGATATCCTTGTGTAACCAGTTGCTTGTCCCACAGTCTGACCTGTTCTCAACGTATATTCAGAGACGTCCGACTACCCGACGAGGCTCGGCGGTGTCACTACGGCAGGTTGTTTTTGTAGATTTATGCTGCGTTTACTCCACCTGACGTTAGAATCACACCGCAGTCCAGCTGAAATATGAAACTACAGATTAGATGAGACGCCGCTGCGTTCAAGTACAAGTAAATAAACCCAGTAGAGGTTAGAATCAGATTTCTTAAAGCCCTGAGGGAGGTAAGACAGGAAAACCTTTACTCCAGTTAATTCAAACTCATGTGTTTAAATGCGGTCGGCACTCTTTTAGACCACATGGTGTAAATGTCTCGTAAATGTCCGTCTCCACAAACCCTAAGTTCACCTTGAATCTGCTTCTGTGCTAATAATCCCCACTGTGGCTGCCCCAGAGAACAACCAACAGATATTTTTCATTTTTCAGTCAGTGCAAATAATTGAAAATATCCCGTTTTAATGTTAAATCTCAAGCTGAACCTTGTGAAGCGAAATCCTCTTCATCTATTGGTCGGTAAACAACAGATTTGTCCTTTTAACACCGGTTTAAGCCCCCTCGATGACAGCGGCATTGTAAGCTGGGAGAGTGAAGGTCGGTCAAACAAGTCGTCGCCGCTGCCTTAATGTCCTTTAGCAAGGCACCGACAGCAGAAGACTGTTGCTTCCAGAAGTAATTGTGTGTAACTGGAATGTGAAGAAGGTTGTTGCTGGGAAATATTTGGCTCAGTAAAACATTCTCCTAATATGGTTTAGAAAGGATAAAGTTGTAATCTGCATTTTCAAGGATACATATGCATAATTCTGTTTTTTGGGGGGATTTCAGTGCCTCATACTGGTGGGTATTTATTTTATGTGCGATGTGAAGAAGTACGGCTGAATCATCGGAGGGTAAAATAAGGTTTTATTTGTTTTGGGTGCATTTCCTGAAGTAATATGAATGATGTTGTTTTGTGTTTTAACAGATGCAGTGAAGGGATAGAAGATGAAAATACACAAGAAGGACAAGCAGCAGGTTTGTATTGTATTCACACACACACACATTCACGTGCACACAAGGAAAAGTAGGTCATTTAAAAACCTCTGTACACACAGGAGACCAAACACAACATGATTTTTAAGCTTCAATGAGTGTTTTTTAGACATATTCACAAGGCTTTTTATTCTCTAACGCAGCTTAACATCAGATCCTGTTGTTGTACGTTTACACACACGAGTGGAGGCTCGTGATCTACATCGATATGACGAACGCTGTCAACTGTTTTATGATGGCAACAGAGCACTTGAGTGAAGGTCTCGGTGTGCTTCAAACTAAACGGTTTGTAAAGACATGTCTGTACACGTCTGAAGTCTTTATATACCTGCTCTGAAAGACCAGAGGCAGGTGAGACGCGCCGACAGTCCCTACTCAAAGGTATTCGTGGCGTTCAGCTCGGCCGTCCACGTGAGAGAGTAGCAGAGGAAGTTGTATCTTCTGTGATTCTGAATTGATTCACAGATGGCAAAAAAAGAGTTAATAATTGTATATTGATGGAAGGAAAAAGGTGGAACTTACCTGCCAGGAGTTATCATGTAGTTCATCTTCAAAAAAAGGCAAACGTTTAGCTGCATTTTTGATTTATGACGTTTACAAGAAGTATTTTGTTAATACTTTATAACCAATCACCCAGAGTCTAATGTTGGAGTCTTTAATCAGTCCTGATTTGCTCCTTTCATGTACTACATTTACTTTTAACTGCATGAATTCTCAGTGTAAAATTCATGCACGGTGTAATACCCTCAAAAATTCACACAAAAAACCCATCTTGTCCTTTTTAGTAAGGATTACCTTTAATATCTGCCGACACAGAATCTGATCTGATATTTACATGTTCATAGCAGCAGAAGATTTACAGTGTTGATTTAATATGTATCTAGCACATATTAAATTATTGATCTGATATGAAAGGAAGTTGAACTGGAGACTTGTCAAATTGAAGCGACGTGATCCTGTTTAGAGTTGTGGGAACTACAAAAACACTCGCTATCGTTACAGAGTGGAGGATCATCCTTCATAAATGATCTTTGTCTGATTACAAACATACAAAAACTGACAACAGTTAAGTTCAATTTTAACATTAATTAGCGACAGCTGATCATTTTAACTGTAGAAAGTGACTTTTCCAGTGAGGAAGAGAGAGTTAGAATCAGACTTTAATCCATATATTTTACCAACCACTCACCCCGCTGTGCTCAAATCATTTTTCACTCTCTTTTCCACTTTTCATATACGAGGGGAAAAGCTGCACCGTAAGCTGTGGTAAAGTAGAGCAGCAGGCTGAAGAGTAACGAAAGGCTCGGCTGTGACATCATCATCGTCTTTAGGATGGACTCGGGACGTCCGTAGCTCGTAGGGTCAACGTGTCTCTCGACCGACAGAGGGTGCAACCCTTAAAAGCCTCCGTTAACATTTTCCAGGTCTTTACTCGACGTATAATTTCTCTCTGTCGGAGATATTTTAATATTCCTCGGTTTGCGCTGGGATGATGTCTCACTGTTTTGTAATATTTATGAGTCAAGCTGAGCGGAGTGATGACTCAGAGTTTCTGTTAGTGCGAGGTGACACAGCAGTCTCTCAGCTGAGGCACGAGGCCTCCGTACTGCAGTGACACAGTGTTAGCACTGTCACAACAGCAAAACATGGTCGTGCCCCTCATTATCATCATCTTATATATTTATAGTTCACATATGTGGCGCAGTTATCCGGTCGGTTAATATAGAATAACAGATAAATGACAGATTGTAGGTTTTAATGTCTTGTAGAGATGAAAACAAACAATACAAACGGATCTATCTTCTTCTTCTTGTGTTTTTTTTTTTGTTTAATTGTGGACAGACAGTAAAAAAACAATAAGTAGTTAGATCCACGAGTGCCGGTGTTGTTTTTTTTATTTGTTTCAGAAACCTTTTCTCGTACGTTTCTTTAGCAGACAAGAACAAAAAACCCACAAAGAACATCCAGGACATGTTTTTCTAATGCACAACATCTCTCTCTCCTTAACAAACGGCACATTTGTACAAATGGAGCACATGATTTTTTATTTATTGCTGTGGTGCATGACTTCAAAGACGTTGCACACTTGTGACATTTTGTGAGATTTCTTTTACAAAGGTTTAATGCGTTCAATCTCAGCAGTTTTTTTTTTTTTTTTTTTTTTTTATGAAGGTGAAAGCTCAGTGTTGTAGCACGATGAAGAGGATTCCTGCTCCGACCGCAGTTACAGATAGAAAGTCGACAGATCGTCATAAATTTTAAACTCCGGCCGCGGTGAAGTTTCATGAGGAACACGCTGGATCTCTAAAAGCTGTAATGTGTAATTTGATTTTGAAGCTCTCTTCTTAATGACTTTATATTGTCAAAATGATTAAACACACAAACATTAATATAAACTAAACATTGTGATTAGAGTGGAAAAAAATAGACAAAAAGAAAACCACCGATGCTGGTTATGATGTCCTTCATTTTCAAGACAAACAAATAGTTTAAAACTCTTTTCATGATTGTGAGTTTGAGCAGACTGTGTAAATACTACTTCAGCCTTTTAAAACACATTTTTTCATGATTGTCCTTGTTAAAAGTGTTTTTAAGCTCATCAGATCCAGTTAGTTTAGCCAGCGTTTCCCACAGGACTCTGTGAGACTGTGGTGGGTGGACCTCGGACCCTCTATGCTGGTCTGGGGGGGGGCGTTCTCCTCCCCCGGAAGAAAGTTTTTGTACATTTTAAAGTTAAAAGCATCAATCTGATGCACTTTGAGAGGCTAGATCTATGAAGAACTTTGTGCTCTTGTAAACAGTTTAATCATAAACACATTGGTTGTATAGATGAATGGTGATGACGCAGCAAATATAACAGCAGAAAACAGCAGGTCAAAAAATTAAAGCTGCAATGATTAATGGATTAGTTGATTGACAGAAAATCAGTCAGCAACTATTTTCCTAAACAAATAATATTTTTTAAAGGGAAAAATGTATTTGTTGCAGCTTCTCAAATATGAGGATTTTAAACTTTTTTGTGTCAAACATGATAATAAACTGAATATATTTGTATTTAATGTTTTGTGCTCAGAGATATCAGTTGTTTTAATTGCATGAACTGAGACTTCCAGGGTGTCACTGAACATGCTGTCAGCTCAGAGGCTGCGCAGCCTGTCAGTCACTCTGGAAACCCGGGCTGAGGCCAATGTGAGCGGCCAAGGAACCGACCACAGCGGGCTGCACCGCTGTCTGGTTCAAAATGAGTCCAGCCGACTTCTCTGCACTCGGCACCGGAGCACAGAAACAGAAAAGAGCCGTTTGTTTCCTAGTTTTGCTCTTAGATAACATTAAGATAAGACTTTAACATTTATAGTTGGTCATGCTGTCGTCCTGCATTGCAAACCGATGCTTGAAAACAGATAATATTTAACTGTTGTGTAGTCTTTTTTTTACCAGATTAAAATACGCTTTCTCTCAGTAACTCCTCTCCTTATCGGTGAAATATGACGTACTGAAGTTGCAGCTTTGTGTTAACTTGGAGCCGTGATGGTTAGCTTAGCATGCCTATAGGTAGTAGCGGCTGCTAGTAGCTAAAGCTACCCGTATGAACAGCTGAGTGAAAACACACCTCAATCATTTCACATAAACAACTCACCTGCAGACAAACCTGACAACAAAGTCCCGAGCACCACGAGCTTCAACATCGCTGAAGCAACAGCGCAAAACACAACGTTAGAGATGTTTTATGTTATTATGAAAAGAGTAAAAATAGCGGAGGCTAGCTTGCTGTGCTTCCCTCCGGCCATGCTGCTGCTAATGCTCTGCTAGCTTCTCAGCTAACGTTAGCCCCGGCTCTCCATGTGGATCCAACCGGAGCACTGAGCCCCGGTTTGTTATTCAAGTTAAAGTGGGAAGAAGCAGCGGGTCTGACGGGCAGCTGAGTGAAGTGCAGCCTACAGAGGAAACACCGGGACTGTCAGGGAGAAACAGTCTCTCGAAGAGCTGCTAAGTTCGGCTGCACAGATAGGAAACACCTTGGCTGACAGGATGTTGTTGGCAAAAAATCCAATATGGTGCATCCCTATTTCAGTTCTTTATGAAACTGTGTTTCTGTTTTAGGTGTTGAAATGTTGTTGGTGGCTGCATTTTTAATGAGTGTTGATTTGATTTGTAGAGACTTGAGAAGGTTGAACTGCTTAATCAGTGACTCTTCAGGTGAAATTAGTCTACGTGATCTCGTACTTCACTATCATACTGGTTGTATTGATCATTTTCCCTCAGTCACATGAGCTTTATTATCCCAGAAGGGGAAAGTTCGGTTGCAGCGCAGCCACAGTTTAAACGATTATAAGCCTACAGCACCACATCAAAACATGGTGTTTAAGATGGAGTTATAAAAGAGCATGTCAGGGCAGAAAGAACCCGCTGGCTTGCATCCTTAAATAATCCGGCCTGTATTTTTTTAGGAGCGTGGAGAAGGTTTTACAGTTTGCATCGGCGGGGAGGTGATGATGCAGATGATGGAGTGTCTGGTATCTCATCTACATTTTCAAGTGGCCATCAAGTTATCTGGTAATCTGCCCGCCGCATCTTAAAACAACAGAGCGATAACGTCATCGTATGTCTGGTAGGAGTTTTGGAGGAGGCCGGTACCACCATGATGGAAGAATGACAACAAAAGAGGAGATAGAGATGTTGTACTCCGTGGCGGCAGGTTGCTATAGAGGTGATAGCGGAAACATTTTATTGAATAGTGATCCGACAGGTGATCACAGGGAGGAACTACTCTGTACAAATAACAGACATTAGTTACTTCCTTGTCTCCTTTGAGGTGACTATTTGTCACTTTTCTCTGAAATCTGTGTGACCGTTTTTTTGCTCTGTGATTGACATAATTGACAGAGTGGTTAGGTATATTGTGCTGGATTTGCGGTGCTGCACGGCTTTCAGGAAACATGTGTTGTGTAGATGAATATTGTCTATGCGGTATGATATGCTTGATCTGAAAGAAGCTTTTTGTACTTTTTTTCCCCCCTTTTCAGTGCTTGAAAATGTCAGGGGAAAATCCCTCTGTGTGTGTGTGTGTGTGTGTGTGTGTGTGTGTGTGTGTGTGTGTGTGTGTGTGTGTGTGTGTGTGTGTGTGTGTGTGTGTGTGTGTGTGTGTGTGTGTGTGTGTGTGTAAGCTTAAGAGGTTCAGGCTCCTCCTTTTGACAAAAGGGAACGATTTCCTCTTACATGAAATCTAGTTTTTGTGGCGGGTGATTATAGAAGGCTTATATACAAGGAAAAATCGGACTTACAGGTGCTTAGAATTATCAACTATTTTATTTTCAATTAATTGCGGGGCTGAAATGGTTATTTTCAATGATTATTTATATGATGAATCAATCGTTTGGTCTATAAAATGTTAGAAAATAGTGAAGAATTCCTGAAAAGTCAAGGTGGTGTCTAATAATACGATATAACATGATTGTCAGCTTACAATCAAATTTATTTTGCGTCCTTCTGCAGTTCTGTTTAAGAAGTTGACACACATCTTGGTTAAACAACAGCAAAGACTGAATGAAGTTGATATTCTCCGTTTTTAAAATACGAGAGGAAGAAGAGGATGAGAGAGAGAGAGAAGAGATGCAAGTCTTCAAAAATGCTTGTTTGTCCCAAAATTCAGTTTACAATGATATAAAAAAAAGAGAATCTGCAAAACCTCACGTTTTAAAAGCTGGAACTGACACATTTATGGCGTTTTTTTCCTTGATAAACGAATAATTGTCAAAATCTATGACGGTCATTTTTCTGTCAATCGACTAATCAAGTAATTGATTCATTGTTTCGGCGCTAATTAATCTAAAAGCTCTAACGACCTGTATGAGTAACGGCAGCGTTCCCACCGTACTGTGATGAACGCACACAAAGGGAACTGTTCTCTACACTGAGATAGCAGTTTTTTTTTTTTTTTTTTTTCTTCCCCCCTTGAATATTTTTTTTTTTTTTCCCACCACAATCTATGAATCAGCAAACGCTGTGTGAAACTGGGATTTCTACACTTCAAGGTAAAGCAGACACAAAGACTGGATTCTTTTGTCTGTCTGAGGCCCAGATTCAGTCACTTTGATCATCTTTTCTCTACTCACCCAAACAGCTGAAACGCTCTTTCTCTCCCCTCCTCCTCCTCCTCCTCATCCTCCTCCTCCTCTTTTCCTTCCATCTTTTTTTTTTTTTTTTTTTTTTTCCAATAGGGAACAACAAGAATGTAGAACTCCTCTGAGCTGGAATTCCTTTTTCTCAGGCCATTCGGTGGAGCCCATACATCTCTTGTTTTCCAGTTTAATCTGGGATTTTCATATGGCTTTTTGCTAGATGGAGAGATAAAAGGGATTTGTTCAACTTCGAGTTTTATTATTTGTCCCAAGTGGGCAACATGTGCTGCAGCGCGCATAAAAATACATAGAAAAACGTACAATATGCATCAGAAGCATAGACGTGCATGCACCGTATCCCCCCCCCCTAAGACATCAGCATTACATGCAAATCATCTCTACAGATATAACATTAATAACTGTCACAGTCTCTGCTTAGGGTCTGGTCAGGCTTTAGAAGAGATAAGCATCGTGCTTCTCTTACATCCAGCTCGCAATGTTTTTTCCTAAGCGATCCTTCATCAATGTTTTTTTTTAAAAGCAGATCGCTACACTGAAAAAGCATAAAGATTCATTCATGAATCAAGATGATATCGCTTTCTACAGTTAAAGATTGATGTCAGGATTGATCAGTACGATGCTAAATGAGAGAACAACGAGGTTATAGATTTCTTTATGAGAAGGTTGAAAGTGCAGCAGAAGGTCACGCGGTCGAACGACAGGAAACGACATATTGGAAGATTATGACAAAGGATTTGTAGTAATTTAAACAACAGAAGAGCAACATGAAGAAAACAATTAAAGGCAAGACGGGAAAATACAGTGTGTGAAAGTGTTTTTTATACCTTTATTACACAGTAGTGAAAGGCAAGAAATGAGGGAAGAGAAAGCAACAGAAGTCCAGTGTTGGTCTTCTTTAAATGGGGACGATGTTACACAGTCAGTCCCTCAAACCTCCAGTCTACCAGGCAACTATTCATTTTATAAACTAAATGTCATTTATTGAGAAAAAATGCCAAACATTGACTGGTTTCAGCCTTCTCACATGAAGATGAAGATGTGCTGCTGTTGTCTGTTTATATATTGTTGAGTTTTTTATTTTTATTTTTGTGAGTTTTTTAAAAAATGAAGAGAAATTGAAAAATTGTGACGGGAGTTATTCACTATTACTTTTTTTTTTTCATTTAATAGACTAAAGTATTAATTCATTAATCTGGAAAAATAATTGTCAGATTAATTCATAATGATCCACAGCAGGTATAACTGACACGAACACGTTACATCACAAAGTTACTGCAATTATCAACACACACATCAAATACACTGAATCATTATTATTTGTTTTGTATCATCTTGTAAAAAAAAAGAAACTTCTTTGTATAAAACTGAAGAAATGAATCAGTGTGTTGATGCTTCTGGTTATGAAGTGATTTTATTTTATCTATACACTGAGAAATGATCCCAATCAGTGAAATATTCAGATGTTCAATAGACAATAATAAAGAGCTTCAGTATTAGATTGATGCTCTTTATCAGCCGTGATGTAACATCAGCTGCTTCAGTGTGAATGTGAGAATTGTCTTTTCTCTTGCAGTGTTTTTCACTATTTTCTGATATTTTGTAGACAAAACATAAAAATATTTAATAGCTGCAGCTCAAAAAAAAAAAAAAATCAGTGTTCAGCGTCGACTCTGTTTTTACAAAAGTCAAGCCGGTGTTAAACCCCCGGCTGGGATGCGAGGTCACGTACGAGGATTTTGTACGCATGTTGACCCCCTTTTCACAAACACTGGTGAAAAGGTTGTTAGCCTAGCATAGCTGTTAGCTACGTTGTCTGGTGCTGTTGTAGCTGTTGTAGCTGTGAAAGGAAGCGGCAGCATTGATGAGACTGCAGCAGTGCTCACGGTCTATATTCGACAGAGAGACGGACACTGTGTGTGTGTGTGTGTGTGCGTGTGTGTGTGTGTGCACGCTGCTTGTTTGTGAGGCAGTATTATTGATTCATCGGCAGTGTGATTGCAGGCAGCCTCCCTCAGCTGTGTTCTCTCGGCTTTACTGGGCTGGCAAAGCCTGCTACACTGCAGCACGTCACTGGAGGCTGCGTGTGTGTGTGTGTGTGTGTGTGTGTGTGTCTGAGAGACTTTGTGTGAAGACACAAAATCTTGTGTGTTAGTGTGTGTTTGCTTGAGACAGAGACAGACCCTGTGTTTGTATTTTTTTTTTTTTAAAGCATGTAGTCATCCATGTAAGCACATTCAGCCATGAAGCTTGTGAATTTGTGTTTGTGTTAGATAGTGTGTGTGTGTGTGTGTGTGTGTGTGTGTGTGTGTGTGTGTGTGTGTGTGTGTGTGTGTGTGTGTGTGTGTGAGTGTGTGTGTGTGTGTGTGTTGAAGAGGGGCTGTTGTGAGTCATGTATGTGTATGTAGTCAGTCATGTAAGCACGTTGAGCCATGCAGTGTCAGTGTGGGAGTGAGGGAGAAACTCTTAGAGTGTGTGTGTGTGTGTGTGTGTGTGTGTGTGTAGTCAGTCAGTCATGTAAGCACATTCAACCATGACGTGATGCCACTATGTTGTGTGTGTGTGTGTGTGTGTGTGTGTGTGTGGGCTGCAGTTGCTCTGTTGTTGTGGAGATGGATGGCAGCGGCTCGGGTCATTACTGAGCCTGACTTAGCTTAGCGGCTAATTTTAGCTTCTAGGTTACCTGTAACTGTGTGTGTGTGTGTGGAGTCGTTTTTTTCTGTGCGAGGAAACAAAGGAAGGGAAGATGGAGCGAGGTGAGGACGGAGATCGATTCTTAGTTTATTTTTATTCATGTAACGCCTTTCTTGAATCATTGTGTGGCGCATCATTGGGGGTGAAAGTGCTGATCGACATGTAAACAGCACAGAGGTTCAAACCTGAAGATGAGGTGTTATACATCTAAACTCTGGAATAATAAAGATGGAGACCAACACTGACAGAGCAGCTAAAACGAGTTGTTGAATATTTTGTGGGGTATTTTTAAAATATTTTTAATAACTTCAGTTTTCCTTCATTTCAAGTAAGTTTATGAACCTACTGATGTATGAACAGTTCTGTAATTAATTGTTATATTAGGAAAAAAAACTTGTTTAGTGGTGCAATTAATATTTATTTTCTTTAATAATTAAACTGCCAAAAAATGGCATAAATAATCCAGGTCCAGGCACTAGAGTAAGGTTTGACAAATAAAAGACCTTTATTTCAGTCACTAAAAAACACACTTCTTCTTCTTCTTCTTCTTCTTCTTCTTCTTCTTCTTCTTCTTCTTCTTCTTCTTCTTCTTCTTCTTCTTCTTATTCTTCTTTTTCTTCTTCTTCTCCTCCTCCTCCTTCTTCTTCTTCTTTCTTCTTCTTCTTCTTCTTCTTGTGGAGACATAAAGCTTTGTTTCTCCACAAGAAGAAGAAGGCTCAAGCCAACATGCGTTGGTGTGTGCTTTAATGACTCTCACCCACTGAAATAAAGGCCTTTTATTTTTCAAACCCACCTCGAGTGCCTGGACTTGGATTTTTTTTATGCCATTTTTCGGTCATAATTCTTCTTCTCTTCTTCATATTTATTCCCTTCCATGAGCACCGGCGGTTTGAGGGACTGTTACTTCTCTCTTTTACAATTTAAACTGCCAATTTTAATCTTGATTAATCATTTGGTCTATAATAATGTTCATCATATTGTCCGAGAGTCCAAGGTGATGTCTTTAAATGTTTTATTTTGTACGACAAACAGACAAAAACCCAAAGATCCTCAATTTAACATTTATACAGGACTAGAAAACCACGAAATATTCACATTTAAGAAGCTGGAACCACATAATTTTTTTTGCATTTTTGCTTAAATTATGTAAATAATTAATTAGTTGTTAAAATTGTTACTGATTCATAATAATAACCAGATTTGCCTCACTTCCCAATTCGTGATGCGTTTGATGACATGGGTTTCTACGGGAAAACAGAGAACCAGGAGTGTAAAACTGTGAAATACAGAAATCACACACTGTACGGAGTAAGATAATTAAATAACTCACACATAATAACAAAACAACAGTATTTAACATAATAAAGAAGCCTTTAATATGTTGATACTGGGAGTGAATGCATCTATTAGTGATGAGAGTTTCTACAGTAGTGGAGAGTAAATGGAGCCGGTGGAGAGATGACATTTGCTAAACGGTTATAAGATGAATGTCATCGATCTGTTGGAAATACGGGTCATTACAGCTGCAAAGAATTAAAATGTAGAGATTAAAAATAATAGTATCCTGTCTAGCGTGCACCTGAGTCGTCTGATCTACAGTGTTGAGTCAACAGAGAGGTGTCAACACAACGCCGTCACTCGCTCTTCGCTTCGGTTTGCTTTTCTTGGTGTCAGGTGAAGTTTGTGGCGTCGTGCAAATTGTGCGGTCTATTTGACGAGCAGTGATTTGTTGGTTGTGTTTCTCTGTGTTTCTGGTGCGAGCGGCCTTCATCATTTCACACGTTGCACGCAGAGTTTTGAATGATTCATTTCATTTGTTGTGTATTTAGCTTGAAAACACTATTAATGGAAACAACATGTTAAAAAAAAAAAATCATCTTGAATAAATGT
This sequence comes from Thunnus maccoyii, assembly GCF_910596095.1. Taxonomy (NCBI): domain Eukaryota; kingdom Metazoa; phylum Chordata; class Actinopteri; order Scombriformes; family Scombridae; genus Thunnus; species Thunnus maccoyii. The sequence goes on along the minus strand of NC_056535.1, from coordinate 32,502,458 downwards.
ATGCTGCTCTGAATAATTAATAACACCTGGTTAACCCTGTTTCACTTCTCAATGTTGCCCAGATAGACTTTCTGGGCCCTTTTTTTTGCCTTGTAATCCAAACTGGACTAAAATAAAGATCCCAGTATATTTTGTCTTTTTTGTCTTTTATCCAAAGTGACTTACAGGCGAGGCGACACAATCAGGCATCAGAGGACAGTCGGGTTGTCACTTTTTCAAAAAAGTTTGAACAAATTGGAACTAAGTGGAGCTCAACCCACATAGCGTAAGGTGTCTGAGATACAGTCTGCTGTCGCTGTCACATACGACCAGTCATGGTCAGCGGTCAGAGAGAGCGTCTCTTGTTGTGTCCTGCAGCTGCGCTACATGTCTTGAGATCACACTGTGTCAGACGAGGTTGTAGAGTTGACGTTGGTCCGCTGGTTTGATGCCTCCGCTGCTGCACTTGTGTGTCAAACTAGCTGCTGAGTCCTCAGATTTGTTGTTGTTGTTGTTGTTGTTGTTGTTTTAGAGTAAGGCAGCTGTCTTTGTTGGTAATGTTTCCGTCTATGGTGTAGCCCCCCCCAAAAATACTAATACAAGCTGCTTCTCACATGCTTTTATGTTGTAATTATCTGATTAGCATGGCTTTGCTCGCTATTGTCTTTCTCCTTTTTTATTTATTAGCTGAGTTTACTGTCAAACAGCTGATCTGCAGGATCACAAGTCAGACTACTTCAAACCGTCTGTCGCGGTTATAGACTGTAAACTTTTGAAGTTGGAACAGTAATTTGTCCACATGTTCAAACTAAAGTTCTAATTTTTTTGAATAAAAAGTGACAGGCCTGGAGGACAGTGAGTCAAAAGAGCTGCAATATCACGTCTCAAGCAGCTGACTGCAGTGAGGAAGAGCCTGAGACAAAAGTTAAATAAATAAATAAATAAATAAATAAATAAAGTAAGGAAGTACTGGAAGTAGACAAACACATAATAAATACCATAAACAACAAGAAAGTTTCAAGCTTCTTGAACGCACCGAGGGAATCAGCAGACCGTGTGGAGCTGGGCAGCTCATCCCGCCGTCGCAGAACCACAAAAGAATCTGAAAAGAGTCAAAAACAAAGCGGGTGATCGCTAATACCCCCCCCCCTCTTCGAAAAGCAAATCCTAACTACTCAGAAACAGCACAGCAAGCAGCTACATCCTAACACTTAATACACAACACGACAGTATCCAAGCAGCAACAAGAGGAAGTGTAGAAAAGCAAACTGTCCAATCAGAGCTCAGCCTGTGTAGTAGCTCTCAGTCCTAAACCTCTGACCCAGTGTATCGCTGGTTTCCTCCTCTCACCTTGTAGTTTCAGTCTGTTGCATTGTTTTAGTTGCCTCCCAGGTGTTAGTCAGGACCTAGAGTAAAGCCCAGGAGGGTCAGGATCAGGTCTCTGGTGCTGCTCAGGCCCCCGTGTGCTCAGTTAAGGCCCGGTCAGGTCCTCGTCTCCCAGCAGGATCCATGCTGATGTTTTCAGAGCTTCTGATCTCCAGCGGTCACGTGTCCACCGGCCGGATTAAAGTCTATTTAAAGAAGTCATCAAAGTCTTTCAGTGGAATGGCCAGTGCTCCATCGCAGATGTTAATCTAAACTGCTTTTTTTTTTTTTTTTTTTTTTGGAGAGGAAAGAAAATCTGTTCTGCTCCCTGGCCGACATCTTCAAGCACTCAATTAGATGAAAGTAAATCTTTTGGCTCAATCGACTTATTATGTTTTTGTTGTTTTGGTCTGTTTATTTATTTTTAATCATTTCATCATTTTGACACTTCCTGTGTGATACATACAATCAATACAATCAAAAGCCACCCTGACAGGAAATATCTGCTTCGCCAAAGTGTCCTTGAGCAAGACACTGAATCCTTACCGGGCTTCATGGATGCCTTGACCTTTGACCTCGCTGTGAATAGGAGCACGAGACCAGTGGGGATCAGTGAAGCAGCGCAGCAGGGAGGAAGAAGAGTTTAAGCAAGAGTCAGTCAGTCTGGAGAAATACTGATATTTGAACTAAACACCCAAACAAATACTCCTCTTCCTCCTCCTCCTCCTCCTGTCGTGCTCCTTCAGAAGCCCCCCCCCCACACCCCTCTAAATTCATGCGTTGCCAAGGAAACGACCAAAAGAGAAATAATCCAGAGAGATGCATCAGCTGTTGAGTCACTTCTGTTCTTCTCACACTTTATCAGGAGCGGGAAAAAAAACAGTCCATCGTCACTCTCCGTCTCTCCGCGGTCTCCTCTTCCTCACTCCTCACTCGACCTGCGTTCAGCGTCTCGTCCGTCAGCTGCAGCTCCCGGAGAGCCGAGAGGACAAACTGCCTTCACCGGACTGACCGACAGCAGATATTTACTCAACCAGAGTAGTTTGCATGTCGACTCCGGAGGAAGAAACAGACAGCGTTTGAATTTCTTGATTCATTGATACAGTTTGATAAGTTTCGGGATGTTTGTGTGATATTTAAACAGCCGCCTGCTCAGATTACGCTTCACTAAACACGACAGGAACGCATTCGGAGCGTAAATGAATACGGGGGGTCTCGGTGAGACCGTCTGGGATCCAGTTTGGATTGATACGTTTAATAAAACAGAAGCGTGTGTGTTTGGTGAGAAAACACCTCTCTCTCTCTCTCTCTCTCTCTCTCTCCCACCGTTCAACGGCTCCGTCGTGTCCTCACACAGACGGCCGCTCCGATGACTTCCCCCCGTCTTGTCCGTAAACATTAACGCCCCCTGCTGATTGGCTGGAATAGTGTTGTGTTTGTTTATGTGTTTACAGAGCCAGGAATGTGTATGAACACAGCAGAGCACGAGGAGATATTCACTGAATTTAACAAAGAGTGTGTTAAACAATCTTCCTCCACAATCACTGACTCTACCTTTAATTGTTTGCTGCAATTAAATCAATTAAGCATTATTTTTTTCAGACATGATGTATTTATCATAAACAAACATTTTTACACATCCTTACTTTTATGATAAATGAGAAATGCTTCTTTTGGACTGATTACAGTTACTGCTTTATTCAAATACAGTGAAATAAAGTTAAACTTGGCTATTTGTAGTGAAATTCTCTGGCAGTCAGACTGGGAAATATTAAAAAATATAAAACAGAAATTTCTTCCCTTTGAGCACTGATTTTTTCATACAGTGTAGTTTATAAATGTATGTTGTTTACTGTAACAACATGTGATGGAGTTTTAGTTGGAAATGAAGAGCAGACGAAGCTAAAACAGTTTATTGCAACAGCAGAAACCAAACAGGTTTCACTTTTCACTGAAGAGGCAACAGACAGGAAACAGAGTCCTGTTTTTAAAACTATGAAACTTCCAGTCATCTCAACCATTATTTATATATATCTATATCTATATCTATATATATATATATATATATATAATACTAATGTATATTAATACCACATGTACCAGTTTGTAAAAACAGATGTATTTAAACAGGGAAAGTTTATTTATTATACTACTTCCTGTTTTACAGCAGCAGTTAGAGGTAAAAAATAAATAAATGTTATTAATAATAATAAATGTTGTCTGTTTAGTCTTTCTCACACAGCACACTATATATATATATATATATATATATATATATATATATATATATATATATATATATATATATATATATATATATATATATATATATTACATTACAAAATGTAATTTGGCTCAGCTGAAATAGTGATAAACCAAAAGAATATATTTTAAGAAAAATCAGTGAGGTGAAAACTTGTTAAAAGATAAACATGTGATTGTTCAGATCACATAAAGATATGTCACACCCTTTATTAGAGAATAGATGATGTTTTAACTCTTGACTCTTCCTCGGTTGGATGAAGGGCGAGCAGTTGACCTCAGCAGAGCAGCGTCTCGCCCTGAGAGTCAGACTGGTTACTCTGCTGCTGACTCTTTGTTTAACACCTGCAGTCTTTCTCTCTCTAACCGGTGGAAAAGTTGACTTTCCTTTTGTTTTTCTTTGTTTGCTTTGTGGAGACTCGAGCTGCACGATCACAAGTGAATCACACGATGTAAGCAGAAACTCACAAGTAGATTGTTTATTGGACAATTTGAAGAATCCAGCAAAGTGACAGCGAGTCCAAACTAATCTGAAAGTGAAGGAAGTGAAATTATAATAATCCCTGTAAAGCTAAGCGTTATGTCTCACGTGTGGTCTGCTGTATCTTCTCTGGAGGTCAGTATTGATCACGTTAAATCCATTAAATAAAAATATGTAATTTAATCTGCTGCGTTTTGCTCATCACCGACCGCGCCGACAGCACATGGCTTCACAACACAACATGTAACAAAATGATGAATTGATTAGTTGATTGAAAGAATATTAACCTTCAAATATTTTGATTATGAAGTCATTTTTTTCCCCCCTTTTTTTTGAATATATTTATTATTATTTTCTATTTCATCAATCTGTAGAAACTACAAACGGTGCACATCAGTCCCTCCACCCCAGGACACAAAAAACAAAACAAAACAAACACACAAAATAAAAGCACTTCAGTCATATACAATAATCCAAAATTATATCTCAAAAAGTCCATTAAACATTATTTCTTATGACAAAACATTTACTCTTTTTAGCATTTTCCAAATAAAAGATAAAAGGTCTGCAACTTTAGTTTGGTCTTGTGGAAGAAAATAAGATATTAGATTAAGAAATAAATGATGAGTTGGAGGAGAATACTCTCCTCAGATATTAATATTTCCTGTTTTTCTTTGTCTTCTATGATAATAAATTAAATATATAAAATCTTTTGTCCTTTTCTGACAAAACAAAGACTTTGAAGACATGAGACACTCTGTGAAGTTGTGATGTGATTTTTCTGACACTTTATAAACTATTAACAATTAATATTTCATTAATTAATACTGAAAATGAATGTCAGTTTAATCAATACTGATAACAATCACTGGTTGCAGCCTGTTAGATACCAGATTGACTGGATTGACTTTGTTTTTTTATTTGTAGGATTCTTTGATTTGTAAGGCTTCTCTTTAAAAATCATGACAAATCAGACTTGTCCTCGTAAAAACCTTCATTTATTTATTTTTTTTCTTGTTTTTTTTTTTTTTTTTCAATCTCTGGCTGACGAGACGTCTCTGACATCTGATACGCTGCACCACATTTTAGTCAAAAGAGGACAGAGATGTATTTTAAGTTTAACCGGCATTGACGTCAGCCGGCCTATCGAGCCAAAATTAAAAGGATGCGTGACCCGAACTTCCTTCAGACATGGTTGATGTTATTCTACCCTCACACACGACGGCTTGTTTTCTTCTTCTGTCTTCTCATCGGAGAAGTCAGAAGCACAGACGGACCGATATCTCTGGATATGTAGACGGACAGAAGGAGGTGAACATCAGATACAGAGAACCAGTCCATCCATCAGACAGACAGTTGAATGGATAGACAGTTGGGAGCCAGTGGCAATGAAAGGGTTACCATGGTGACCACGTGTTTACGTCTGCCTCCCCGCAGCTTTGGCACAGAGAGCCAGTTTCCATGGCAACAGCCCTGATACCACCCCCCCCCCACTCCCCCCACATCGAACTAAATGACGACGAGGCCGTTGAGCTCGCTGTGCGTGTCTCTCTCTCTCCCTCTCTCCCTCTCTCTCTCTCTCTCTCTCTCTCTCTCTGTCTGTGTGTGTGTGTGTGTGTGTGTGTGTGTGTGTGTGTGTGTGTGATTCATTGAGATGATTCCTCATACCTGTGTGAGTCCGTCGGCGCATCTGCATTCACGGCCTCACGACACAAGGCGGTCGCACTCGTTCTTGCTGCATGAAAACAGCGCTTACACACACACGCACGCACACACACACACACACACACACACACACACACACACACGCACGCACACACACACACACACACACACACACACACGCACACACCTGCTCCACGTATTTCACACGCCGACTATACATCAAATATGATGACATGTACACATATCACGTAGACGGAAATACACACACACACACACACGCCACATGGGAATTTGCGTGTAGACAAAAACATGCACAGACGTCACTCACTCAGTCATTCCAGATCGCTCTGACCTGGCATGTTAGTCCCTCCACAGTGCGTGCGTCCCCCCACCCCCCTCCTCCCCCCCGTTCACTGCTTTCTAAATAGAGCCGCAGCCGGTTTTTAGTTTTTATACCCTTCATCACTCTCTCTGCTTTTGCTTCGCTGTCATAGGAGCCATGCAGTGATTTCTCTGACAACCTGCAACAAATACATGCGTGCATGTAGGTGTGTAAGGAGGGGGGGGAAGGGGGAGGAAGGGGGGTGGGGGGGGGGGGGGATCGACAGCTTTGAAAAGCCCGTGTTGTTGCTACAGGCCCTCCGAAGGATGTCAGTGTGTATTTTCATCAGCCGTGTTTTAGCCGAGCTTCAACCTTTCTAATTCAGAACTCCACATAATTACAGTAATGAGCCAGCGCCGCTTCGTTTTTTTTTTTTTGCAGAGATCACTTCCTCTGCCAAGAAACGGTGCCACAGTTTGTGGCGGCGACTTTAGTACGGAAACATACGGACCACGTATAGTCTGTCACGTTACATACAGATGGACGGAGCCCACCAACAGCAGTGTTGGAAGACAGAGCAGACGGCGGACCATGCTGCACACAAGACTGTATATATATTTATATATACACACATGACTGTATGTGTATCAAACACTGTAGCAGCTGTCGGTCGATACCTGTAGTTATAAATCTAGATACAACCTTCCCCGTCCTGATCCGTTGATTGTTTTTATGCATGAAGTTTGTATTCAAGAGGCAGCTCACCGTATCATTAATTGATGAATTTAATGTGTATTTAATAATTAAAGCTGCAGCTACAGTTTGTGCTGAAGCGGCTGTGAAATTCATACCTTTTTTTTTTTAGATTTGATTTTGCAAGGTTCTGCCTTTTCACCGACACCGATGCGGATTTGTTTTCCAGACCGAGGATGTGTTAGATGATGTGGAGCTTTTTTTATGTAGGAGTTTGATTTATTTGTTATATCTTAAAGTTATTTTTTGGGACATGACAGTTGCTGTAAAGGAAAGCAAAAGCATTAATGATTATTTGCTCCAATATTAATAACATTTTCAGTCTTTATTGAGAAAATCTGTGTTAATCTCACTGGTTTAGGGTTAGGGCTGATCACCTACTCATCAGTGGTATCTTTAAGTAGCTTATAAATAAAAACAAATTGGTTTTGTAGTTTTTTTCTTTGTCTTTGCTTTTTATCTTTGTGTTTTTATTTTTTATTAAGTGTTAAACTCTATAAATATTGTTTAAAAAGTGTCACATCCACACTGTATGAGAATAAATTAACTTTTCTATAGATTTTTCATCCATAAGAATAAACCTGCTTTAGATTCAGTCTCCAGCAGTGACTCTGATGAATATTGACTTTCTCTCTTCTTGTGAGGCTGCAGTGATGCCTGTAGTCTTGATTCAGTTCATATTTGGGACTCTACAGTAGGACGGTGCTTATTTAACAATCAGGACTCCAGAATGGGTTGCTAGGAGGGTCGGGCGATGTCTACTGAACTGACCTATGAGGTCATGCTGAGGAGAGAGATTGTTTAAAACCAAACCTGCTTTAAGTTTAGTGCTTTTCTCCAAGACTCAAGACTACAAGGCAAAACTACATCAGGGTTCAAGAAAATGGTTTTTATAAAATTCCCCTCTGAAATTCCCCTCAAAAAATATGTTTTGCTTCCTGTTCTTTCAGTTGGATGTTTGAGCTTCTCTGTGCAGATTGATGTATGTGCACACTTTTTCACTTTCATCTGTTGAAAGGGGGGAAAGTTTTTCTCTCTGCTAATGGAAAATCTTGGGTTTAAGGTATGTAGCTTTGAGCACGATTTGTGACATCACAACTAGTTCGGAGCCAATCATGGTCCGTTATGCAACTTCCGCAAGTGTGATGTGGAAACTTGAAGCCTTTGGTGCACAAACTCTGAGAATGAACTTTATAGTGAAGTAGGAGACTTTTAAAATGAACAATATTTACATATTCATGGATCTCAATTGTTCAGTGAGGGAGAAGATTTAATTTGAAGGATTTTAATGAGGTAATTGGCTTTTTTTGTGGTTAAAACACATTATTATTCCAAGCAGAGTATTTTTATATATCTTAAACATGTCTGGAAGGGATCTTGTGTAACATGTTGTGACTAATCATACTCCACACATGTGCAAAGAGTGTGTTTGCAGGCTCTTTAATGTCAGTCAGTATATGATATTTGTTAGTCAGTTACCTGCTTACATGCAAAGAGGTCTTCTGTATGTTAAACAGATGTTATTTTGCTTTTCTCTCTATGGAGAACACATTTAAGTTGTTTGTCAAATCAAACAATAAACTCTCTTTGTTTACTGAATAGACTGAACTGTATTGTTATATCCCAGCTAACCTAATAGGATTCTTTCATATCCAGACATATGTAAACTATAATGATGTGTTTCAGATCCCTCTTTTAAATCTAAACTTTTCATACTTACTAAATTTAGCGTCTCACTCAGGGAAGTCTGGTTTACTAACGCACACTTGTAAAAAACACAAATAAGACCTTTTCACTCAGCAGAACACAGCAGGATGTGCTAAAATGCCAAGCTTTTCATACGTATGATGCTCAGATATGAAAATGTGAAGCTGCGAGAAGGCGTGAGAATTTTCTTCAGATCTGTTGCATCATGAACCTCAACACGACAGTTGTCATTTTCCACCACCGTGCAGGTTCCTCTTCTGTCTGTTCATTTATAAATCGTGTCAACCTGCAAAAACTCTACTGCTAACAGTTACATGGTAGCGTTCGTGCAGAGCGCAGATGCATCCCATAATCTGCAGAAAAACAAACAGAAACTCTACCAAACAAATCAGAGTCAGTGGTCACAACAACACAAACAGTCATGTGGCCTCTAATGTAAAGTGCTCCATAGTTTGCATCAGAAAGAAAACTCTTTTGGTGGCCAAGTGTCCATCAACGGCTTGAGTCGATGTAAATCAGTCCCACTCTGCTGTCAGATTCACTTGAGGACACACACACACACAACCACACACACACAGCTTTTGTTGTTCAGAGCTGCAGCATCCCAGTTTATTGACTTCCCCGTCCGCTGTACGACCTTCAGATGAGGGGAAAAGGCACATTGAGGCAGTTCTTCCTGACACTCGGCGGTCATTCAGTATCGACCGGTTTAAAACATTGATAGATCACCTAATTGTTTGTTACTCTATCAATACTCTTTGGTTTGCTTGTTTGTTTTTTTTTAGAATATAGACAGTGTCTGTCCTTCTCTTGGTTGACGTCATGGTCCTTGATTTAGGTTTGCATGATTTTACGTCAGAAATAGATAGAAAAAGATTTTTGGGGGGTTAGGGCCAGGGTTAGGGTTATGGTTAGGGTTAGGGTTAGGTTTAGATTTAGGGTTAGGGTCAGGGCCAGGGTTAGGGTTAGGTTTAAGGTCAGGGTTAGGGCCGGGGTTAGGGTTAGGGCCAGGACTAGGGTTAGGTTTAGATTTAGGGTTATGGCCAGGGTTAGGGTTATGGCCAGGGTTAGGGTTATGGCCAGGGTTATGGTTAGGGCCAGGGTTAGGGTTATGGCCAGGGTTATGGTTAGGGTTAGGGCCAGGGTTAGGGTCAGGGTTAGGGCCGGGGTTAGGGTTAGGGCCAGGGCCAGGGCTAGGGTTAGGTTTAGATTTAGGGTTAGGGGCAGGGCCAGGGTTAGGGCCAGGGTTAGGGCCAGGGTTAGGGCCAGGGTTAGGGTAAGGGTTAGGGTTATGGTTAAGGTTAGGGTTACTTTTATTTAAGTCATTAGGGGAAAGGTAGCCACCGGTTGTCATAGTTTCTGGCAGTTTACGCCGCCGTTCATACTGTACTTGCTCAATAACGGCGTTGAAAACAAGGCCAGAACAGCAGATTTTTTGCTCGGGAGCCTCGGGGTGTTTTAGATTAGTTGGCAGGTTGTTTCAACATTGTGATTCCATTTCAAGCCTTCGTCTGCACCCTACCGAGCGGGACACTTGCTCTGCACCGGTTAAAGCAGGCTGTTTTTTTTAATAGTTGACCCTTTTGCTCTGACCTTTCCCCGGGTTGCGGCTAAGCGGTCAGAGTTTACCTGCAAGGATCAATCAGGTCATGCATTTTTTATTCATTATGAAGCTCATTATACACACACACACACACACACACACACACACACACACACGCTGAAACTCATATTTGTAGAAGAAAGTGTGAGCAGATTTTGTAATATAATTTCTTAATCTCAGTCTTCTTTGGCAATGCTGCAGTCTTTAGTTAATTCAGCTTAATTCATTCAACGGTGTGTAAACAGAGAGCTGAAATAATTACAAAACAAGGCATAAGTTACAACGATTACAGAAATCACTGAAGAGGAAAAACAGGCAGGATTTATGATGAATAAATAAATAAACGAATAAATGAAATGTAAAGTAAACTGTGAACAACGCCCCAAGGATGCGGACAAACATCACCACATAACTCCAGTCGCCGTTAAAAAATCAAGATGCCGATATAAAAAACCCCCCACAAATGAATTAAAACTACATGACAACAAACAATAACAAGAAGTCAGAAATGACAGAACAAACTAAAATAACACTGGAAACAAAAGCGCAGCAGCAAATCAAAACCAAAGATTCCTTAATTTATCATTTATCCTGGTGCATTTTGGGAAACTGAGGCATTTTTTTGGGGGGGGGGGGGATGAGGAGTCTGATGCAGTTTCCAAGTATAACTCGACTGCACCGTCACATCCTGAGCCAAGCAGCAAATACACATTAGCTAATGTTCCACAGCTGGGCCAAGGTCAAATCATTCCTCCGCTAAAATAAGATCCAACCAATCAATCCCCTCCGTACGTCCGATAATGGAAGTGATATTTATTAAAGCTACTGTTGGAGCGTTGGAGCTTTGATCTTTCCTCTTTTTTTTTTTTTTGTTGTACTTTCTGGAAATATCGGAGAACATTGTAATTTTTTATAAGGGCTTAATAAGGCATGTGTACTCAATCTAATGCAATCAATACAGCAGCCCTCTTTTTGTAAACATAGTGTCAGAAAAGGTCATTTTTCAGATTAATTTCTTTGGCTGTCATGTATTGATATCTGTAGCAGCCTTTAGTATCAGTCAGGCTTTTGTTCAGAACTGGGCGGCAGGATTATTTACATATGGGCTGTCATCTGGAAGTAAGTTATTAAATTTTAACTTGTCATGTTCATACTTTTTTTTTTTCCGTATAGTGCTAAAGACCTCTTTGATTCTAATCCTTAGTGAAGCATCACAGCCATCGGGGTGAGTCAGGGCTCTGCAGAGGACGTCGGATCTGACTGCAGAGTCTTAACTTGCATATCCCCCCCCCCCCCCCCAAAAAAAAAAGCTGTTAATGTGGCAGAAATTGAAGTCGCTGTAAGAAATGTACAGAATAAATGATGAAAACTGGCTTCATGCTAAATTTTTCTGTTTCTCATGTAGCCTGCAGTACATCAGTGGCTGCAATGGTTCAATAATACCTGATTAAAATATTACAGAATTCATTACAAGCTGTATTTAACCTCTGGGGAATTCCAGTCTCAGTCGACGTGATATGAAGTCACCAGTGAATATTGAAGCGTTTTTTTGTTTTTTAAACGGATAGTACTATTTGCCCACATGCCGTTCTGACCTTGAGGTCCACCTACTACTCATGAATATTAATGGAGGCGAGTGTTTATGCACACAGCAGCTATGTATTATAATATCTAGAGCATAATATCTCGCATTTAAAGCTCTGCTTCACACTTAATGTCTTTGAGCAGACAACCTGGTGTGAAAATCAGAGGTGGATGGTTGGACACTGAAGTTCCCTTTTAGACTGTGACACGACAATAATCCTGTAAGTGTATTAAATGTCACATTGTGCGAGATGCAGATAATTAAATATTGGTCACAATCTGTGTCAAATATGAATTATAGGTGTCAGATTTTGAGATGAATGCGTGGTGAATCGTAGCTCTGCTTTATGAAAACAGAGACACGTCATCATCTGATGTTGTGAAAATGCAGCAAAAGTCACAGAAACTTCTTTTTTTATTTCACATCCATCGTTTTGTGTTTTGTGAGTGATGCGGATATAAAGGAAAATCAGTGAGTTTCCCCCTTAAACTTCATTTAACCTTTTGAACTCCTAAATAGAAATGGTCCGCCAGTGCCTACACTGGTATTTTTTGCTTATTGTGATGTCATTTTTTGGAGTATCTTCAAATGCCTCATATCCCTAGAATCTGTACAACCTAAGCTAAAAGGTTATGTAAGTCAATAAACCATAATAATTGATATAGAATAGATATTGAAATTGTGTCATATATTGAAAAAAAAATACAAAAATTGGACATGTTTTTTCATCAAATTTTCCTGAATAAACACACAAAACACATTGATCCAAAACATTTCTGAATGTAGAAACGCGAACAAAATATTTCTTAACATTCCTTAAGTTATTTGAACTATGTACATTTTTTAGTTTTGGAGATATGCTCATTTTTATGAGCAGAGTGCAAAGGCCTTTTGTTAGTTTCATCTGCATTAGACATATTTCCCCAGTGCCTACGTTGGTATATTTGCTTATTGTAATGTCATTTCCCAGAATATCTTAAAATGCTTCATATCCCCAAAATCTGTACAACCTAAGTTAAAAGGTTATGGAAAACTGCAGATAGTGGAACTCCTTTTAAGGAGTAGGGCAGTGCGTACAGTACAGACAGACTACAGCTTGTCAGTTAATAAGCTTGTCAAGACCAAGAAAAGTCTGTTGTCTCCCCAACTGCTGGAAAAGTGAAGGGGTTTAGCTCTGAAGCTAGCAACAATGGGTTAGCTTAACCTGATGATGCTAAACAGAGAAATAGCCACCACCATCACCACCGCCAGGCCAAACCACTCAACCCAGGGGAAACACTGTATTCTGATTGGTTGGCTTGTAGTAGCTGCAGTCACACTGAGAATTTTATCTTAAATTTCTGTCTCACTGTCGTTGGTTGCCAAAGCTCCAAGTGGTTCATCAGTGGACGAGTCTCACAGTGAGATCTAGGAGCACTGTTTTGGATCGATGACCAAAGATTTGACCATATTTCCCCTCATGATCATTAACTTTCGTCTCCGATAGACCAAAATCGCACAGTGTAAATGAGCCTTTAGCCTGTATCACAGAAGTAGCCATGTTGGAAAAATCCCCCCTTTTTCACATCTCTTGAAGGTGATGGCAACAAGGGAAGCAGCAGCATATCAAGCATGATATCGTGTACGACTCTGTGAGGCACGATGGAAGAAAGCTGCCGGTCTGCTGAAGCACTTTGGAGGAGTTTAAGGGGGAATGGAGGTTGGATACTGTGGTTCAACAGTTTTGGGATGAGGATGATGGAAACAGTGATGTCACACAGACTACCCAGGACATGGATACACTTCTCAGTGTGTCGGCCTACCACAGTGTCTCTGAGGGTTGGAGAAGAAATGACCACGCTAGTGACGGAGTTCGGTCATCCTTAAAAATTTAATCTGAAGTAGATTTGTTGGCATTTAAGTCTCAAATATACCATGATGGTTTACATTACATGTGAACCCTCACTGTGATTTGACATTTTGCAGTCATAGTGTGATTGATGCTGATGTGTAAACACTGTAAACTTAAATAACATTTACTATTCTAAGCACGGGGGCTTTTTATGGGAACACTTCTGCAGTATACAGGAAGTGATGCGTTTCATGTTTCAGTTATTTTTTTTGCAGAGGGGTAGTAATATCTATTCTTAACTCCCCTGGGGTCCTTTTTTTAGTGTATGTATGCTGGGGGGGGGGAGGGGGCTCTTTCTCTACTGGATTCATGTAAACCACTTTGAACACAGTCACATGGTAGCAGCGCTGAACATCACTCCTTCATCACTACCGGCTGCACTGTGAGCGGAGGAGATGTCGAATCATCAGCCAGAAACGACCTGCCCTCTAACCTGCCAGCCTGCCCTCCTGTGAACTATTTGATTTTTGGGGTTAAAAAGTAGTAGATATATCCTCGGTGGCACAGCTCTTTGGGATGTGTAATAAAAGGCTGTAACGTCCCGGGGTTGATGGAAGAATTTTCTGCATATTAAGTTTTTTTTTTTATTTTTTTTTTTTAGTCACGTTGCATGATTCACACATCAAACAGCACGTGCCCAGAATGTAATTTAGTGAATTTTCCTCACCATGGTTCACTGTTTGCTGCCCCATGATTCATTAAATCTTCAATTTGGTTTACATAAAAAAAAAAAAAAAAAAAAAAAAATCAAGAACCCGTGTCTCGACAATAACGTCTTCCTCTCTCGTCTCGTCCTCGCCATCTTTACTGGCTTTCTCCTTCTTCTTCTCCACATTTATTTCTCATCCTGTTAGATAATCAGGGGGTCTCGCCAATCTGATGTTTTAAGTTAAATTTAAATTAGATTTAAATAATTTAAATAAAGGGGTATTTCCAACATATTTCCAACGTGTTCAAACCTGCATTAAGTGTTTTTTTTGGGGGTGGTGGTGGGGGAGGATCTATTTTGGGCTCCACAAACTTCTGAGAAAAATATGTCTTCTTTAGCTTTGGTGGTATTTCTCTCCTTTCACATTACACATTTGATCCACTGAAATGTTAAATGTGTGCAGCTGAATAATATTAGTTCTACCACGAATACTGAAATAATGTCCAGCACAAACAAATAAAAGCTGGTCCCTCTGAGCTGTTGCTTGAAGGGCTTTTTAATGTTAACATCTGTGCAGAAAAACTGTTGAGTTTCTTTGACCGTAACTTCAATGCAGAGTTCATTTCTGACAGCGAGTTTTGATTTAGTCACAGTCTTTTGACTAAAACGTCATTTAGTTTTAGTCGTCTGAATTGTTTTAGTTTGTCTAGTTTTAGATGATGAAATATACACAAATAAAACCTACTCTCATATAAAAGAAAGAACATGGCCTCGCTTTTTCTGCAAAATTTCGTCTCAGACAATAACAAAGTAACACCAGTACGCATTAGACCTGCTCCCCCTGAATAATTGGATATACTCTACTGTCTCCGTCATTAGAACAAAGTCCTCATCTTCAGTCATTGTGACCAGTAATCCTGTGCGCCCAATCCCATTTAGCTATGCCCTTCCTCCTAGAAGCACTTAGAAGAGCTGTTGAAATATTCTGCTGGGATGCACCGGCTTTATTTGCACTCAGTCGGGCCCCGTCCTCGTCATCGGAGGTCTTTCTGTATCTGTGAGGTTGAATAAGGAAGAAAAAAAAAACATAATCAAGTTCTGATTTTTCTCTCTCTCTCACCCCCCCCCCCCAACCTCCCCGTCTCTCACTCATCAACACACACAGCTCCAGGCTGTCTCTATGCTACGTTTCTGCTCCTTTTTCTCCTGTCATATGTCTTAACATTAAGTTAGCATGAACATTAAATTTAACATGTTTTTTTGACACATCGGTGTAAACATTCCTTCATGTGTGCGTTTTTCTGTTTGTTACATATTTGTTTTCAATTTTACACTTATTATCTTTAATGTGTCAGTCAATCTTTAAATTTATGATCTAAGATTAGCAACTTCTCTAATCAGAAGTTACAAGTTTAGCAAAAACACACCAGCTGCGGTTAGCTGATAAAACAATGTTAGCTTGGAAAAAAACAAAACATTTAAGTGTTCTTACCTTTGCATGAATTTCAGGTGTTTTTACTGGTTTACAAAGGGTCTTGTTTCCCTTGACGTCAAATGTGAAATGTATCTATATGTCTGATCTCTCCCCAACTCGTCTCCCTAACAACTGTCTTGTTTTTATTTGTTGACCAAAGTGTCAGCAGATGTTATCGTAGTTTTTGCATCATAAATTAGCTTTAATTAAGTTATCGTCTTGTTTTCGTCAGCGAAAAAATGTTGTTGATGAAAATGATTTGTCCACGAAATGAACACTGCTTCAATGTTTGAGAAAACGCTTGAACTGACTGCGATTAATCAGTGAAATTTAATGAAACAAATTTAATTTATGACACATTTTTTCTTCCTCAGATGTTCACTGGCCTCCTGAAGCACACGCCACCTCCGGCCTCCGCTGCAGCAGCCTCCTCCTCTGCCTCGGACCAAAACAGTAACGCACAAACTACAGTTCCCACAATCCCACGGGGACACCTGGTCGTGGGCCCCAAGGACCAGCTCCGCCTCCTCACCCCCGTGGGCAGCACGGCGACGTCTAATCACTGCACGGTGGCGGGGGCCCACGCCGCTAAGCACTCCGGAGGAGCCCCGCGACCTCCTTCCTCCCTGAGCGAGGAGGACGATGGAGGAGGCGGAGGTAGGGTGAAGAAGAAACGAAAGAAAAAGGACAAGAGAGGGCGGGAGAAAGGAGGAGGGGAGGCGGAGGAAAGGGAAAGCAGCAAACCAAAGAAACGAAAGGAGGAGAAGGAGGCCACGGTGGTCACGCTGAGGAAGTGCATGGAGCCCAAGGAAGCCAAGGAGCGAAAGGAGCGCAGGACCAAGGGGAGGGAGGGCAGGAAAGAAAGTGTAACGGAGCTAAAGAATGTGGCGGGGCGGAAATCGGCAGGTGCCGCCGTGGCCCCCGGGCCGGCTGAGGTGCCCGTCAAGGTGCCTGGCAAAAGAGGAAGGAAGCCGAAGGTCAAAATCCTACCTCCTGTACCCACAAATCAAGGTACGCACTGACTGGAGTGTGGTTTTTTGAGTGTGTCTGTGGGTTGTTGTAGTGTGTGTGTATATAGAGTTTGTGTGTTGGTGATTGTTTTTAAGTGGTTGTGTGTTTGAGTGGAGATTGTGTGTGTGTGTGTGTGTGTGTGTGTGTGTGTGTGTGTGTGTGTGTGTGTGTGTGTCTGTGTGTCTGTGTGTGTGTGTGTGTGTGTGGACTGGGGCAGGGTTAAGGTTGTCGTGTGGGAGGACGTTATGATCATTTAAACACAGAGGTTCAGTGTTTGATTCAGGATTGTCTGGGTGGGAGTTAAATGTGCCCATTAATTACTTTATACAAGAATTGATTATAGACATACTGTACTGGCAATAAAAAGATAAAAATAATTATCTTGATATAATTTTCCTCCACAGAAATATAACAAATGTTTGATATAATTAAACTGAGAGGCTGGGTTGGCCTGTGCTGGCTAACTACGGCAGCTAACAGTTGGGTTTTCATACTGCAGAGCCGTGCGTCTAATTCACTGAGCTTTGCTTCCATCATGGCAAATAAACTACATTTATTACATGTACCATTATCACTAAAGGAGGCAGAAGAATAGCTAAACATAAGACACACCGAGCAAGAGAGAGCAGGAGAGTTAGAGGGAGAGAGGGAAGCTATCGCTAGCTGCTAAGCTAAAGGAACTAGCGGATCTGAATAGCTTGTAAACAACTGTGGGATTAGCAAGAAAGTTGCTGAGTTACACTCAGGTTATCATGTGTTACTGGACATGTAACTAACTTTGCAGTCATGTGTGCTGTATCACACTGTAGCAATTATTTTTTTTATTTTGTTGAGTATAAAGGACTGTAAAAGGATTTTACTTCATTTTACGCTTGATGATGCTGAAAAAAGATTTTATCATTATAATTGTTTTGAATGTTCTACCTCAAATGTGTGATATGTTCCATTGTTTGGCAAGTGTTTGTCATGTTCTAACCATAAAGAATAATTTAAAACCACCATTAACTTTCATTCAGGAGCAAAAATCTGCTTTTAAACTTGAAAGAAATAATGATTTGTAGATTGTCAGTCATCCAGGTTGTGGTTCTCCAACGAGGGTTGTATCGAGGGCAACTGGACTTGGTTGTAGATACTTGAAGACGTTTCTCCTCTCATCCGAGGGGCTTCTTCAGTGCTAACTTACTGGTGGGGAGTCCCAGGTATTTAACCCCTGTGGGGTCGCTATCAAGGTCACTGACACCACTTGGTCCGTTTTTGCTCCTGGCTGTCGTAACGACAGTCGTTTGTCGTCGGAGTCACCTGAAGTCACCTGAAGTGTAAACAACAGTCGTTGGAGTTGTCACATGAGGCCAAATGTGAACGGTTGTTAAATCTCCTGGGAAGGGATGAAAGGACAGCATTATAAATGGGGGATAAGTGGTGTGTTCTGTGGCACTGTTCAGCTGGAGGAAGAGGAGGAGGAAGCTGTTTCTACTTTATAGGAACAGTACCGAGCCACTGGTTTAGATATGTGGACGACACAAACCTTCACAGAACACATGAACTCAGTGGACAGTAACATCAAGTTCAAGCTCGGCCTTTTTGGACTGTGCCGTACACACTGAAGAGGACAAGAGCCTCCACATCGGAGTAAACAGGAAAACCAACACACGCAGACTAATATTTACCCTTTGACTCACCATCCACTGGAGCGTAAGCTAGGAATTATCAGAACCCTGCACCACCAAGCTAATAATGTACCAACAAGCGCCCAAGGCCTGAGAGAAGGAGGACAAACACCTGAAGGCTTGTGGATACTCAAACTGGATCTTTGTGAAATAACCACAAGATCCAGGAAGAACAGCAACACTGCAGGTGGTGAAGAAAAGAAGAATAAACACAACAACATCGTCATTCCTTACATTCAGGGCTCGAAATTAACTTTTTTCTTCTGTCTCGAATTCTACTTTCAACTGTCTCAGACTCAACAACCATCGTCCCAAACTTCTTTTTTTCATTCTACATCATAAATAGAGTTTAATAACTTTGTTTCAGTGACTTGTAGGGGTGCAACGGATCGTAGTTGATCCGTGATCTGTTCGGATCGCCCCCCATGGTTCGGCATGCATGTGAACTGCGGATTAATTACAAAATGTAATGTCTCATTTGAGACAAAGTAAACAAACTGCTGTAAGTACAAGTCATGGACAGACAGTGTGTCGCTAACAGGGATTTTGAAGAGCAACGACCAAAACAGCATCTAACGGGTCTGAAGTGACAACGTTATTTACATGCTGTTGTAATGTGCTGCAGATGAGCAGCTAATTAGCCTTCTAGCTGCTAACTGACGTTAGCGGTGAATGTTTGTTCGGTGGCTCGTTCAACAAACTGAGCTGCAGGACAAGACGTGTGTTCACGATGTGGACACAGGCTGTTGTCTCATTCACTACCATGTTTAAAAGAGGAGGGAGGGTATCAGGCTTCATATTGCGATTTAATTTAACAATCGAGCTTTGAATATTTTATATATTTTAAGATTTTATTTAAACATTGGAAATCTTGAATGTTGTTTTCATTTAAGACCATGAGTTTTGTGATCCATTGCACCCCCTAGTAACTTGCATCACTTCATTGACTCACTCTGGTTCACCATGGAAATTCTGAACATCAATTTTCTCCTTAATGCTGACCCCCCCCCCCCCTTAAAGGAGAAGTGTTTTTAACGAGACCAAAGGCACAAAAGGACTGCAGTCTTTTACAATAAAATGCTCTGTTATCACATCTGTTTTTATAAGATTGTCAGTCTTTTTGTTTACATCTGCTGCTGCTGCTTCTCTGCCGGAAGAAGAGGCAACATCATGTATTACAGATTGTTGTGATATATGGTTATTGTGGGAAAAACATTGCGATAGTGTCATATCGTGAGTTCATCTGCATCCCTTTAGCAGGGATGTAGCTGTGATCCCTTCCCTTACTGTCTTCCCATCTGCAAGATGTGTGTGTTAGAATACATGAACAAGTCAAGGTGCCTCTGCTGGGAATTGAAACAAGTCTCTGCAGTTTGTTTGTTTGCTAGCTTTTGGTCAGTATAATAGAAAATGATGGAAATAATCCGATCCAGGTAAAAAGTGGTTAAAGTTATGCTGAAAGTGACATCAAACCCTAAAGAGGATCTTTCCTTTCCACTCCCCTTCTCCTCCAGCAGCACCTCCTCCTTCCTCAGGACACTCCACCAAGGTCCAAAGGCAGGTCCACGCCACCCAAGGCCACGGCAAGAACCACGGCCAGGCCAACAGCAAGACTCCAGTCCCCACAGCGCCAAAACAGAGAGGCCGAAAACCCAGGTAAGACATTCTGACCGGCAAAGCAATTCAGGGCAAGAGAGAGAGAGAAAGAGAGAGAGAGAGAGAGAAATGCATAATAAGAAGAGAGGAGAGTAGAAAGAAGATTTAAGTGGGGAAAAGAATTTAGATGAAAAAGCGAAAGAGGCTGCGAGCCCTAGAAGTGGACATTGATGGAGTAAGGTGAACGAGGCAGCAGTAAACCTGTCAGCCCCGACAAATTATACACTTCTTTTCTGGGCGTCTCGGTAACAAATATTTCACTGTAGGGCTATATTTTGGATTTTTTTTTTTTGCTTTATTGAGGAGTCAGAAAAGATGAGAAGGAGAGTTTTTTTATTCAGACCCTAGACAACATGAATACACGGTATGAGTGGCACCTTAGCAGAATGAGCCACTCAAAGGAAGATTTTGTCATATTGGAAATGTGATGTAAGACTGGATGGGCTCCTTCAGGTTTTGTTGAAATTGGCTCTTAGATGTTGCGAAGGATGAGGAAACGAATAGATGAAGGCCTGAAAACACAGAGATGTTGACTTGATAAATGACTTGGAGACAAGTTAATATGTATTTATCTGATGTAGATACATGCGGATGTTATTTATGACAGTTGACCTCTCTGTGTTTGGGGTACCTCCAACCACCAAACCGAACCAGTATCCAACCTGTAACCATTTTCAACTGCAACTAAAACTTAATCTCAAGGGTTATACAAAAAATACCAGTCACATTGCTTCTCTCCATGACCCTTGTCAACAGAAACAAACAGTTTGTCTTCATTGGGATTCTTTGTTCCCATGTTTAGATAAAACAGAAAAGATTTGTCTTTTGATGGCCCCTCTGTCTGTCTTCCTCAGTACCTTTCTCTTGCTATATTCCCCTCCACCAAAGTATTAATCTCTTTGTTCCTGTTCCTCACTCCTCTTCGTCAACCCACTTCAGAAAAGATAAGTGCTCTTTATCAGGTTGAAAAACAGAGACAAAAACGGTGGTGCAGTGACATGTCTGCCGTAGACGATGATTAAGTACAGATGGGTGACAAATTAAAGGAAAAACCGGTGCAGGTCTGAATGCTTTAGGGCTGTAGTCAACCATCGTACATAATCGTCAAATAATCGATTAGTTGCGGGTGTGAACTCACACAGTCACACATTTCTCCGTTCTCTATTTCTCTGTTTTGTGTCTTCAGGTTAGGCTAACCCCATTGTAACCCACTTTTCCAGTACATGGGGAAAATATAGACGTGACTTTTTAGCATTTATTAACTGTTACACTGGAGTCTGTACCCTACATTTACTGCCAGACTGAGAACTTACCACTAACCTTTTCCTCTGCTCAGCTCGTATCCACCGTCATGTTCCTGCCGCTCACTCTTTCCCCACTCACTACGTAAACATACTACACAATGTTGTAATCCTTAACGGAGTTACGCCACCAACAGTTTCCCAGGCAACGACACAGAGGTAGACTCACGTACCAGAACCGCGCAGAGACTCCCAAACGCTATTGATTTCTGAATGAATGGATATTTGGTGGTATTTATAGGAGATACACTGATTCAGTAAACGCTCGGTAAAGGTTGAGTACAGTTAGATCCAGCAGTCTCCGTTAGGTTGGGCGAGTTCAAAGTTCTGAAAACAATGGGGGGTGTTTTGAATACACCGTTACCCCGTTTTCACAGGTAATTTGTAAGTCTGACCCTCCTGCTGCAGGAAATAATGGATTACTCCTGGAAGGCTGTTGATGTAGCACTTTTCTCCTTATGAAAGTAACGCGGCGATTATTCGACCAATGAGAATTTGGTCGGACGAGAGCATATCGACCAACTAATCGACCAGGAGACTACAGCCCTAGAATGCTTGACCCCTACATTGATGGGATCTGGTGGCTCTGTTATGCTTTGGGGGGCATTTTGCTGGCTTGGTTTGGATCCACTTGTCCCCTTAGAGGGAAGGGTCACTACAAATCAATACAAAGTAGTTGTGAGTCATCACCTTTATCCTATGATGAAACATTTCTATCCTGATGGAAGTGGTCTCCTCCAGGATGACAATGTCTCCATCCAAAGGGCACGAGGGGTCACTGAATGGTTTGATGAGTATGAAAATGATGTGAATCATATGTTATGACCTTCACGGTCACCAGATCTCAACCCAACTGAACACCTATGGGAGATTTTGGACCGACGTGTTAGACACCAAACACCAGATGAGGGAATATCTTTAGGAAGGACTGTGTTCATCCCTCCAGTAGAGTTCAGAGACTGTAGAATCAAAGTGCACTGAAGCTGTTCTGGCAGCACATGGTGACCCGATGCTCTACTAAGACACTTCATGTTGGTTTTTCCTTTAATTTGTCAGCCGTCTGTCGTCGTAACTATATTTTACTTTTTGCCTTTTAAGAGCAACTGTTAAACAAATGGAAGCTTTTCAACAGCTAATAGTTTATCTTAACTTTACTTTTTTTTGCAGCTCAGTTGGACACATATCAAACATAAATGTCCATTTAAAGGGAAACTATTCTACTCTTACTGACCACAGAGATTAATCTCTATAAGTTGATAGATTGTTACAGATTAGATTCTCTCTCTGTGTCTCTTGGTTGTTGCAGCGCGTCAAAGTAAAATAGCTAATTATTGTTTTCATTTTACATCAAAAAAGCCACATTAAGAGCATCTCCTGGAAAAAATTTAAAAAAGGAAATGTACAGAACGAGCAATTGTGATTATGGTCGTATAGTTAAGCATCATCTCAGCATAAAGCAACTCTGGAACAAACAGACGTCCTAATTACCTGAATTACATTTGTGCAGAAATGAATCATCTAAACTCCTGAATAGAAGTGTGTGTGAAGGCATCACGGCAGGATACACTTATCCAACCGAGAGTCTGGAGTTCACACGGAGACTGGAAAGACAAGTGCAGATTGGAAATATATTTTTCTGGCTAACTTCATCAAGAAGAGAGCAAAGCTGAGTTATGACGCCGTGATGTGGAAAAGAGAGAAAAGAAGAACTAATACGAGATAAAGACAGAGAGTCAATGTTCTCAGATGAGAAGTAGAGAGATAGAAGGAGAGTTTTTTATGATGGAAAGAGAGGAAAGAGGGAGAGATAATGGAAATAAAGAGTGAATAAATGGAGGGAGAGTGAAGACATGAGTCACTGATGTGAAGTTAAGAAAGGTAACAGCCGACTGGTGTGAGACAGACAGACAGAAGGAAAAAAAAAAAGTTACCGCCGAGGATAAGAAAGAGAGATCCTGACAAGTATAAAGAGGACCGATGATGGAGAGAAGATCGCTGGTGTGTAATGGAAAGAAGAAAAAGATGGGTTAAGTGAGGATAAAAAAAGATGAAAAGCATTAGAAAGAAAACGAGACAGATAACAAAGGAAGAGAAGAAGAAAAGAGATAAAAATGTGAGATAGAGGAGGAGGAGGAGGAGGAGGAGGAGGAGGAGGAGGCCATGTGAACATCGCTGACTCAGAGAGGTCATTTCCAGGTCATGTTCTGGTATCAGGTCATGTTTTGTTGAGATAACAACAGTCACAAGAAGATTAGAAAGTCCTCATGTATGCTGCGGTTAATTCCATCTTAATCTTTTCTCTTTGTCTTTTCTCACCGCTCACTTCACGTCGGGAGTTTTAGTGCATTTTTTAGTCGTTATTATTATTAATATTACTACAAGATCTAGATGGAACTAATCAAGCAGCTGCAGTTTATTAGTGATTTCCTGGTTCTCATTTCCCAAATCTGCTGATACTTTAGGAGTAATTTCCAGTTTTTGACCTTTGAGTGACTGATAGTCTGATAAAGATAAAGATAGAGCCACTCGTTAGAGTAATGTGGAGTCTGGCAGGTATAATGCAGAAAAAAATAACTCGTTTGTGTGCAAGAATTAGTCATTGGTGCTCAAATGAGGCACAAATGAACAGAACAGGACAATGTTGTTGAAATGTTAGAATATGTTTTAAGGATTTATAAAGATAACACGATCTAAATTATATCCATTTATCCAAAATCAACCCCAAGTGGCTCGTTAAGATTGACAAGTTTCACTGTTTAATGTAGTAATTCAAGGGCAGAAAATACTAATTCATGTGTTTTTCTCCTCGACGCAGTAGATTATCATAAACTGTTTTCATTTTATCTTTTTTGAGATTCCTTTAATCTCGTTAGCGCTGCACTTTTTTTGTCTTTTCTTATATTTTGCATCATAGATGAATATCTGCTAGAAATGTTCAGTATAATTATGATGCTCTATTCTGCAGGTTGAAATAAATGGATTTGTGACAATATTAGTGACATTATGTTAGTTTATCAGTTTGATGTGACTGTATTCTAGTCGTCTGCAGTAAATACATAATAAAGGACTCATTGCTTTGCACTGATGCTGTCCTGTGTTAAAATGCTAAAAGCTTTTAACACATAATTTCAATTAATAAAACGTTAATGCGTCCAGTTTTCACTCATTCAATAAAACTATTGGTCACTGTATATATTAATATATTAAGCCAATTCATTTACAAAATGTTAAAACATGGCGTCAGTAAGTGATGCATCTTGATGTGCAAATGAAAAACTGTAATTAAATAAACAGTATTTAGTTCTTACTGTATTTAATCTTAATTCTTTGATATTCTGTGTGATTCTGCGGTGCAGCAGTGATGTGAGTGTGAGCGTAGCCGCCGTTGCTCTCCGTGAGATGAATCTGTGACAGCGGACTCGTGAACGGGGTCAAACGTGGGTCGAATGCATGTTCAGTACAGTGAGTCATATGTGGGTCTCTTGTATGAACGAAGCATGACTCGGCAATAATAAAAAAAACCACTGTGGAAGAAGCCGACACATGTGATATAGATGCAGACGGATTTGCGTCACATTTAATCTGATCACAGTGCTTTCCATTCAGCCGACAGCTCGGGCTCCGCACGCACGCACATGCAGCGCACACACACACACACACACACACACACACACACACACGCACACACACACACACACACACACACACACACACGCACGCACACACATGTACACGCACACACACACTCACACACACTTTAAGGGATAGACTGTTGTTTTGTTTTGTTTCTCCATGTTTATTATTCTGGCGTCTCTTGATATATATCCAGTATATGTCCTGTTGTAATATAATATTAATTAGAGCTGAAATATTTAGTCTATTAATTCATTAATCAATCGTCAGAAAATAAATCAACTAAAAACAGCTAATTTAATTAACAGTTGTAGGGCTGCAACTAACGATTATTTTTCATTATCGACTTATCTGCCAATTATTTTCTTGATCAATTGTTTGGTCCATAAAACACCAGAAAACATTGAAAAATGTCCATCACAGTATCTTAGAGCACAGAGTGATGTCATCAAACCTCGGCCAACAGTCCAAACCCCCAAAATATCCGATTTACTATAATAACAACAAAAACAGTAGATCTGTTTGGTTTGGTGTTTCCGCTTGAAAAAATGACTTAAACATATAATTGATAACCAAAAAGATGAATGAATCAATGAATCGACTTGTCGCAGCTCTAATCGACTATTTGTTGCTCTAATTGATTTATTAAGTATTTTTTTTGGTACGTTCTCTGGTTCCAGCTTTGCTAATGTGGGTTTCTGCTTGTTTTCTTTGACTCATATGTTATTAAACTCAATATATTTGGGTTTTGGACTGTTGGGTGAACAAAACAAGCAATTTATGGACCAAATGATTCATTAAATAAACAATAATAAAATATTCTTTAGTTGCACCCCGGTACTAATATATTAAAAATCTTTTCTCTTTTTTCTTATTTCTGTTGACTCAGCGCGTCTACACACATTTTATTATTGTTTTTTTTTATTATTTTACATTATTTATCACCTGTAATTTGAGGTGACCAGCTAACCCTTCCCGTTATGTAAGACCCTCATGCTCACTTATTGGAAATTTGGAACATTTTCCTGTTTCACTGTGTCTTTCTCTGGAAAGCAGCAGTGATTATACCAGAATAATGCAAATCAGCCATTAGATTATGGCTGCGTTGACCCATTGTACGCCAGGAAACACCCTCTGTGCTTCTCTTGTTTGATTCACTTTCCCTGCTCTGATTTTATTGCCACTCCGAGGATTGGAAGTGGCGTACTTCTGGCCTGCATTTCTCCACCTGGCTGCTCTCAATCATCAGTCAGCGGTTGATCCTTTTGTCTTAGTGATCAGGCAATAATGATACCTGGTGTGCTATATTTATACCAGCTCAACCAGCTCTCCACAAATCCTCAGGGAGCAGTATTTGTTTCCAACCCTTGAAATAAAAAATAAAAAATGTGCTGCTGCAGGCTACCAGAGCTGCTAATTACTCATAAGAATTCCTTTCCTCCCAGAGATCCTGGCGCAGCGCCGGTGGAGAAGAAGAAGAAGGGGAAGAGGAGAAACCAGGTGCCGGCTGTCCAGGAGGGGGCGGAGAGTGACGACACTACCTCAATGTCAGCCCTCAACATGGGTGGAGAGGACAGCCAAGACCCCTTGGATAACGCGGTGAGTTATCCAGGACAGACACGGCAGGTTAAATAGATCGACACGTGTAGAGCTGCACGATTAATCAAGTGCACAGTTTAAAGGTGATATGTGTGGCATTTTAACTGTGGGTAATCATTACAGCGTATTGTTAGAGACTTAAGTTTAACACGCTAAACAAACAAGGCTGAGAGGATGAAAGAGCCGAGCGAACGTGTCGTGACGGGTTAAAACGACAGGAAGCGATGGAATTTTTTTCTTGCAGGCATGAAACAGAAGCAACAAGTTGTTCATGTCACAAAAGTATCAAGTTATCCTAATTAATTTGACAGCTGATACACCTTTTAATCATTTTACAGACACTACAACTTCCACTGTAGCAGCAAAACATCAACATTAAGATACCAAACACACATCTTTTGTAATAAAAAACCATTTAGTTTCATGGTGTTCTCACTGCATGTTCAGTTCTTTTCTTGACATTTAGCTAATAAGCACTTCTAGATGACAATGAACGGCCCGAGTAGCAGCCAACGGTTACATTACTCATGACATTTCTTTCAGTTTCTTCTTCTACATTTGCATTTCTCTCTTTCGCTCCCTGCTTGATTCTTCTCGTTGTCGCTTTCTTGATTATATCTTCTATCAGTCACACGTTTCCTTCTTCCTTCCTTTTTATCCTCTGCTGCTGCTTTTGTTTCACTCTTCACTTTTTCGCTCTTTCACTTCAATATTTCTTTGTTTCCTCTCTCCATCTCACCTCCTTCACTCCTTCCTGTCACAATTTCCCCTGTTCATTCATACCAATTCTATTTATTGTATTATTTCCTTCCCTATCTCACCTCTGTATTACTCTCTTCTGTCCGATCACTCAATATTTCCATTCTCCTCCTTTCTTTATTCATCTGTCTCCCTCCTCCTCCTCCTCCTCCTCCTCCTCTTCTTCAGAAGCGGCGTTCGGGACGTCAGGTCAAAAGGAGAAAGTATAACGAGGATTTGGACTTTAAGGTGGTAGACGACGACGGAGAGACTATCGCAGTTCTCGGAACCGGACGCATCTCTGCGCTCAACGCTACCGCTCTGGCATGGCAGGCCGAGGTAAGGAATAAATAAAACAAAGAATACCTCACTTTGTTGTTGTATGTTTCTTTTTTTTCCTCCTCCTCAACCTTTTCCTCTCTGGGAGACTCTCGTCAGACCATTATGAACTGGAAGGAGACACCAGTAGGCGACTTTTCAGTAGCCTTGCTAGCATGTTTGTATTGTAGCGGAAGGTCAACAGTCATTCTTCACTATGTCTAATTTTTAAAAGTTTAGCAATAGCGTAACTTTTCAAATGTAAAAATGATGAAATGAAGAAAAACAAACCATAAACTGAAGAAAAGAGAACGCACCTTCAAAATATGAAATTATATGTCTAATGATAATTCATGCTAACATAACTTCCAGCTAACCAAAAAGCTAATTTAAGGGTCCCTTCAAAATAATTTTTCCCTCAGTAAACTACCTCTAGCAGCTCTGTTCAGAGTGTCTGTTGTAATAACAGCTGGCACAGCCAACAGCGGTCAGCCGGCTGTAAACATGCTAGCAGATTAGCTCGCTAGCGTTACTGCAAGCTCGGCTACCCCCGTTGGTCATGTGACCCCTACTCCATCCAGAGTCTCAGTTTCTCTTCTCGTCTCATGCTACATCTTAGTTTGTGAATGGAAAATAATTACAATAAAATAGTAATAATACACAGGAGTTGAATGCAAATAACTATTTTCATTATCAGTTATTCTCTTGATTAATAGTTTTGTTGATAAAATGTTATAAAATTATGAAAAATGGCTGTTTTGTCTGACCAACAGTCCAAAATCCAAAGAAGTTTATTTTATGTAATTTTTATGTCATGTTTGACATAAAAGCTTCCAATCATCACATTTAAGAAGCTGAAACCAGCAAATCTTTGGTCTTTAAATTACGATTATTTGAGTATCACAATAGTTGCTGATTAACTTTTTTTCGATTAGCTAATCAATTAATTGCGTTGCAGCTCTAGTCTTTTTTACTGTTTTAGTTTTTGAAAGTAAAAAAATCTTTGTTTTGTGTCTAAAACAACAGCCCTGCAAGAAATCCTGCATCTGTGAAGATTATAATGTTGAGTTTTTGTTCTACAGAGGTGTTGATTCAAGTTTATGGGCATTTTGGTGCCTTTTGTTTGTGCTTCTGTTGATCTGTATTCTGTTATTCTGAGAGGCTTCAGGAAAACTTCTCACTGTAACGCATCATCTAATCATTTTTGACAAGTTTCTGTGTATTACACCTTTTTAAATTCCTGTGAGGAGCTTTGTTTAGATGTAAGTCTTTGTTAAATTCCCGCTGTATTACCACAAACTCTCTGAATTGACCTTCATCCATCTGTCTTCCTCTCTCTCTCTCTATCTATCTCTCAGGAACCACCAGAGGACGAGGCTAACATCATTGAGAAAATCCTGTCAGTCAGAGCAGTGAAGAAAGAGGTGAAGAACACACACACACACAGTCACACACACAGTTTCATGAATTAATTTAGCATTTCTTTATGGATTATACATATATTATGTTGGTTTTTATTTCTGCCTCATGCTAGAATCTCCTGCTCTTTCCATATATTCATTAATCACTCTCCCTCTTCCTCTGTCCCTAGACATCATCATCATCAGAGGACCAAGCAGAGGAGACCGAGGAATTTTACGTCAAGTACAGAAATTTGTGAGTCTCGCTTCATCATTGCTTATTCATGCTTTTATATATCCTGGCATTTTATATTTCAGGCATTTCGCTGACACTTTTAAGAGCTCTCTATTTGTACAGGCACATAATGCCAAGTGTACCTTTGTGTTGGCGGGATGTTTTTTTTTTCCTGAAGAACAGCGAGGATTTTTCTTCGCCTGTTAGGTCGTTTGGGGACTCGCTGTGCACAGAGGGGGGGGGGGGAGTGACGCTGGCAAACCGGAGGCTCTCTGCATGTTGTGTTGTCCAGTGCACACCTGCTTGGACCAGGTCAATCAGACCAGGGGTGTTAAATCCACCCCGCACTGAAGCTGACACAGTGTCAACGACATATTTATGGGGCAAGTGGAAGCTTAAAGCTGGCGTTATACTTTCCACATCTGCAGG
The DNA here is from genome assembly GCF_910596095.1 of Thunnus maccoyii. Taxonomy (NCBI): domain Eukaryota; kingdom Metazoa; phylum Chordata; class Actinopteri; order Scombriformes; family Scombridae; genus Thunnus; species Thunnus maccoyii. The sequence continues at coordinate 32,472,735 of NC_056535.1, read as the reverse complement.
TATGCAAGGGTCTGCTCGAAATAAAACACCCTGTGCAGACTCCTGGTCGTATATCAACAATAAACGCAATTAAAACAGAGGAATAAAGAAACCATTTAACTATGTAGCCTACTTAACCATAGAAGAAGCACAAAAATCAAGGAAAATGACCAAATCAACGAAAGCTGAGCAGGTTAACAAAATTGGGCAGTTTAGTTGCCCTGCTACTGCAGTAATTACGGTAGCCTTAAGGCACTTTATCAGCTTTGACTAGGCTGCTGTAATTACTGTAGTAGGAGTGCAACTGACTTTAAATGGCGGAAGGCCTCATAGAGAAGACGCTCCGCTTCTGGCACGCTCCCGGTGGAATAGGGTGCCGTGCAGAGGATGGAGCAAAACCGTGTCAGAGCCGGAACGCGGAGCACACGTGCCTGGTGGAATCCCGGGGTAACGGTCTTTGCACACCAAGTCCGTTTTTTAATCCGTCATCCGACAAAAATCGTTACGCACAGAAACCTTTCACGCTGAGTCCGATGCGTTTTATTACTATATTCTTTGCGAAAATTCGCAATACGAGGCAAAATGGAGTCATCAAGCAGTGAGGATGATTTTGTGGTCCTCTAAACTCATGAAAGAAAAAGAAAGAACCACACAGTTAAAAGAAGACCACCAATTGATCCTGAACAGCAGCTGGACGACCGGATCCGCAGATATTCAGGGCACAGCCTCAAAACGCTGCAACATACAGACAAGATCACGATCAATAGTCGTCCTGTGATCAGTCTGTGTATGACTTCTCTTGCTAGAGCTGATAGTATCAGTGTTTTTGAGGCTGTGTTGTTTGTGTGTACGGTGGCTCTGAGTGGTCAAACAACTCTGTAAAGACTTTTGACAGATGCAAAAAAAAAAAGCATAAAATCAAACCTGCTCCGAAAACTTTTAACGATGGATGAAACTTTCGGAGTCGGTGTGCAAAGACCTTAACTTGCTGTGACCGCGCAGCAGCTACTCTATGATCAATAGATGCAGATCTACTGCGCATGTAGCAGACCGCAGAAAGTAGCATAAACACAACTACTAGTCTGCAGCTGTCCTTGTACGCCTCTGCTCGGGGAGTATATTCAGGGCTTTAAGGTTAGAGAAGTGAACTTGTGTAGAAAAGGTCATCGGTTTGATCAATTCTGATAAAGTCAGAGAGATTCCTGGAATTACTTTTTTGAAGGAGAAAGAGCAGCATTACCACTGATGAGGTGCCCTTGAGCAAAGCCCCCCCCCCCCCCCCCCCCCCCCCCCCGCTGCTCCGGTGAAGCAGCAGCTGATCAGAAGATGAGAGAATAAATAAATGAATAAGATCATTATTGGATTTTATTAGGTGTACCTGATAAACAACTAACTCAATGTATTTTCTGTGAGCTAATCACTCAGCTAGGTGCTTTCATGATCAAAGAAATGTCTTAAAAATCTTCCCTGGTGAGGTCCTGAGTGCTACCATGCAGATGTGCTACCATGCAGATGGGTTGGGGGGGGGGGGGGGTGTTGAAAGTCACCCTTCATGATTGATGAAAACATTGAAGGAGTGTCCTGACATTGTTCGAGCTGGTTAGTTAATAGTTTTTATGACACTGATTTCTCCCTCTCCC